>NC_091432.1:69972725-70572725 GCF_964237555.1 Oryctolagus cuniculus
GCATATAATTTCAGCTTAAGATCTTCATTTGGGTACAGAATGAATTCAACTTATTAGGCGGTGGGTGATATACAAATTCTATGAATTGCTACTTTAGCTATTTGTGAGTGTGTATGTGTGTGTGTGTGTGTGAGAGAGAGAGAGAGAGAGAGAGAGAGAGAGAAGAGAAAGAAGGAAGAAGGAGGAGGAGGAGAAAGAGGAGGAGGAAGGAAAAGAGGGGGAGAAGGTGGAGGAGGAAGAGGAGAAGGAGAGAAGGAGGAGAAGAGAAGAGAAAATGATAGAGAAATAGTTCTCCTTGTTGCCCACAGGCTCACAATCTTGATCATTTTGTGCCTGGATAATTCCAAGAGAATCTTGGAAAATTCCAACTGGGTGCATCACAGAGTAATTTTTACCCATCCTTAAAATGTATCTTCATGAGGAAGGAAAGTGCCAGGAACTGGGGTCTGTTAGCAACTTGAAGGACACCTACTCAAGTGTG
Organism: Oryctolagus cuniculus; assembly: GCF_964237555.1. NCBI lineage: Eukaryota > Metazoa > Chordata > Mammalia > Lagomorpha > Leporidae > Oryctolagus > Oryctolagus cuniculus. Next base: position 69,973,207 of record NC_091432.1, read on the forward strand.
GGAGTTTCCTAAAATGCAGATGCTTTCACACCCCCTTCTGTGTCCGCTGAGAAGTCTTACCATATGGTCTTCTCACAGCCTGCAGAAGGATGTTTCAGAAGGTCCCTTCCCTGCCCAAAGCCCTTCCACAGCACCTTGGTAACCTCAAGTCCAAGTTCCTCAGCCTGGCATTGAAGGTCCAATAAGACTCAGCCCCTTCTAAAGCCTTGTCTGTCACTACATGCCTTATATTAAGGATCCTGTCCCAGCCACACAATCAGCCATTTCTCAATCAAGAGTTAAAGGCAATTAGCAACTCCAGGAAACATGAAGGCATGCACAAGGAAGGAGTGATGGTTATATAAGGTGATGGTTATATAAGATGATTTCAAAAAGTTTATTAAGAAAATGAAAGTAAAATGTAAGTTTGTTTTGGTAGAGTAGAAAAGATTTTTGAAAGCCACGCATAGTGTCTTCATAATGTGCATTTTTCCATGAATTTTTTGGAGACCCTTCATAGCATAATACTTGGTTCTGGAAGCAAAGAGAGCAAACCACACACACACACACACACACCCTGAAGCAGATACATTATATAATCATAGCTCTATAACCAATAACTTCATATTTAACACAAAATGGCTATGGCAATCATGTTAGCCTGGTGGGAGAGGCAAACAAGAGAGGAGGTATAGGGTGGGGGTTTTCCTTTTATCGCACAAAGTCAACAGATAATGTCTAAAATTGACAAATGAAGAATTAGCAGTCCACACACATATTTAGACATGGAGGTAAGCAACAGAGGAAACAGCTAGAAGATACTAAAGCTGTTGCCTTCACAGGGGTGGGGCCAAGAAATGGAGTCGCTGGGGTAAGGGACTGCTATTTTGTTATTATAAACCTTTCACTAAAATCTGACTACTAAGCTTTCGTGCACACACCACTTTCATTAAAAATAATTACAAATAAAAGGTTTTTCTGAGCACTGTAGAGGCATAGCTTTACCATGGGGTTTGATGTTGATGTTACAGACACTGTAAGAAAGGACACAGTAAACAGAGCTGCAGGGTGGTATTTTACAGATCAAGATAACTGGTTTTCTAATGCGGTGAACACCAGTGATTAGAAGAATCATCTGGAAGCCATCAATGACACGGACTTTTGAAGGCTTTGGAAATGCTTATTTACCTGGCTTTGCAGATGATTATTTTCTAGGTTTGAGGGATAAAGATTAAAATCTTTATGATGCTGTACATTTTTGCTGCTTGTTATAAGGCACTGATATTCACCAAAGTATGTATCTCATGTAGGCCATTAAAATTGTGTTTCTTTGCTGGCTGTGCACTACTCCTCAGTGGGCTCTTTGTAGTCTGCGTGTGAGCACGATGTTGGGATCCCTACACATGGATTGCTTTGCTGCATGCCTGGAGCGTGTTCCTGACGAATTATGTGCTCGCATGCACTGTGGCTACCGGCATAAGAACCGATTTAATGCACAAGTAGTTTGCTTGCTGCTGTGTGTGTGCCATTTCTTACTGGTATATTTGCTTTATCTACACAGACTGCATAGCAATTTATTCCACTTTATTTTCCACAAAAAGAACCAATGATGTATTGCTTTTGTATTAGGAAAACAAACAAACAATATTTGTAAGGAAAGTAGCATGCTCTTCTCTACTCTTCTTCATTCTTCTACACAGAAGAATCCAGCAGGTGACAGCACATATTAGCACATGGTCAGGGACAGGATATAAAAGAGGGAAAGTTGACACAGATAAAAAATAATAAAAACGGTATTGTGGGGAAGGAGTGGTGGGATTTGAATAGTGGCTGCTGTGGTTGAACACAGAGGGTCTCAGAGTCTCCCCCGTTGCTCAGAATCAGGTTGGCTCTAACCCAAAGCACTTAGCAGACCCAGCCCTTCAGATGTGATGGTCATGTACTCCTGTGCTAAAGGCGCAGGGTGCTTCCATTTCAGGGCTTAGAAGACGCCCGCAGAGCTTTGTGTCAGCTGAGCGGACGATGTCCCTCAAGCCAGGAACCACGTCAAAGCCCTGATCTTCTCAGGGTCGGCACTTGCCTGGCTCAGCTCTGTGCCTTCCATCCCAGAAGAAGGCAAAAAGCCCCGTTCTCTCTCTCTCACCACGCAACCGTCCTCGATGAGAGCCTGAGCTTCCCTTCTGAACTTCCCTACACCTGCTGGGATGAGCCGGGCCTGTCTCAGTCTGTCTCGCCATTATTCCCGCATCCTCTCCTGTGCAGAGCACCAAAGCCAGGTCCCCCTCGCTGCCCACTGGTTCCTGCCATCTGAGGATGGTCCTGTAGCGGGGGTCGCTGCCTTCTCTGAGGCTGTCACCATCATCGCACCCCCACCCACCCATACTGCCCCAGCAAGCAGAGGGTCCCAGCCCGGCCCACGATTCTACTACAGGCAGCAAACACAGCAGGTGCCAGGGATCTGGGCTCTACGTGTGCAGCCTGGAGTCAAGTGGCTGGCAGCAGCTTCCTGGAAGAAGTCTGGAGGCCGTGGTGAGGTTGTCCGCCACCCTCCTGCTGGAATATCTTGAGAGGGCGACATGATACTTGAAGCACAGAAGGGTTTCCCCCACGGTCTTAACCCGAAAGGCAGACATAGGAGTCTGGGAGGAAAAGTAGTGGTGCCCTAATGCAGGAACAGCTCAGAAATGTGCAGGCAGCTGACAGGATAGGCTGCACAGCCTTGAGAAAGATGAGGGCATACAGGAGAACTGCCTATGGACGGACCGGACGAGAGGCAAGGGCAGGAGAGGGGGCTGCAGTGTGGGCTTAGCAGCCAGATCCACACAGGTGCCGAGTCCACCTCTCCCATCTGCTGGCTGTGTGACGTCACACTGCATCACTTGCTGGATTCCATGTTCCTCATAATTAAAGGGAATAACTACGCCTAGTCCATAATTGCACAACAAATCACTGTTGGAAGAGTTAAGTGAGGAACAGTGGAGAGGTGTCCCTGGTGGGCTTCCAGGGAGACAGGTGGCACCACTTGCCTCGCTCTCCTCATCTGTAAAATGGAGGCGATGGCTACCTTTTTGAATTTGAGGGTCCCAGGATGGTGACACTGCATGCTTGTGACATCTTTGAGTCTGACTTGCAAAATAAAATCTCACCAGTGGGATAATAATGGTGAACAGAGTAACTGTGACCCTGATGGTGGGGGCCTCGGCTGTTGCAGGTGCTGGCCTGTACCTGCAGCCTGTTGGGCCACCATGCAGATGGGGAAGCCCCCCTCACCCTCAGAATGCTCATTACCCATGCCTCTGGCCCCAGTGCCCTGTGCATCTGGATTCCTTAAAGGGCGCCTTGTGATCCACTTCATGCTGCCGCCCTCCCCAGTGTCCTGGCCGCGTTCGTGGTGGGTGAACAGCGCTGTCGGCTGAGGTTGAAACAGGCAGGACAAAGCAACAGCAATCAAACCGCTTCCGTGTGTGGCAGGTAATTACAGAATCTGCTAAATTACAGTGATTACGCATCGCCAAGGAGAAGTCAAAAGAAGTCTCCAGCAACTTCGGAGGTGGGAGCGGGGGAAAGTTTAATTAAACAGCTCTTTGCAACTGATTTAATCTCTCCTTTGGAAAAATCCACAGGTCCAGAAGAGAGCAGGGGGAGAGGGCTAGGGGAGGGAGCCCAGGGAAACCACTGGGTCTCTAAAGGGTTCTCAGGGAGTAAGTGATGACAAGGGAGCTGGTGGCCTTTATTATGGAAATCCACGACTTAAACCGTGGATCTGGGCGTCTGGGGGAGGTGGCCCAGAGGAGGCCGGGGTTATAATAGCTCCTAATATCCTGCTGGGGCCTATTTGCATAAATACAGGCAAGCCAAGCTTCAGGTGCCTGTGGATTTTCTAGGGGAGGATTTATTCTCCTGTGTCAAAAGTTCACCACCCCCAGACTCTGTCATTTTGGTGTGAAATGTGCCCTTTTTTAAGCCACCACACATTGAAAACAAAGGCCTCGCTGCTGGGAGCCTATTTTACCAGCAAAGGTCTCTTTGAAGACTAATTAAATTTAGATCCTGGACAGAGCAGAATTCTCTGCCAGTGTAGGGTGGGGATGGAGGGAAGGAGCAACCCAGAGGGGGCGGGGCAGCCGTGCACCTGGTGCTGCACCAAGTGTAATTTCTGCCCAGGGCGGGGCCGGCTTCTAAGGACTTGGGAAGAGCCTATTGAGCTGGCCGGCGCTGGTTTTAGGGAAACACAGTTCTAGGGAAACCATCCGTGAGCACCTGGTGTCCTGCTGACCTGGGCAGCTTACTTCAGTTTTTTAGGTCTCATTGTGCACACCTGCTCTGAGGACCTTCTGTGATTTTAATATGATGGAATAATATCGAGATGATTAATCACCAGAGACTTGGGAAGGAACAAAGAGAAGCTAACTGACCCGTGTCCCCAAAGCTCTATGCATGCCATTACCCTACTCAGAAACTTGCTGTAGCTCCTTGTGGCCGGCTGCACACTGCTCAATTCTCCCCATTCAGTGAGCTGTAGTGGAATAAGAATGGCAATGGACTTGGAGCTGGTCCTGCCTGCAGACAGACAGGTCCCTCTGCCTGAAATTCTTCATCCCTCCCCACAGGGCTATGTCTCATCCATTTGCTGTGTGTGATTTTGACAATGACTTGCCCTCTCTGAGTCTTGATTGCTTTTTCTATGCAATAAGAAAAGTGCAAAGCCTCAGTGCCAAAGTTCCTTGGGAAGATAAAGTTCAGCGGCCCACGGGAAGTGTCTCCTCCGGGCTCTAGCGGCTCCTCTCTGTGGCAGCCTGTGAGTGTGACAAAGGCTGCACTGGCTACCAACAGGCAAAGGAGCACAAACCTTACCCCAGGCATCTTGACTGCAAACTCAAAGAATATCCCAGAAATTCTAAAAAGGGAACCGTGTGAATAAGAGGCCTTTCTTCTGATGGTGGCAATGATTGAAACCAGGCCTTCAGCAAAGACAAATTCGACACACTCTAACCCTTCAGAGGCAGGAAGCTATCACACAAAGGTCATCTTCTAGGGCCAGACATCATGGGGCTGGGGTGGGGGTGGGGTGGGAGTGGGGGAGAAGGCTTCCCAGTCCTTCTGCTTTCATTTCCCAGTGTTGCCGGGAGCGCTGGAGAATCCTCAGGGCCTCCTCTGCTGCTCCTTAAGCAAACACCTCCTGTAACTCCAAATCTCACTTTGTCATTTTGATGACCGCCGTCCTCCTGCCCACGCTTCCTCCTTGGCTGGCTTAATGCCTCTACCCCCTACTCCTAGAGGGCTGAGGGCACTTTTAGAGCAGCCCAAACATACCAGCCTCTCTGCCCACCAGTCACGCGGAAAATCATCAAACGGGCTAGGGAGAGGGGCCCTGCCTACAGTTTCCCACGTACCAGGCAGGGTTCCCCTGCCCTCTCCCTCTCAATCCCTGTCTGCCTCCCCCAAAGCCACTATTATTAAAAGGCACAGAACCGCCTGGTCCTACGGGCAGCCCCAACACGTACTAGAAAGTAAGGACAGCCAGAGCCTGGCCAGGAGGAGCAGCAAGAAGGAAGCTGAGGTCGGGCAGTTGCCTGATTCATCGGTCTGTTCTCGCTGCCGTCATATACAAAAGAGGTACAGAACATGGTGTGGGTGTGTCATTGGCATCGAAGCACCTAGAATCACTGACAGGAAACAGTAGCCACTCGTCCTGTGAGGGAGAAGGACAAAGACCCCAGCACCCTCTGACTTTTGACAGACAATTTTATCAACGCCTGGCTAAGTGCCTAGTGAGGCAGTGGCCTTGTTCCCCCACTGGGGTGTCTGGTTGAGTGACAGCCCTGGTCGCCATGCTGGTGAGGGGTGCAGTCTTAGTTGTATGGCCCTCCCCAGGCTAAGGAACCTGTGGGCTTGAGTGACTTCACTGACAGATGGCAATGACAACACAGGTGGAGTATCCTTTATCTAAAAATGCCTGGGACCAGAGGTTTTTCTGCTGTTGGAGGGTTTGTATGTGTATTTTGGATTTGGGAATCAATTTTTACCAAATGAGCACCCCTGATGTTAAAATCCCAAATCCGAAATACTCCCACATCCACCTTTTGAGCACCAATGTGACACTCCAACACTGCTCAGCATGTAGTAATAACGACCTCATGGGTTAGGGGAGGTCTTAGAGGCAGAATTCTCGCAAAGCACTTTGTGGATGGCCTGGCACACAGCAAGTTCGCTAGTGCCGCCTAATGGGACAACATAAATGTGAGCCGCTGTCGCCTAACGACTAACATAATCATACAGCTTCCTTGGGAGGTGACCTCACTGAAGGCCTCAACTCAACTTCCAAAACCCATCAAAGGTCCAGATCTTCGAAAAATGAAACAAGTGACAAAGCAAACAAACAAACCGTCGCGACCCCCCCACCCCCGCCCAGGCTGAGGGACTCCAGTCCTGAGGGACACTGGCCAGTCCATCACAGCAGTTCTGTACCACTGGCCAAGGAACAGCAGGTACAGTCCCCCAGTTTGATGCTGCCACAGCCTCCCACTTGCCCTCTGGTCACGACAGGGCTCTGTGAGTATGCGTGGGACAGGGGAAGGGAGGAAGGGCTCCGAACACCCTCTGAGGTCTTGTCCCTGCAGGATGGCTGGGGCTGAAAATCGAGCCTCCACAGGGGAACTTGACCGAGCTGCATTCAACACCTCTCTCCTGCTCGTTTCCCACCTCTGCACAAATGAGGGAAGTGAGAGTGACATGGCAGAGCCACAGGGCTAGGCTTCAACACCCTGGCCACTGAGCTCTTCCAACAGGGACAGCGATGCACCCTGGCGGGCTAGTAGGGGAGGGGCAAAGACTCAGCCCTGCCTCCCCACTTCTCCAGGAGCCAAGCTCCCCAGGTAGCACCACTTATCAAACCACCTGTCAATCAGGAGCTGGCATTGACCCTGGACTGGGCTGCCAGTGCTTCTCCTCTGGCCCAGTGAGACTCGGTTTCCTTCCTTGGAAGAAAGGGGAATTCACTTCCCTTACAGGGTTGGGGAGAGAAATGAAGGAGATGTGACAAAGAACTTCACCTACACCCTGGCACCCCGCTGGGGCTCAGTCAATGGCAGTGATTATTCTAATAAGAGTTTGGGACATTAACATGCTGTATAAACTCAACATATTATTATTCCTCTTCCTATACCTAGTTCACAGGTCCTCAACTGCAGCATGATTAAAGATGAGCTCAGGTTACAAGGTTGGCTGCCCACCTGTTCTTTCTTGGTTTGGTCTTCAGTGTGTCTTGTAACTTTGATTCAGGCCCCAGGCAAGACATAAAAAAAATACTCTCAAACACCAGAGCACATTAAACACAGAGGCAATTTTGCAACATCGAAACCCAGAAAACAACGCGGCTGAAGATTTGTTCCGTTGACCTCTTGGAAGCCTCAGGCTGCCAGGGAGACAGTACAAGGTGGTGGTGGAGGGCAGACGGCCCCGAGCTAGACCTCACGGCGTCCCCTTCAGCATACCTGGAGCTCACTGCAGAAGGAAGGGAAGACTCCCGGCCTCTGGAGAAGGGAGAACACATGCTGCTGCTGGCAGGTGCTCTGTACATGTGAGCTCCCCTTCTGTGCTTTGTCAAGAGCTCAGGGCCCCACGTTCGCTATTTCTGTCTGCCAACTGCAGACACAAGGTAAAAATATTCTTCTTGGGGAAAGGGAAGGGGACAGGATTCCTTCACCAGGCTTCTAGAACAAGAATGTACGGGAGCTTACTTCTGTTGCGACACTGCTGGGGATGTAAAAATACCCACCTTCGTGCCGTGGAGGGGGGCGCCAGCATGGGAAAGCCAGGACTCCTCCGGTGGGTCCAGCTGGAGCGAGGGAAGGCCACGGAAGCAGGGGCTGCCAGGACGCTGCCCAGGGGGATTCTGCAGAAGGATGAAGGGGGCTGTGCGCACGACACGAGGGCGCCCACAGATCCGTTCATTCAGATCTCAGAAACCCACAGAATCCCAGGGACAAAGGAAGCTGAAGAGCTCATTTTCCAGGGGCAATCATAGCCTAAAACAAAGGCGCGAGCAAAACCCGCAGAAAGAACCTGGTCATCGGCCCTCCTTGTTGGGCTCGGGAACACATGTGGCACACCGCATCTGTCCCAGCCTCCGCTGTGGGACATCTCAGGGGTCCTCCCGGGCCTGTGAGGTGTGAGACTGACTGCAGGATCTGGACTCTGTCCCCCAGCACCTGCGTCCTGACTCCCCGGGTCTATGAAAGCCACAGCGCCACTGGCCACACTCACGCACATCACCAGAGACGAGTTCTCTGTTTCCAGAGTGAATTTCAAACAATTGCTTCACAGAAGGTCAAATTTCACTGACTTCGGGGATTCAGCCATTACCTCGAGCAAGCTCACCTGATTCGTTTTTATACGAGTTCATAAAGTAGGCGGTGGGAGACGTGTTAATAGTTTTCATGAGGTGCTACGGCCCAGGATCTGGAGATGATATGAATTATGCGTGGTGTTAAAGCCGTCTTTATCCTCCTGGGAGGAAGAACCTAGACATCCTATACGTGGGAGCTTGGGGCGCAGGGGAACTTTTGATTTACGACGCAGGAAGGGGGTGGGTTTCATGACCAACACTGATTTCGGTTTGAATTCATTATTTCTGTGCACTTTGTGAGTGAGGAAGTGTGCCACTTTTAAGAGCTTCTTGAACACTTGGCAAAAAGGAAGGGCAGAAGGGAGTCAGGCGCCTATTAAGTTTCAGGCGCCTTTCCCTCCTGGGCCAACCATCTTATGTGATAGTTACTCCCCTCTGCCCATTTTACAGGTGAGGAAACGGGTTCAGGGAAACAAAGTGGACTAAAGCGGATCAGCCAAACGAGTCTGTTTAGCTGTAGATTCCCCATGTTTTTTCAATTTGGTGAGTCTATGTGAGTATGAAGAAAACAAGGAAAATTATTCTAAGGGCTTGGAAATGACCTAATGAACCTGGGTAAAAGGAAGCTGTTGGGCCACAGAGGAGAGTGGACCCTCCTAAACCACACCTAAGAAGGTACAAAGTAAAGGGAGCTGGTGCTGTGGCTTAGCAGGTAAAGCTGTTGCCTGCAGTGCTGGCATCCCATATGGGTGCCAGTTTGAGTTCTGGCTGTTCTACTTCCGTTCCAGCTCTTGCTATGGCCTGAGAAAACAGTGGAAGATGGTCCAAGTCCTTTGGCCCCCACACCCATGAGGGAGACCTGGAAGAAGCTCCTGGCTCCTGGCTTTGGATGGGCACAGCGGATGGAAGACCTCTCTGCCTCTCTGTAACTCTACCTTTCAAATAAAAATATATAAATCTTAAAAAAAAAAGGTTTAAAAAGATAGTGGTGCCCCAGCATAGTGTCATCATGCTGACACCAAGACATTTAAGATGGAAACCAACCATAGGATACAAATCTGAAATACATATTCTATCTTACTTAAATGGTTGACATATGTTGAAGTTCCTAGACAGGAAGTCTAAGGTGTTGGATTTGAGTCTTGATCCTACAACACATGGACAGAACCACTTCGAGTGGATCATCCACTGTCCTCAAGTCAGCATTTCTTCTCCTTAGAATAACAAGAATGTGTTCTCCAAGGCCCCTTTGACTTCAAGTTCCACATTCCATCTGTGAACGCCACTGCACACAGCAGCTCACTCCCCAGCAAGGGATAAATGAGGTGTCAGCACAAACCGTCTCGCCCTAACTGGAAGGTGAGTTCTTGGAGGGCTGGAATGCATTTTATAGCCGGCACCCAGCAAACATCAGTAACCGCTGAGCTGACTGCAAGGGGAAAGAAAGACTGGATCTTATCACTCCAGGTACAGTACTAAAGGACACAGACTTGGCGATCAGAAAGATCTGAATTTTAATAGAGCTTCTCTCTGCGTCTGACTCTCCCCATTTATTAAATGGGAGCAGTGACATCTACCTTCTAGAGTTGCTCACCGCTTATTATTATTGCCAAGTTAAGTGTTTTTATTGAAAGAAAGGCAAAAGGGAAGAAATAAAGCTCTTAAAAGGTGCAATTAACTTCTTAATTAATATCTTTATTAGGCTAATGGCAGCTGTATGGATATACCTGTGTTCACTCAACGAGCATTTCTGAGGGACTGGTAAATACAGAGTACAGTGCTAATTCCTGGAAAGAAACCACCAGAAAGCTACTTACTACCTACCCAAGCAGACTGGGTGCCTCGTATGTTTCTTCACTAGCTGGGAGACAGGAGCTGCTCTTCCACTCTGAAGGTAAGAAAAGCAGTGCTCCAAGAGGTTAGCTAACTCAATGAAGATCGAACAACTGGAAGAGGCCAGCAGATAGGACAAGAGCAGAGGGGGGTCAAGGAAGTAAAATGGAAATGCTGAATAACTTGCTCATTCTAATAATCACCCTGGGGGTGGGGGAGCAGGCAGGCGCAGGGGTTAAGATGCCCGCTGGTACACCCACGTCCCACCTCAGAGTACTTGGGTTCAAGTCCTGGCTCCCCTTCCCATTTCCTGCGAATGGGCACCCTAGGAGGCAACAGGTGATTGCCCAAGTACTTGGGTCCCTGCCACCCACGTGGGAGACCTGAATAAGTTCTGGTTTTAGGGCTTCAGCTTAGCCCAGCCCTGGCTACTGAGGGCTACTGAGGAATGAACTAGATATAAGAGTCAGTCTCTCTCTCTCTGCCTTTCAAATAAAGTGAAAATAAACAAATTTTAAAAAATAATGACTACTCTGTGCTAGTGCTAACCACAAGGTAGAGTGCTGCATTGAGAAGGTGGGTGGGAAGGAGTGGAGGCCACCTTAACTAATTACAGCACATAGGTCAACATCAAGGTGGAGTTCATTTATAAGGGAGAAGAGGATTAGAAACTACCATCTATTTTCATTCACACACAGAAAGAGGTTAATTAAGGGACTTCCTCAATTGGAAAATGACATGTAAAGAACTCTTCAAAAAATGCTTCCTTCCTTAGAAAAACAAATTATTCCTCATTATTGCAATCTTTAAAACCTGGGTTGGAAATGTGCCCCAGGCATCTGACGATATCGTCCCCCTGCTGCTACCAACCCCACAGCAGAGCCTTCTGTGCACAGGGATGACGGCGACCCCAGCCTGTGTGACTTGTGGGCTCAGGATGGAGGGCTTCAGTGGGGACCAGCTCCCCCAGTGCACAGGCATCCAAGCAGATTAGGACCACGGCTGACAACAGGCAGGGTTTTCACTGGGCAGACTAGAGAAGGAAGGACTGTGCTACAAATACCCGCTCTTCTCATTTTCAGGGCTGGCCAGCCTTTCCCAGAGTGCATTTCTGAATACAAGTCCTATGAGAAGGTCCTAAGAGGCTTCCAGGGTCAGCATATGTGTGGGAACACTGCACGTCACCTCTCCTGCTTAGAGGATCACAGTATCTGTTATCTAACAAGTTTTTGAGAAGATTTTTAAAAGTTTACCTTTTTTTGAAAGGTGCACACAGCAGAGGGGATTGGGCAGAGTACATCCATTTGCTGATTCACTCACCAAATGCCTACAAGAGTGAGGGCCAGAGGAGACTGATGCCCACAGCCTGCACCTCAACCCAGGCCTCCCATATTGGTGGCCAAATTGGTGGCCCAAGTGCTTCAGCCACCATTTGCCACCTCCAGGGTGTACATTAGCAGGAAGCTAAACTAGAAGTGGGGCCCAGACTCACCTCTGAAACGGGATGCGGGTACCTCAAGAGGCATCTTAACTGCTGCACCCAACGCCTGCCTTGACTTGATGCCTCTGCAAACTCCTGCAGCAAGGAATGTTCATCCTGAACACTTCCCAAATGGATCTGTCCATGGAACCCCGATTCCTTTTTTTTTTTTTTATAAAAGATTTATTTATTTATTTGGAAGTCAGAGTTACATAGAGAGAAAGATAGGCAGAGAGAGAGAGAGAGAGAGAGGTATTCCATCTGCTGGTTCACCCCCCAGTTGGCCACAATGGCCAGAGCTATGCCAATCCGAAGCCAGGAACCAGGAGTTTCTTCCGGGTCTCCCACATAAGTGCAGGTACCTAAGGACTTGGGCCATCTTCTACTGCTTTCCCGGGCCATAGCAGAGAGCTGGATCAGAAGTGGAGCAGCTGGGACTCGAACTGGTGCTCATATGGGATGCCAGCACTGCAGATGGCGGCTTTACCCTGATTTCAAGTAGCTCCCATCAGCACCCTTCAGAGCTGGGGATATTTTCAAGGTCACTCTCTCCTACCTGTTTTTTTTTTTTTTTTTTTTTTTTTTTTTTTTTTTTTTTTTTTTTTTTTTAAGATGAGGCAGAGTTACAGAGAGAGGGAGAGGGAGAGACAAAGAAAAAGGTGTCCCATATGCTGGTTCACTCCCTAAATTGCCACAACGGCTTGAGCTGGACTGATCCGAGGCCAGGAGCTAGGAGCTTCGTCCGGGTCTCCCACATGGGTGTAGGGGCCCAAGCACCTGCCACCTTCCACTGCTTTCCCAGGCCATAGCAGGGAGGCTAGATCAGAAGAGGAGCAGCTGGGACACAAACCGGTGCCCATGTGGGATGCCAGTGCTGAAGGTGGAGGCTTAGTCCACTACACCACAGAATCAGCCCCATTCCACCTGGGTTCTTGCATCTATCCCCAGGCTCACTTCTCTTCTATCAGTCCTTGCTCTGATCACTGGGCGACCCTTCTCACAGGAGGACTGGCCATGTTTTCCCGTTCACCAAAACCCTTCCATTCTCTACATTACCTATAGAATAAAGCGTTCAGCCTCATAGTCAAGACTCCCCCTAGCATGGCTTTCAGTGATAGCTCCAAGCCACTCCCTTCTATGTTCTACCCTCTGGACTCCTGACCATTCATTCACCCCAGGTATCGGCCTCTTAATTTTTATTCTGAAATAATTTTAAATTCTCAGAAAAGTTGTAAAAATAGTAGGCAGATTTCCTGTGCACCTTTCCCTCAGGGTCTCCCAATGACAACACTTAGACTTTCCTGAGCCAAATCCATCATTTGCCACCTTGGGTTAGCACTCACGAGCATCCGCCTGCAAGGGCCACGTCCACATCTGATTCATCATTGCACCTCTCCCAGATCCCGGCACTACAGATGCATCACTAAGGCATAGCTCAGTGGTTCCCTGACTTCTGTGTTTTGTGTTAAAGTTTTAAAACAACCGAGAACCAAAGCAACAACAACAGAAACTCTTGTCCTTCGCTCACCATTCTTTCACTGATACGGAGATATTTAGGAGGGCAAGGTAAGATGATGACGCAGACCTGAGGCACTGCCTCCATCACTCTGCTTGTCTCTGTTGTCGCAGGCAGGACCCTGTGGCCATGCACTGCAGACCATCATCTGGTGGGCTCAAGGCACAACCAGGGAACCCAGAAGGGGCACTCCAGCTTGTGAGCACTGTCTCAGGTTCATGGGGAGGGGTTTGGAGACTGGTATGATAGACACAGCTCCAACCAAACTCGGGATACAACTACTCGCAGCACTGCCACACAAGACGTTCCCTTGTCCTTTTGGCATAAGCAGACGTGAGCTAGACTAACTCAGCGCAGAGACGGCGTGCAAACCTAGAAGTCCATCTGGAATTTCCCAGTCTCCCTAGGGCGGAACCGTTTTTCACAGCCTGGGTGGAAGCACATTTCGGGGCACATACAGCTTCCACCCGGGCTGGACTCCCCACGGCTGCAGTGACTTTCGGGGAGCAGATGAGGGTAACGGAAGCCACACGCTCCTATGGCTTCCTGTGGTTTCCGTTCTCCTTTTCTGCCACGTCAGCTGGGCGGAGATGAATCTCACTGAACGCTGCCGTTTCCACGTGCGGCTGAGCACCTCGTGGGGTGAGGAAGCCCAGCCTTGTCTTTCTCCAGTGCAGAGCTGCCCAGGGCAGAGCTCCTTGATGGCATGCTGCTGCCTCACAGAACCCTGCTCAAAGTTTACAGCGACCTGCTCAAGGCGCTTGGCCCACGAGCCCCAAGGCCCTTCTAGCATCTCCATAGTGCGGAAGGAGCACAGGATAGCTGCATCCCGTGGTCTCTTCGTTCACCACAATCCAGGTAAGCTTGTCCTTGATTAGTCTGCCCGGAGAACTATCCACACTGTAAGATCAGCACAAGTGCCAGCTCTCGGCCACAGCCCTCCTGATGACCCCAGAGAGGATCCATCTCTGTCCCTGAGTCCTGAGAGCAGCGTGCACGAATCTCCAAGTGGGCTAATCACCACCTGCCTCATGGAGCTATGAGGCTTAGCTGCAGATACACATCTGATGCATCCAGAACAATCCCTGGCACTTAACTGACACTTAATGTGTCAGTACAATCACTATAGTTGCTAGAAACAACATATTTTTGTTATCTGCTTGCCAAAAATATTTACTTATTTGAGAGGCAGAATGACAGAGACAGTGAGAGAGGGAGAAAGAGAGTAAGGGGGTGGGAGAAGAGAGAGAACTTCCATCTTCTGGATCACCCTCCAAAATGGCCACAAAGGCCAGCTGAAGCCAGGAACTCGATCCTGGTCCCCCAGGGAGGTGGCAGGAGCTCAAGCACATGGGCCATATCTCACTGCCTTCCCAGGGGCACTAGCAGGGAGATGGATCAGAAGCAGAGCAGCCAGGACTTGAACCAGCCTCCAATATGGGATGGTGGTGTCACAGGTAGTGGCCAACTTGCTACACCATGCTACAATACCACCAGCCCCTGCTTGTACTTTTTATGCCTTACTAGGCTTTGAGCTCATAGAGAGTACCAATTAAGTTCTCCTAAATCTCTTATCCCCAGCATAATGACCTAGCATTTTGTCATATATAAAAGCAAAAAGGAAAAACACCCCAAATCTCTGGCAGTCCCACAACACTCAGGATAACCATTGATAACACTCCCTGGTTTATTTCTTTCTAGTGTTTTCTTATTCATATTTGTGCCCATGTGAGAACACACTTCTCATACGAGGTTCATAGGATGTGTACAGTTTCTATCCAGTTTCCGTGGAACATTTTTATGCTACAAGTGTTCTTCTAACTGTAGACACTACCTGAAAACATGCTGTTAGTGGCTACCTAAACTTGCATCATGTGGACAAAAAAACGTAGCTTTACTAGCTTCCTGTAACTGGGCATTCATGTTGTTGAGCCGAATTGCAAGCTCTGCCAAGGGGTGGCCTAAGTCCCAGATCAGACAGGGGAGTCCTACCCCCTATAGGGGTGATGTGTGGGTCTGGGAAGAGTGGAGGATGGAGCCCTCCTTCCCGGACAAAATCAGCACCCATTCCCTGCTGAGCTGACTCAAGGGGCTGATGGCAGAGGCAGAGTGGGCTCAGACCACTGCAGCCTCTTCTGGCTCCCCACCCCCCCTCCCCATACCATTAACATTCCTCCTGGGAGATGGCATTTCCAGAGGACAAACAGACATTGTTGGGACTCAAGGGCCCTGAGAATGGGCCCTGTAACCTGAGCCCTGTTGGTTTGGCTAAGCCTGGACAGGTCACCCTGGGGACACCCTGGTGACAGATGAAAGTGCGTCTCAGGGCCCTGGATTGTGTTTCCAGGGCACAGGTGTGGGGAGATTATCTTTCTGACAAGCCAGACACTTAGTCCAATCTCTCCAGCTGCTTTGCTTTCTCTTCTCTCCCTGGCCCCCAGACTACCAGAAATAGCACCCTCAAGCCATCGCCGTGAAAGCCCCAAGCTATCTTTCCCTGAGTGCCATTGCCTAACACAGTCACCCACAGCACCTGACAAATTGCCTCACTTTGTTGAGTGAAAGGGTGAACAAGCACCCTGCTTTCGGAGGCTTGGGTGGTGCACCCGCCAAGCTCAGCTGCAGCCTGGAGCCCTGCTGGGAGCTCACAGTGTGGCCTGCCTTTTGCTTGCCGCCTGACCTTGGGCAGACGGCATCCACCACTTCCCCTGTGCAAACGGAAAGGTGCTACAGTCTCAGAATTGCCATGAAGAGGAAACGAGGCCAGGGATGCCACCGCTCTCTGTCCATGTGTCTTCCTGTGGAAGGTGACAGAGCTGTCAAAAAGGGCCAGGTGTGTCCGAGGGACAGAAAGAGGCACCTTGGGGGCTGGCAGGTGGGCCCAGGGAGCTGTGTAAGGCACTTGCCCAGGCTGTGGGGGCGGCAGGGGGCAGGAGTGACCTAGCAGGGAGAGGCTGTGCTGTCCTGGCCTGGGCAGCACCTGGCTTCAGGCTGGGAGGCAAGCCCTGGCAGGGAGCCAGTGGGGACCCCACTAGCAGCAGGTGCCTGGGCAGGCAGACGTGGGAACACGAAGCACTTAGCTCTCAGTGCCCACCCCAGGGTGTCGTACAATCCAGAGCAGGCACTTCTCGCTGCCCCGGGGGCTGCCCTGACTCACTGTCACCTCACAAAGCTGTCCCTGACGTGGGCAGGGAGCTGACTGACAGAACCCAGACTGCATTCTTTGACCTGTCTTTAAGCAGATTTTGTTTCTGCAACATTCAGTGTTTCCTGAACACCTACTATGTGCCCGGCACCATGCTTTATGCCTGAGCACACAGGATCTCACTAGACCCCCATGGCAATCCTGCAAAGCACTATTCCCATCCCGGAGCATCTGGGAAATGTGGGGACGAGGCCTTCTACACACAGCATTAGGCACACTGGCGAGTACCTGCTGCTGGCATGGACCAGCGCTACGGCCGGCATTCCCAGAGCACAGAGGCTGGTCCGCTTCCCGCTGCCTGGAGCACATGGTTGCTGACTTCACGGAGCCAGTGAGCCAGCGGACTGCCTGTTCTTCTGCCTTCTCTGTCCCGGCTCCCTGCTCATCTTTGCACAAACACTACTTCATGAGCCCTGCCAACTTCCCCACCACCCTCTGCCCAGTTGTTATTCTTGCTTTGCAAAAGACAAAGAGAGGGCTCAGTGAGGGAGAGAGTGCAGCGCAGGCCAGGTGGGCACTGCGTGGAGAAGTGGGGAGCTGCAGGCTGATTCCACAGCACAGCGGGCCTTTCCACAGCAGCCCCTGTGGGAGTGCTCGCAGCTTTCCCAGGACCGCGACCCTCAGACCACGCCTGGATCCATGAAACTCCGCCTGCAAGAGTTGGCCCAAGGCCCCACGGGGGACTCCAGGGTAGACTCCTTCTTCTTCTGAAATCTGAAATCTGCATCTGCCACTAGCCCCAAAGAAGAGGATTTTAGCTAAAGGCCCCCAGTGCCTGTGCCCCTCCAGACGACCAACCCTGGGCTGTTTGCTGGCTGCAGCAGGGACCCTCGTGAAGAGGGCGACTTCACACTCCAGCACACGGGCACTCGTCCAGCCCAGAGGAGGCATGGAGTATGTTCCAACAGCTCTGGAATGGAGAGACACAGAAGAGGAAAGGAAACCCTGGTGCTGGGGTGAGGGGTTGGGAGGGGCTGACCAAGGAACGCAGAGGTTGCAAATGTTTAACCCACCCTGCAAACGAGCAGGAACCAGCTCTGGCGCCTGCCTCCTCTGCTCTGTCCTCCTTTATATATGACTTCCTCCTCCTCGCCAGGAGAAACTCACATTCAGCAAATACCCATCCTTTAATTGCTGGTCATAAATTCTCATCTGTCCAGGGGAATGGCGATTTTTAAGACATATTTAAAAACTAATTTTTTTTTCTAGTAGGGAATTTAGACAGTGAGAGAGACAGACAGAGAGAAAGGTCTTCCTTCCGTTGGTTCACCCCCCAAACGGCCGCTACGGCCGGCATGTGGCACCGATCCGAAACCAGGAGCCAGGTGCTTCCTCCTGGTCTCCCATGCGGGTGCAGGGCCCAAGAACTTGGGCCATCCTCCACTGCCTTCCTGGGCCATAGCAGAGAGCTGGACTGGAAGAGGAGCAACCAGGACAGAATTCGGCACCTCAACTGGGACTAGAACCTGGGGTGCCGGCGCCGCAGGTGGAGGATTAGCTTAGTGAGCCACGGTGCCAGCCATGTACCTAGATCTTTAGTGAGATTGTAGACCTATGTGGAAGGCTTGACAATCCAGGTGTGCTATTTTCATGCACGAATACACACACGGAAGAATCTAGATGCTAGACCAAAGAAAATTAAGGGGAACAGATGGTAGGTAAATATTAGTTTTCTGGATCTCCTATTCTATACTGAAAACACTTGTGTTTACTAAATATTCTATTTATCAGGGACATACTTGGTTTGGGAATAGCTTTTGGGGAAAGACTTGCCCACTGCCCACAGGTGAGCCTGCATCACACACGCCTCATCTCGAAGCATGCTGGTGGGGGCTGCCTCTCTAGACCTGTCCTATAGACCCTCATGTTTTCACCCGCTAGGAGTGACAGGCGGGAGGGGCCAGCAGAGCAGGTGGTCCTCTTTGTTTAGCGATAAGGAAAGGAGGGTCCATGGGGCAGTGATTTCCCAGGGTCAACCGGCTCGCAGGGGCTCAGCTTGTGAACGGTAGTGAAAGCCTGGTTAGACTGAGCCGCAGACACCGTGGTGACTCTCACCAAGACACTGAAAGCAGCAGAAGCATCGCGAGGTTCTTAGTCCTGACTCTGGCAGGGACAAACGGGGAACCTGACCCCCGCCTATCCCGACCTGTCTGCTGGATGAAGGTTGCCTCTCTTGCACAACCATGTGCCTGGGGACCAGGGCTCTGCACCATGTGCTGTGTCCCCTGGGAAGGAACATCCTGGATCTGCAGCAACAAACTGATGCTCCCTCTCATCCTTAGGGTCCTCCCAGCCCATCAAACCCACGGTGGCTTAAAGGGCTGGGCCAAGAAACAGCTTCAAAAGGGCAGAGAGCACAGTGCATGTCCATCATCCATGCCGTGGAGGGGCTGCAGGGCAGGGCTTTCGATGTTAGCTGGCTTCCCTTGGTCTGTCATTCCCGGGGCCCAAGAGCAAAGCTTGAGAGCCAGATCTGGGCAGCAGGAGGCTTCCTGTTCTTCTCTGGTTCAGTGCTAATGGTAGCCGCAACTGGCTAGGTATGGGGCTAAGAGCTTCTCACAGTGTCCTGCTGTCTCTCTTGGCCCTGCTAGGTCAGTGATATTGTCTTCTGGTACATAAATGAAGCCACCACCGAGGTGGCTCCCAAGTGATTGCTCTTGGGCCCTGGGCACTGCCAGTATGTGGCAGCACTGGGATTTGAATCCAGGCCTATCTGGCTTCAAAGCCTGTCCCCCTTTACCAAAAACTTGTAATAAAGGAATAAAATCAGATTCTTTCCCTGCGATCTCCCATGTGATTGCTCTTCCTGAGAACTGTACTTCGTCCACATCTCAGATAAAATCAAGAGTAATTTCAGACGATCTGTTCTTCATGATCAAAACAAGACAAGCATTCTCTACAGAGCTCTGTGTATTGGACACATGGTGATAGAACCAGTAAGCATCTACAGAGGGCCTACTCTGTCCACAGGTCCCACATACCCAATGGGATAGGCAACCTTGTACAAAACAGTGTCCAACAATAACCAACAGGCTGAGGCCCAGAGAGGGGAACCAACTTGTCCAAGGCCACACAGCTTCAGGGCTCAGACTCAGAAACAGCGCTGTGGCTGTAACGGAATCCTCCAACCACAGACTGCAGCAGCTTCTGTGTTTGATTGGATTGTGGTCTGGGCTGGAGGCTGGAGGTGGGGTGGAGACAGAAATCTTTTCTTCCCCAAAGCTCCTTTCCTAGAAATCTCAAGGAAAGTTTGCCTTCACAACGTGGGCGAGTTTCTCAGGTCTCAGCTCACACGGGATTGTTTTCTGCTTTCACTGTAAACCTCCGACGACGGAGAGGGGGCCGAGGCCAGGCCGCCCCAGCTGTAGCTGCGGCTGTGCCTCGGGAAAGCTCAGGTTCCGAGCATCGCTCCTGGTGCCAAGGCAATTTAACAAGTACGAATGCACATAATTCGTTCCAGTTGTCCTGCCTCTGAGCCCGGGCTTGCTCGGGTGGAGCGCCCCACACTCCTGCCAATGTGGTTTCCATTACCGGCTCCACGCCCCGCCAAAGCCCCCACCGTGCCCAGGAAGGGTCTGCTTTATCACAACTGCTGAGCTATCAATTTTCTCTAATGGCTCCAAGGGGTCCTGTGCTCCTGGGGGAGGGGTGGTTGGGAGGCTGAGCTCCCTCGACAGAAAGGGTCTGGTCTCAGCCGTTCCAAGAAACCCTTTTTTTTTTTTTTTTTTTTTTTTTTTTTTTTTTTTTTTTTTTTTGACAGGCAGAGTGGACAGTGAGAGAGAGAGACAGAGAGAAAGGTCTTCCTTTGCCGTTGGTTCACCCTCCAATGGCCGCCGCGGCCGGCGCGCTGCGGCCGGCACACCGCGCTGATCCGATGGCAGGAGCCAGGAGCCAGGTGCTTCTCCTGGTCTCCCATGGGGTGCAGGGCCCAAGCACCTGGGCCACCCTCCACTGCACTCCCTGGCCACAGCAGAGAGCTGACCTGGAAGAGGGGCAACCGGGACAGAATCCGGCGCCCCGACCGGGACTAGAACCCGGTGTGCCGGCGCCGCTAGGCGGAGGATTAGCCTAGTGAGCCGCGGCGCCGGCCCCAAGAAACCTTTTCCAAAAATGCAGCTGCTCTTGTCTACTCTCTTTCCAACCCAAGTACAGTCTCCTCCACTTCTTATCTTGCACAGTTTCCACCCCATAGGAAAGCTGAGAGAATAGCATAAAACGCCCATTCATGCTTCACCTACATCTGTCAAATATGAGGATGTTGCTACCCTGCTTTATTTCTATATGCAATTTTTTTTTGAACTATTTGAAAGCAGGTTGTAGACAGGGCTGCATTTCAGATCAGCACACCTGTAAGAATAAAGACACTCTCCCATACAACTCCAATTATTCCACGTATCACCTGACACATACCACCCTCAAATTTTCCCCCAATTCTTCCCAAGTATCTTTTCTATAGCTTCGGAAGAAACAAGGGCTCAATTGGCATTCAAGTCCTGCATTTGGCTGCTGTGTTTTGCGAGTCTCCAGGAGCCCCCAGCCACCCAAACACCCTTTCTTTTTTGAAAAGCCCAGACCAGTTGTCCAATAGGATGTCTGACATTCTGGGGGTGTCCCTTTTCTGATTAGATTCAAGTTAAACATTTTTGGCGAGCACATCTCATGTGTGATGAAATACACTTCCTAGTGCATTCGCATAGGGATGGCTCACTAACGGAGTGGAGCTGGGTCCTGGTTAAGGTGGCGATTCTGCTCTCTCCACCGTAGGGGGACCCTCTTCCCTGCCACCCCAGGTCTGGTCTCTTTGCCTCCACCTTCTCATGTCCCAGCTACCATCTTCTGGTTTTAGCTCCCACACTCTGAAGATGCTGTTACCCAAGGTCACCAACAGCCACCTAGAAGCCCAAGTCAAGGGCCACTGAGCCCCCAGCAGGACCGGATGTTAACACTCAGGCCCTTCCTTGAGGCCAGGATTTTCATCTTGCCCGTGGTGGTACTCTAGGGACTAGCTCAGGGTTTGGCACACGACACATGCTCCAGAAATCTTAGCAGGATGAATCAATGAATACTTATACTGAAACAATCAGTGTTGGGAATCAGGAGGCCTGGCTTTGAATCCTACCTCCGCCACTCCCCATATAATGAAATGGTTTGTTTAAATCAGAGGCTTTCATTATTTGAAAAAAAAATTCTAATACTAGACATGTTCTTCCAAGTGGGTCTTCTTCCAAAGCAAGCGTGAGACACTGATGAGGGGAGCAGCTTTAGCTGGAGCAGGAAGTGAAAGCTAGAGGATGTGTCTCTCTGCGGGGGGTGGGGGAGGTCTGGGGGAGCATCAGAGGGGCTCAAGAGGAGGGCAAGGGTCAGTTCTAGGGGGCCCCGGCTGCCAGGTGAGGAATTAGAACTGTCATGGGCAGCACCAGGTTGTGGCAGTGCAGAGGAGCCGCTGGGAAGGCGAGCCTGGTCCCAGATGCACCCGATGCCCATGGAGAGGGGAAAGCGGGGTGCAGAGTGGGGGGCAGCGTCTGGCAAGGGTGCGGAGGCAGTAAGGCTGCAGAAGGCCTGCAAAACCCTCTGGGGAGGCCCCGCAAGACTCGACGCTCAACGGAACTATAGCCGGTTCATTCTGAATTTGGTCACTTTGTCTGGCCTGTGAATGATATTTTAAATATCCAAGGGGCCTTTGGCAGAAAAGATGTTCCCCAGCCCTGGTCCCGGAGGAAGTCAGCAGTTTTCAGTGTTCTCTCAAGTCCTTTGTCATTCCAATGCTCTCCCATCCTTTCTCCCCATTATCTGAGGGTCCCTCCTGGCTGTGCGGGGAGCACCCCCCTAGCTGACGCTGGGCATTAGCAGGGAGTGGAGGCAGCAGAGGCCTCTTGTGCTCTGAGGGGCTCAGAGCCCTTCCACTGAGTGAGTCGATGACCTGAGAAGCCTGCCCATTGTCCAAGTCTTAAAGGGCCACTGCCCCTTACTGTTAACCCACCTCCGGACAAAGGCCATCACCAGCTCAGACAAATAAGCTGCTTAGCCAGACCTCATGTATCATCGTGTCACCCACACAAGGGGCCCAACCGAGGTGTCTCAAAGGAGCCAAAAGCCACAGTGCAACTCAGCAGTTTCCATTCAGGGGGCTTCTGGCCAGGGGTCGGTGGCCATAGCCCAAGCGCACACGCACGCAGCGGCGTCCTCAGTGCAGGGCGTGAGCTGCAGGGAGATAAGTGTCTGATCCCTGATGGGGGGACAGACTCCCCCGACTCCACGGCCTCCTGAGGGTCATAAGAAAGGGGTGTAATGACTGACAGATGAGGGGAGGCAGCCCGGCGGGGTGAGAAGAGCTTGGGTGGAACTGGCAGGCACACTTGGGGTGCACAACGCCTGCCTTGAGCAGGTTATTGTACCTTTCTGAGGCTCAGTCAGTAAGATGGGAACAAAAACTGAGGCTTCTTTGATAACTTTACGACAACTAGGCAGCAGGCTAAGTTCTCCACATACATTGTTTCACACGGAGTTCTACCACCACCTAAGGAGTAGGCACGGCGAGCGATGTCATTATCCCCTTTTCATACCTAAGGACTAACATGGAAACTCAGGGGATGAATCATTTGCTAAAGATCATGGCTAATAATGATGGAGCCCAGATCCAGACCCACACTCAGCTCTTCTGCCCTTGAGCCTCCTGGCTGCGCAGATTCAACGGATGTGAAAGGTGGAGCACCCAGCACAGCACCTCGCACCCTGGAGGTGCTCGGTTACAGGATTCGCTCTTCTGCTACTCAGTCCCAGGTGGGACCAGGCCCCTCCCAGTGAGCTGTGGTGCAAGCTGTGCATCCCGGCCCCACGTCCAGCCCCAGGAAAATGGTGCGTGCTGGAGGGCTGCTCCCTGAGAGTGGGAGGAGAGTGGGGCAGCCGGGCACCTGCCACAGCAGCTCTGTCCTCCCGGCCACCCCGGCCCCTGCAGAACACCCTGGCACTTCCCTCACTTGTTCCCCGTGTACATGGAAGCAGGGAAGTCTGGGACTGGAGTTTCTTCCCAAGCAAGCAGCCCACATGAGCCCACCCCAGGAACAGTCTGTGAAATGAATGGGCCGATGAGTGCACGGACGTCCGAGGAAACACACACCTCTAGATCCCCAGCTAGGCTGGGAGCATTCGGTTGCATATAAACAGCTGGCATGCGAAGGATACCCATCTCAGCTCATCCTCATGCCAGAGCCCTTGACTGGTGTCCTTGAGCTGCCATAACACACCCACAGGCGGGGCAGCCGAGACAACAGAAACTCAGTTCTGGAGGCTGGGAAGTCCCAGTTCCCGGCTTTGGTTCATCTTTTTTCCCTTACCCCATACTCCTTAGAGAAGACTCTTAAATATTTATGTTTCTATTTGAAAGGCCGAGTACTGGACACACACACACACACACACACATCTTCCACCTGCTAGTTTACTGCCCAAATGGCTGCAACAGCCCTGGCTCAGCCAGGGAGTAGCCAGGAGCCAGGAACTCCAGCCTGGTCTCCCATGCAGGTGTCACAGGCCTAAGCTCTTGGGCCATCCTCTGCTGCCTTCCCGAGTGCATTAGCAGGAAGCAAGATTGGAAGCAGACTCTGGGGCTCGAACTGGCACTCAGATATGGGAAGCTGGGGTCCTACGCAGAGGTCTAACCTGCTGCGCCACAACACCGAGTCCCCGAGACCAAGGTTCTGAGAGGCGCTGGTTTCTGGTGAGGGCTCTCTTCCTGGCTCGCAGGCCACCTTCTGCCGTGTTATCACACACAGGAGACAGCAGGCTGCCTGGGCTCCCTTCCTCTTTTGTAAGCACGCCAGTCCTATCAGCTCAGAGCCTGGCCCTTACAACCTAATATGACCTGATTCACCTTGCTAAAGGCTTGATCTCCCAGCCCCATGGAGGACAGGAAGCTGGGGGGTCCAGTTTGGTCTGTAATAGCCCTATAGACCCACAAAACCAAAGCACACTTCCAGCAGTCACCCCCTTTCTCCAGCAAGGGCCCAGGAACCTCCCAGGTGGCGTTACAGCTCAGCAGCCCCACCCACCCCGGCACATCCCTTACCCCATTGCCCTCACCGACGCCTGCTTTAGGGCAGAGCAGCTCGGCTGTGTGTCTGTTTCCCTCACAGTCAAGGAGTGAGCGGACCACTTTCTGTTCTCCTGGGTCCTGGCACGCAGTAGGTTCTCAATCACAGTTTGCTGAATGGAATTAGTCCAGAGGGTGGACAGAACTCCCACTCTGAGAGACCTGCCCTCTGCTCACTCTAAAGCAAGGCGGCTTTGCTGTGGGCTCCCAAAGTCGCCAGACGTCAGCAGAGGCCCTGTGCTGGCTGCCAGGGACGCTGTTTCCCTGAGCGCTGTGTTAAGCCTGCACCGCAGTGAGCAGCTAGAGGGGGATGAGGGTGTGAGACCTGAGATGCCAGCAGCGGGACCGCACAGGGACACTGGCAGGGCTGCTCTGGGGGGGGGGGGGACCCAGCCCTTGCGAGCCTTGCCCTGGGCGGCGGAGGCTCAGAGGATGTTCTGGCTGTGGCCCGGGGTCGGGGTTGGTGAGGAGAGGTGCAGGAGGAGGCACTGTGGCTAAGGGCACCGACCCAGCAAGTCAGTAGCACCTCAGCTGCCACTTTTGCTCTTCCAGGATCACAGCACACGGGTGAGCACAACTTCAATTTAAATCAGACAACCTCCCTCCTGCCTGCAACATGCTCTCTGTTCTTTGCCAAAGAGCAAGAGGGGACAGGCAGGGCAGACCAAGGAACACTGAGCACCCAGCGTCATCTCAGGGTCCGGGGTATCCTGTTTGAACACTGAGACAACCCTCCCAGGTCACTGTTCTGATTCCTGCTTGACCAGGGTGGGGGGAGCACTGAGGGTGAGAGATGGGCTCGGTGACCTTGGTCTCCCAGACCTTGCGGAAGACAGCGCGGTTCTCAGCAGGTGCGCGTTCCCACAGAGCCTCTGCCAGGCGCCCACAGAGAGGTTCAGGCAGTGCAAACATGCGTGTTGCTGTTGCAAGCCAGTGTGGCAGCTTCCCAGAGTTACACACAGAAATGTGATCCACCAGGAGGGGCAGAGTAGAGCATAAATGAATTAGCAGTCACTTTCCTCTCCTTTCAACTCCGGGGGGAAGGCCAGCTGACCAGACGGACAAAGCATCAGACCGCAGCGTCTGGTCCCAGACATTAGCGCTCGGTGGTGGTGGCAGCGGGAGCCCTGGGCCATGGGAGCCGTGCACAGGCTCCAGCCGGGGCGGGGGGGGGGGGGGAGCTCTTTCTCGAGCCCCCTGCATGTGTTTGCTTAGCTGCTGCCTTGCTCTCACCCCTCACCCCAAGTCTCTGGAAACTGCCCAGCAGTGGCGGGGGGCGGGGGGACTCAAGCCCAGGACTCACAGGCAGAGCCTTCATTGCTGTGGCTCCTCCAAGCCCAGAGGGCGGAGCAGGAATCTGCCTTCCAGGGATGCCTGCCCAAACACTTCTGGTTCCAGAAGGAGAACAAGGAAACCACTGGGCACCCACTACTATAGCAACCACGGGGCTAGAAGCCTTGCCTGTAATTGCTCAACAGACCTACTTTGGGATGTCCTATTAAACATGAGCTCTGTTTCATCGAGGAGAAAACGGGAGCAGAGAGAGGTTATGCAAACTGCCCATGGCTACACAGCACAGCAAGGACCTGTGCCTCACTCCTATCCTCCCCTACCACAGGTCCACATCGCACAGTTTCTGCTGTCTGCTGGCCATGGTCCTTGCAGGTCTTGAAGAGCAGAGGGACTGTATCTTATTTATTTATTTATTTTAGCTGTTTAATCTCAAACACCTATATAAATAATGGCAGTTCAGAGGGAGAGGGAGGAGGGAAAGCAAGAGTGATGGGGAGAGCCAGGAGGAAGCCACATGGCTCCCCTGCCTGAACTGGGAGCCATTAACCACAGTAATGGGGGATCCAGCTGAGCTCAAAGCACCCAGCTCAGACCTGATGACAGGGGCAGAGGGCAGCAGGCTGCTAGGGGGGAGGCTGGGAACAGATGGCTTGGAAAAGACCACATTTAGGAAAGGCAACAAGACAGGGCTCTGGGAGCAGCAAGGTTTGGTTGTTCCCAAGGGGGCAGCCTATGAGGATAGCATCAGAACTGTGTCCCCTCAGACATGATCTTCAGTGCTGCACCGAGGGGACACGTGTTAACACTGGGAGGTGGGCAGGACATCTCCCACTTCCTGTCAGCCCTTGGGATGACGGCGAGGAGGAGCAAGTGCCAGTTGGGTTCCAGGCTGTTGGGAACAACTGACACTCCCCGGCGTCCCAGTGAACACAGAGAAGCCTGCCCCGGCTCGGCGTCCTTTAGCAGGCATTCTCTCCCAGAACCTGCTTTCCCTGTATTTATTTTGACAGTTACCTTCTATATATGGCAAGGCATACCCTTGCCATATGGCAAGTGAATTACAGCAGTAATGTACAATTTCCTGTTAAAATAAATAAAGCCACTTATGTGAGAAGAGTTCGAGCAGGCAGTTTCAAGGAGCACGAATTACAGTGTAGGTGGGCACTCTGCTATGTCTCAGACTCTGCCAGGGACACATCCACGGGTAACGTTTGGGAAACAGTGGTACAATCCCGTTCTCCCACATCGCAGACTGGAAAGCTGCGGAACCTTGCGAGGTCAGAGGCAGGGATCAGAAGCAAGGTCTCCTCCCTCCCCGCAAGCGGGAGTCGCATGCTAGCTTGGGCGGGAGGATGGGGAGGCTCCTCTGGGTGAGGATCTGTAACCAGAAAATGGAGCGGACACGGATGGCTGTGGCCTTTGTGGGTTGAACCGACCGCGTGTGAGTAAAGCCAAACCAGTTCTGGGCTGGGAGGCCGGGGCGGGGAGTGCTCAGCTGCTGTCCGTGCTGAGCCGGTTCACTCACTCTGTGTCCCTGGTGCGCCCGGCACTGCAGAGCTAGCCAACCTCCCGGGGCTGTGCGGGGCAGCCAGCAAGATGATGGATGGGAACGCTCTCCGGGATGGCGAGGGCCATGCAAATGTTAGTGAAACTGATCTCCCCAGAGCCCCTTGGCCTCCTTCTGGGTGCTGCTTCGACGGCCTGGGCCCTGAAGTGTCAGGGGACGCTTTCAGAGGTGGTCTGGTGTTCACAGGGCTCGGCGGGGCAGGCCACGAACCTCTCAGTGGGGACACAGACCAGGCTTAGTTTCCAGATGGAAAAACCCACACGCCTTCCTCAGGGGGTGGTCTTGGGATTCCTGGACCCAATCAAGCCAGACAGCCCAAATGTTATTTTGGTACTTTTGACTGCTGCGGTACTTGGGGAAATTAGTAGAAGAGAAATGACCATCGGGTCACATGAGTGACTAATTAGAGGGCCCAGCTCTCCCAGGATGTTGGGTTACATGAATTCAAAGTGTGGCCTTTTATTCCTGCGAGGTCAGGAAGAAGCCCTTCCTCCTAGAAAGTCAGTGAGAGTCCCGGGAGTTGTGAACGATGAGAAAGGGCTCTGCAGTCTGTAGAAAAGCAGTGTGACCTCGGGGAGGCTGTCCCCACTGCGCCCGGGAAGGGGGCCACAGGTGTGGGCTTGTCTAGCTAAGGGAGCACCCGGCAGGGTAGAGAGGACAGCAGCGTCTGGGGCCATGCCTTGCACCTTGACTGCATGCACTTGGGCAAACGGCTTCTTCTCCTTGCCTCTCCACAGCACATGGCTCCATGCACCATTCCTAGCGAAGTGGGGGAGGGGGACTGGCGCTGGTGTACAGGGGGAAGTGAGGAGAGCAACTTCCTCTTCAGTTCTGAGTACTGAGCTCAGCCCTGGAGATGTAGCGTGGCCGAGGCCTGCCTCCAGGAACCTGGAGGTGAACGGGGAAACCAGACCTGCGCAGAGCCAGGTCCCAGGTAGTGAGAGCGGTATCTGTAGAGAAGGCAGTGGGGGCATCAAAGAAAGGGGGTCATACGCTGGAGGGACTGTCAGGAGATGTTCCTCACACACTCTGAGGGGCTGGGTTCCAGGCACTGGAGAATCGACCACTTGGCCTCTTTCCTCCTGAACTCCAAGGTCTGTGCGTCAGCCAGCAGGCAGGTGCCAGCCTTCTGAGCGCTCCTGTCTGCAGTGGAGGTGAGGGAGCAGGTGTGTGAGCTGGGCCTCTGCAGGCTGGAATTGTGGACCAACAATGAGTGCCTCTATAGAGCTTGCCAGGCAGCAGCTTGCACCTGCAGCAGGCCTTTTAGTTTTCCAGGTATCTAGTTATCTCTTTTCCCATACACAAACTATCAGGCCTTTCTGAGCCCTGGTATCCTCATTTAAAAAACCACAGGGGAGGGCACTGTGGTTCAGCCTGCTGAGTTGCCCCTTGGGATACCTGCATTCCACACTGGAGTGCCTGGGATACAGGCCTGCCTCTGATTCTGATCCAGCTTCCTGTTAATGCACCTGGGAGGCAGCAGATGATGGCCCAAGTACTTGGGCTCCTGCCACCTACATGGGAGACCCAGATGGAGTTTCTGGCTTCTGGATTTGGCTTGGCCCAAACACAGCTACTGCAGGCATTTTGGAAATGGACCAGTGGATAGATCTCTTTGTCAGGGGCCAGTGCTGTGGTGTAGAAGGTTGAGCTGCTGCCTCTGGTGCCGACATCCCATAAGGGCACTGGTTTAAGTCCTGGCTGCTCCACTTCTGACCCAGCTCCCTGCTAATGCGCCTGGGAAAGCAGGTGGAGGATGGCCCAAGTGTTTGGGCACCTGCCCCTGCTACCCATGTGGAAAACCCAGAGGCTTCAGCCTGGCCTAGCCCTAGTCATTGCAACCATTTGGGGAGTGAACCAGCAGATGAAAGATCTCTCTCTCTCTGTATCTCTGCCTTTCAAATTAAAAAAAATAATTTTTTTTTGTCTTTCCCCTTGTCTTTCAAATAAAAAAATTAAAATGGCATGGGAGTGGGATATTAAGATGCTGCTACACTACATCCAATGTTGGAGTGCCTAGGTTCAAATCCTGGCTCTAGTGATTAGGCACCTGCCATCCATGTGGGAGGGAGCTTCTGGCTCCCGGCCTGCAGCATCTGGGGAGTGAACCAGCAGATGGAGGATATCTCTCTCACTCTGCCTTTGAAATAATATGAATAGAAATAATTTTAAAAAAGTAAACGTTTCAACTGTGTCTAAGAAAATAGTAAAAAGGCACATTTAGGATCCCTGCTGAGCCACTATGATAACGCTCCAACACTCTGTGGCTAAATGTTTGCTCAGAACTCACGTAGTGGCAAAATCTGACCTCGGCAGGCACTGCACTTGCAACGTTTTTTCAGTCCCACTAGCGTTAAGCATTTCCATGTGTCATTGGAGAAGGGATGGTGTGCCCAGTCACTGTGAGAGTGTGCAAACATAAAAACATGAATTCGATTTCTTTCCTAAATCCGAAAGTTTCCGAATTCTGAACCACATCTGATCCCAAGGGTTTCATCTAAGGCAGTCCGACCCCATCGGTGTGACCTACGTGATGGGGTCACTCTTCCTTGAACACCCATATTTAAAAAACGCCATCCTGAAGGGAGGAGGAAGAAATCCATTTGTTTTGCTCCCGGGAGTTAGGAACGTCAGTCCTCACACAGCTGGGGAGTAAGAAGCTATGTACCCGTGAAAGTCTGTTGATGCAAGAGGAGCTGAGAGAAAGCGAGAGCCCGGCCCCTTTCCCTGGGGGAGCCTGGCAGCAGGAGCCCCAGGGAACTGCTGCTGTGAGGGGCGACAGACGGTTCTAGTAAATCTCCACAAGCAGAGAAACACCCCACCGAAGGACATCCCCACCCCCACAGTGGTCGCCAACAGGCTGAACTCTGCCTTCCCATTTCACACACTGGCTACAGGACCCTGGCGGACTCCCCTAGAGAATCTGCACAGGCTCTAAATCCAGTTGAATTCTTGCTTCTGAGAGAGCCCTTGCTCTCTTAGAAGGAGTTCCCGTACACAGCAGTGTTTCCTATTCCGAAAGAACAACAAACACTCCTCCACTGGACTGCGAGTCAAAACAAAACAATCCCAGCTGCTCCGGACCCGAGAAAGTCGCTGGAACTGCCAAGCACCAGTGATGCTGACCAGTGGGGCGATTTTCCAAGGCCAGGCCGGCGGGGCCCAGGGTGGGGGGCAACGCCAGCCGGTGCCGGCCTCTCAGGAAGCTGCAACAACAAAACCGAATATCTGCGATTTCTGCTCTGATTCACCCTCGAGACTCCCACAGTCCCCACAAAAACACAACTGAGAGAGCACACGCTGAGGCAGCTCCCAGACCTGGAGTGCACATCTGGCTCTACCACTCAGAAGCTGTGTGATTCAGAGGAAGCTAGAAACCTCTCTGGGCCTCTACGCCACAATGGGCCACCTCACAGAGTAGGGGAGCAGTGCCAGGGAGCCCAGGAGACACAGCGCCTCTCCCCTAAGCGGTGCTCCATAAAGGAATGAGGTGAGGAGCAGGGATCCTTCCAACCCCCATTTCTTCAGAGTTCCTCTCATTTTTTTGCAGCTTCCCATGAAGGAGGAGACAGAAATGACAGAACCTGTAACTGGGGACAAAACAGAAAAGGAAAAGAAACATTTGGGCCGTCTTCTGCTGCTTTCCCAGGCACATCAGCGGGGAGCTGGATGGGAAGGCGAGCAGCCAGGACTCGAACCAGTGCCCACACAGGACGCTGGCTTTGCAGATGGGGGCTTGACCGGCTGCGCACAGCACCGCCTCCTGCGCCAAGCCCCCTTTCAAGAGCACTTGGGTGGGCAGAGGTTAAGGCTCTGCATGGGATGCCAGCACCCACATCAGAGGGCCTGGGTTTGTGTCCTGGCTGGACTTCAGATTCCAGTTCATCTTGGGAGGCAACAGGTGAAGGACCTGGGTCCTTGCCACCCACATGGGAGACTTGGGTGGGGTTCTGGGCTCCTGGATTTGGCCAGACCCAGCCCTGGCTGTTATGGGCACTGGGGGAATGGGATGGGAACACTGTCCCTCTGCCTTTCAAATAAAAGAAAAGAAAAACACAAGAGCAAAGAAAGCAGTAGGGACAGGTCCCCGCCGCTCACAGCGCCTCCGTTTCCTGGACTGAGACATGGAAGCTCCAACAAGACAGTGCAGATAAACAAAAGACTCAGGCACAGCGAAAGGGGAACTCGCCCACACCTCTCCACCCCCACCTCCCCTAAGCTAAGAGAAACCAGACAGCCTCCCCACAGCTATTTGTTCCTGGACCCTCTGAAATACCAGCCCCTAGTCTGGAAAGTCTCTGCTTCGGCGTGTGGATGACAGCGGTCCATGAAACAGTCACCATTTCTTGCGCAGCGGGTCTAGGGGGTGGGGATGCAGGCCTACTTAATCCTCCCCTCTTCCCTAGCTCTTCCACTGGGACCCTTGATATTTCAGCGAACTCTTCCTTTGCACATATCAGTGATTTCTGGATGATCACCCTTGGGGGGGATTAGGGGTTTGGGAACAGAAACAGCTCTTTGCCTTGTGTTCTCGTCCGCAGGGACAACGGGCTGCTCTGTGGCGCTGCACGCGTGCTCACTCTGCACTTTGCATGGGGATTGTCACAGGGCAGGTCTGAGGGGATCTGGGACGGCAGCAGCCAGGGGTGGGGAGGGCTGAGTTGACACAGCTGTGGGCCCAGGGCCCACAGGGGAGCCCTGGGGAGCTGACAGTATAGTCCTCTTGCCTGGGGAGGCTGGTCCAGGCCTTGGCTGCTACCCCAGGAAACTGCCTCCCTGCCCCCAGGAGAGTCAGAGCAGTGTCCTTTGTCATTTAAAATAAGTCCCCAATCAAGTGGCAAGGGAGCTGGACCTAAAGCAACTGACCTGTGTACAGTCCTCTCTAAAGCTCTAGGTTGGTGGAGGGGGATGGAGGTGTGGAGACAGGGATGTTTATCAGCTTTATCTTTTTTTAAGAAATTATTTCTTTGAAAGTCAGAGAGAGAGAGAGAGAGAGAGAGAGAGAGAGAGAGAGAGAAAACATACACTCCTAGTTCACTCCCCAAATGGCAAGGGATGGGCTGAAGGCAGAACTCAGTCTAGGTCTCCCATGTGGGTAGCAGGGACCTAATTACTTGGCCCATCACCTGCTGCCACCTGGGTCTGCATTAGCAGAAAGAAAGCTGGAGTCAAGAGCCAGAGTGGGGAGCTGAACCCGAATAGGATGCAGGCATCTCTGGGCTGGCCCCAGGCTGGCCCCAGCTTTGTCATCTGTAAACTCCGCGATAACCTTGGGAGGCTTCCCTGTTTCACAGGTGGAGCAACAGATGATCTGAGTGGGTAGGAACCTTGCCCTGGGCCCACTTCCAGGTCTGACCCTACAGCCCTTGCCATTCCTTCTTCAGCATGGGCCTCAAAAGTCAGCCTCGCTCGCTCACTGCTTCATGCGTTCACTCACTAGACGAACACTACGTGGAAAGCGCCCGTGGAGGACCCTGCACCCATCTGCTAAAAGCGGCTTCTCCAGAAGGATTACAAGGGAACTTCCCATTTTACCCTTCTGCATTCTGTGAGAGTTAACAGGCACTGTCACTTAGCAAAAGCAAGGAAGATGATCCCATGAGAATACTTTTGCAATTTTTCTGTGAAAACAAACACGAAACAAAACACTACAAATGACTATTGGGCCCATCAGGTAGCTGGGCCCACACTTCTCTCCCAGCTAGTGTTAGGTCTGTGTCAATTCCAGCAGATCCTGCGGACCACAGGGGACCCCTGGTCTTGGGATTTCGGGGGACAGGATGACGGCAGGCAGCATCCAGCTTTGGGGTGAGAATCAGTGGGCTTTCTTATGAACCCAACTCCAGAGCAACAGACCAGAAAGGACCCAGTCTTCACCCACTTCAGGCAGGGGGCCCATTTATCCCCAACCTTTATGGTGACACTTGGAACCAAGCCCCAGAGAGGGAGCGCAGAGGTCTTAGGCACCCCGGGGGTGTCCGTAGGAGCACACAGTGGCAAGACTGAGCAGATAGCCCTGGGCCAAAGTGCCCCCATCTCCCCTCCCCAGCCCATCACACACGCAACAACACCATCAGCTTGCCCCAGAACTTGCAACAAAGCCATTGCTCTTGTTTAGTTAATTAGCAAAGGGAGAGATTAAGGACTTTAATCTCCTGCCTTTTCTTTTGCCTGCAAGGCTTATTTGCTCACAAAAGAACAAACAGACAAAGAATATTATCATATATATGTATATGTGTGTGTGTGTGTGTGAGTTGTGTGCGTGTGCTGTGTGAGTGTATGTGTGTGTGGTGTGTGCGTGTGCTGTGTGAGTGTATGTGTGTGTGTTGTGTTGTGTGTGTGTGCATTCTCCCTTCCCCCATAAGCTTAAAAGGCCACTGGTGGCAGGGACTGTTGTGTGGGTACCACATGGCACTCATGAATCAGATTACTTTAGGCAAGATAGGGATACTGAGGCATACAGAGGAACAGTGGTCTGCTGAGAACAGCCAGTGAGCCGCAGAGCTGGGCCTGGAACCCTGGTCTCTGCATCTCCAGCCCGGGCTCCGCTTCTGAACCAAGTGTGAAATGCCACAGGCATCTAAAGGCGGTGCGGTCTGGTGTGGCTGCACCCCCCCGAAGGCGTGGCACACTCAGAGGGCACAGAGGGAAAGGGTCCTGAGCATGGTTGAGTTCTTGGAGAAGGCAGGGCCTAAAGTCCTGCTGGAAGAGAAGCACAGGGCCGGAGACCCTCACCCCTGATTTTTAGCAACAGCAGAGGTGGAGAGGGGTCCTGGCTGGGGAAGGGGAGCAGTCACTGGGGATAGGGTCCACTCAGCACCTAGAGGAGTGCAGGTGCCCGCCGCCACATGGTCTTCCACATACCTCCTAGACTCCAGGTCTAAAGGAGCTGGGCTGGGCTCCCCAGCTCCCTCCTCCAGGTGCTTTTTCCCCGAGCGACTCTCCTCTGCCCAAGTTGCCCAGTCTCCCTAGGCCCTGCCAGTGCCTGCTCCAGGAGACATTTCCTAAGTCCCTCAGTTGCACCAGGGTCCCCGCTGGGTCCCACCACATGCCAGGCCCCTACCTCCTTGGTTACCCTGAGCTGCCACAATCTGCCCCCACCAGGCACAGGTGCCAGGCGGCGTGCCAGGAGCTTTCCCATGTGGGCTCTCTGGACACCCACTGGAGGCAGGTGCAGGCACCTGGGCAATGACTAACATTGACTAAACCTGTCCTTCTGTCCCAGACACCGTGCGGTGCGGGGTGCTCACCACGAGCTGGGTACCTTACTGCCCACATTATTTATGCTAGAGGATGCCTTCTCTGAGAGACTTGTCTGAATCCGTGGCAATACGGCTTCCATTTAACTCAAAGCCATGGACAAGGCTCCTGCCTCCTTGCATTGCCCACCTGCTTTTCCAGACTCTGACCTAGCATTTCCCACGGCACGGGCATTTTTAAATAAACATGTGTGGCATTAACACAGGCTACAGTGTAACTTGCAGGCAAACAGTCTCACTTCACCTCTTTGAATCAGGAATTGTGGGGCCAGGGACCATCCAGCATGTCTGGGGAGGGGGGTCTCTGTGGGCCCCTCAGGCACAGATAGAATGTCCTCCCAAGCAGGCTGCCAGCTGGGGCTGGAAAGCCTGTCTCCAGACCAGCCGGCATCTCCCCACTAATAGCTTTTTGTGCTGCATGTGTGACCTTCTGGCTTTAAATCACACCTTCAGAGTGGATGCAATCTTTCACCCAGAGCCGGCAGAGGAGGGGGCTGAGACCTTAACGGGGAGATAGACTGTTTCCAGGAGACCTCCTCCGCTGTCTCCATGAGCCCCAAGCCAATCAACATACGGGCGTGAAAACCCGTTCAATGCCCCCCACCCCCAATATAATGACCCAATGAACAGAGAGTAATGCCCTAAAAACCCTGGACACTCCCTCAAAGCCAGTGTCCCGTTCAGGCACTCTGCCTGGTCTCCTCTCAGACCAGACACTTTTCTGTCAAATAAGATTTCTGCCTCTTTGCAAATTCTTTCCTGGCTTTTTATTTCTATACTGAGTGGAGGAAAAGATTCCATGAAATTCACGCCTGCAACCGCCCTCCCCTCCGCAACCAGTAACAGACCATCACGGTGACTCCAGGGCACCACACCCACGTACACCACCCCTCTCCTGAGATCTGAGGCCCCTCCTGGCCATCCTCGCAAAGAAGTGGACTGGCCTCTGCTGGACACAGGCAGGGCAAGCACCTGGAGTGGGTGTAACAGCAGTGGTGAACCCTGGTCAGCCCGGAGCTCCTGCACCGTCTGCCCGCACACCACCCCTCCTCTGCTCAGAAAGCCAGGGCAGAGCTGAGCGGCAGGGAGCTTGTCCTGGCAGATCCAGGCTGAAACTCAGGACTGCCTCGGCGGCAGCGGCATTGTAGGACTCTGGTCTGCGGGCTGTGTGCGGGGCTTCAGGCAGACCTGGTCCCTGCGAGCAGTGCACCCTACGCAGCCATGCAGGCAGGGCTTTGAGGAGGCGCCACTCAGGGAGATTTAGGTCTGATTTTTTTTTCCTGTACCGAACTTTGTCTTTACCTGTCTCCGTCTCCACCTGTTGCTCCCTTCTCTCAGGTCTGTCTGTGCACCTCTGTTGAGGTACCTGCCTGGGGGACTTGTGCCATGAGGGCATTGCACAACAGTTGCCCGCAACCCTGCACACCTCAGGTTGCGCGGTGTAGGCAGCTTGAGGCCGCCAGAGCCAGGGCTCCCCCACCCCGTCCCATGACCTCCCACTCCCCCCGCTGGAGCCTGTGGGGCCCCGTCCCTCTGCCCCTGCCAGCACCTCGGCGCGCATCACACAGCAAAGTTAGAAAGAGAGAAGGACTTACCGTTTGCCGCGACCCCCAGGCTGGCGGAGCCACTTTTAACTAAGAATGAATTAGGGACAAACTCTTCCTCAGAGTCTGAGTCCGGGGTTGGCGGGGCCACACCGTTGCCTAGCAACCGCCTCTGGCTCTCATTGGCCGGAGGGGAGGGGGGCGGGGAGGGGGACTGCTCAATAGGGGTTGATGAAGCGGACGAACAATGCAAGGGAGCACCTGCGAACCACAAAGACAAACACAGACAGAAAAAAAATAATCAAAATTGATTTTAAGGCACACGGGGAAGGGGAGGGAGCAAAAATAAAACACGCATACATCATCAGGGGAGGGGGATCCAACACTGGGTGATCCACTGCACACGCGGGCCTGGGGCGGGGCTGATGGCTCCATGCACGGAAAGTTGGTGCAAACTAACCTTCTGCAGGGCTGGCTCAGTGTGGAAAAAATGCATGGCTTGCAAAGTGGGCACCTCACGAGCCCAGCAGGACGCCTTCCTCTTTCTGTGGGCGCTGCAGACCTGCTGGGCTGTTAACTATTCAAGAGAGGCGCCTCTCTGAGCTCCCCAGGGAAAGCTACTGGCCAGGACTGGATGATCCCTGAGCCCTCACAAACTGGCCATTCTGTGATGTCGCTGAACTGAACCGGCGTTTTTGTTGCTGCGGTTTTAACCCCACGTGAACATAATTGGGGGCTCTGAGCATCATCAAAGGCAGAGAGAGCCGCAGAGAACTCTTGAGGGCAGGTTCTCCACCTTTGGCATTCTGAATTTCAGCACCCTGATGTTTCATTTCCCTAGAAACCTAACACTTTGTGATTCTTATATTCAGGCACTGTCTGCAAATTCCCTGAAAGGGAGACCCTTAGAAGTCTTGCTCACTTCTTTAACTCCAGCTTAAATTGCCTGGCACAAAAGAGATACTTGCTGGAACAGGCAGATTGTAGGGCTCTAATAGTTGAAGGGGAAAACATTCTATCATTCTAGGGTGCTAACATTCTGGGAGCTCCACGTGGCACAAAGTCACTGAGTCTGACTCCAAGCTTCTACTCCATCAGAGTGTTAAAGTGCCAGCTCTCTCTAGTCCTCTATGCAAATCCCAGCTCTTTAGAAGGAGGAGGCCATGGCCTGGGACAGGTGCTCCGCGCTTACACACTTTGCGGTCTTATGTGGGGCGACTTTTCAACATGTGCAGTACATCGTCTACAAGGGGGCAACACAAGCACAGACATAGAAAAGTGTACAGTACAAGACAGTGCATCCACTGGACAGCGAGACTGCTGGTCTGCTCCTGTTGTGATTCCTAGAACGTAATCACATCCAACCAGTTTTTCAAAGAGATTCAACCTCAGGAAGCAAAAACATAGCCCAGAGGGGCCACCCTCAGATCTGGTAGGGCTCTAAGGGGACGGTGACATAGAGAGCTGCGTTCGCCGAGGTGGTCTGTCCACATAACAGAAGCGGGCTCAGTTCACAGCCACCAAATCTCACAGGAGTTTGCAAGTTCCATTCTTCTTAGTATCAAACCCAGATCTTAACTGTGCATGGCAACATTGTATAGGGTTGCAGCATAATGCCACTTGGCTGGTTCATTTTAGAAATTCAGTCACAACAATCCAGGCAGCAAGGATCAGTGACCACAGCGCAGTCTCTGGGTGGCTTCTCCCCTGGGTTTCTGCTAATTTCCCCAAAAATCAGGCTGTGGCTCATCTTACAATCGTCCAATCCAGAATCCCCAATTCACAGTGAGAGTGACACCACTTACCAGCCAGTGTGCTCAGCATTCCTTTCTGTGAATTGACCTTGGCGGCCGGTCTCACATAACATTTGCCCTGCTCTAAGAGCGAACTTCAAAGAGTTCACCGAAAATGGAATTAAAGGATAAATTCATTGTGCTGCAAATGATTTGAAATCCATACACGGCTTTTTCATAATATACATTTTCCATGAACTTTTTGAAGATTCCCCCATATTTCTAGTTAGGTGCATAAAGGCACACAGGACATTCTCAGAGTACAGTGTGTTCTGGGAGTGAGCTCTGGAGTTCAATAGAATTAGGGTGTGCATCACAGTATGGCTGCCTATTAGCCTATTAGCTGTACGATATTGGGGAAATTACTTCCAGTTCCTCATCTGTAAGCTGCCCACCCCTCGTTCTCCCCCAACCCCAACCCCTCTAAAGGATTTATTTATTTGAAAGGGGGAGAGAGAAAGAAAGACACATACATTCCATGTGCTGCATCATTCTCCAAATGCCCACAACAGCCGAGGTTTGGCCGGGCTGAAGCCAGGAGCCAGGGAGGGACTCTATCTGGGTTTCCCACATGGGTGGCAGGGACCCAAGGACTTGCGCCATCCTCTGAATTCCCAGGCACATCAGCAGGAAGCTGGAGTAGCCAGGCCTCGAACCAGCACTCCCACACGGGATGTGGATGTCTGAAGGGAGGCTTAACCTACTGCACCACAACATCTGCCCCTGCTTCCCCCTTTAAAGTAATTGCTGTGAGGATAAAATTACATGTGAGGGGGCAGGCATTGTGGTGCAACAGGTTAAGCTGCTTGGGATGCCTGCATCCCGTACTGTGGTGTGGTTCAAGTCCTGGCTCCTTTGTCTCCCATCCAGCTTCCTGCTAGAGTGCCTGGGTGGTAGTGGAATAGGGCCAAGGTGCTTAGATCCCTGCTACTCAGATGGGAGACCCTGATGGAGTTCCCAGCTCCTGGTTTCAGGCTGGGCCAGCCTTAGCTATTGCAGGCATTTGGGGAATGAGGCAGTGGATAGAAACCTCTCCTCCCATCACTTTGCCTTTCAGGTAAATAAATAAACAAATCTTAATAAAGAGACATTGTACGTGAGCACACAGTAAGCATGAGCAACTAGGAGTCCACAGTAGGAACTCAGCAAATGTTTATTAAACTGAGGGAAAGCGCGCCACCAAGAAGCCTGCTCCTAACGCCCCTTCCTGCAGTCCCGGGTGTAGACAATTCTTGGCTGTCAGGCTGCACTTATTAAGCAAGTATATACCCATTTCCTCATCTTTTCTTAACCAAAGACATCACATAACCGCCAATCACAGCTTGCGAGGAGCTGGGGATAACCAGTGCCATACTACACTGAGTTTCTGGGGATCTCAGACCAAAGTTAAGAAACACGATCCGTTGTTCCAGGGGGTTTGTTACAGCCTCTTGCTGAGTGGATCTGCCAGGCTGCTGGAACTAAACCATCCCAGAACTAAGTACACTGTTCCATCGCCAACTTCAGGGACCCCGAGAGCAGCACCGCACTGGCCCCTGGGCCTCATGCCCGCCTCCTTTGCCTTCCAGCCAATCTCTGCCAGGGTTTCTCTGAATATTCATAACCTGTGAAGCCCTGAACAAGGTGCCAGGCCCTTAGCAGGTGAATGTACTTTCTCCCATCCAAGTACTAACCAGGCCAGGCCCTGCTTAGCTTACGAGGTCAGACGTGATCAGGTGCCTGCAGGGTGGTACAGCTGTAGATGGTGAAAGAAGTTTCTATGGGGTACAGATATTATGGGAAATAGGCTAGTTCCTTCCTCTCACTCACAGGCAGTTTTAAAGTGGTGTCTGAGGCAGGGTTCACAGAACCATTTCCTAGGATGCCAGGAAATATCAGGAAAAGTTTTTAATTCACCCAACACGTATGCCGGAATTACATGTCCTAAAATGCATGACCACACCAACTCAACATATACAGAAGCAGGGTAGGGCCCAGTTGAGAGTGTGGGCTCTGGAGCCAGATTGCATGCACTTGAAATCCAGTTCCATTTCTTGCAAGCTCAGTGAGCTTCAGCATATTACTTCGCCCTCTGGATCTCAATGCCATATCTGTGCAATGGCGATATTAGGAAGTATGTATGTATCTACCTAAAGTTCTTGTTACTTTGAGGATTAAAGGGGTTAAAATGGGTGCCATGTTGAGAGCAGTGTGTGGCAGCCAGCGAAGGCATTGCTATGAATGTATGTGTAGCTATCAAGTGAGGGGACACTGACTTCATCTTCTTCAACAACAGTGTGTAGCTGTAAAGGTATGGTGAGCATCACTGCACTCATAGACACTTCCCAAGCACCCACTGATCAGGCTTGAAGGTGAGGGGGTCCCCTCCTGAGAGACACAGCCTCATAGGGGCTGCTGAGGAGCTCAACTCCTTCAGCAGTCTGCCACCCCACCCTCTTACCTCTCAAGTCTTTTTATCTTTTATGATTTATTCATTTATTTGTAAGGCAGAGTTACAGAAAGAGGGAGAGACAGATCTTGCATCTGTTGTTCAGTCCCCAAATGGCTGCAACAGCTGGAGCTGGGCCCTTCTGAAGCCAGGAGCCTCTTCAGGTCTCCCCCATAGGTGCAGGGGCCCAAGGATATGGGCTATCCTCTGCTGCTTTCCCAGGAGCACTAGCAGGAAGCTGGTTCGGAAGCAAAGCACCTGGGACTTGAACCTGCACACATATGGGATGTGGGGGTTATACCTGTTTCTCCACCTTTCGAGTCTTACTTGTCACCCTTAGCTTCTTACCCAATTCACTGAGCCCTGTGAAGACATGCCAGCATGCTCTCATTTGCAAAGACCCAATGTTCCCTCTTTGCCCAAGTTGGCCAGATGGCAGCATTCCAGGGAACTGTCTGTAGGGAATCTATCTGAGCGCCACCTCCTGGGGCACAACTTCAAAAGTTTGGCCTCTGAGTTGTACACACACTGTTCCCTCTCCCTGAAGAATTCCCTTTTCTCTCCGTCCTCCTCCTCATACAACCCCATATGTCTTGTTAGCTCCCATTGGTCCCTAGGGCTTAACCTCATGGCTGCCTCCCCCAGAAAGGCTTCCCTGATGCCTCCACCAGGGCTTGGTAGCTCCCTGTGGCAACGTTTCCTTCCCTGCGGGGTCTGTGTCCACACACCGACCTGTGTGGCTTGTCCATTACTACAGAGAGGTCTTCAAAGAGTTCACGGAGAACATACATTC
Source organism: Oryctolagus cuniculus (assembly GCF_964237555.1). NCBI lineage: Eukaryota > Metazoa > Chordata > Mammalia > Lagomorpha > Leporidae > Oryctolagus > Oryctolagus cuniculus. The sequence continues at coordinate 70,014,330 of NC_091432.1, forward strand.
TTGTTTCATGTCGCTTTCCATGATCTTTCTGAAGTGCTCTTGTGTTTCCCGTTGTCTAGCACAGTATCTTGCACAGAAAGCCCTAAGAAGTATTTGTTAAGTAAGACAGGGTAGAAGGCAGGCAGGATGAAAGCAGAGTACCTCAAGGGGCCGGCGCTCTGGCGCAGGTTAATCCTCCGCCTGCAGTGCCGGCATCCCATGTGGGCACCGGTTCTGGTCCCAGCTGTGCCTCTTCCTATCCAGCTCTCTGCTATGGCTTGGGAAAGCAGAAGATGGCCAGAGTCCTTGGGCCCCTGCACCTGTGTGGGAGACCTGGGAGAAGTGCCTGGCTCCTGACTTTGGATTGGCCATTTGGAAAGTGAAGCAACAGTTGGAAGACCTTTCTGTCTGTCTCTCCTTCTCTTTGTAATTCAACCTCTCAAGTAAATAAATAAAATCTTAAAAAAAAAAGAGTACCCCGATTATGGCATGGAAGGCCTATGTGCACAGCATGGTGAGAAATGAGTCAGCAGTGGAAAGTGAACAGCAGGTTCAAGCCTTGAGCGCTAGAAATCAGACCTTAACTGCGAGCCTGGGGAGTTCTTAAGGCAGGAAGGTGAGAAGCCCAGGGCTGTGCTATAGAAAGAACTGCTCTCTGAACTGAAGGCTTCTTCTCATCTCCCAGATCTCCTTTCTCATTGGCTCAGCTCAGTTAGGATGTTGAAAATCTACATGATCTAGACGTGTCTTCAGGGGGAGGGGTGGGGGAAGGAGCGAGGGGCAGATGCATGATAAAGTAGCAGATCAGGATTTCTCATTCCATGGGGCAGGGGGTTAGGGTGCCTTTCCATGGATCCTACTTATCAGCACAAGGGAAGCTGGCACTGCAGATGCTTCTACGGCAGTGCAGGGTTGTGGTAGGGGGAGCTATCCAAGATTCTTGATAGGGAGGCTCTGAAAGCCTAGCTCTGGCTCATGGCAGGTAAGGGCGGAGGACGAAGAACACCCACTCAGAACATGTACGCACCTGCATGGTTGGGTAGGCAGGACCAGGCACTGGCAGAGTTCCTCCTGGAGGCCAGGGGTCTGGCCAGATGCTTTCCTCATAGCAGCACCATGGGCAGGAAAGCTCGCCCCCATATTCAGGGCCAAGACATACACAGGCTTAGAGAAGTGAAGACGTTCGGGGCTCCGGAGACAAATCCTAAGTACAACTGATTCCACTGAGTGGTGAGAATGAACACTTATCAGCCTGGTCAGGGTTTTCCACTAGGTGAACAGGAAGGGTGAGTCCTGTCCACTAGGGAAACACAGGGAAGGTGGAACGGCCAGGAAGTTCCTGCTGGGCACACCAGCTGCCAAGGTCTAGTTCCACTGCCATGTGACTTTGGACGTCCCTTTACTTCTCCTAGCCTGAGTTTTCTCCTTTGTGTAAGACAGTGGTAGAATACCCACTGCAAAGCATGGTTAGGGGCTGGTGTGTTCGCGAGGAGTTTGGCAGTCTGCTTGCTCGTGGAAAGGGTTCAAGCGCTACCGGCTCCTTCTGCCATGCCTCTGGCTGCAGCTTTAGTGTAGGGAGAGCCGTGTGGTCTCAGGGAAGAAACAACAGATCTGCAAGCCCTCCAGTGACACAGCCCTCAGTACATGGGACCTGGTGATTTCAAAAACAGGGGAAATGTAGGATACAGAACAGAGGATCCCGAGATGCACAGGGAGTACAGCATCAGGCGCTCATGCTGTTGTGCGCATGGTAGCTTTCCTTTGTAATCTGAAGTCTAACCTAGAGCTAGAGCGGCCCCATCCCCAAGGGAAAGCTTCCGGAGCTCTGGGGTCTGAGGGTGACTTTGGACGACTCCATGAGGCTAGACGTGTGAAGGGCTGGCTGACAGAACAAGCTGATTGCTGTGTCAAGGAAAGCCCGTTAGCAACAGGTACTTCCTAACGCACTGCCCAGCAGTCTGAGAAATCCCTCTGAACGCCCGGGATTGCATGGATCCACGTGAAAACCCCATCCAGGCGGTGGGAGGGAAACTCCTGGCGTGCTTACACAGTGGGAAGTATGAGTCCCATCTGGAAAACACAAGCAGCGATGGGAGCTACAGGGAAAGTATCTTCTCCCCAGACAATTCCCTGGATTACTGGAAGCATTTCCTAACAACCCTTCAACTGGCAGCCCTGTAATGTGGAGGCCTGTATATCAAACGCCTAGCCCAGTACACAGCCAGTACTCCATGAATGACACTCAGAAACACACAAACCAAACCCAACCCAACCCTCAGACCTGCACAGGCACCGCGTCTCAGTGGGCACTGACGTGGTGGGTTCATCCTTTCTACAGCGGACAGCCCTGAGTCGCCTCAGTCTCCATTCCAGAAACACTTCCGGCCCTCTCCCTAGAATTAAACGCATTCCACCTCTTCCCATGTGCCAACCCAGGGCATCTAGCTGACTCAGTGAATGAGTAAAATCACACTCAGTTCTGAGCAGAGGATGGGCTGTTGGAGAAATCGGACAGAAAGGTTTGGGCCCCCTCAGGGTCAGGCACCCTTCCATGGTAGTGTCATGTCCTGCCTATCATTCCAGTGAGTTCTGTTCATCTTGGTCGCTTGGGCAGAATACACTGCCCAGCAGGGGCCAGGTACTGCTCATTGCTGAGGCCTGGCCAGGCTGGGTCTCGGTTCAGCAAAGCATTATAGAACTGGTCCCCTGGTTGTCTGAAATGGATTGCAATCCAGTGCTAGGAAACATTTCCAAGAGCTGGAATCTGAAAATGTAGAGTGGTGATACGTTCAGATCCATCTGCAAGAGCCCCAGTTTGCACACTCATCCTGTGTTAATTAATAGTAGTGCTCCCTTTACTGTAAAAATGCCTTGAACTGGATGACTAATCACAGGACCACCCTCATATGGGGCTGTGAAGTACAGATTCAGTTGCACATCGGAAGCTGAGTAATTCTACCTCTACCAACTATCACAGCATGTAAAACTTTGAAAAAAAGTGAAAAAAGCAAAAACCTCCTTAATGTTAAGATGGAAGTGCCTAATTATGTAAATGAGGGCACATCAATAAAATGCTAATATCACACAGGCATTATAAGCCATGTTTGTAAGAATAGTGACTTGGGAAACAGGACACACAAAAAAATCAAAATGCAACTCTTTGTAAAAACCACTCACTTCTGTGCATGTGTGTGCATGTGTGTGCAATTAGTACAAAGATGTTTGCAGTAGTTACCTTCAGGTCATAGAATTATGAATCCATTTTGTCTTTATATTTTTCTAGGTTTTTCTAACTTTTTTCAAGGAACAAATGTGATAGTAAGATTTTAAAAAATGATAAAAGTTATCTTAAAAAGGAGAAAAAACAGGGAAAGTCAGCCATGATGACAGCTTAGGCCAGGGGACCCTGAGGACAAGCGGGGCAGGGGCAGAGCCACAGCCCTGGGGCCCAAGCTTGCTGTTGTCCAGCCTAAGTCTTGCGGGTCTCACTCCCCGGCAGTGCTCATTCTCAGAAGGAGGTGCTGGGCCATCTGTCTCTGTGACTTACGCTGGGAAAATGCTCTCTGCAAAACAGGACGCAGTAAATTTCTCAGGCTCAGGTCATTTGATCCCCAGTTCTCCTCCTCACAGGTTTCTCAGGGACTTGAAAAACTTTTTTTTTTGATAACGTTTTCATGGTGAATGGAGCTCTGCTCTCACCCTGCCTGCCCCAGAGACCTCTGAAATGTTGGGACAGAGAGTTCTCAGTATTCCTGGGCTTCACACAGGGTGGATGCTTGCCTGACCCAGGTAGACTCAGTGAGGGTATCTTGATTTTTTTGGTTACACGAACTTCATAGAGATATAATTTGCATATCATACAAGTCACCCATTTGAAGTGTACTATTCTGGGTGGGCATTTGGCCTAGCAGTGAAGACAGCACTTGGAATGCCTGCATCCCATACTGGAGGGCCAGGGTTGAAGTCCAAGTCTGCTCTGGATTCCGGCTTCCTGCTATTGCACACACATCACTGCCACTCTCTGGATGGAATTCTGGGCTTCTGGCTCTGGCCTGACCTAGTCTCAGCTGTTGAGGGCATTTGGGATGTGAGCCAGCCGATGGCACTCCATCTCCCTGCCTTCCAAAATAACTAACAAAATATATAAACTGGAGAAAATAAAGTGCCCAGTGAGTTGTAGTCAGAGTCACAGAGTCACAGAGTCAGCAATCATCACCCCAGAAAGAAACCCCACATTCATGAGCAGTCACTCCCACTGCCCTGGGCAATCACTACAATCACTAAGCTACCCCTGGTCTCAAAGGTTTCCGCAAATGTCATATAAATGGACTCACACAGTATGTGCCTTTTAGGACTGGCTTCTTTCACTTAGCATAACGTCATCAAGGTTCATTCCTGCGGAAGCATGGACCAGGACTCCTTTTCACGTAATTGCCACATGACGCTGTGTTCTAGCGACATGGTACACTTTGTTGACCCATGTAGCAACCCTGAGTTGCTTCTGCTGTGTTATCATAATACTGCTACAAGCATCTGTGCACGAGTGTTTGGGTGGGAATGTGTTTCAGAGCAGGATTGCTGGCACTCTGATAAGCCTGTGTGTCTAACCTCTCAAGGAACCAGACTGCTTTCTGAAGCAGCTGCACCATTTTAGACTCCCATCGGCAGTGGACGAGGATTCCCGTGTCTCCGCATCCTCGCCGACACTTGCCCTTCTCTGCGTTTTTGGCATCAGCCTCCTCATGGGTGTGAAGCGGTATCTCACTGTGGTCTCGTCTCTACTGCTCTGATGGGTCATGACGTTGAGCATCTTTTCACGTGCCTACTGGCCACGCGGAAGAAGAAATATTTATGTGGACATGGTCCATTTTGAAAATTAAGTTATTTGTCTTATTTAGGGAGTTGTAGGCATTGATCTTTTTTTTCTCAAATATTTATTTCGTACCGATGCCACTAGGCACTGTTCCAGCCATCACTGGGGGCCCATGTTCCAACCATCAGGGACTGGCAAGGAGGATAGAGGCCCTGCCCTCAGAAGTTCACATTCTAACAGAGGAAATCAATAAACTAGAAGGCAAGTATCTACACTCACAGAGCAGGCTCAGGTGATGATAAAGGCTATGAAGAAAAGTGGAGTGTGGCACGGAGCTGGGACTGAGAGGGTAGTCAGCAAAGGCCTAAAGCAGAGACCTCGAGTAGGTGAAGAAGGGGGCCACACAGACACTGGTGGATAAGAGCTGCCCAGGCAGAGGGCCCAGAGGTGTAAATTCTCTGCAGCAGGATCAAGTTCATCTGAGAGTCAGCTGGGAAGCTAACAGGGAAGAAGAGGCGTAAGAAGAGGAGAGTGCTGGATATGAGCCTGGAGGCACTGCTAGGGCCTAGGCTCCATGTACACACACAGCCACCCGGGTCACTGTGCACCTGTGTCTGCATCAGCCCATCCCCTGTAGGCAGGAACTGGTCTCATCCATCTCCATCCACAGTCCTGGTACTGACTTCATTGACAGTGGGGACCCAATACACATTAGCATCTACTTATTAAGTATCTTAAAAAAAAAACTCCTGTGAGACAAGAATGACAGTTTTCAGAGGATCGTCACATCCATGGTCTGATTCTGATTCTGACCATACCTGCATAAGAATCTGTCCAATGGCCTTCATCTCCATTGTACAGAGAAACTGAGGTTAGGAGCCATGATGTGACCTGTACAGGGACATACAACTGGTAAGAGACTGAGACCTCAACTCAGGCGAGGGGCCCCAAATAAGAGCTGGGTTTCAAACGGACTCCGGTGACTGGGCGTGTTGCTTTACCTTATGGAGCTCCGGGACCTCCGGAGCCAGGCCTCCCTTATGCAGGCTGCCAGGAGAGTCGGTAAGTGCATCTGTGTCCGACCCACCGTGCACTTGGCAGACAGCAGCTGCTGAACTGCGAGAGTTCTCCACGTCCCCTTTTACTCCCAAGCCTAGAAGCTCCACCAAGACAAGCTGCGGGAGGCCCTGAGCGGGCCCTGGACATGCAGAGAGACGACCTCTCACCCTGGAAGGACACCCAACCTGTCCAGGTGAAGGTGCCAGAAACAGGGCATTTCGTTCCCCTCCCCCGTCAGTGGGGGAGGAGAAGGAGAGAGGCAGGCAGCAGAGCTCCAAGTGGGAGCTGCAACTCCAGGCTTCTCACGTGCTGTTTTCACTTTTCCCAGGAGCTGCTGCCAAAGGGGTTGGGAAGTTCTGTCCAGGCCTTGGGGGGCTGAGCTGGGCTGGATGGAGAGGCCACTTTCCGTGGGATCTGGGTGAGATGGGAGGCACGAGTCCAGCTGGATGGTCTCTGGCTGTCAACACTGGTGGCAAATGGGAGCAAGGAACCATGGAAATTTATGGTAGGCCTGGAACAATCTGTGGTCACAGTGTGCTCTCTTCAACAGGGAGACTGTGTTGCTTTGCACTTTTGCCCTGGGATTTGATTAAGAAAAGTGCTTCCAAGCAGCTGTGTAAAGTCATTTATTACTTCCTGGGGATCTATTTATATATGTGTGATAAACTTATCTTTTCATCCCATTCTCCATGAACATTTTGAGATACCCGCCGCTATTTCCCACCTCTGGCCCCTGCCGCCAATTTACACAGCTGCAGAATTTCAGGCCCCAGGACGACCTGAGCGTCAGGCCCTTCGTCTATGCAGATACAGGAGAGATGATGGACATGTTTGGTGCTGATGGAAAGGCAAGGGATGCAGCTGTGGATGGAAAACAGCCAGTGGCTGGGGCTGGGTGAGGACAGACAGTAACTGGGCACCCACCATGTGTCCAACACCGTGCAAGGCACTCACGTAAGTTAACTCCATCAACTCCCACAATGCCTGCAAGGTGTTAGCACCTCTCCAGCTGATGGAGGCAGAACTGGAGGCTCAAAGAGAGTTTGCTTGAAGCCACTCAGGTGGTGTTGAGCTCTAAGCCCCACCCTCTTCCCTCTAAATAACCTCAATTCATAACAGTGATAAAGCTAAGGATGGCCACTGTAAATCCACGGGTGTACTTGTCTGGTCTCTCCCCAGCCACGGGGAGTGGACAACAGTGTTCAAAGTTGAACCTCCCGCTCAAAGTCCCTTCAGACCCCTGTCGCCCAGCGGGGAGCTGGCATCGCTTCCAGGGACTTGCTCTGCTGTTCCAAGAGTTTGAGAGGAGTCACGGATTAGCATCACCAGTGAGCCGCTCCACATTCATCCAGACACAAACTAACTCACTAAATACAAGAAAGGCAGAGCTGCATATATACCACTTTTAGAGTTTTCAGAATATCTGTTACATTTCAATAAAAAGCTTTAAAATCTAGCAGAAAGCCATGTGGTGTAAATGTAAGCATATAGTGAGAGGCATTTTTCTCCAACAAATTTTCCCTGGTCAAGGCTGATTCGAAACAGCTTTCCTTGAGCCTGCGTGCTGTGCCAAGCCCCCTTGCTCCCATTAGATGTCTATAAAGCATCTTGAAACTTTTCTTGAGAGAAAGCACAAACACAATAAGGGCCAAGAGTTCCAGAAATTCCTCTACTCTGGCTCCAGGAAATCTTGCAGAATCAAGGAAAGTAGGGGGAGGCGGGGTGGACAGGTGGAGAAATAGCCACCCAATCTGCCTTCGAGGGACTGAGTCTGGCCTAGGCTGGGAACCTTCCCAAAGGGAGTTCTCTAAGCAGGGATTGCTGAAGAGGCTTTACCCACAGACTAGACTATAACATGGACTTTCTTTTTATCCTAAACTGCGCTGCTCAGCAGGGGGCCTCGGAGACGCTAGGAGAAGGGAAGGAACAGACATCTACTGAGTGACTCGCCAGGCAGTGGAATAAGCACTTGCCCCGTCCTTTCCGGCATAACCTTCACAGTGCTCCTCCTCCCACTCAACAAATATTAACTGGCAGTTAACAGGTAGCAAAAATGTACTGCCTCAGCCCTGGAAGAATGTGAGTTCAAAAATCAAGATGCTGGCCACAGTCCCTCTGCCAGGGGGACCCTGGCCTCTCTCAGCATCTGGTAGGCTGCTGGCTATTCCTCGCATACCTTGGCTTGCAGGTGTGTCTCTCCCATCTCTGACTCTGTCTTCACGTGGCATTCTCCCCGTGTTGCTGCTTCTAACACGGATGCCATCGCACTGTGAGGTTCCCGCTGTATTCCAGTATGACCCCATCTTCACCGATTACTGCGGCAACAGCCATATTCTCTCTGCCAGACCCCTCTGTCTCACCAGTGCAGGATTTCCTCAGCTGGTGGTCATTTACATAAGACATGAACTTGGTCCATGAGACAGCTCTGAGAGATACGTATTATCATTCCCCATGCACTACTAAAGCATGGAGAGGCAGAGGTTCCTCAGTTCCTAAGAGGAAGTCAAGGACTGGCCCGAGGGGGCTCTCGCCACTCGTGTGTTTTCTGCAGCCTCACCAGGGAGGATCTTGGCACTGTGGTGAGGGGGATCAGACACCAGAAATGGGGGCAGAAATCAACATAAGCAGCTAATGAAACACCTGCATCCATCCCCTAAGCCTCCTGGCCGGACTGGTCACGACTGAGTGCTGCATTGGCAAAGAAAAAAAAGTGTCCCCGTTTTTCTCTTAACCACAAAACGCTCATCTGGAGCAAGCAGTGTCGCTCCCCCTCTTCGTGGAGGAACGACACAGGACCCTGCGCTGTTCTTTCGTCTGCTCGGCCCTCCCCGGGTTTGCTGCTGGTTCTTCCCGGGTTGGCTACTGTCCCTTCCACCTCCGTGGAAGGGCAGTTCCCCCTGGCCACATTCCCCACTTCCGCAGGGGAGCGGCACACCGCCGGCCGGCTCTCTCGGGGGCTGCACAGGTGTTCCCCTTACTCTCCTCCTTTATAGTCCTCCTCCGCCAATCCTAACTCGGCTGCCCACACGCCGAGTACGCTGCTCTCCAATCAGGAGCAAGTCCTACAGTTTATTGGTTGAACTGGAGGCAGCTGTGCGGAAGCTGTTTACTTCTCTCCCAGCGCCATATTGTGGGAGAGCAGATGCATAGAATAAGTCTTAATTCCAGTAACTTAGTCTAGTCCGAGCTGCTCCCCACAAAGCAGAACTGGTCCTTCAAGGCTAACACCTTCAACACGCCAGCCCCAGGGTCCACACGGAGCCCCACTCCTTTGCCAGCAGAGTCTGACAGTGGCTAGCAAAACAGGCTCTCTTGCTTTCCCAAGGAGGAGAGCACTGGTAGGCTCGTGCTGCAGTTTCCGGGCACCTCTTGGGCAGCTCCTGAGAAGCAGGGTGCCTGTGACTTGTGTGCCAGCACACACGGACAGTGTTTGCCTCCAATCTCACACGTTTGGGAAGATGTGGGGAGGAAGGTGCCTGCAGGATAGGAAGTGCATTTACGACATTCTTGCACACCAAGCCCGTGGAGCACAGTGGTCTGCGAGGCTGGGAGGGGTGGCGTGTGCTACGCAATTTGTCACAGGCTCTCGAGCTAGTCAGAGAGGGGAATGCCAGCCCCCTACCTGCTGCTCATTCCTTTCTCAGCAGTCTCACCAGCACCCCAAAGGAGTGTTGGAGCAGAACCCGGCTGGTCCCCCGCCTGCCTTTGTGAATCTCCCAGTCTAGTGGTGGAGCAAACTTAGATACATAGTACCCCCTGACTGTTCAAGTGGGAAGCCCAAAGAGCAGGCCCTTAACTAACGAAGGTTAGGGGCCTGGTGGCATCTTCCTGGAGCAAGTGTTCAATGGTGACCTTGGAGTTGACCAGCTCCAGTAGGCACAGTGGGCACGCATGTGTGGGCTGCTTAGAGTGTCCCAGGTGCAGAGAGCCACAGGCGCCCAAAGGCAGGAAAGAACACAGTACTGCCACCAAACGGTGAGTCTCAACATCTGGAGTAGAGGGCAGGAAATGGTCAAGAGAGGAGCGGAGAAAGAGGCAGGTCCTATATAGGCTTCAGGTACAATCCCAATCGTGGGCTCCGTGCCCAGCATTCCTCCCCACCTGCACTCAGTCTCCAAACCTCTCTGGGTTTCTTGAGCTGAACATTCCCATGCTTACAAGGGTTGTCTTGTAAATTTTCTCCAGTCTCCAATAGTAAAGCATGAAGATGGGTTTGTGCTATTCCATTTGGTTCTCTGAGTGACTCTCCATCACCCCCCAGACAGCAGATGAGAGGAGTGAAGTTCAAAGACGGTTTTGTGAGTACACTGTGTAAGTCTATGATTCTCTGGAAGAAGTGGTCCTCTGGTTTCTGCCCGAATAACCGAATCCTTGGCTCTCGAGGAATTTGATGCTGGGACCAGAAACATGACTCATCACTAACAACAATGACAATAATAGCTACTATTGATCGGGCACGTTCTCTTAGCCAGACATTGCACCATGGAGAAATGCATCCATTTTAATCCTCATAAGTGTCCTATGAGGCAGAGACTTTCATGATCCCATTTCAGAAATCAGGAGGTGTGGCCCTCCAGTCGTCCACCAGCTTGGCCAAGGTCACAGGACCAGCTACGAGATGATCCCTGGTTGCTGACTCCACCCACAGCCCGAGTTCACTAATCCACATTTCTGCAAAGCTTAAAAGGCAAGTTCTTCCAGCTCAACCTGGACATCCTGAAGCCAAGAGAGGTGACACATGAGCCCACGGTCCCCATAAGGCAGCACTGCAATTGGTTTTGTACCATTAACGTCAAGAATCGGGTAAGGAGCGGCAGACTAGCAGAGTGGTTGGGACATGGTCCCAGGAGCCACGTCTGAATGCCAGTGCGGCCGTGTACAATCTGGAAGACCCTTTTCAAGTTCTCTGAATCTCAGTCTCTGTGTGTGTGGAACAGGGATACTGCTAGTGCCTGCCTCACGGGACTGCAGACTGGAGATCAATGAGTTGAGACATGAGAGGCCCCACCCAAGGATGCGCAGTCACTGACTGGGTACTTGCTCAGCGCCTGGCACTGAACTTGAAGTACTTTATTTCCAATGCTCACAGAGACTTCTGGAGGAGAGGTTATCATGCCTTTCTTTCCAGATGGAGAAACAAGCTTAGAGAAATTCAATAAGGTGCCCAAAGTGCCCTGGCATGGGAGCTGCAGCAGCTGGATTAGAATCCAAACCTGTTTTCCCAGCCCATGTCATGTTCCACAGTAGCCCCCGCCCTGTCCATGGGGCTCTGCAGAGAGCACTGATGCCGCAGGTAGCTTGGTTGCATGGCCATTCAGAGGCTGATCCTGGGTTGGAGTAATGGCACCTGCCTTGTAACAGGTTGTGGGCAGGGAGGGAGTGGTGTCCTCAGTCTCTCCCCCAAAGAAGTGCCATCTTCCTCAATCAATACTCATCCCGAGAGCCTCTGGTTGGTGAGGAACTACAAGGCAGGAACGTGGAACTGTGGTGCTAAACTGAGCCACTGTGCTCTTGGGGTATTTCCCATCTAGTAAGGCAGCCATATGGGTCCCACGTTAGCCCACAAAGGGCTGTGGCCTCTTCTGAAAACCAGTGGCTGGGAGTCACCCTCTTCCTCAAGAACAAGGCCAGAGTCTCAAGTCCCGCCCCCAAGGTTCCCATTTCCTGTCTGCTTCTGTGATTGGCAACTGCGAGCTCTGGCTTCCTCTCCCAGGGTTCCCAGCAGCCAGCCTGCCTGGTGCCCTCCAGTCCTCCTCACACTCCCACTGCGGCCTGCAACCTTGGAATGCGTTCACACTCCCAGGGGAATGTTGCTCTTTGTGCTGTCAGCTCCCCCCTGAGCTGCAATGCCCAACCATCCAGCCAGGCCCAGACTTAGGCAGGGCAACAGATGGCCTCCACGTCAAAAATGATTTCCCGGCACCCCGCTGAGAGATGGCAGACCCTGCAGTACTCACTGGTGCACAAACCCTGCTTCTCCTGCTCTTTGGAAGCCTGCTAGCCCCTGAGGTGCTCTGGACAAAGCCCCTGAGGTGCTCTGGCCAAAGCCCCTGAGGCTGGCCTCCCACTGGTCCCCTGTGTAGGTCTCCATGGCTACCCTCACAGTTACTGACCACACACTGGGAGAGGGCACCTGAGAAATGAGCTCTGGGACCCTTCCTGGCCTCTGGCCTTTGCTTGGGCCGCTCCTTGCACCTGCGATACCCTTCCTGATATCAGTTCCTGCCGGCCCCGTTCAAACGCCACATCCTGGGCATTTTTGAGCACCTAGTGCATACCAAGTGCCCCAGATCTCATCATGCACTCATATTAATTTGGCGACTCACTCATTCATTCAACAAGCGGTGACTGAAAGGCACGCCTGCCTCTGCGGGGGTGGGCCAGTGATGCTGCCCTGGGGAACCCTACAGGTCAGTGGAGCACCCCAGCAGGCCCAGCACCTCGAGTGCCTCCTTTCACACTGAACCTGGGGGTGTCTCATGGCCCACTGTACCGATGGGGCCATCACTGCTAACGCTGCAAGCCAGCTCAACTCTGCCCTCCTCTCTGCTCCTTTACCATGCACTCAACACGTTGCTGAGGCCCAGCGTGCACCCGGCCCTGCCCTGGGCCTGGGGCTGCAGATGGATGAGCCCTGGCTCTGCCCTTGAGCGTTCACTAACGGGATTCTGGTGAGCAGGTGACTGAACGCAGCCTGGTGCGGTACGTGCTGAGGCCTCGGCTGAGTCTGTCCCATCCCTGGCAGAGGCGGAGACTTGACTTGGGGAGTGTTTCCCAATCCATGAGATGCGTCCCTAGGCCTGGCAGACAGCCTCTGGAGTCACCCACCCCTGGTTTAAGGCCTGAGCCACAGGGCACCTCTCCAAGGTCAGTTCCTATGCTTGTGGGGGATGGGGGGCCGAGGCCAGTGGGCGGCAGCTCAGGGCAGGGCCTCAGGAGCCCAGACATCTCAGCTGCTTTCTTTTTTTTATTTTTAATTTTTTGACAGGCAGAGTGGACAGTGAGAGAGAGAGACAGAGAGAAAGGTCTTCCTTTGCCGTTGGTTCACCCTCCAATGGCCGCTGCGGCCGGCGCGCTGTTGCCGGCGCACTGCGCTGATCCGATGGCAGGAGCCAGTTACTTATCCTGGTCTCCCAAGGGGTGCAGGGCCCAAGCACTTGGGCCATCCTCCACTGCACTCCCTGGCCACAGCAGAGAGCTGGCCTGGAAGAGGGGCAACCGGGACAGCATCCGGCGCCCCGACAGGGACTAGAACCCGGTGTGCCAGCGCCGCAAGGCGGAGGATTAGCCTAGTGAGCCACGGCACCGGCCCTCAGCTGCTTTCTTTGTGACCCCTGCTCAGCTATAACGTAGAGGGCTCAGGAACTGAGAAAACAGGAGATCTTCTCCCTGCTGAGGACATGTGGTGGGGCTGCCAGGGGTGGGAGGAGGCGGTAGGTCAACATAGAGCCCCCGGCTCTCCTGACTCTGGCTAACTCTGACACAGCTCTGGGTCTCAGGTTTATCCTCTGGAAGATGAGGGGACCAAGCAAATTCTAGTTCGTCTCTGCCTCTTTTCTTTGTGCTCTGCCGTAAGTTACTCACTCTCTCTGGGCCTTAGTTTCTTCCAATGTAAGATGAGAATTTAGAATCTTTTTAATGGATTTATTTAGGGCCAGCACTGTGGCATACTGGGTAGTGCTGGCATCCCATATGGGAGCCAGTTTGAGTCCTGGAAGCTCCACTTCCAATCTAGCTCCCTCCTAATGCGCCTGGGAAAGCAGCTGAAGATGGTTCAAATATTTGAGCTCTTGTACCCACATGAAAGACCTGGAAAAAGCTCCTGGCTCCTGGCTTCAGATCTGCACAACCCCTGCTGTTGCAGCCATTTGGGAAGTAAACCAGTGGAAGGAAGACCTCTCTCTCTCTCCCCCTCTCTCTGTAACTCTTCCAAATAAAATAAATAAATCTTAAAAAAATTATTTAGGGGTCAGAATTGTGGTATAGTGGGTTAAACTTCTGCCTATGACATCGGCTTCCTATATGAGCACCAGTTCAGGTCATGACTACTCTACTTTCGATCCAGCTTACTGCTAATGTGCCTGGGAAAGCAGTGGAAGATGGTTCAAGTACTCGGGCAGGGCCCTGCAACCCCTGTGGGAAATCTGGATGGGGGTTCTAGGCTCTTGACTCCAGCCTGGTCCAGCCCTGGCTGTTGTGGCCATCTGGAGAGTGAACAAGTAGAAGGAAGATCAATCGATCTCTATCACTCTGCCTTTCAAATAAAGAAATATTTAAAAGAATACAAGATTTCTCTATTAATTTGAAAGGCAGAGTGATAGAAGGGAAGTGAAACAGATAGAGAGGGAAGCAGAGGGAGAGAAGTCTTCCACCTGCTGGCTCACTCCCCACATGACTGCAATGGCCAGGCTTTGGCCAGGTCTGAGCCAGGAGCCAGGAACTCCATACAGGTCACCTATGTGGGTGGCAAGGGTCTAATAATTTGGACCATCTTCTGCTGCCTTCCCAGGCCCATTACTAGGAAGCCGGATGAGAAGCAGAGCAGTTGGGACTTGAACCAGCACTTTGATATGTGATGCTGGTGGTACGAGCTGCAGCCTCACCCTCTGTTAGGCCCTAACATCTTCTTCCTGGGACTGCTGCAAGGCTTAGATTATGGTGGATGAAGCTAGGTGCCGTATGTGGCATAGAATACCTGACCAGTAGACGGTGATTCCCCCTCCTCCCAGAGGCAGACATTCTAGAGAGTTCCCAGTGACCCAGTTTCCCACCCGAGATGTTAGGGGGAGACTCACGGACTCCAGAACTGTGCTGCTCAACATGGCAGTCATTTTAAATTAAGATTTAACTAATTAAAATGAGATTAAAGGGGAGCAGCGTTGTGGCATACTGAGTTAAACAACTGCTTGCAACGCCAGCATTTCGCATCAGAGCAACAGTTTGAGCCCTGGTTGCTCCACTTCTGATCCAACCCCCCACTAAGGTACCTGGGAAACCAGTGGAGGATGGCCCAGGTGTGTGGACTCCTGCCACCCACGTGGGAGACCAGGATGGAGTTCCAGGCTCCTGGCTTCATAGTCCTGACCATTGTGATCATTTGGGGAACAAAACAGGGGATGGAAGATCTCTCTCTGTAACTCTGTCTTTCAAGTAAATACTCTTAAAAAACAATAAACAAAACAAGTCTTAAAGAATGAAAGGATTCAGCTCCCCTGCCACACTGGCCCCACCAAACGCTCGATGGCTGCCTGTGCTGGTGAGTACCACAGTGGACAGCACTGCCCACCGCACATTTCCATCACAGCAGGAGGTTCCGCCAGAGGGCGCTGCTCCAGGGCCCCACGGTCACCCACTGTCAGGGAAGGGATCTCAGCTCTGCCACTCGCTGCACCATCTTCTCCGTGCCTCGATTTCCTCATCTGTAAAATGGGCATAAACTTGGTGCCTGCCTCACGGGGCTTCTTGTGAGAGTGAAATGAGTTAATGCAGGTACGGAGCTTAGAATGGTGCTGGCTTTATACATATTTGCTTATTAGTAAAAGCCATGCCCCCCTCAGCAGCTGCTTTGTGCCACACCCTGTGCTAGCCATTTGATGTATATACATAAGCTGTAGAGACATGTTTTTGTTCACTTTGGAATAAGACTTTTTGCAAGCTGAAAGACAAAAGGATGGGCCAAAGAACGTAAGTAGTTAATATTTTGAAAGGATAATGCTGAATGTCTTCTAAAAGAGGACAGATTGTATGCTCTCACCTATGAATGTGGCTCCTCAGCCTGAGCAACCCTGGGTTCTCTCAGCCTTTGAAATCATGCTTAGCGCTAGATGGACAGGATCTTAAAGGCATTTTGATAGTCATGAACTATTAGTGAGGCTAAACGTTTTTCTGTTTTTATCAGACATCTACATTCACCTGCCTGTGAATGGCTATACAGGTCTTTGCCCCCACGTTTTCTTCTTATTGGGTAGTTTTTCTATTGATTTGTAGAACCCTCTGTCTGTTGTGGAAATTCATACATTTTATGGGCTCATAATGCAAATACTTTTCAGGTTCTTCTGATATTGCTTATGTTTTTTATTCTTTTTTTTTCAACTACAAAAAACCCTGCACTTACATTTCTCAGTTTCTTTGTGGATTCTAGGTTCAGAGAAGGTAAGCCAGCTTCTCAGATGGCTTCCTGTCACTGGTGTGGCCTAGGCTCTCTCTGGGTCCCATGGCAGGCAGACAGGCACACACAAACAGAACGGGGCACCACCCCGTGCTCCCCCGAGTGCACCCGGGAGGCCCTCTTCTCCAGTCCCTGATCCCCCTTCAGGGCCTCTTAGGAGAAGGAGCCCAGTCCCGTTAGAAAATGTTTTTCATTTTGGATCTAACAGGAGCAAACTCCCTTTCTCTCCTGGGCTCTCCTCTCTCCTGCCGTGGAGTCAAGTTGGGAGGAGAATTTGGAGTTTCCGAGGAAATCCTAGCCTGTGTGCCGGTTGGAGGAACACATCGAGACTTTCAAGAGTTCTTTACAACGTCAAGAGGCACCTCGGGCATCAAGGATCTTAAACGGTTCAGAGGGAAGGAATCTGAAATTAATCAACACACACCATATTCTAGACACTGAGCTAAGGGATTCCGCATCTCAGTCTCACAACGGTTTCACCACTCTGTAGTTCCAGGAAGGAGCCACATTTTCCCAGGAGGGGACTGTGGCTCAGGGCAGAGTCCACAGAGACTGTCACACTGTGTGTGTGTGGTTGGGGGGACGTGGGCCCAGGTCCTGAGACTCTTGGCACAGGGGTCAAAGGGCAAGGGGAGCCAAACAGGTAAATTTTATCTCAGCTCCATGGACTACTACAAATTTTACCTTCTTAAAAGTATTCTATTTATTTGAAAGGTAAAGAGACATAGAAAGAGAGACACACACAGAGAAAGAGAAAGAAAGAGAGAGAGAGAAAGAGAGAGAGAGAGAGAGAGACAGACAGACATAGCATGCACTAGAAAAGAGATCCCCCATAGGCTGGTTCACTCTCCACATGTCCCCAATAGCCAGGGCTGCGGCAGGCAGAAGCCAGGAGTGGAGAACTCAGTCTGGGTCTCCCACATAGGTGGCAGGGACATAAATCTTTGAGGCATCCCCTGCTGCCTCCCAGGGTGTGTATTAGCGGGAAGCAGAGCCAGGACTTGAACCTGGGCATCCCAAGCAGTGACTTTAACCGCTGAGCCAAACACCTGCATCGTGTCAATTTAATTTGAAGCCAATGTCTCTGAGCCCTGTTTCCTCAGCTGTCAAAGGAGCACAGTTGTATTTGCTCATATGGATTCTGTGAGGGTTCAATAGGAAAAAGAATATAAAACATGTAGTCTAATGTCTGGCCCACAGGAAAAGCTTAATAAATTTAAAATAACCATAATAATAACAGCAGCAACAACTCTTTTATAGTATCTTGCTCATCATCGTATTTCTTTCTGCATGATATAGCTTCTCAGCTGCAGATCGTCACATGCCTTGCCTGCCTGGTGGGGACAATGATCCGACAGCAGTGAAGTTCATGGCGACTTCTTTCTTTTCGCCCAGCTGCCCATCAACAGGTGAACTGGTGAATAAGCTACAGTTTATTTATGCAATGTAAATTTCCACAGAAATTAGAAAGAATGCTGGATAAATTTCACAGATCTGTTCACATTATGTGAAAGAAGCCAGGTACGAGAGAATATATTCTATGATTCCTTTCCTGCCAAGTCCAAGAGCAAGCAAAACCAAGTGCTATGTGTAGAAGTCAGGACAGTTGGAGTCCTGGTTGCAGGTGCAGGAGGGAAGCACATGACTTTGCTAAGGATGTTTTATATCTGGATCTGGGTTACAGCTCCAGGGACAGACACATGGGCCAACGCCACTGGGCTGGAGACTCACATACATTTCCTATACTTTAATGTAAGCATGTTATTCCTCAAAAGACTACTTGAGGAGGGCAAATAAGGCTGCACATTTAAAAAACATGGAGGTACTCTAAATAAAAGTCATAGTCACTCTTACCACCTTCCACGTGGCGGACACAGGGTGAGGCCCTTCATCTATTCTCTCTTGGATCTTGGCCACGCCTGTGAGAAGTAGGTACCACCACTGTTTCTACTTGATGTTTAAGAAACTGGGGATGACATGGGCTGTGTTCTGGGCCCCAGACCACTCACTCACACAGGATCCAGACTCAGGGCCAGCTCTGTCTCTCTCTCTCTCCCCCATCCCCACCCCACGTAATGGGCAGCCATAGCCACCAATGATCTTCCCTTTCTGCTCTTCCCACCCTTGTGCAATTCCCTCCCACTTGTGATATGGAGAGGATGTTGTGGAAATGCGGAATGCGGCTTTCAAGGCTAAGTCACAAGAGACGCAGCGGTGCTGCCCGAGTGTTTGCTCAGTTCGCTTGCTCTGGGGGAGGTCAACCTCATGCCCCTGTGAGGACACTCTAGCGCCTACAGGGAGACCCGTGTGGCGAGAAACGGAAGCCAGCTGTGGGACTGAGTCATCTTGGAAGTGGCTTCTCCAGCCCCGGGCCTTCACAGAACGACCGGGTCTGGCTGCGATCCTGAGTCAGACCACCCAGCCAAGCTCCTCGTGAACTCCTGACCCTCAGAAACTGTAACATAACCAGTGCTGAGTTACAGAGCGCAATTTGGGGGTAATTTACTACCTCATGTTGGAGAACTGATATACAAGGGAGAGGCCACTTGGAGGAGATGCTGAGAGCTCACTGATAAGCTCTCATCTGCAGGGAGCCACAAAGCCAGCAACTTCTGCCACTCAGGTGGCTGTTTCTCCACGGCCAAGTTCAGCTGAGTGTTTAATGCCTCCCTCTGGGCTGTATCCACACAGCTGAAGCACAGACCCGGTCAGCGAGAGACTCTGGCTGCCTCCTCTCAACCTTAATCCCACAGGCCTGAGTCACGTCAACCCCTCCGAAGAAGAAAGAAAAGCGTGCAACTTGTTTATCAATAAATTAGCCCTGCTGAGGAGCCAGACCCTAATAACAGCTCGGCTGTGTTGGATACCAGCTCTCCTCATTGGCTTTAATCATCAGGGTTGACACTGGCCTGGCGCTGGTACACATGGGTCTGAACTTAGCATCTAGGTTGTGGAAGGAGTGCAGGATGTGGGGGAGCCCGGAGCAGCATCATTGGCTCAGCCCTCGCGTTCCCAGGCAGGTGTCATCACTACATTCTCATCCCCCAGAGTCAGAGACCCACACGGCAGCCTTTGGTAGCAACTTCTGCTTTCTATGTTTCTGTTTAATCCTGATCATCAAATAGATGTCTTTCCATCTCATACGCATTTCTCCTGCTTTCAACTCAGCGCTCTTTCTGAGGACATGAAAAGCCAGCATGAAGTTCTCTGCGGAGAAACCCTTCATATACTTGCAGAGAGTAATTAAATCCCGGTCTGTCTTCCCACCCTCAAGTTAAATAGCTCCAGCTCCTCTGCACTAACCTCACAGGGGTTTTCCTTTCCTTTCGTCCCACCCAGGGCCCTCCGAAAATACTTCTGCTCTTCCAGGCTGCAGCCCATAATGAATGCAGCAATGGCCCAGTGTACAGTACAAAAAAAAAAAAAAAAAAGATGATTATTTTGTACTTCTGCCTGTTTCGTTGGATTACAGGATCATTTAAGGACTTACTTTCACAGTTTCAGATGCACAGATCAGTTGGAGGGCTCCCAAACTTCATAGCTAAAGAAACTGGGCTCCATGAGAGTATTTCAGGCATGGAAAGCCAAGACACTCTGGCAAAAAGATCTCTGTGAGTGAGATCCCAGTGGAAAGAACAGGTCTTCAAAGAGGGAGGTGCCTTTCTCTGAAGGGAGGAGAGAACCTCCACTTTGACTATGACCGTGTCTAAACAAGATAAGAGTCGGAGAACTCAAGGGGCTTCCATAGCCTTGGAAACTCATGACTGGTGCATAGGGAGATTACTGATGCCATAAACAGGAGTGTCAATTTGTAAAGTCAACAACAGGAGTCACTGTGCACTTACTCCTCATGTAGGATCTCTGTCCTTAATGTGCTGTACATTGAGGCTTAATGCTATAACGAGTACTCAAACAGTATATTTCACTTTGTGTTTCTATGGGGGTGCAAACGATTGAAATCTTTACTTAATGTACACTAAACTGATCTTCTGTAAAAAAAAAAAAAAAAGAAAAGAAATTATCAATTCCCAACTTGACTCTCACTGGGATTAAACATGACAATAGGTCTGATCTGATTTCATCATCATTTAAAAAAAAATCATCTATTATTTTTCACTTTATGTTTCTGTGTGGGAGCAAACTGTTGAAATCCTTACTTAAGGTATACTAAGCTGATCTTCTGTATATTAAGATAATCGAAAATGAATCTTGATGTGAATGGAAGGGGAGAGGGAGTGGGAAAGGGGAGGGTTGTGGGTGGGAGGGACGGTATGGGGGGGGAGCCATTGTAACCCATGAGTTGTACTTTGGAAATTTATATTCATTAAATAAAAGATAAAAAAAAAAAAAAGAAAGAAACTGGGCTCAAAGAGGACTGCTCAAGGTTACGCAGCGATCTTGCTACCTTGGACTCCAGGTAGTCCAGTGGCCTGTCCTGTGATTCCAGTCCCTCCCACCTGTGCTGAATGGCTCTCATCTATTTCTGCTGACAACACTGGGACCAGACTACAGTCACCACAGCAGCCATGTTCGCAACACTGAAGGCAAGGCAATGGGCAGGACCCTGTATTCCCGGGAATATCCTGAAGTCATGGACAAGAATCAGAAAGACTTGTATCTGCTGCTACAGAGACTCGTTATTTAGTGGAAAACAAAATCTTGTAGCACAGGAAGTAATGGAGAGGATTCCATGTGTGCACACACACACTCTGCATAGAAATTTTTAGAAAGATGTGAATAAAACTGCTAGTGACAGAGGGCTGGCACTGTGGCTCAGTTGTTAAGCCAAAGCTTGTAATGCCAGCATCCCATAGCAGAATGCTGGTTCCAGTCCCAGTTGCTCTGCTTCCCATCCAGTTTCCTGCTAATGACTTGGGAAGGCGACAGATGATGGCCCACGTACTTGAGAGTCCTAGGTGGAGTTTCTGGCTCCTGGCTTCCACCTTGCCCAACCCTAGCTGTTGTGGCTATTTGGGAATGAACCACTTTGTTCTCTCTCTATTGCATGCTCTCTCTCTCTCTCTCTCTCTCTCTCTTTCCCTCTGCCATTCTGACTTTCAAATAAATACATAAATCATAAAAAAAAGCCCTGTTAATGACAAATGTGGTCAGCAATGTTCAGATTTTTAACCTTGTGATTTTTTAAAAAAGATTTATTTACTTGTTTGAAAGCCAGAGTTACAGAGAGAGGGAGAGAGAGATGGGGGCGGAGAGAAAGAGATCTTCCAATCCAATTGCTGGTGTACTCCCCAGATGGCTGCATGGCCAGGACTGGGCCAGGCTGAAGGCAGGAGCTTCCTCCAGGTTTCCCACGTGGGTAGCAAGGGTCAAAGCACTTGGACCATCTTCCCCTGCTTTTCCTAGGCCATTAGCAGGGAGCTGGATTGTAAGTGTGGCAGCTGGGACACAAACTGGCATCCAGATGGGATGCTGGCACTGCAGGCGGCTGCTTTATCCACAATGCCACAGTGCCAGCCCGACTTTCTTACTTTTACAATAAAAAATAGTATAAATATTTGAAATGCTACTGCTGAAGGCTATTTTTTTTCATTTGTCACAACTCCTGTTTCAAACACCATGCATGACTCACGTAATGAGAGAATAGATATTAGAAACAAATACACAGGACAGCAACACTGTGCATCTGAATACGACTGCTTGTTCTATGGCACCGCTCCTAAGACACAGAGCAGAGAGGCTACACCCTCTGCCCAGATGAGATCAGGTGTTGTCACAGGTGATGGTTTCTCAGATCGGGCATTTGGTGTGCACATGGTGCCCGTGTGTATGTGTGTGCACATGTGCGTGTACACACGCATGGGCCTGTGTGTTGCATGTGGCTGGGTTGTGGAGTAGCTGGTTTCAGTTGACACGATCACTTAAGGAGCACTTCATACCCTGGAGCTATGCATGCGAACAGTGTCCGGCCCAAATGCCAGAAGGGGCCCTGCTAAGAAACACGGTCTGTAGCGAGACCTTCATTTGACCTTCACATCCCCTCTGAGACTGGAGCAAAGTAAAACCCAGTACTTAGAATTGCCTCCTGTGGCTAGAAAGATGCACCTGGTGGGCAGGCTACCCAAGGGCCTCAGAAAGGGAGAAGTCCCTGAGAAGGAACGGGGCGGAGGGTGAGGGCATTGCACCCAGCGAGTGGCAAGCAAGTATCTGGTTGAGCACTTGCTCACGCCAGAGCTGGGCCAAGCCGCTGACCTCTCTGCTCACAGCTACGAGACTGGCATGATCCCCATCTTACAGATGAGCACACTGAGACCCAGAGATGACACCACCACCCCCAGGGTACTTGGCCAGCAAAGGCTCAGATCAGAACCCGGTCTGTGGGCATTGGAAGCCCTTGCTCCATGCCCTTCCCATGTGGCCTCTCTCACAGCCACGCAGGTGCCACCTGGAAGCAATTTCTCCTCTGGATTCCACTGCCCAGGACCCACACTACCTTGGGAGGGAATGCACTGGGGGGATGCGGGGAGAGATTAACCTCTGCCTGCACAGGCCGATTACATAGTCTAGAATGAAACCAGCATCGTGGGCCCAGCCCCGGGCTGAACACCAGCACCCCCTCCCTCTGCCACCGCCTGAACAGCCAGAAAGGGCAGGCAAGGGGGCAGGGAAACCCAGTTCTATTTTGAGAAAATAGTTGTGTTTGATTATCCAATAATACCAAGCTATAAATCTGGGACAACTATGGATTTCCCCTAAATGTGAAAAATTGGGAGCCATTAATGTCTCACTCTTAAGGTAGATCTGTTCAAAAGGAATTTAATTCCTTGTACCATGTGGTGAGCTGGAGGCAGAATTACTGCCGACTTTTTAAGAACAGCACAGGAAGGCAGACCTGCAAACCAGCCAGAGAGAGCTGGGGAGAATGAAAGCTGCCAGGTGGATTTCTTCCACCATCCCACTGACCCTGGCTTCTCTGCCCCTGCATCCTCTCATCCAGGCACAATGAGTGTTTGCTTTCTGTGGTATTTATACGTTGGTCAGTCATCACATCCTTAAGGCCCATTTCAGATATGACCTCTTCCAGGAAGCCCTCCCCGACCACCCCAGGCTGTTTCAGAGCCCTCCAAGTTGCCAGCGTTGCCTTCAATCCTGTGCTGATCTCATCTGTCACAGAACCCTCTGGTCCATGAGCCTCTTTATTAAAGATCTCATCATTTCTGGATCCCTACAGCTCCAGACAGCAAGGACACCGAGTGCGAGATCTGTCTTCTAAGTTCATCCATGGTAGGTGAACTTCTAATTTTTCACGCCAAATGTAGCATTTGGCTTGGATCAAGAAGTGGACTTGCCCAGGTGCAGGAGAGGAAGGGCATTGCGCGCAGAAGGACGGACACGAGCAAAAGTCTACAGGTACGGAAACACGTGATTAAGAAAGGGTTGTGTGTGTGTGTGGGGGGGGGGGGTGGAAAAAAGTGGCTCAAAGCCCAGCTTTTAAAATTAACCTCCAGGGAATCAGCTAGCAGCTTCCCTTACTATCTGTGTGACCTGAGGCAATTCACTTAATTGTTTGCCCCTGGTTTTCCCATCCTAGGACTTTAATTAGCTGCATATAAAGGCTGACCACAATGTCAGGCATTCTGCAGCACTCAATAAACTGTGGTTTTTATTATCCTGACAGGGGAGGTGGAATTCTCCTGTGAGATGATCTGGGTTCCTTCCCCCACCCCTAACCCCGCCTCTGCAGCCGCGGCCGCCACCACCACTACTCTTAGGAATTGTTTGTTTAGATGTTCAAGGCTTTGGTAACTAACCTGTGCTGTTTTTATCTCCATTCATTCGTGTAATTCACTGAGCAGCTACTGTTGTCAAGATGGTGCCATGCTCTCTGAAGTCTAAGGCAGGACGGGTTCCCAGCCACCAAAAAGTTCAAAAATCTCATAGGGAAGAGGAGGCACAGACACAAAACTGTGGTAAAGGCAGGGTAGAAAGAGCCAGGCAGGTTAAACCAACTGCTTCTGACACTGGCAATCCATATTGGAGTGCCAGTTCGAGTCATGGCTGTTCTGCTTCTGATCCAGCTTCTTGCTAACGCACCTGGGAAGGCAGAGGGTGCCCCAAGTGCTTGGGCCCCTGCCACCTACATGGGAGACCTGGATGGAGTTCCTGGCTTCAGCTGGCCTTTGCGGACTCTAATTCCATGGATATTGTCCCAGGCTCACTGAAATTGTGTTCATCTTTCAGACCATTTTCCCCCTCTCCTTCAATTTGGATAGTTTTACTGCTCAATATTCAAGTTCATGGATCTTTTATCCCACAGTGTATAATCTGCTATTAAACCCATCAGTGAAATTTTCATTGCAGATGCTGTGTTACATTTTTCTATTCAAGAATTTCCATTTGGTTCCCATTTCTGTATGGGAATTTTCTAGGTATTCACTCATTGTGTTTGCATTTTGATGCCTTCAACATATTTACAGTAATCGTTTCTTTGAGTCTTAATTTGGTAGCACCACCACCCCTGCAATCTCTGTATCCATGAACCGATTCCTCACTTTGTTATTGGTCCCCTGTCGTCTCTGCACGCATGGTAATTTTTGATTGTACCTCACACATTATAGACGTTTGGGGTTTTCCCTATCAAACTTCCAAGCCTAAACTAGCCTATATTTTAGTTAGATCCACCCTATTCTTAACACATGGCTCTTCTGCAGTCTGTACTGGAAATGGTGTTCAAGGTCTGTCTACACTCTGCGTGGCTGCAACTAGCACTTCTCGAAGCCTTGTGGGGGGCTTCAGCATGCAGCTGTTTGCTCATTGTTCTTTCCCTGCTAGAAACTTTGTGTCCAGCCATGTGGAGTCTCTTCCTGTAGATGTGAAGCTTAGTTTGATCAAAAACTCAAAACGGGGGCTGGCGCTGTGGCACAGTGGGCTAAGCTTCTGCCTGCAGTGCTGGCATCCCATATAAGTGCAGGTTCGAGTCCCGGTTGCTCCACTTCCTATCCCGCTCCCTTCTATGGCCTGGGAAGGCAGTAGAAGATGGCCTAACTGCTTGGGCCCCTGCACCCATGTGGTAGACCTAGAAAAGGCTTCTGACTCCTGGCTTCAGATTGAGGCCATTTGGGGAGTGAACCAGTGGATGGAAGACCATTCTGTCTCTCCCTCTGTCTGTATCTCTCTCGAATGAATAGATAAAATCATTTAAAAAAAAAAAAAAAACAACTCAAAATGATCTCTTGCAGGGCCTTTTCTCTTTACTACGCTGTCCCACAATTTCCAGAATTGTGAGTGGCCCTAAGCTAGTCGGTAGGCTGTATTTTATTTGCCCTCTCCTTCCCTGGAGTTTCCTAAGTTCCACTCAGCTAAAAGCTGGGACAGCCATTCAGCTCATTTGGTGTGTTTCCAGTCTCTGGAAGCCACACTCTTGTGCTGCCTTGGCCCAATATGAGCAGTTTTGTATCTTGTGTACGGTTCCAGTCACTCCATCACACTCACGAATGGAAGTGTGGAGCACAGGGAATTGAAAGAGTTGTCGGAAGAACAGGCAGGGCCTAGGCATAAGGTGATGCCTGAGCATGCTCATTTCGGCAAGAGTAGCAAATATTTTTCAAACCCCTGCTGTGGGTTATGCACTGGGGATTTTGTGGTAAGACAAATGCACACTTGCCCTAATGGAGTTTACAGCTTGTTCTGTTCTGATTTCAACCATTCTCTGGGTGCCTACCCAGTGCAACACACTGTGTTGGCACAGGAAGTTGGTGTCATAAACAAGGAAAAAAACACAATTCCAGCCTTCAATGAGTTCATATCTTTGGGCGGAGACAGCTATGCCAAGCATTATTTTCATCCTAAAGTAGTGAGCAAGGCAACATAGTTACACCCAGGGTGCAATGGGAGAAGAGTGGTGGCCAGACAGGTCTCACCTCCTCTGTGATGCATGTACATCACTCCCCCAAGAAAGAGGAGGAGTTTCCCAGGAGCAGGAGGGGTGGAGTGGAGCTTCCAGACCACAGCAACAGGACAAGCAGAGGCACAGAGACATTGAGAACCCATAGGAAGCTCTGAGTGTCTCAGCGTGGCTGCAGGTGATGATTCCGGAGAGGCAGAGCAGATCTTTAAGAGCTTTGTAAACTGTGTTGAGGGTTTAGATTTTATCCTGAGGGCAATGGGGGAGCCAGGGAAGCGGGGTGGGGGGTGGTGATACCCTGAAAACTCATGTCCTTGGCCTCTCCCAGCTGGTAGGAAAAGTCCCGAATTCTCAAAGGGGGATTTACAGGGCTCGGAAAGGCTGTTAGAAGTGAATTCTCTTCTACTGGGAATTTGAAGGACCTTTTCATGAGAGCCAGTGGATTTCTGAAAAATAGTCCAAGACACTTAGAATCAAATGCTACAGGGGTGGAAATCTCACCACCAGAGACACGAAGCCGCAGCCGATGCTTCCTCAGGAAAGCGGTGCACGGGGGACAATGATGATCTCTGAGCTCAAGCGGCCCTCGGCCACCATTCGGCCCTCTGCTCAGTTGCATGTTACATGGGGGGCAGCTGAGATCCAGAGAGATGAGACACAGAGTGAGGGTGGCAAAAGGAAGCTTGGATTTCAAGTTAGGCTGATCTGAGTTTGGATCCTGGCCTGGCCATTTCCAAACCATGCCCTTGGGTAAAACACTTAAGCTCACTGAGTTTGTATTTCTTCATCTACAATTTGCAGGGGTTAAAAAACCCCTAGCCTGCTGGATGTGAAGATCTGTATGACACCAGTGTAGGGGTTCCCATTGAACTTCAACTGGACTTGCTTATGCAGTGTCATCAACAGCTCAGCTACTTACCTGCTCTATGGAGAGAAGAGAGCTTATGCAGGGCATTGTTTCCCTGGAAACAGCCTCAAGAACTGGGGGGATGGTAGTGAATTAATGAAGCTACAATTCTGGGGGCATGAACCCCTTCGGGAGGTGGGGCTAATTTTCTTATGACTTGAGATGTGGCTGACCCTGGGACTCCATTCACAAACTGAACGCAGCGGATCTGATGTGATGCTGCTTCTGGGAACAGACCTCAATAGAACTGGGACTTTCTGTTTCCTCCATATTGGAACACCCACTGTTGAGACCCAGCTGTCATGACAGGAAGTCCAAGCTGGCCAAGGGGAAAGACCACGTGGAGAGATGGAGGAGCCGGCCCTCCAGCTGACTCTGCCAAGGCAGCAGATGCATGAGCAAAGCCAGCCTAGATCTTCACTGCTATTGCAGCCTCATGAGAGGCCCTGAGTAGGACCCAGAGCTGCCTGGCCAGCCCACCGAGTAATGAAAAGGTAACACATGGTTGTCACGTTAGGCCACTGAGTTATGGGGTAGTTTATCATACAGCAAGATAAGGAAGTGTGCTCTCTTGCCCGGGCCCAGGGCCATGTCTCAGCCTCATTGGGAAGCTGGAGGAGCTCTCAGATTCTGAACCTGAGCTGGTTTTGCTTTGAGGCTTAGGCACCAAAATTCAGTACAGAGTGGGGGTGGATTCCTTCTCCCCTGTTCCAGAAAACATGGCATGGTCTACACAGTGTGGAGCGGAGGGCTTGCAGCTTTGGGGCTAGTTAGGACTAGGCAGGTCCTTGGGGAGAAGAATGGTGGGCTTGTGGAAGGTCTCAGCTGGAAAGGCAGGGGCATGGGGCCACCTTCCCACTGGCCTTCAGGAAGAGAATCCCTTAGCCAGGAAACAGATGGGAAGGTAGCAGAGCAGACTTCTTCAGGGACACACGGGAAGTTCCTGGAGGCTTCCAGAAAGCCCAGGATGAGACTCCCAGCACGACATCAGGGTGAGGATGCACAGTGGATGGATTCCCACCATCAGTGTAACCACAGCCTGATGAGGCCCGAGAACGTCCACACTTTGCACTCAGAGCAGCAACACATGTGACAGCCGTTATTAGGGAAGTGGCCCTCTTAGCCCCAGTCCAGCAGACCCTGCCAGCTGCCCTGGGGTTGTTTCAGAGGAAGCAGAAGTCCCCTCAAGAGTCCGGAACTCATGCTATTCTCTGCAGACTCAGCCCAACGCCATCAGTCTCCAAGGTTGCATATGTAGGTCCTTGTTTGGGCACAGGCAGTAATCCTCTGATTTGGCGATATGAATCTCTGGATCTTAAGGCAAATGTCACCTTTCTTTGCTGGGCCACTTAACAGTGGGAATTGGAAAATAAATGATTGTTACAAGTGAAAAGTTGGTCAAGATGTGTGCCGTGGTTATACCCCAGGGGTCACCCCCAAACACAGCACAGAATCCCACCATCAAGCGCTCCCCGAGTGGTGAGGCTGAGTGTCAGCACCCACAGCTAGACTACATCCTCTGATTTTCTGGACCTCCCAGTCTCCAGAACTGTGAGAAACACAGGGTACTTCAAGAAGCTCATTACCAAGATGGAAGGATCAGTTGATTTTGTGGGCAAACAATTTTTGTAATCTACACATAGTATTTTCATAGCATGCACTTCCTATGACCTTTCTGAAGTACTTTTTATGCGTCTGTTGGTTAAGCCCCCAGCGCATGGTATTTTGTTACAGCCACCTGAGCTCACAGAGAGCTTTCTTGCTTAATGATCAATGGAGTCACTGCCAGGTTCTATGGACTAGTAGAAATGGCCTTGGGGAAAAAAAAGAAAAAAAAAAAAAACAAGCTAGAACTCCAGCTCAGCCAGTTTCAAACCAGATGACACTGGGCAAGCCTTTTAACCTCTTTGAACTCCACATTCCCTCTCTGAAATGAGACTAACAACTGGCTTGGCCTCCCTTCCCTAGAAGTGTTACAATCAAACAAGACCATGGATATAATTGAGGGATTTCTAGGAATGGCCAAATGAAGAGTTTGGAACATGATCTCCCATCAAAAGGAACCATGAAGTTGACCAAAATGGACAAGAAGAATCACATCAGTGCTCTGGAACCTGATCAGAGGCACACAACAGTCTCAGAAGTGCTTGTGCTAAGAACAAACCTGCGACACTTTGGGCAGGAAGAGGGGAACTCAGGGGTGTTATCGCCATCCTCCCTGGCTCACCGAGCACAGAGGTTCTACCGGGGGAAGTCTGCATGGGGAAGGGCTGCTGAGCTTGACGGGGCTGTGTCTGATGCCCACGGTAGGAAACACTGTCAACAGAAGTAAGGATCCTTGGCAGCCGAAAGTGGGACGGGCCAATGGCTCTACTGGTGTGAGGTCACGGTTGGCAAACATGTTCTTGGTTGAGATGTGAATGGATCGTGGAGACCAGAGGAGGCTCGAGCTCTCCACATATGTGAAGCCAACCCTGAGGATCTGTGCCTGCAGAGAGGAGACGCAGAGGCGCCCAGCAGAAATCAAAGGCTGGAGCAGATTCAAAAATGACCTGAACTGCAGATGTGCTCGCTCCCCTCCCCCACCTCCAGCCGCTGATCACCTGCTTGGAGGTGTCTGAGCAACTCGCTGGCCAGTTGGTGGCTTACCGCTGAGCTATACGGACAGACGCTTCAAAGCAAGAGTAACAAAAATAATGAAGTGATGAGAGACACCAGTGGCTGCATCATGGGAGAAAAAGATCTCAGATTTGCTCTAGGCAAGTTCCATGTGAAAATAAAACCTAAAGGAATAAAGAATAGTAACAAGAATCTTTTGGAAGGAAAATCGGGAAATCGGGATTCAGAGTTGCAACAATCAGAGTTGCAACAATATAGTAACTAAGATTTTTCAACAGCAGTAACAAAGTTACGAGGCAAGTATGCAAATGAAGAGAAAAGTGTCTCCCCCACTTCGAAGGAATGTAGTCAACAGAAACTGAGATCAGACGGCCAATGAGGGCGCTGGAAGGAGAGAGGAAGTGAAGAAAAAGGACACACAAGGGGCAGAGGAAAATTCTGAAGAAATAACGGGAGAACTTGCCCATGTTTGGGCCAATCTGCGGATCCAAGAAGCAATGCAGAGCTCTGGGGAGACGCATGCGGGAGATGTCCACACAGACACCTCAGAGTCAAACTGCTGAAACCCAGGGAGGAAGTCTGGAAAAGGATCAGAGGAGGAGGACTCCACGTTTACAGGAATGCATCCACACCATAACTGACTGACTGCTCCAAACCACGGACGCCAGACTGGAGCTGAAAAGAAGGCCACTGTCCATCAGGGATTCCATGTCCAGAAAAATTATCCTCAAAAAGTGAAGGCAAATTAAGGACATTTCCAGATAAACAATGATGGAGAGATTTTATTCCTAGGAGACCTGCCATGTGTCTCGAAACCAGATCTTTTAAACTCAAAGGAAAATGACACTAGGAGTTGCTCAAATCCATGGGAAGAAATGGAGAGAATCAGAAAGGAAAAAATATGTGGGTTAACACCAATAAACCTATCAGTAGAAGTTTCCTCATTTCTTCCCCTGGCATCTTTCAAAAGCATATAAATAAGTATAGCAATAATTATAACACTGCATTTTTAGGCTTACAACATAAACATACCTGCATGTGTGTGTGTGTGTATATATATATATGTAGGAAAAATAGTGTAAAAAACAAAAAGGGAACAGAGCCATCTTGGAGCAAAGTTTCTAGATTATAGCAGAATTGTTAATACTAAGTCAAAACAAATTATGATAAATTAAGATGCATACCATAATCCCTAGAGCAACCACCAAAAAATATTGTAAATAAATCAACACAGCAATGAAAATGCTATGCTAATAAGTCCTTAGCACACCAAAGGCAGTAGAGTAGGAACACAGCAATAAAAAAGACAGGGAACCCATCAAAAACAAACAGGAGGTGGCAAATGTACATCCAATCATAACCAAGATGACATTAAATATGACTGGCCTAATTGGTTCAATCAAAAGGAAAATACTCTTAGGCTGGATAAAAAAACAAATCCATAAGATTTGTTTGTGATATGTTGTCTATGGGAGGCTCCCATTAGATTGTAAGACACAAACAAGTTGAAAATATAATAAAGTGTCATGCAAATAGTAACTCTAAGATGGCTATAGTGGCTACCTTAAATCAGACAAAATAGACCTAGGACAAGAAATATTTCAGGAAACAAAGAGGGGACATTTTACGATAATGTAAGGGTCAACATTTCAGGAAGATATAACAATTATAAATGCATATTTAGCAATTAAAGCTTCAAAACTCATGTATCAAAATCTAACAATTGAAATAAAAATAAGTTCACAATAATAATCTGGTAATTTCAATACTCCACTCTCAATAATGAATAGAAAAAATAGAAAAGTGATGACAATGAAGAAGAGTTGAACAATACTGTAACCTACTGGGCCTGACAGCCACAGAACACTTGCCAAGGATGTGGAATATTCTGAAATATACCAGAGCCAAAAAACACCAAAAACCTAAAAGGACTGAAATCACATACAGTGTGTTTTGTCACCACAACAGAATTCTATTAAAAAGCATCAACTGGGCCAGCATTGTGGTGTAGTGGGTAAGGCCACCTCCTGCATTGTTGGTGTCCCATATGGGAGCTGGTTCAAGTCCCAGCTGTTTCATTTCCAATCCAACTCCCTGCTAACCTGCTATTGTGCCTGGAAAAGCAGCAGAGAATAGCCCAAGTACTTGGGGCCCTAACCCATGAGGGAGACCTGCACAAAGCTCCTGGCTTCTACCTGGCCAATGTGGTCATCTGGAGAGTGAACCAGTGGCTCCCTCCCTCCCTCCCTAACTCTGCCTTTTGAGTATATAAGTAAATCTTCCTTTTTTTTTTTTTTTTTAAAGAAAGCACCAACAAAACTTGGGGCTTCTTCTTCTTTCTCCTGGCTCAGCAAATGTGATGCACAGTAGGCAGATGATTGGCGGCTGTCCCTCTCCTGGGAGGCAGGTACCCATGGGGTAGCTTGGGCAGACAGAATGTGGTCCCCATTCCTTTTCTTTTTCCCTCCCTCTGCATATGTGATAAAAGTTGCCGTCTCAACAAGCTGGGGGGCACCATACATGCTGGGAGGTCTCTCAGCTGGTTGATGGCCAGTGTTAGAAAGCACAGAAGTATTCATTTAGACTATCCTAACACACAGGGAAGTTTTAATAGACACAGATTCACATGTTGCTCTGACCAATAGTGAGAAACTGAGTTCACACTCAGGCAAGTACAGGGCCGGGTCACGGCTGGATTGAGTATTACGCAAGGTACTTTAACGAGTTTTCCTCTTGAATCTTCACCAGAACTCTAGGAGGGAGGCATGATCCTCTCATGTCACAGGGAAGAAAACTGAGGCTCATACAGAAGAAATTACCCAAATGAATACAGGACAGGCCTGGCCTGGGACATGTTCCCACCAAATGTAGCTATCAAGCCATCAGGTGCGGGCCTTGTGGTCTATGGTAGAGTGAATCTTTGCTTGCTTCTGTTTCAGGGAATAGAGGTGCAGAGAGCTCCGAAAGCAGAGAAGCACCAGAACACCGGATTCTTTTAGACATTTAGAGATGAATTCTTATGATGCCTGATCAAGTGTCCATTTGGCCAGCCTATGATGTCCAGCTACTTGGTCGGACATTATTCTGGGTGTTTCTAAGAGTTTTAAAGATTGATCTATTTATTTATTATTTATTTTGATAGGCAGATTTAGACAGTAAGAGAGAGACAGAGAGAAAGGTCTTCCTTCTGTTGGTTCACCCCTCAAATAGCTGCTATGGCCGGCGTGCTGCGCTGATCCGAAGCCAGGAGCCAGGTGCTTCCTCCTGGTCTCCCATGCGGGTGCAGGGCCCAAGCAGTTGGGCCATCCTCCATTGACTTCCAGGGCCACAGCAGACAGATGGACTGGAAGAAGAGCAACCAGGACAGAATCCGGCGCACCGACCGGGACACTAGAATTAGCCTAGTGAGCCATGGCGCCCGCCTGATCTATTTATCTTTAAAATCAGAGTTAGAGAGAGATAGAGAGAATCTTCCATTCCATGGATCACTCCCCAGAAGACCACAACAGCAGGGGCTAGGCCAGGTTGAAGCTACAAGCCAGGAGTTTCATCCTGGTCTCTCACACAGGTGGCAGGAGCCCAAGGACCTGGGCCATCTTCTGCTGCTTTTCCTAGTCCACTGCTAGAGAACTGGACCAGAAGTGGAACAGCCGGCACACAAACTAGCACTGATATGGGATGTGGGTGTTGCAGGTGGTGGCTTTACCTGCTAGGCCACAACACTGGCCCAGGGCCAGCTAGCTGGTTTGAGTGAAATTAAGATTTACAGTGGTAGACTCTGAGTAAAGAAGATGGTTTCCCTAATGGGGGTGAACCTCATCCCATCAAAGGCCTGAAAACAGAGGATTGACCCTCCCCCACCCCCACCCCAAACAAGAGGGAGTTCTGCCAGCAGATAACCCTCAGCCTTGGGCTCCAACATCAGTTGGTCCCAGCTCCCACACCGACAGCCTCCCATGCAGATTTGGGCTTTGCCGGCTTCAGTAATCACGAGAGCCTACCACTTAAGACAAACCTCTCTGCCTATGTTTAGACATCCCACTGGTGCCCTCTGTGCTCAGACGGTTTTTGAATGAGTTGTCTTGGCTGGAGCACTGAGACAGCTGATGACACTGTTTTAATACAGTGGGTGGAAAGAGTGTGTGTGGAGGGGACGAAGGCCAGGCATTTATGATCCTTGCTGCACAGCTGAGAAAACCGGACCTGGGAGACACACCCTAGAGGGGGACTTCCCCAGTTGGGGTGCAAGGCAGAGTCTGGATCCCAGGCCTCTTGGGGCCCAGCTAGCGGGGAAGGGAGCAGCTGAGTGCAGGCAGTGGGCTCCTGATGGAAACTTAGGTTGTGTGGCTCCTAGTGGAGCGGCTGGGTGGGGAGTAAGGGAGGCCTGGCCCCACGGACAGTGGGCATTGGGTAACCTGCACCTCCTCTGCCCCCATCCAGGGGTAGATAGGAAACAGCACCCCAGGCCTATGAAGTGCAGCGAGGATGGGACTGGAAGCCCCATGCCTGGCTTGTCTTCCAGCACCTGCCACGGCCCCTTCCCCTTCTGGAAGGGCAGCCATCTGCACTATATCCTCCCACTTGCTTGGCCAAATCCACTCACCTGACCCAGAAAAGCAGCAAAAATGTAGCTTCTGATCACTGTGCACCCTACATGGCCCCCCCCCTTTTTTTTCTTTTTTATGTTTTTCCACTAGTTCCGCCCCAGATCCCAGTTCTGCCTTGCTGTGTGGAGTTCTCCCAGGCATCACTTAGCAATACCCTATGCCACTGGGTTTAAAACAGCAGGGGACTCTAGAGCTTCAGACCCCCAGCTCACGGTCGGTGAATGGGAGTTTTATGAGGCCGCCACAGCCAGTCTTGCATACGGGGTGCTAAAGATGTTTATGGCTGGCTAGGATTCGTTGGAAGCACCAAGCTGGAACGTGATGGAGTTTCCTATTAGAGAATGTCCCCAGGAAAGCGGGCTTGCACGGTTCCCTGGTACTCGGAGGTGTCAGAGAGCTGGTTTTATGGAAAGCAATTTCCTCAGTAAAGAAAAAATATGCTCCAGAGACAGAGTGATTGTGCCTCCGTGGCTCTGCCGCCCTAGGGTTAACGGGTTCCCCGGCAGGCGGTCCCTGGTGGCTGCAGACAAACGGGGCCCACCCGCTCCAGCTGCCAGCGATCGTCTCTTCCCTCCCTTTCCTTAACTGCAAATACATTTTAAGATAAAATAATAAAAATTTTGAAAAAAAAAGAAAACGAATAGTAATGACCTTATTCAAACAACACGATCGCTCACATTATGTTATATCCATGTGCACTTTGGACGTCGCTGTCTTAGTTTTACAACTGCTGGTTACCATTTCACAAGAAACATTTGAAAGTCCTGAGAATCTCTTTGTAGACCTTGTTTTCAGTAACTTTGTGACACTGCGTGGGGCTGACACATGATAGTGTGGTAGTACTATTTCCCATCATGCTCGATGTGGAGTGGTTTCTACTTTTTGGGGGGGGTGGTGGTGGATGGTATGACTGTAACTAATGACATCATGGACATCTGGCAATATAAAGCTTTGCTTGCATTTGATTTCCTTGGACTGTATTGCTAGAAGCAGAATTACTGGGCCAAGGGACGGCTACATCTCAGAATGCTCTGTCATGTATTGCCAACTTGCCTTCCATAAAGGTGATCGGTTTACGCCTCCATTCATTCCACAGGAGAAGGTTTACACCACCACACCCCAGGGGCCAACACTGAGATCTCTGGTTTTCACCATATCTGACTAATTTGATAAATACAAAATGCTTCCTCTCTGTTTTACTGTGAGATTCTAAATGAGTGGTAAAGTTGAACGTTTTGTTCATTTCTGTGTCATCTGTTTGCATTTTCCCTGGTTCTATTGGAGTCTTAGTATTTTCCTGTTTGTTATAGAAAGGGTTGTTTGCCATTTTTCTAACAAAAATATTTTTACAACTCTGCTCTTCCTGGAGAATGTCTCACAAGCCCAACCCATGCTGGAGACACTCTACTCCTGTCTAGCTGTGCATTCATCACTCCACCCATGCCCCAGGCCCACCTTCAGGTGGTGGGGGTTTGGTGTGAAAGCTTTGGTTAGGGATGGGAGGTACCCAGCCTGGGCCCGAGCTCAACTACAGGACTTCAAGATGTTTGTGGAAAAACAGAGTCAAAAAGTAAGTTTATTTTGTTGCAAAAAACTCTTGAAATTCATGCATTGTTTTTCATAATATGCACTGAAAAATCTTTTAAAAACTATTTGTTGGGGCTGGTGCTGTGGCATAGCAGGTAAAGCTGCTGCCTACAGAGCCAGCATCCCATATGTGTGCTGGTTCAAGACCTGGCTGGTTCCATTTCAGATCCAGCTCTCTGCTATCGCCTGGAAAAGCAGTAGAAGACGGCCCAAAGTCTTTGGGCCCCTGCACCAGTATGGGAGACCCAGAAGAAGCTTCTGGCTCCTGGATTTGGATTGGCCCAGCTCCAGCCGTTGTGGCTACTTGGAGAGTGAACCATGAGATGGAAGACCTCTAACTCTGCCTTTCAAATAAATAAGTCTTAAAAAAATTATTTGAGAGAGACTGACCACCTGCTGGTTCGCTAAATGCCTGCAATGCCCAGCCTGCAGCCAGGAGTTGGGTACCCAGTCCAGGTCTCCTATGTGGGTGTCAGGGACCCAAGTACTTGAGCCATCACCTGCTATCTTCTAGGGTGTGCATCAGCAGGAAGTGCAGGAGTGGATCTGGAACTTGAACCCAGGCACTATGATATGGAATGAGGATTTTCCAAATGACATCTTAACTGCTAAACCAGTGTACAGTGCTTCCCAGTGTAGGCCTTCTGTTTTTCAATAGTCTTTGCTGCCTCCTCCTGATCCCCTGCCTGCTTTTCCATGCTACATTTTGTACTCCAAACACCATGATGTGGAGTTAAAAACTAAGTTCACTGTGGGGCAAGGGACTGTGGAAGGGGCAGAGGCGGCCAGGAGTTGGGTACTCGTTACTGATCTCCTAGGCAGGTGGCAGGGACTCAAGTACGTCTGGCCACTGTGGACAAGGGCACCTTGAGGAGGTCTTCATTTGCTGGGTTTGCCCTGCGGTCATTTCCCCCTAGGGTTTCAGGTGACAGCAAATCCAGGGAAGGGCAGAACATGGATGCCGGCAGGAACTTCCTCCCTGGGCACTGGCGGTGCAGCACAGTGGGTTAACATGATGCTTGGGATGCCTGCATCCCATATCTGAGCCCCCATTCATGTCCTGGCTGCTCCACGTTATATCTAGGTCCCTGTTATTGCACCTGGGAAGCAGCAGATCATGGCCCATGTGCTTGAGTCCCTGCTACCCTTTGTGGGAGATGCAAATGGAGAGCCAGGCTCATGGCTCTGGCCTGGAGCAGCCTGAGCAGTTGTAGGCATTTGGGGGAGTAAACCAGCAGATGGAGGATCTTCCTGTCACACCTTTCCTCTTTGTCACTCTGCCTGTCAAATAAATAATACATCTTTTTGAAAACTTTGCTTCAGCACCTATCTCGGGTGGTTTGGGAGAAAGAATGCAGGCTTCAGAGTCAGGTGCTGGTCCCTAGCAGCTGTGGGCCCTTGGGTGCCTTAGTTCACTCTTCAGGCACATGTCACATGTGTTCCTGGGCTCCATCCTTCTCAAGATCTAGTAACATATTCTCTGTTTTAAAAAAACCTTCTGGTGGGGCTGGCGCTGTGGCATAGTGGGCTAAGCCTCTGCCTGTGGAGCCGGCATCCCATAGGCCACGGGTTTTGGTCCCGGCTGCTCCTCTTCTGATCCAACTCTCTGCTATGGCCTGGGAAAGGAGTGGAAGATGGCCCAATTCCTTTGGCCCCTGAACCCATGTGGGAGACCTGGAAGAAGCTCCTGGCTCCTGGCTTGGGATCAGTGCAGCTCTGGCTGTCGTGGCCATCTGGAGAGTAAACCAGCCGATGGGAGACCTTTCTCTGTCTTTCCCTCTTTCTGTCTATAGCACCACCTCTCAAATAAATAAATTAAATCTTAAAAAGAAAACAGCTCCTGGCTCTGCAACAGGAGGGCCCACCCTGCCGGCAAGGTGTTCCTTCTGTCCCAACTGCTCTCTTGTGGCTGGGCACCACCCTGACGCCTGCTCCTCTGAACCCCCGAGTTCTTCCCTGCATTACAAGTGCAGCACTGACCACGTGCACTGACCAGGTGCCTTCATGCTGTGGACAAAGCTCTTACATGGGAGTCTCGGTCCCTGTGCAAGCCTGTTTGGCTCTGGCACCTGTTCTGGTCACCTCGACCGCGGGCCTCCTAGGCCAGTCCTGCCTTGCTTCCACTGGACTTCTTCCAAGAACCACCTCCCTGAGGTCTCTGGCCAATGTGTCTGGACTTGCAGGTGTGAAACACAGGGCGGAATCCCCTGCCTGCACCCCTCCATCTCCCTAGGAACCGGCGGCCAGCTGGGACTCTGATTGGGCCCCAGGAGCCTCTGCTTAGCTTCACGCCTGTTGTGCTTTTCTTACTGCCCCGACTGCTGGGAGGAATTAATGGCTGGGATGGCTATCACCTAGAGGGAAGTTACCCTGCATGGTCAGCATAGTCACCACACACAAGGAAGAGCAGGACTCTTTCCCACGAAGGAGTGCTGCCCACTGCTTTCTAGCTGCCTCTGCAGCTAGGGACTCCACCTGCCTTTCACACCCCAGAGACCAAACTCGGATCATAGTTGCAGCCACAGTTTCCTTGTCTCTGAAGAGATCCCTTTCTCCTGGAGAAGAGGCTCCAGCCTATTCCAACCTCCATGTATCCAGGCAGCAGGTAGCCTGCAGGAGCCCCTGTGCATAGCAGCCCAAGTGGTCAGCTCTTGCAGAGGCCCCGGCGTCTGCATCCGGGTGCATCCAGGTGCTTTGTCCTAAGTAAGGAGCTTGAATTCTATCAGCACAACTCTGAAGGTCTCTGTATTAGGAAGACCCAGAGACACTGCTGTGAGAGGAGCCTCTGTCGTTAACCCTGTGCTTTCAGCTTTCCCCTGGGGGTCCGGACACTGCGAGTGGACTCCTTTCCTTGTGGTGGGAGGGGCTTTCTGAGTCACAGTCCTACAGCTGCCATTTCATCCATACCTGGGATCTCTCCTGGAAAACCCTACTGTGTGCCTGCCGGTTCCTCACCGAATCCTTCTCATAACCTGAGCCCGAGACAGCATTTGCCTTTATTTCTAGAGGCAGAAATCGAGCAAAAGCTTTCCTACTGTCTGACCCACGGCAGGTGCATCACAAATGCTGGTCAACCTCAACCGATCTCCAAGCTCGGGAGAAGCGCTCACAGTTTCAGAAAACAAGGAACTAGAGCTCTCATGATCGGGGCAGCTTGCTGTGCTGAACCAGAGACAAGAGGGGCAGGACGACATTTCCCGGGCACACGATGGATCCACATGGAGCAGAGGCCAAGTGTGCCCCACGTTTGCACCTTCCACACAGCACAGGACACTGCAGTGACAGAGCGAGCGGCCACATTCCCCAGTGTCCCTTGCATCTCCAAGGCACTGCGGCACTTGATTCCTCGTACAGAACTGGGCAGAAAGGGGAGTGATTCTTCTTGCCCCCTTTCCTCTTTTGCAGATGACCCTGAAGCTGATGCAAGAGCCACCAGATACCAGGAATCTGGTCTGGCTGTCACTGCCAGCACAAGGAGATGCCGCCTGTGCTCAGGAACGCCACCCAGAGGCGGACCAGGGCGGTGCGTGAACCTGGGGAGACAGGCCAGCCCTTGGCGATCCCACTCCTCTGGCCTTCTCACCTCCTCCCAGCCAACTCATTAACTAGGGCACACGGGGCCTCCTTGTTCATCCTCACACTCACTGGGCCATCTCCTGCCTCGGGCCACACTCTTCTCCCAGAAGACTCACCCCCTCACTGCCTCTCATTCTTCCAACTGTCCCCCTTGTCACTTTTCTCACCCCTCCACTTAAGCTTGCACCCCTGCTTTCCTCCTCTCTCCTCAGTAGTCTCTATAAAATCACCTAACAAACACTAAGCACTGTTATGTATCTGGGCACGAGCCTAGGGGTGTTTTGCTTTTGGTATCCTAGCCTGTAGTCTGCTGCTCAAAACTAGCTGTTAAATAAAAGACTTGCTGGCCAAAGAGGGAGCGAGTCCAGGCCTCAGGCTCTGAGCCATTTCCACGGCCATGGCCAGCGGCCCTGTGCTTACCCCTAGCTTAAATGTTAACTGCAGACCACCTGGGCCCAGACAGCCTGCCCAGCCACCCAGCCCCTTGCCTTCCCCACAGTGCAAAGGAGATGCAGGAGGAGGCCTGTGGCTCTAGCTGTGCTGTTGTTGGCAGGAGGCGGGGGCGGTCACCGGAACATTGGAATCCATTTATCTATTAATTTATTATCTAATTAAGGCCCACAATGACAGCGCTATTTGTTCCAAAATGCCCTCAAACTAAACCAATACGGCATATGCGCGCATTCTAATCAATTAAAACAGTTCTCTTTAATGTCTGCCTGCAGCAGCCAGTAACCGTTGCACTCCCGGGTCCAGGGCGGGCAAATGCCTTTTCACTTCATTAGGCCCCAAACAGACTAATTGCAGAGTGGCCGCACGGGCTCTCTGGCTGAGAGGGGCGGAGGCAGCCGTTACAAGGTTCTGGGTGAAGGGTGGGGGCTGGGGATTGTCTTTTGTTTGCCATTTGCATTTCCAGTTTTAACTTCTGAGAAAGTAGGCTCTGGGAGACAACAGGATGGGAAAAGTAGGCAATCAAGCCTCTGTCCAGCACATCCATGGCCTTGGCCGTGGGGTGCACCACTGACAACCAGGGAGGCTCAGGGCAGTGGATGTGCAGACAGCTGTGTGTGGGATTAAGCCCCTACCTTCCTGGGCAAAGGCCTCCTACACTACATTCATCTCACTGCTTCTCTCTACAATTGTTGCGTGGTGTTCCCAAGAAATTGCACAGGAAATGTTTGTTGAACTGAACTGAGACTAAAATACCTCATTAGGCTGTTGAGAAGCTTGGCACCCGGTAATGATGCCAATGATCACTAACACTTAGGAAGGGCTGCCTGCCTGGCAGGCTCTGTCTGTCGGTATGCCGAATCCTCCCAGCTTCCTGAGGAGCTGGGTATTATTTTTGTCACCCCATTGTAGAGATGCAGAACTGGGGGCAGAGCTAGCATCTGAACCCATCCTTCTGCCTCCCCCGTGTGTGAAGCCAGTGCCACTGTCAACACTGTGCTGTGTGGTACCTGGAGCTGTTCTAACCAATGCTGGTGGCAACCTCTTTCCACTCCATACTGTAGGTCACCAGTGGATGGGAAGTGCTCATCTCAGAAAGAAAAAGCCACTTAGTGTGTTTATGTATGTGTATGCGTGTGTATATGTGTGTATGTGTGTATATGTGTATATGTGTATGTGTATGTGTGTGTGTGTGTGTGTATTTCAGGAAGCATTTTTACTGTTCAACTCTGCCATGGTGCCTAAACCTATTCAATTAAAACTACAGGCAATAAGAAATTGTATTGCTGCTTTCAAGGGAGGTCTACAATGGAAAAGAACCCAAGAAAGGCATGGAAAGGACTCCTCAATATTTGAGAGTGTGCTTTGTACCTGGCACTGTGCTCACTGCTGGTGGATCACAGTGAACAAGGGAGCCGTGGCTCTTGCCTTCACGGAGCTTTCGCTCTGATGAGGGGACGTCAACACACAGAAACTACGAGGACAACCAAACATGGATGTTCAGCAGGGCTAGGGTGCATGCAAATAAACAGGGCACCGTGAGGGGGATACCAAGGCACCAACCTCAGATAACACTGTCAGGCCTCCGAGAAGGTGACTGTTCGACTGAGGTCTAAAGAATGAGAAAGAAAGAAAGGACACCAGGAGTAGAGAGACAAGTACTCACAAAAGAGAAAATACATGTGTAAGGGCGAGAGACAAGGACAAGCTGGATGAGTCCAGGGAGGCAGATATGTGATCTGTGCAGAGTAGCGAGAAGCACAGGGCAAGAGCAAGAGCAGATTACAGAAAGCCTTCTAGGCCTGGTGCATGCTCGGGGTTTAAATTTGGGGATGAGAGGGAACCATGGAAAGGGTTTTCTGCATGAATATGACAACGCTCCATGCTGTGTCTCTCAAGGCTCTAGTGATAGGGGGCAAGAGTGGAAACAGCAAAGTGAGCAGGATATCCCAGGAGCTCAGGTGAGAGACTATGGGGACTTGAATCCAGTTGAGCTAGAGAGCAAGAGGGACTTGGGATTCCTTTTTGTATGTAGAACCAAGAGGACTTGTAGGTGATTGGGACTTACAGGCAGAAATCAAAGGTTGTGTGTGGGGGTTCTTGTCTTAGGAGGTCGGTGGATCACTCCACTGAGAAGGGGATGGTGTTGCAGAAATCCAGGATGTGGGGCCATTTCCATATTTACCATATGACAGGCTCACTCTCCACTCAAGGAGAGATGTCAACAGATAGTTGGAGATGGAAGTTTGGAGTGTGGAAGATATCTCTGGCCTAAACACATAAATTTTCTTACTGTTTAAAGCCTGGAAATGATGAAGCCATCGCTAGAGTCCAGGGAGGGGTGGTGAAAGGACAGGGCAGGCGGGGAGAGTGAACACCCAACACTCCTGGGAAAGCTCGACGGACGGACTTTCAGAGTGAATGTCCCGTGTCTCTGCATGTCTTTAGGGCAGCACATTCAGCTCTCTGTCCCACAACGGTTTTACCCAAAGACCCCTCGGCAATTGAGAGGGGAGCTGGGACTGTGGACTTGTCAACAGCATGGTTTAGAGTTGGATGGGCCTGAGTTTGAACCCTTCCTTTAACACTCACTTGCTAGGTGACCTGCTGTAAGTTGCTGTAGCTCAGTGAGCTTCGGGTGCCTCCTGAGTATAGTGCTGACTATGAGACATATGGCACAGGGCTGCCCTGGGGTAGATGTGGTACCTGCAGGTGCACAGCACGGCTCCTGACACAGAGCAAACTTCCAAAGGAGCCATCAGTATCATGAAGCTGGTGTACAGAGGTCAGATGATGAGAAAGATGGGGGAGGAGGGTGGTGAGATAAACTTCTTTCTACCCTGAGCTGGGCAGATCACCCCTGGTACACTAGTGGGCTTACTTGGGGCTCACACTCCCAGGAGCTCACAGACACCACAGCCTGTGAGGAACGGCTGAAGGAACCATCTGCATAAAAGAAGTTGGGGCTGGAGGAGGAGGTGTGGGTGGTTTCATCTGTGAAGGGCTTGGCCAGGGGAGAGAACTGGGCTTGTTTTGTACGGTTCTGACAGTGGGGAGCTGTGGGCAGCTCCAGTGAGACAAACCCCTCTGGATATCAGCAACAAAGTTTTGCTACAGAGCCCCGAACACCTGCTGGTGGTGCAACTTTTGGGTCTTAAAAGGGAAAAGGTACAAATATACACTTATACTTGGAGAAATCCTGGAAGGACACGTGAGAAATGAAAACCTGCTGAACTATGGGAGAGGGGCTCACAGGCGTGAGCAAGCAGGGGAGGGGGAAGGCCCAGCATCTTATTGCTCTTTGTTGTTTGACTTGTGAACCAAGTGAACATACTCCATACTCAAGACACTCAATTGAAAAAGCAACTGAAGGATGCAAGCAAGAAAACAGGCAGGAGGGAAAGCCACGTAGGGTCAGAGCTCTTCAAACTCCCCACCACTGCCTGGGATTAGGTAGGACAATGTCACACACACCTGCCAGTGGTGGTGACCAGGGCTCAGAAGGGACTCACACATGATGCAATGCCTTGCTGCTACCATCTTGGAATTCTCAATAATCTTTGCACATGGTGCCCTACGTTTTCATCTTGCACAGATGATGTAGCAGATGCTGCTTAGAGGAAAGGTGGTGTTCATTTGTGGGGTCGGGGGGGGGGGTGTAATTAGGGCAGGAGAACCGCTGGTTGAAGCCAGGGGACGATGTCCAACATGGCAGCAGGGACAGGGATGGAGCTGATCCCCCACCTAGAAATAAAATCATGTCACTTAATGAACGTTGCTTACTCCTCAAATGAGGGCCACTGTTTGTCCAGTTGTCTCTTGTCTCTGTGTAATTATTAAGTGATCCCAGCCACGCAGAGAAGTGTCCCAGATTGGACAACCAGCTACATCCACGGCCATGGAAACCTAAGGCTCTTCTGCGGTCAGTTGGGACAGGGGGACGGCATTCACTGGGGCTGCTTAAGGATCAAGGCTGCTGCTCCCGCAGTCTTCTCTCCCTGGGAACACACCACATGGATGCACACATGCACGCCCAACCCCCTCTGCGGGCCTGGCCTCGCTCACTAGTAAGCTGATTATTTATAATGTGGCACAAGATAGTTTTTAGATAAGGAAATGGAACTGGGGTCTGATTGAAACAATGTGCTTATCTCTGTCTCAGGAGGAAAGAGGGCCAGAGAGAGATTACCCGGAATAGGTTTACTTGCTTCCCGGAGACTTGCCTCGCCTCCTCCCCTTACTTTCAGAATGGGTTTAATATGTGAAATGTGATTTGAACCAGGCAGGGAGTGGCGAGCGGAGGTAATTCACTCCAACCAAGCTGATCCATATGTTATTCGCTGACATTTTTCAACCAGACTTTCAAATGAACAGTCCTGGAATAACAAGGCTGGCAAAGATGATTAAGTTAGAGAAGACGAGCTCACCAAGGGGAAGCTGAGGCCCACGGTGGGCAAAAGCCTTGCTCGGGGTCTTAGAGGCAGAGGCCCTGACTCTTAGCAAATATCCCCCTTTCCCACTCCCCCCAAGTTTCTTGGATTTC
Source organism: Oryctolagus cuniculus (assembly GCF_964237555.1). NCBI lineage: Eukaryota > Metazoa > Chordata > Mammalia > Lagomorpha > Leporidae > Oryctolagus > Oryctolagus cuniculus. The sequence continues at coordinate 70,058,500 of NC_091432.1, forward strand.
TTCTGGCAGTAGCTTGGGTGTCACGCATGGGACAACCCACTTCCCCTGCACACTGCCATGTCTTGGTGAAAGCCACACCTCCCCATTTGGCCTGAAGCCTGAACTCCTGCTGGGGTGCACCCATCTCTGGGTCCCCGGGGCCTGGATCAGAGCCCACCGGGAGGGAGGCAGCCAGCAGGCAACAAGGAGCTGGGCCACATTAACCTGAGCATCAGGTGGAGCCTTCCTTCTCTCATTGTTTTTGGAAATCAGAAATGGGAAAAGGGTTATTTGTAGAGGGCCCTGGAGTAGAGGGACCATCCTGTCTCCGTGGTGAAAAGCAGAGTCATTGTTCCCTTCTTTCATCTCCTGTTTGGAGGTTCCTCATCTAGAAAGCCCTCCAAGAGGATGGCCCCTCGCCCCAGCTCGCTCTGCTTACTGCCCCGCAGCTACCGTCCTCTGCACTGGCTACGGGTTCCGTGCTAGGAGTCTGGAACACAAAAGCAAATGAAGATACTGTCAGTATCCTCAGGTTCACAGTCCTTGGGGAAGGCAGAGGCCGGGGTACCCCGTTAGAATGGGGGGGGGGGTTACAAGGAAGCACTGGGTGTTGAAGAAACATCCCCTCAAACCAGGAGTCCCAGAAGGGGTGAGATTTGAGCTGCACACTGCAAAGTGAAGTTGGGGTAACTGGGGGTGAGGGAGAAAGGTAAAAGGTAAAGGCAGCAAGCTGGCACCGCGGCTCACTAGGTTAATCCTCCGCCTTGCGGCGCCGCCACACCGGGTTCTAGTCCCGGTTGGGGCGCTGGATTCTGTCCCGGTTGCCCCTCTTCCAGGCCAGCTCTCTGCTGTGGCCAGGGAGTGCAGTGGAGGATGGCCCAGGTGCTTGGGCCCTGCACCCCATGGGAGACCAGGAGAAGTACCTGGCTCCTGCCATCGGATCAGCGCGGTGCGCCGACTGCAATGGCCATTGCAGGGTGAACCAATGGTAAAGGAAGAACTTTCTCTCTGTCTCTCTCTCTCACTGTCCACTCTGTCAAAAAATAAAAAATAAAAAAAAAAAAGGTAAAGGCAGGGGTGGAGGCCTCCCAGCAAGGGAGCACCTGGTGTCCTACTGCCCTGACACAGCTCAGCATCCGCTCACCCCGCCAGCCTATCAGCTTTGTGGGGACTCATTCATCTTCTCACACCCCCGCCCCGTGGCCTCTCTGCTTTCCCAGAACTCAGGGCTGCTTTGCTAAGTAGATCAACAATGGCCCTCACTTAGGGTCAGACAAAGCTTCCTGTCTTCCAGGCACAGACATCAGATCAGGTTACTGACCTGGAGGACCCAGGAGAAGTCCCCTGGCTGGGGAGCAGGGCAGGCGGAACTGGGGTCTCACCCGGCCTTGGCCTTCTCAGTCAAGGCTTCGGCAAGATTGACACCAAATGCTAATTTTGCAGACATAGAAAGCACTATTAAAATTTTCTTTCCAAATGTTGAGCTCATGTTGCCGGTTCTGCTTTAATATTAACTATCTCGTTTGGCAATTATGTTTCAATAATGAAAAGGTTATCTCTACTGTAAGATAAATAATGAGGAAGACTCACTGGCTTCGACCGGATCATTGGAATTTGTGTCAGTGGAGTTGTAGACTCAATTACAACCCAACAAACGGATTAAACATCAGTCAAGCATGAACAGTGCTGTGAAGCTCTCGTTCCTGCTCTCCATGCACCTCAGAAAGCTTTTCAACCCTAGAATAGAAATGTGAACTTTTTTTCCGGTGTAAAAAAGACAAAAAAAAATCTTGTAGTTGTTGGCCCTGTTTTCTGCTGTTACTGATGATGTTCAAACCACTTGGGTCTTATTTCTCCTCCAAGATCAATGATCTAAGGGGAAAGGTGTTTTTCAGTCGGGCAAAGGAACTGTGGGGCCAGAGGCCCTTCCTCCCCGCTGAGCGGCTCAGTTCAACTCGGCCAGCATCACTGAGTACCTACTCTATGCCGAGCCCTGAGCTTGACCTAAGGCCCTACAGATCATTGCACAGAGGCAGAGAAAGGAGCGAGGCTGAACACAGGCCTTGCTCTGCTACCTTTGGCAGGGACATACCTCATATACCTCACAGACTGCACAGCTTGAACTGCCTTTACCCGCTTCCAAAGCTCTAAGATACTGGGTGTGCCTCAAGGACACATGTTGTGACTTACTCGCCTCTGTGGGCCAGCCCGCAACCCGGTCCACTCAACCAATGTCTGCTGAGTTGTCCTGAGTCACCTGACATTTCACACATGTTTTATTTCTTTCAGTCATCCCAGCAACCCAGACGGTGGCCTTTGTTCTACACGGCCCTCATCACACTCCACTTGACTGTGGCCAAGTCTTCTCCCCAGAACACCACCACCTGAAAGTTGGAACTATTTATGATTCCCTGTGGGCCCTCAGGAAACTCTAGTTGAGTGGACGACTATGCACCTCCAGCCCTGCTGTTCCCAGGATGAGTGTCCTATTGTTTGGGTTCCCCCGAGAGCAAACCCTGAAAAAGGATTCAGGTGCTTTCGTATCTGAGAGTCAAATAAACACAGGCAAAGGAGAAGTGGGAATACGCAGAACCACTCCATCTCACGAGTGAGGAAACCGGGGTATTTACACACAAACACCCATCAATCACCACTGGAGGGCTGCTCACAGCGGGAGTGGGAGGATATTCATTCCTTGTCACTTCTGCCCTACCCCGTGTGTGGACAAAACTGCCTTTCCAGGCCCGAAAGCCTCAGGGAAAAAAGACTTGGCAGTTGGGTTGGCTGCACTGAGATGATGTGGGGGTGTGACGGGGCACCCACATCAGTTGCTGTGAGCACGTGGTGGCATGGGACCCTCCCTCTCCCAGAGCACCCAAATCATTGTGCATCTAGAGGTTAGGATGAGAGGACGTCAGGATCTTTTCTTACAATACCAACATTCTAGAATACCAGGGCTCCAAATGTCATGTTGTCTTGTGAAGTGCAAGCCGTCTTCTGAAGATAATCCCTTGTTCTTTGGGTTGGGCAGGCAGAAGAACCAGTGAGGGGTACGTGTGTGATGTGAGATCTGCAGTGAGACAGAGGGACTCCAACGATGAGCGCCAGCAACGAGGGGCGGGAGAGCTGGCATCCCAACAGGCCATGCTAGGAGGCCCCACTGTCACACCGACGTTTTGCCAGTGTTGGCCACTCTGTTGTACTCTCCATGTACATTACTTTATATCACTTTATTGCCACGGCAACCCTGAAAGGTGGTGCAAAAATATTCTGCAGAGGAAGAAACTGAGGCTCAGAGACACCCAACAGGAAACACAAAGTGAGGCAGGAGGGAGAGTCGGCTCCTTGTTCCATGACCCAGGGTGGCCTTCTCTGGTCTGTTCACTCACAGACTCTCACAGCTCAGCTGGGCACTAAACAGGCCGGGCAGAGGATCCCTGTGCCGCTTTGTGATTAAAGGCAAATAAGATCATCAGTCCCAGGAAGGACAGGGTGAGGGCTGGGGGCAGGGGGTGCAGTCCTCACACTCACACCACTACGCACTCCTCCGCATTCCTCCATTCTCACGGCCATGGAAACCTTTCACCGCGCGGGGACTGCAGCCATTCCTCTGCAGATGGAAGCATAAAGGGCACTGTCTAGAACTGCAATTATTTCAGAATGAAAGGTTTCCACAAGACACACACACAAAAGATGGCATTTTGTTGTTCTGAAACTGATATCCCCTACAGCGGCAAAGGCGAGCTTGCTTTGATCCGAGTCTATAAGGCTTTGTAGAACGCGATGGGGATTATGAAGACAATGAAGAGGATGGTGGCTGATGATGGAGGAAGATGATGGTGACAATCACAATAAGTATATTGAAATGGTGATGATAGTGAAGATGATGGAGAAGATGACAAAGGTAGAGCAACTGCCATTTCCCCCAGTACTCAAATGGGCCAGTACTATGGTAGGCACGTGATGTCTATCAACTCTGATCAATACAATAATGCTGTAAGGGGGCCGGTGTGGTGGTGTAGCGGGTAAAACTGCCACCTGCAGTGCCAGAATCCCATATAAGCAGCGGTTCAAGACCTGGCTACTCCACTTCTGATCCAGCTCTCTGCTATGGCCTGGGAAGGCAGTAGAAGATGGCCCAAGTCCTTGGGCCCCTGCACCCATGTGGGAGACCTGAATGAAGCTCCTGGCTTCAGACTGGCACAGCTCTGGCTGTTGTGATCATCTGGGGAGTGAACCAGTGGATGGAAGACCCCCTTCTCTCTCTCTCTCTGCCTCTCTGTAACTCTGCCCTTCAAATAAATAAATAAATCTTAAAAAAATAATGCTGTAAGGTGAGGATTAGCATTTTAATTTAACACAGGAGAAACTGAAGGTTAAAGAAATGAAGTACTTCTCTCTCTCTCTCTCTGTATAACTCTGACTTTCAAATAAATAAATCTTAAAAAAAAAAAAAAAAAAAAAAAAAAGGAGGGGCCATCACTGTGGCGCAGGTTAATGCCCTGGCCTGAAGTGCCGGCATCCCATATGGGCACCAGTTCTATTCCCAGCTGCTCCTCTTCCAATCCAGCTCTTTGCCATGGCCAGGGATAGCAGAAGAAGTTGGCCCAAGTCCTTGGGCCCTGCACTCATGTGGGAGACCCAGAAGAAGCTCCTGGCTCCTGGCTTTGGATCGGCGCAGCTCCGGCCATTGGGGCCATCTGGGGAGTGAACCAACAGATGGAAGACCTCTCTCTCTCTGCCTCTCCTCTCTCGTATAACTCTGACTTTCAAATAAATAAATAAATCTTAAAAAAAAAAAAAAGTGAAGGAAGCCACCTGTGGTCACAACCGTGGGGGGTAGGAAGGGATATACAGAGATCTTCACTGGAATTCTTACTCTAAATCCTGTGCCCGTCACCATTAACCTAGCTGCTTCCTTCACTTACTTCTTCATCTGTTCATTTATTCAATAAATATTTACTTAGCCCTAGCTACACCTCCTGTAGCTGCTAGATCCTCCTGATCCCCATATGTCAAGATGACGTCTCTATCCTCTCGCTTAGGATAAAGGAAAATGAGGGTGAATTACATTCAAGTCATGATCTATCACAATGAATGTCCCTACAACTCGTGTGAAAAGAACTATTAATGATTTCTCAGCTCCTCTAAGCTAATGCTAATTGATGTGGCAGTAAAAAGCTGCTCAGTAATTGGCTGCAAGGGGGAAGGGTCATCAGGGTTTTCACTGAAGCCTGGGCTCCAGGCAGGGCCTGGGGGACCAGGACGAGTGGATACTGGGAGTGGCTCTTGAAGGCTCTCAGGCCTGGGGTGACATCTGGGGGAAAAATGTGGCAGGTGATTTGCGCAGTACTCATTGCTGGGCTATTTCCTAGGGTGGCCTGATGGGCAAGGGTGGGCCCCTTTCTCTGGCCCGGATGGAGTGCCACTGCCCCATAGTGAATCTGCACAGTGGTATTACCAGAGCAGCATTAAGCTTTATTATGACATCTTCACCTCTCAGAGAAGTGAAATGACTTGGGTGAGGTCGTTCAGTTAGTGAGTGAGGGAATTAGAATCGGACTGTATCTGCTGATGAGAGTTTTAAGTTTAAGCTAAGAGTCACCATAAATAGAGACACCTTCCCCATCTCCTACCTGTTGGTAAGGACATAATGCAGGACTTAGAGGAGGCCCAAGTGGCAGGTGTGGTGGCAGGGGATCTGGCTTCTAGAGCTGGTTCTTTTTCTGACTTAGACTGTTCACCTGCCTGCAACATCTCTGTCCTCCGAGCCGCAGGATCTGCCCTGGTCTGAATGTGCCCCCACCCCACCAATTCATGCACATGGAAACTTAATCCCCCACGCCACGGTGTTGGGATGTGGGGTCTTCTGGGAAGTGTTCAGGTCACGTGGGCTCTCCTGTCACGGGTATTGATGCTGCCACAGAAGAACCTGGCAGAGGGAGAAAGTTCAAGGCGCTTAGAAGCAGGGAGCAACTCTCTCCAAACACCAGTGCTTCTCCCAGCCTCCAACACAGTGAGAAGTAAATTCCTGTTTTTTTATGAATTGCCCAGCATCTTGGGTATTTTGTCACAGAGGCACAAAGACAGGATCTCTATGTGGAAAGGGAGATAGTGGCTCCAGGGGCTTCCCAGGTCCCTTCTAGCCTCTTGAGACATGTCAGACCCTGGGTTTCAGGTTGTTCAACTATTCTTTAACTCATCTGATCATATCCACCACCCTCCGAGGGATGGAAGGAGAGAGGGAGGGAGGAGGACAGAGAGAGACAGAGAGAGACAGAGAGAGACAGAGACAGGGAGACAGGGAGGTGGCCCACACAGCTTACAGGTAAAGACTGATGCTACTCTAAAGCTATTCACAACCAAGAAAACACATCTGTGGAATGAAAAGGTAACTCAATGGAAAAGCCAGGCTCGACCTGTACAAAACTGGCTTACATCCTAAAATCAGATGTAACACCGTGTATTCTGTCATCCCCTGCCTACACTGTGCATGTCAGTTCTTCTCCCCACCAGGAAGGTGAGCGGCTGAGGGCAGGGACCGTATCTTTTGCTTCTTTCACTTCCCCCGGCAGACTCTAGCATAGCCCTAGGCATAGAAAAGGACCGGCAGATGTCCTTGCTTGAATTACTGCAACAAGAAATGCTTTAGCACTCAGCGTGACGCGACCCCTTCAGGCCTTACACAGAGGTCGTCTAGAGCAATAGGAAGTATGCTACCCTCATAGTCTACAGAGGGAACTAGGGCTCAGAGAAGCCACGAGTGCTTGGCCACAAGCCACATACCAGGAATCAGGGGAGCTGGGACTGCCCTGCGCCAGGATTCTTGTCACTGTCGTCACCTGCCCTTGTCAGGGTCCCAAACTCGTCCCCCAGAGGAGATGCAAGGAGGTCAGAACTTCCTCTCCTGGAGACGGAAGCAGCCCCAGGAAACATCCACTGCAGGCGGCATTTATAGCCCTGTCGTGGATCCCTTGGGAGCCCCTGGAGGACAGAGGGCTAGGAACTCAAGAGGAGGTCTCCTGTACTCCCTCCAGTTTACAGGATGCCCACTTCCTCCTCTACGGCTAGGTTAAGAGTCCTTCTGCCCCTCAGAGAGCCCTGGGTCTTCTTCAAGCATTTCTCTACCCACAACACCCAGAAAGATTTGGCTTAACACTGGAGGGAATGAGTGAGTGATTCCAGAGGGGGACATCGAGATGTTTTTAAATAGCAAATGGATTCTCCAGGCCTTGAGGACTGTTCTCTGCTTTCTAGTAGGTAACAAGTAATAATTAACATCTCCTCCCTGTGAGAAGTTTTGAAAACAGTCCTGCAGGGCCAGGCTATTCTCTCCATTGGGGAGGTTTGCCCGAGGCCAGAGACAGTGCCGGCAGCTGTGCACACCAAGCTTGTGTCTAGTCCTTTGCTGGGCCTTGGTGAGCACAGGCTCTGTGACAGGGGCTACTGTGATCCCCCTCTTCAGATGAAGAAACTGAGGCCCCAGAGTGTCCTGCCTAAGATCTCACAGGTAGGGTCGTGATTCAAAGGCAGACTGATCTGGCTGCCCGGCCTGAGCACTTTCTGCTTAGGGCTAATCTGCCTGGATCAACAACCCTGAAACTTGGAGTTGGATGCCTTAATGACGCACTATCGGGCTGACAACTCTTAGTCAACTGGAGGCTAACTGGGAATTTTCCAGGAACAAGATACAAACCTGATCTCCAAACCTGACCTCTCCACCACAACACATGTGAATCTCCATGTGCACTGCATGGCTGGCTGTAGGTCATGTGCATGCTGCAATGTGTCTATGCTTGTGCACACACGTGTGTGTGTGTGTGTGTGTGTGTCTGCTTGTCTTTCCTGAGGCAAAAATACAACCAACCCAGGCCTCCTCCTCTCAACTGCTCCTGCATGCTGTGAGCCTTGATTCCCAGTGCTCCAACATAAGGCAGCGACACTAGTGGCCACAGCGTGTCTGATCAGGATTCAGAACAACACCTGGCCAGGTGCAAACTGGAAGGCAAGTGTTGTGATGCTGAGCCTTTGATGTTTATTTTGGGTAACATGCATTAAAGGTATTTCCCCAGCCCTGTGTGACCCTGGGTGTGAGATCAGAGTTAAATTCTAACAGTGACTACAGCACAAGCAACTTAAAAAGGCTGCCCCAGCAGGCGCTATTAGCTAGTGGAGGAACAAGAACAAATGTCTGCAGACAGATTCAGGCAGAGTTCCTTCTCTGGAACCAAGTAGCAGGGAGCAGTGAGCACCATCCGTAGGAGTGGTACAAGGAAAGTTTATAAAGAGCGCCATGGACACAGTAGACAGCATTGTTAGGGGAAGGAACTGGGCAGCTAGGACATCTCCGAGATCCGAGGAAGATTACCTTCTCTGAACCCCATCGATGGTATTAGAAGTAGTTTTTTGAGTGCCTACCACGCCTACTTCGGGTCAGGCACCCGTTGAGGACTTCCCATGAATTATTTCATCTAATCTTCACAACAACCAGAAAGGAAAGATGATTACTGCAGCTTTGCAGAGAAGGGATTCAGTGACTTCTCATTACGTTGAATAAAAAGCTGATCTCCAATCTCTACAGAGTGGCTTGCCAGACAAATGGATTAATCAAGATGATTGCACAGAAGAGGCAGAGCCTCTTAGGCTTTGATTTAAAAAAGCAAAGTAAATGGAATTTCTTGGGAGGCTTCCATCCAAACAGACTTGTGAAAAGCTGGTCCCCCGATATAGATTCTGATCCCTCTGTGTGTTGGGGGGGTGAGAGGGGGAGGGAGGGTGGGAGGATGAATGAGAGCGAGAACGCACGCACAGGACAGAGGGAGACAAGACAGAAACAGAGAGCAATAACCAGCCAGCCAAGGTGGCAGTGAGATCTAGAAGTCTGTATCCTGGCTGTGCAGATACTGCACAATGAGACCTCCTTAGCGTTACTTTTACAAAAACTTGACACAGAAACAGGAAGAGGAGTTAAGCCCTTGTGTTGGAAGATGCTCTCAGACAGTCCCCTGTGGAATACAAGTGGGTAAGTGGTGAGAAGAGGTGAATGGGGGCTAAACAGAGAAACCTGAACTTGGAGTTAACCAGACACAAAACTTTTTAAAGTTTTATTTGAAAGGAGAGAGAGAGAGAGAGAAAGATCAATCAACCATCCATGGTTCAGTCCCTAAATTCCTGCAATAGCTAAGTGGAAGCCAGGAGTCTAAACTCAATCAAGGTCTCTCACGTAGGAGGCAGTGAGAGACCATGTGAGCCATCACCTGCTGCCTCCCAGGGTGTACATTAACAGGAAGTTGGATTGGAAATGGGGGAGCCAGGACTCAAACTAGGTACCCCAATATGGGATGTAGGCAACCCAAGTGTTGGCTTAACCACTGCTCCAAACGCCTGCCCCTAGACAGGAAGTTCTAAGAGGGCACCTTGCAAAATTCAGAGGAAGAGGTTAGGGCAGAACACAACTCTAACTGCAGCTTTGTGGTTTGTGGTTTCCCTCCACAAACCACAGAGGGCTAGCAATTCTCCCCAAATTATGAGATAGCCCGAAGACTCATCCAGTCACCAGGTTTCTGCCCTAGCACAGTCTTGGAGGTCACAAGTCCTACCCCTCACTTCCATTTCCAAATGAGGTCAAGGTCAGGGAACACTGACCCTTCCTGGATCACACAGCTCTTGTGTGACAGAGCCGGGGTAAGACTCTTTCACTTTGTCATTTTTGGCTGAGGACAGTGCGGCTTTGTTGGCTGCAGTGCCCAGATCCGACCAGATCACCCTGAATCCTCCACGTCACTGTCCCAGGAACCTGGACTCCCAGCTGCGTCTTCAGCTTCCTGACCTGATGGCCCAGCTGCAGACGTGCGCACTGGAGCAATCGCCTCCTCCCTTTGCTCAGCCCTGTTCCACACACTCGTCTCCTGTCCCCAGGCCTCTTATGTCCTCCGCCATTTCTTCTCTGACCTTCTTTGAACCTCACCAGGTCAGGGCCTCCCCCTGGAGATCCCACTTGTGTCACGCAGCCACCAAGAATGATTTATGGAGACCTGTAGAGCTCCACATTCACCAGCCCTACCTGGTCACCCGGTGCCTGCTGGGCCCTAGGCACGTGCTAGGTGTGTGGCACTGACGGGGCCTCAGCTCAGCCCCATAATTTAACAATTGGGAAACTGAGGCTTATCTGGGTTACAACAGCATCCTACAGCTAGCTCAGGGAAGAGCCCTGACAAGCAACGTGCTATAGTGGTTTCAAGTCTGTGAGGGTCAGACTTCATGGATTGGAACCCCAGTTGGAACCCCAGCTCTTCCACTTACCAGTTTTTTTATCCTGGGCAAGCTGCTTAGCCTGCTTGTGCCTTAGTTTCCCTGTTTGTTAAACGCAGACAGTAATGGAGTTGTTGTAGAGATTTTGGAAGAAAATAAATATAAAGCACTTACTACATATTAAGGGTGCAACAGTGCAACAGAAATTAGGTATTGCTGTTATTGTTATTATCTCATTATAATATCTCCAGTTTTCTAATTATAAAGACTATGTGCTTTCCAATGTCTAATGCCTTTTTTTTTTTTTTTTTTGGACAGGCAGAGTTAGACAGTGAGAGAGAGAGAGACAGAGAGAAAGAAAGGTATTCCTTCTGTTGGTTCACCCCCCAAATGGCCGCTATGGCCGGCTGCTGAGCTGCGCTGCTCCGAAGCCAGGAGCCAGGTGCTTCCTCCTGATCTCCCATGTGGGTGCAGGGCCCAAGCACTTGGGCCATCCTCCACTGCACTCCTGGGCCACAGCAGAGAGCTGGACTGGAAAAGGAGCAACCAGGACAGAATCCAGCGCCCCAACTGGGACTAGAACCCGGGGTGCTGGCGCTGCAGGTGGAGGATTAGCCAAATGAGCTGCAGTGCTGGCCTGTCTAATGCTTCTTGAATAGGTCTGCAGTATGCTCATCATAGGTTGAGTTTCCCATAAAACATGCCGAGATGGAGATTTGCAGGCAGGAGGTTTCTTTGCCATCATGAGCACTCCACATAGGGGGTGGGGGAGGGAAGCAGGATCAGGCAGAGGGTGAACTTGAACCATAAGACGGTTGCAACACAGGCCTCAGCCCACCTCAGCAAGGGCTCTGGAACCAAGCTGGCCTTCCAGAGTAAGGAGGCAGGGCCTCTGTCCAACCCTTACTTCCACCTCCACCTTTCCCATGGGGGAGTCACTGGATACAGGCTGCCTCCAGGGTGGGGTCTTACCCTTGGGCTGGGCAGCTCCTTGCAGGGGAAGACCATTTCTAGAGAAAGCAGCAGCGGTTCGGAGCTGCCCACACTCCTAGCATCTGAGGCAATGTCTCCTTGGCCTTAGCGGGGGGCATCTGGGTGGCACACCCTGGCACTGAGCACAACCTCTAATAGCAGACAGGGCTGGTGTTGGAGTAGCTGCATAGACTCTGCCCGGGGAACTAGTTATCGTGCAGCTTTCTGAGCCCCACTTGAGGACTCCTGTACTCTCAATCATAATCACGGGGATGGGGGCCAGGGTTCTGCAGGTTTAGCAAGCACCTCAGGTGCTACGCATGCACCCTTAAGTTTGACAACCAGCGCTCTAGAGTCCTGAGAAATTGGTCTTAAGTCCTTTCACTAAATTCTTCTACTGAACTTTGAGAATTCCCTCCAATCTCGCATCTTCTTTCATTATATATTCACATGTGTTTTAACACAGAAATACTTTTCCTGACACAGACGTTGCAGCACAGCAGGTGAAGCCTCCGCTCAGGATGCCCACATTCTATATGGGAGTGCTGGTGGGAGTCCAGGCTGCTCTGCTTCTGATCCAGGTTCCAGCTAAGCCAGGGGTAGGGAACCTTTTTCTGCCAAGGGCCATTTGGATATTTACAACATCATTCAGGGGCCGTACAAAATTGTCAACCTAAAAACTAGCCTGCTGTAGATTTATCACATTTGGAGTCCTGCCTGTTGTTGCCTTGGCAGGGCCAGACCAAATGATTTCACAGGCCTTCCACAGCCCCGGGGGCCAGACGTTCCCCACCCTTGTCAGATGATGCATTCTGGGAAGCAGCAGATGATGATTCAAGAGGGCCCCTACCACCCACACGGGGGGCTGGATGGAGCTCCGGGCTCCTAGCTTCCGCCTGGCCGGCCCTGGCTGTTGTCGTCATTCTCTCTGCCTTCCAAGCAGATGAAAACAAATAAACATTTAAAAATGTATCTCCACACAGTTGTAAAAACATCTGTCCCCAGTAGGAGATGCCTGGCTGCCTCTCTGTATCTTTGCCACCTGCTAGGGATACAAAATTGTAAGCCCAGCCCCTGCCCTCCAGGATCTTAGGGTCTATTTATTTTTTATTTTTTAATGTTTATTATTTTTTTTTTGACAGGCAGAGTTAGACAGTGAGAGAGAGACAGAGAGAAAAGTCTTCCTTCTGTTGGTTCACCCCCCCAGATGGCTGCTACGGCTGGTGCAATCTGAAGCCAGGAGCCAGGTGCTTCCTCCTGGTCTCCCATGGGGTGCAGGGCCCAAGCACTTGGGCCATCCTCCACTGCCTTCCCGGGCCACAGCAGAGAGCTGGACTGGAAGAGGAGCAACCAGGACAGAATCCAGCGCCCCAACTGGGACGAGAACCTGGGGTGCCGACGCCACAGGTGGAGGATTAGCCAAGTGAGCCCTGGCGCCGGCCAAGGATCTTAGGGTCTAGCATGGAGGGAACACACAGGCGTCTTCCCCAACCACAAGCTTTCCCCAGGCAGCCTCTGCCTCTGGCTCTGGCTCTGTGATTCACCTACTTCCAAATTTGTTTTTTGGGATGACCCATGCTCTTACGGGGTTAACAAATTTGTTTTTCCAGGGACTGCAAACCTGCCCTGCTCCACCCTCTATCAGCTTCTTCCTGTCTGAGCACCATGGCTGGTGGCTTTAGCCTTTCCTCTGTCCATATTCTCCACCCGCTGGATCATTACACTGTCCTTATCCACATGAGGCAAGATGTTTCCTCTTATGTGTTTGCCTGTCTTGGAAACCCAACAGCACCTAGGGGAATAGCAGGCCCAAGAGGATTGAGTGATTTGCAGTTCCTCTAAACCAGGCCTCCACACTTCTCAGGCCCATTCCCAGAGGGGCCTTCACAGTTGGAAGCTTAAGTCAGAAAGTTCCTTCAAACTTGGAGGGCAAAGGAAGAGGCCGTGTGCTGCGAAGTGAGACAAGAGTGATTTGGTATTTGTGACAAGTAGCCTGCTCGATCCAGGTGGCTCTTTCCCAAGAAGCCCTATTAATAACACTAGTCATTTTGGCAACAGCTTTCATTGTGCAAAATCCCCAGGTCCTTTATGGGGAGAAATCATATCACCCGACAATGAACTTGATCTGCTGAACACAGTGAGTTCACAGCTGTTACACAGCTGCACTAGTCTGACAGAGGGAGGAGGAGGTTTGGGGCCTTGGAAGAATTCAGGGCAAGGAATAGACCAAATCTTACCTTCTTTAATGAGAGGTAATCAGAATCCACCCGGGGTTGAAAGCAAGATTCTTGCCTATTCTGCATTTAGTCATCTGGCATGTTATCAGAGGAGGAAACACAGAAGCGGACAGTAACCTGGGGGCCGGAGCTGGTGTTTAACCGAGCACTTCCTGTGCCAAGTGCTGTGCTAAGCCAGCCACAAGCTCCACTTCATTGTTTCTTCACACCCATGGGAGGATGCAGCCTCTGATACTACCCCACCTTACATTAGGGGCAATGCAGCATCAAAGAAGCAATGGGACCTGCTCAAGTTCACCTGAGGATATGGGGAGTCCAGGTTGGGGGCCCAAATCCTCCCTCTAACTGAGGGAGTTTCAGAACCTTCTCCCACCACCTTCACTGAGAAACTAGGTTCAGAGCCACCTGGTCCAAGTCCACAGGAATGCTGGGTATCTTTCAAAAAGCTAAAGAACTGGGGCTGGCATCGTAGCGTAGTGGGTTAAGCCACTGCTTATGATACCATCATCCCAAAGGGGTGCAGTTTGAGTCCCTACTCTTCCTCTTACAATCCAGCTCCCTGCTAATGGCCTGGGAAAGCAGTGGAGGATGGCCCAAGTGCTTGGGTCCATGCACCCATGTGGGAGACCTGGAAGAAGCTCCTTGTGTCTGGCTTCAGCCTGGCCCAGCCCTAGCCATTGTGGTGGTTTGGGGGAGTGAGCCAGCAGATAGAAGACCTCCGTAGAGGTTCTGTAACTCTACCTTTCAAATAAAAAGGATCTTAAGAAATAAAAAAAGGAGCTAAAGAACCACAGAGCTGGACATGGTAGCACCAATACTCACAGCTGCTCCTTCAGGCCAGGAAGGTCCCACACTGGGTCCCTAGCCGCCTGTGTTTCTTGGGGTGTCATTGGCCCTCGCTCTCTCCTTCTAGGATCTTCCCCCAGCAGCACGGGAGCACTGGTGCAGTGTGCGGCACAGGCAGAGCTCTCAGAGGGTGAGCTATGGGCCTCAGAGCTTCCACTGTCCCCAGGAGGGAGTGAGCCTTCAGACTACCAGCTCGGCCCACTGCTGCCAAAGAGCCTCCGTAGACCCCGAAAGCCACAGTGATCCTTTTCCAGGATGGAGCTGGGGTGATGGGGATCTCACCGAGATCCAACACCCCTGAGGGGTCTCTCAGTGGCCCCAGCTGGATATGGATGGAGGTGAAGGCTGGAGAGAACCAGAGAGATGCAGGAGTTGCAAGAATGTTGGAGGAAGACAGAGAAAGCAGACGGGAAGGGAGACAGAGGGGCATGGAGGTGTGTGACTGTGTAAGGAAAGCCCACCCCTCCCCCAACACGGCAGGGGCCACGTCCTGCTCTGCTCCCTCTCACGTCTTTTGCACCCAGCACAGTGCCTGACTTGGAGGATCACGCCTACGTGCTTCCCGAACACAGCTTACAAAGATGCAGGGAATACAAGCCCTGGCACAGAAGCGGAGCTCAGCGATGCCTACACCCAGACGGGGCGTGTTTTCGGGGATGGGGGAGATACCCATTTCTAGGATGGAGGCCCAGCAGGAGAAACAAGTTCTGAGAGTATGGAGCAAATGTCTGCACCCTGTCAGAGGGCCTGTGACGGGCACAAGGCACAAGCTTGCAGTCAGTGCACAGGAGCAGGACTGGAGACAGGAGGGTCAGGGTGAAAGGAAAGGGTGACTTGTGGGATAAACACAGAGCATGAAAGGGACCTTCAGGCTGGCCACAGAAACAAGTTTCCTGCTTGCAGATGTCCTTAGTCATTCACAGGGGACCCCAGAAATCCGACGGAGGACCTTCTTTCTAGTCCTTAGGATACTTCTGGCCTGTTGTCCTAAAGAAAAGCAAGGCCAGGTACTAACGTGATTAGCACCACAAACAGGTATTGGTATTCCTGGATTCCCCAGGCTCCTGAGACTTATTTTGAGGATAAAAAGCTGTTATTTACTTGTGCAGGGAGAACACACGAGTGAGTGGTGTGAGGTCTGGAGTGAAAATTAAGAGCTCAGGCCTAGCCAGGGAGGCCACTTAGCAAGTGAAATTCCCTGGGCTGCACAGGACATGCACCTGCTCTTTTCTGTGGTCTCTGTTCCTGCATCACCTGCCCTGGAGAGTGTTTCTAACTCCCTTTTGCAAGGAGGAACTAAATCCCCACCACTGGATGACCCTGTGATCCTTCCACATATCTATACCAGCACCACACTACTTCATCAATTCACTGGGTTCTGTCTCTCCCCACTAGACTGAGAGATCTGTCCTTGGTGCTTGGCAAAGGGATATGTATACAGCAGGTGCTCAATAAATATTTGATTGTTTTTTCAAGTCAGGTTTCCCAAAGAAAAGTAAGGAGTGGTGGTACTCAAGGGGAGAAGGTGCACAGCAGAGGAGGAATGGGGAACAAGTCTTGGGTACTGAGGATTAAATACCGTTTTCATGTTCTGGGCATACCAAAGAAAGAATGCTAATAGTTCCTGGTCCCCTCCTCTGTGCCAGGCATTTATGGTCACAGGTTAATCCTCCTGACAAACATAAACCTAGTGTCTATGCTCCTACATTTATTAGCGGTTACAACTTGATAAACCCATTGTACACTGAAAATATGTGTCAAAAATGCATTTAACACACCCAAACTACTGAACATCATAGCTTGACCTAACCTCAGAACACTTAGGTTAGCCTACAGTTGGGCAAAATCATCTAACACAGCCTACTGTCTAACAAAGGATTGAGTATCGCCTATAATTTACTGGATACTGTTCTAAAGGTGAAAAAGAGAATGGTTGTATGGGTGTGCTTTCATACCATCATAAAGTGGAAAAACTGTGCACTGAACCATCGTAAGCTGGGGACCATTGGTGTTACAGTACCCTGATGAGGAAATGAATACAAGCTAGAGTTTCATGACACCAAAGTACAAGATTTTGTAGTCAATCCAGCTGGTTCTTTCTCTATAAATAATCTATTTCCAGTGCTTCAATAAAATCCTAATAGTGCCTGTTTGGAAAGGCAGGAATCTGTCACATCAGAACCACGGCCCATTCACCTTTTTATATTTAACACAGACACTTAGTAGCAGTAACTGTTTTTGCTATCACAGTACTAGAAGCCTATTTCCTAAGTAGAAATAAACAAAAATAAGATAGACTTGACTCCTAGACCCAAGATTTATGAAGCTAATTATTTGAAAGGTCCCACGAATATACAAATAAACTACATTCAGTGGAGCACTTAATGAAATGACTTCTGTTTTAAAACTCCCTGAAATCTGGCCTAGTCCAGGAAATTGGGGCTTGCCACAGTTACCAAGCACAGGAGGCCCATCAGCAAGTGCAAACAGCACAGCGCGGATAGTTGGAAGCACGGGTAGGGTCCTAACAGACTGGAAAGCTGTTTTGGAAATTCCAAAGTGATGCACAGGCAGCAGCTCTCATCGAGTTATCGAAGTGCTGGCATCTGAGGTCCACTTGTGAGCTCTTGATGTCAAAGGAAATTTCATGATGTTCATGGAAAAAGTTAAAAATAAAAGCCATCACCCTGAAGAGCATGTAAGGGTAGGCTCACTCATGGATGTCTTTTTTTTTTTTTTTTTTTTTTTTTTTTAAGATTTATTTACTTACTTGAAAGGCAGAGTTACAGAGAGGCAGAAGCAGAGGCAGACAGAGAGAGAGGTCTTCCATCCACTGGTTCACTCCCCAGGTGGCCTCAATGGCTGTAGTTGTGCCAATATGAAACCAGGAGCTTCTTTTGGGTCTCCCACGTGAGTGCAGGGGCCCAAGGACTTGGGCCATCTTCCACTGCTTTCCCAGGTCACAGCAGGGAGCTGGATCGGAAGTGGAGCAGCTGGGACTCGAACCCGTGCCCATATGGGATGCCAGCCCTGGATGTCAGTTTTTGAGCTCAAGGTCTTATCTTTGCCTCTGCCTGTTGGGCAGAGGGGACCTTGTAATTTGTAACACAGTTAGCAGACGCACAGCTGCCATTCTAGTATTTCCGGAAGGAAGAATCCTTGTCAACTCGCAGAGGTGCACACTGGAGACCCCAGGCTCACAGTGGGGATAACTACAGACACTTTTAGCTCCCGAGAAATTTTTAACAGAACAAAGTGTTCTGAAGAAATTGTAAGCCCTCAGGTAGAAAATATTGTGGGAGCTTAATCTGAAAAATATATGTAAAAATATGAGGTCACAGTGAGGCCCAAGAAAGCATCTCAAAACCACCTCTGGGGGGTGGGCATTTGGCACAGAGGTTAAGACGTCCTCGGGACGGCTGCATCCCACGGCTGAGTGCTGGGTTCCAGTCACAGCTCCTACTCCATCTTCCTGTTGTAATGCCTCCAGAGGCTGGGTTCCTGCTACCCACACGGGAGACCCAGATGAAGCCTCAGCTGCCCCGCCCTGACTGTTGTGAGCAGCTAGGGAGTAAACCAGCGAATGGGGCATCTCTATGTCTCGCAAATAAATATGTCCACAAAAAGAAGCCCTATTAGGAACACTGTGTCTGTGAGATGTTAATGGGCCCTTACGTCGGGAGGTCACGTGTGGGCAAACAGACCCGGCGAACCAGTGATGGGGCTCATGCTTATCAGGGAAGCTTAGAGGTTCAGGACTTCTGCTCTGAAACTGCTCTTCACGCTGGGCTCTGCAGCATCCCAGAGCTCCAGGACGGACGAGGCCCAAAGAGCCCAGAGGGCTGGGCCGAAGGTGCTCTTATTCCTCGAAGAACAGGAGCCGAGAGGACAAACTGAGTCACTGCTTCAGAACAGGCGAGGACGTGAGGCCTTGGTGCTCAGCTTCTGACGCCAAGGCTGCCTTCACTGCTCTGAGCCAGGGGTCACGAGGTGAGCTCTGAACACCGACTCACCTCTCCTTGACCTTGGACAAGTTCCTTGAGCTCTCTCAGCCTCTGCTTCCTTCCTGGGCCCTGCAACGGCCTTGGAGCTCATCTTGCAGGCTGTGCACGGGCCTGTGCCTGGCACGCAGTAGAGGCTCAAGACTTGATACTCACATGTAGCTTTTTTTTTTTTAAGATTTATTTATTTATTTGAAAGTCAGAGTTACACAGAGAGAGGAGAGAGAGAGAGAGAAGAGAGTAGTTATAGCCATCAATTAACCCCTGAGGTGGGCAGAAGTGGTTGGCCAGAAAATGCCCAAGGGCAGCAGCACTGAAGATGCTTTAACCCAGAAAGGGAAAGAAGTCCAAAGATGGGGAATCTCGGACATCTGCTCCAGCTGATGTGGGTGACTACTTTTCAGACTGAGTTGAGGTGATGGGTGGAGCGTGAAGAATGGCGATGGGAGAGCAGACAGAAGAACATGTACTCGAGATTCTTCCTGACCAAGGACACGTGGATGGCGAGCAGGTGGGAAAGGGGCAGCTGTGTCTACACACATCCCCTGAGGTGGCAGGGACACTGTCAGGTAGGGCTGTGGACACTGGCCAGGAGGGGACACTATGGGAAGGGCCAGGTGTCTACTTCTCTGAGCTCAAGCATGGTTCTTGTAGGAGGGTCCCCGACCATCAGCTGCTATGTAGACACGAGGGGACCTCTAAGACATGGCCAATCCCACCTGGCACAGTTCTTACACCACAGCCCCCTGGACTTCTCAGGGAACTCGGCAGTGGTTTGCATGGCAAAGGCCGCTCTTCAGCAGTTCATGAGCCAGCCAGGCTTCTCATTAGTCTAAAGGGAATTTCCCTCCACCCCTCTACTCTGAGAGCCAAAGATCTGGGATTGCTGCTCACTCAGTGACAGGACAACAGGAGCCTGGAAGACGCCATCGCACAGCTGCTACAGCTAAACACACCATATTTCATTTTGCTTTGCTTTTAAAAGTTGATTTCTACCACAGAATAGCTGAAGTCCAAACCCCTTAGGAAAAATGCCTCCCTAAGAGACCACCACATCTCTGATTTTCATTGCTGATTTGCGAGATTTTTCTCCAAAAATTTCATTCCCCCCAGATAACCAAAACCTGCCCAAGGACGCCAGTGCACACTTATTGGCAGTTTCCATCCCAATCCACCACGATAAGCAAAGCAAGGAAGGCCCAGGGTGACGGGATGAGAAGTCTATTTCTGGTAAGCCTCTCGTGAACTTGACCTGCATGAGAACCATGAGAAACGCTGGGGACTTTCCCAAAGTGAAACAACAGCACTAAGAAGCAGCTCCCACAGTGCAACAAAGCGAGGGGCCTGTACTTCAGAACGTGTTTGACAGGCCTCCTCAATGTTAAGACGCCTTCTTTTAGTGGAACATCCCCAGGGAAATGACAACTGGGACTCAGGGCAAGACCACCCCAGCCAGAGACCCTGCAAAGCCACAGCTGGGCACAGCCTGGGACACCATCACCTGGTTCATCTGTGGTGCACCACTGTATCCCAGCACCGGGAAGTGGACTTGTCTGGAGCAGGGCTACACACATCTCCCCTGAATGAGCGAATGAGTGGACACACAGATGGGAGGACGTTCCCCTCTAAACCAACTTCTCCAGGACCTCAGAGGCAGCTCCAGGTGCCTGTAATTATCTCTACTCAGACGCCTCCCAGGTGCTTCCAGCTCATCACATCTCAAATTCAACTCCTCAACCACCAGCCCCCCGGCCCTGCAAACTGCTCCTTTGGGACTCTCAAATTTCAACTCTACCTTTAACCATCTCAACAACTTCTCTTGTCTCACTTTCTGCACCTACAAACACATAGTCCGTACGGTGCCTCCTCTCCAATGCTTTCCCCGAATGCTTCTCACCCCCCCTTCCTCATCGGCCTTCTTTCCATTTACACACTGACATGAGCCGGAGGTGCTACCTGTGCTTTATGAAAGCTCGGAAGGGAGGCTGACCACACACACACCCCCGGGGCTCTCTGCAGGGCAGGAATGCTCTGTGCTGGGCACTGGCCTAGTGCTGCCAGTTAGGGTACCTGTGACTCCCAGTGGAGGACCTGGGTTCAATACCCAAGTCTACCCCCTGACTCCAGCTTCCTGCTAAAGCACACCTTGGGTGATAGCAGGTAATGATCTAAGTGGCTAGGTTCCTGCCACCCACGTAGAAGACCTGGAGCAAACTCCTGGCTCCCAGCTTCAGTCTCAGCATGGCCCCAGCTGTTGCAGGCATTTGAGGGATGAACCAGCTCTGTGTGCCTCTCAAATATGTTTTAAAATCACATTGCTTAAGAAAGAAAGAGAAACTCTAGTTTCTCTTCCATCTTACTTTTTCTGTTGCTCTTCTAGCTGTGATAAACCAGAACACTATTTGGGGGAAGCAGAGAAGGCCAAGAGCTCTGGTGACGAACTAGGTAAATGCTGGCTTAGGAGAGTCATCTTATAGTTGGGCAGGTGCATTACATTGGCACTAGGCAGCCCAGTCTCACAAGAACAGGATTGGCAAAGAGAGAACACTTTTTCCTGATGGCACTCCTTTCAGGTATCACAATGGAAAGGTAAGGTTTAAAATTCATGATCAGGTCCCCTGACACTCGGGAGCCAACCCAAAGACCACCAGCATCTCACCTGAAGTCACAGAGAAACTAAGGGCACTTAGTTGGCTGAACCAAGGGGGAATGCACTCGAAGGGGGACCTCAGGAGTCTGAGAAGCCTCTTAACAGGCTTGGGTTTGTGCTGGCTGATTTGATAGAGAGCAAGGAAGGCAGGAGCTAGTTTGGGACTGGATGTGCTAAAGAAGTGGGAGCAATGAAATGCATAAGGCTTTTGATTCTCAGGTGGGGAATTAAAGCAGGGCTGGAGTCTGCAGTAGGTAGAGCAGGCAGTCAGAAGAGGTGGCTGTCGGGTGGGTTTTGTGGACACACACTGGACAGTTATGCCCTAGGTTTTGCCCACATCTTGTTCAGCCCATGGCTTCTGTCTCTTGGGAACATCCCAGTCTCGTCACCACTGGGCCTCTTTAGGCACTGTGTTAGTAACTATGAGATTAGGCACTGTGGCCATTTCACAGATGAGAAGGGGTTAAAGATGCTAGCAATGTTCCTACAGTCACAGAGATCAGGTCAGAGAGAGAATTTACAGCTCTTACCTTCTGTGACACTGTCTCTACCTCGTCACTGTCAGCATCTAGTCCATTCATTCAAGTATTGCTGACCCTGTGAGTAGCCACTGTTAGGCCCTGGGGAGTGGGGCACCTGTTCTCACAGAGGTGGAAGACGACTCTGGATTCTACAGCTGCCCACTCCAAAAAGGCAGCCACCAACATCATGCCTTTTTTAAATTTAGATTCAAATTTAAATTTCATTTCTGGCTAGGTATTTGGCACGGCAGTTATGACGCTGCTTGGGATGCCTGCACCCTTTATTGGAGTACCTGGTTTGAGTCCTGGCCTCCACGCCTCTGATCCAGCTTTCTATGAATGTGCACCCTGGGAGGCAGCAAATGATTGCTCAAATATTTGGGACCCTGCCATTCATGTGGGAGACCAGATGGAGTTTCTGGCTCTTGGCTTTGGCCTGGCCCTGCCCCAGCTGTTGCAGGCATTTGGGGAGGGAACTAGCAGATGGAAGACTCTCTCTCTCTCTCTCTGGCTTTCAAACAAATAAATAAAATAAAAATAAGCTTAAAACTTCATTTCTTTGGTGGCTCCAGCTGCATCTGAGCGATAGCTACTGTACAGAACAGTGCAGATCCAGAACAGGTCCATCATTTCGGAAAGTCCCATTGCACAGGGCAGGTCTGGAGGAACCGGGACCCCACCTCTCCAGCTTCCATAGCTGTTATCCGATTCCCCAGTTCTGTCCTTTGCTCTATTTTTCAAGCAAGGCAAACAAACAGCCAGGCAGCCCTGTCAACAGCCCAGATGTTTTCTGCATCCCCGTGTCTGCTCTCCGAGCTCTGCTGAGTCATGCCTGCTTGCCTGGGTGCTGTGGTGACAGCAGGCTGAACGCCATCCACAGAGGACGAATCACAGCCCTGCATTTCCTGTACATCAACACAACTGTCAGCCTGGCTCCGATGTCAGAATCTTTACTGCTTGGGAAGCTGTGAGAAGCAGGAAGCAATCTGTGGTTTTTAGGCTCTGGAGGCAGGAAGAGAAAACACTTTCTGGCTGGTAAGCTAAACGCACTGGGACGTGGGTACTGTCACAGGGACAGGTGTACCAGGCCCTGCACACGGTCCCCAGCAGATCTCCTCCACAGGAAAGAGCCCTAGGGACCAGCAGGTGGGCAGCACAGCCTCGGAGGGAGGCACAGGACCCACCGTCTGAGTTAGGACTTTCCTCTAAGAACCTCTGTGTGTCTCTACCTCACCCCGTAGGCCTTCCCTGAGGACTGAATGCAGGCCCAGTGGGAGCGGGTAGAAAGGTGGACAAGACTACATTTTTCCTTAAGAAAAACAAAGCATCCTGATAGAGTGCACATGTGCTCCCATGCGCTGGTTCACTTCTGAAAGCCCACAACAGACAGCACTGGGCCAGGCTGAAACCGTGAGCAGGGAACTCAATCCAGGGCTCCCACGTGAGTGAGAGGAACCCAACCGCTGCGGCTTTTTAGCAGAGTCAGGACTCCAACCCAGGTACTGCATGCAAGCATCCTAACCAGCAGCTTAACTTCTGGGCCAAACATCTGCCCGAAATCTCTCTTCCTGTGCAGTGAAAGAAAAGTCTAGATTGGCACCAGCAAGGACAAATAGACTCATTTTGTATGTGTCTGCCCATGGTCCTTTCAGAAGCAGGCAGCTTGGCCCAAGCTGCTGCTGAGGGATGGCCCAGGCTGCCCAGTCCTATGCCACGTGACTCTGGCCTGCTAAGGTCCACCCATGCAACAGTAGGAGGATACATGATGGGCTCAGCCAATCAGATTCTTTCTTTCAAATGTTAAAATTGGAAGCAGCCAGTGACTAAGAAGCAGAAAGACATACACATAATGTTATAGTTTGTTTGTTTGTTTGTTTGTTTTTGAGGGCCAGTTAGGCGAAGGACTTGCCACCAGCCCTGAGCCTGGAACCTCCAGCTGGCTCCAGTCTCTCAACACCACCAGATGGGTTGGCAACTGCTCTTGATTTCCACGCCAGTCACTTTAGCGGGCCACATGTAACCCTTCTATAAATCCCACTCCTTGTGCTAGCTTTGGTGCACCCCTGTTCCCTGTTCCTTGTGTAACCTAACAGGTTCTTTTTTAAACTCTGAAAGAAGTATCACTCATTCTGTGGCAGGAAATAGTGTGGGGGAGCAATGTGGAGGTAAGGGAGAATAAGGCTCCAGCTGCCTGTCATGTGCCAGGCAGCGTCCAGGGTGCACAGGATACCAGATCCCATCACGACAGCCCTGCTACCCAGCAACAGTCATCCTACACTTCACAGATGAGGGGCCAGGCTCCCCAAGATCAGCTCTCACTGTCCCCTGACTATGTATGTAAGAAGCTCTCCCTACTCTACTGCCTCAGAGATAGGAAAGACCACAGTGGGTCAGGAGAGAGTAGGAAGGTTTCCTGGAGAAGCTAAAAGTTGGGAAGCCATTCTCTCCTGGAGGCTCAGTTAGTTCTGCAAAATGCGAACAGTAATACTGACCTGAAGCTGTTGTATGGGACGGATGAGATGAGGCACATAAAACTCCTGAGAGATTATGCTGCACAAACCCCACAGGGTTCACGCTTACCCACTGCTTGCCTCTCCCTTTTCCTCATCTGTGGGCTTTGTCCAGCCTCCAGGAGCTGCCAGCCCCTGGGCTTCTTCCCACATCAGCCCAGTGGCCTTAGTCATGCTCTGGATCCAGTCCTAGTCCACTTGGCTGAGGCCTCGTGCTAGCTGCATTTATTATTCCAGGCACCCTGTGATTTACTTTTCTAGTGAGTTAATTGCAAAATCCATATGGAGTGGAGAGAAAACATCAACCTAAGCTTGCCATGAAAAGCAGGGGAACAGAGGAAGCTTTCCATCTTGGCCAGTGCAGCCTGGAGAGCCAGGGAAGGGGCAGAGGCTGCCGCCCGTTCTGCACACAACCAGACCTGCCAAGCTCGGTGCCAGGCACACCGAGGTCAGGGCACGGTTACTCCCCCTGGGTTTCTTCTCTCCCCTGGAACAAAAAGTTCTCTAAGGCATGAAGTATAGGCTGTCAAATCCTACTGTGCATCAGAAGCACCTGGGGTTTTTATTTAAATTGCAGATTCCCAAGCTTCTCTCTTGTGTTTCATCCAGTAAATCTGCAGTGGGGCCCCGGAATCTATACTCTGCTTGTATCTCATGCAAGTGATCTGCAAACCAAATGTCCAGAGGCAACAATGCAAATCAGAGGTCAGAAACTGAGGTGTTAGAGGCGCCATTTGGCCTAGTGGTGAAGAGTCTGCTTGGGATGCCCACATCCCATATCCAAGAGCCTGGGTTTGCGTCCCGGCTCCACTTCAGATTTCAGCTTCCTCCTAATGCAGACCCTGCAAGGAAACGGGTAATGGCTCAAGCACTTGGGCCCCTGCCTTCCACGTGGGAAACCTGGATTGAGTTCCCGGCTCCTGGTTTTGACCTAATCCAGACCTGGCTGTTGCAGGCATCTGTGGAGTATATCAGTAAATGGGAGATCCATTGATCAATGGATCGCCCTCACTCCTTCCCTCTCAAACGAAAAGAAATTCAGGAGTTCAAAGGATTTCAGCTTGGTTATTGACTGTCTCTCCCTTGCTATCTGAGCTCAGATTTCCTTTCTCTGAAGCAGGAACCAGAATACCCAGCTCAGAGAACCACGAGGAAAATCCTAACAGATACGGAAAGCTCTTAACACAACTCTTGGCACAGAAAAGGCATTTTTTTTAAAAATGGAAGAAACAATTTATTCTTCCTTGCTGGAGAAGGTTCTCTTGAAACCTGGCCAGAGGCATGTTTGCTGGTGCATGTGAACACATCTGTGTGTCTGTTTACAAAGAGGGGCCTCTGTCGGGGGGGAAGGCAGTTCTTACATTGGAAACCCTCTGAAGATGAAAAGGTGTCAAATCCCCCAGAGACTTGGTTGGTAGAAGTTAACACAAATATTTATTTTAATTTGGTGAAGGATCATTTATAAAAGGCATTTGGAAAATAGAAGTATTATTTATGTTCTCACAAGGGACCGAAGAGTTGGGAGTCGCTTGTCATTAATTCATTCATTTGTTCAAGAAATTCCTGGGTGCCAGGGCAGAGGATGAAGAGCCAGCCCTCGGGGCACTGGGGTCTGGACAAGGGCTGCAGCTGGGGCCACCATGATGGAGGCTGTGAGAACCCTGCCAGCAGTGACTCCCCACAGCCGAGGGACTGGCTGAGCAAGGTGGGAGGAAACAACTCCATTTTGAAAGCGCCTAGATTGACACAGAATCTAAAAAGCAATCCTGGCGCCTGGATGTGTCATTTGAGATCCTTGGAGAGAGGCACTCTTAGCCCTACACCTCTCATTTCACAGGCAGATCCTCTCCCAGGTCTCTGCACCCTCTGCAGGTGCTTCACGGACACCCGGACTGGGAGGGTCTTCAGGTGCGAGGCCCAGCTGCAGCCTTTTCCCACCACAGCCACACCAGTCCCCTGCTGCTGGCCTCTGGGAGGACGTCAGCTTAGGAGGATG
Organism: Oryctolagus cuniculus; assembly: GCF_964237555.1. Classification (NCBI taxonomy): domain Eukaryota; kingdom Metazoa; phylum Chordata; class Mammalia; order Lagomorpha; family Leporidae; genus Oryctolagus; species Oryctolagus cuniculus. Next base: position 70,084,463 of record NC_091432.1, read on the forward strand.
TGCGCCCTTGGAAAAGGGGCTCAAGGGGGCTGGCTTGCCCTGCCACCTGCGAGGGCGCAGAGAGGCAGTGCCCTCTGTGATGCAGCCAACAAGCCCTCACCACACATGATCTGCCGGCATCTCCGTCTTGTGCTCCCCCCCCTCCAGGACTGGCAGCAACCCATTTCTGTTGCTCGTTCTTTACCCACGCTGAGCTCTTCTGTGACGGCGCCAGAACACACTAAGCCATACCCCAGTGACGAACCGGGTCACCATCCTCGCACCCATGTCCTCGCTTACTCGGACCTCTACTTGGTGATCAAATCTGACCCATTTTCCCACCTAAAGTACTGCTCAAGTCTGATGCTGGGGCTGCTGTCTCGTTTTGTCTGTCTTTAGAAGATTTATTTTATGTATTTAAGTTGATGAAGATCAATCTAGAAGCAGCAGAGTTAGGTGAAATTTCAGACATTCACACAAAATGGCTGAGACTTTCTGGTTCTCAGGGGACAACAGAAGCCAGTCTTCAGGATGTGGACAGCAGGTCATCTCCAGATGGACTGCTGGAGGATGCATGGGCACATCAAGAAGGCATGCATCCAAAAGACATAAATGCAGAAAAACTACAAGTCCTGTTGAATTGCATCACAGAGATTCACTACCAGTTCAAAGAAGACAAAGCAGAATGAAGACTAGCTTATAACGAAGAACAAATCCACAAATTTGACAGGAAAAATTGTATCACCATGCAACAAAAGCTATGGCCTACTTTTCAGATGAATGTGTTAAAAAATACGAGGCATTTTTGGATAAGTGAGAAGAGTGGATGAGGAAGATGCTTCATCTTAGGAAACAGTTGTTATCTCCAACAGTTTTTTGATATTGAAGAAGAAGTATCAAAGTATCAAGACTATACTGATGAGTTACAAGAAACTCTGCCTCAGAAAATGTTTGCAGCCTCCAGTGGAATCAAACATACCACGACCCCAATTTATCCAAGTTCTAACACATTAGTGGAAATGACTCTTGGTATGAAGAAATTAAAGGAACAAGTGGGAGGAGTGGTTAAAGAACTTGCTGAAAATATTCATATTTTGGAAAGATTTGGCTCTTTAACCATGGATGGTAGCCTTCGCAATGTTGACTGTCTTTAGCTTTGTACGAAGTTTGAGAAGTTTATTTGCACAAAAAAGTAATGCTAGGGCAATAACTGAATGCCTTTATAGATGGTCTCTTATTTCTACAATACAGTATTTGATATGGTCATGTAAATATGGAAAAATTGTAAATACATAAAAAACACATTTTTGGCTGCTGTTGAGATGTAATTTTATCTTTTTACATTTATAAGTCTATGAGGCAGTTTGACCTAAGTGAGCACTAGAAGAAAGCCATGACCCGCCAATACGTTTGAGATTTTAAGCCTCTGCTCTCTGAGTAAGGCTGAGTAAGTCACATTTCTCTGACTACTGGAAGTATTTTTACGTGGACCCAAAATGAGCCTCCTTAGGTAGATTGGTGACACGTTTGCAGATGGCAGCGTGCAGAGGGAGCCTCTGTCAGGAGGGAGCAGAACCGGGCCACTGTTTTACTAGGATCACGATTTTTCTGAGAAGGATGAAGTGGCATTATTGCATTTACAGGGTGCCCGATCCCAGCCACCATTGTGTCTGCTTCATTTCAGGTGAATTATTCAGCAAAATTTTTGAAGTGAGTTAATTATTTTAAAGTATTCATTTTTCCTCTGGCCTATAATGTACAATTACCATTAAAATTTTACTGTCATTTCAACTGCTTTAAGCTGTATATTTCTTTAATTCTTATTACTATTTCATGGAAAAATAAATTTATCCATTTTTTTAAAAAAGGTTTATTTTGGCCGGCGCCATGGCACACCAGGTTCTAGTCCCGGTCGGGGCGCCGGATTCTGTCCCGGTTGCCCCTCTTCCAGGCCAGCTCTCTGCTGTGGCCAGGGAGTGCAGTGGAGGATGGCCCAAGTGCTTGGGCCCTGCACCCCTTGGGAGACCAGGATAAGTACCTGGCTCCTGCCATTGGATCAGCACGGTGCGCCGGCTGCAGCGCGCCAGCCACGGCGGCCATTGGAGGGTGAACCAATGGCAAAAGGAAAACCTTTCTCTCTCTCTCTCTCACTGTCCACTCTGCCTGTCAAAAAAAAAAAAAAAGGTTTATTTTATATATTTGAAAGGCAGAGTTATAGAGAGAGAGAGAGAAAGAGAGAGATCCTCCATCTGCTGGTTCACTGCCCAAATGGCCACAACAGCTTGGGCTGGGTGAAGCCAGGAATCTCCCATGTGGGTACAGGGGCCCAAGGACTTGGGCCATCGTCCACTGCTTCTCCAAGGGCATTAGCAGGGAGCTGGATCGAACTGGCACTCATATGGGATGCCAGAGTTGCAGGTGGCTGCTTAATCTGCTATGCCACAACGCCAGCCCCGCACCCTCTGTCTTAAGCTCTCTTCCTTTAGGTGGAACCCAGGATGATATTTCCAAAATATACATACAGGGGCAGGCATTTAGGTGTTACAATGCCAGTTATGATTCCTGTGTATTACATCTCAGTGTCTGGGTTTGATACCTGCCTCTGGCTCTCGATTCTAGCTTCCTGAAAATGTGGGCCTTGGGAAAGCAGTGGTGAGGCTCAAGTAGTTGAGTCCCTGATACTCATGTAGAAAACTGAACCTGAGTTCCTGGATCCTGGCTTTGGCTTACCATAGCCCCAGCTGAGGCAGGCATTAAGGAGTGAACAAATAGATGAGAGTTCTCTCTGCTTCTCAAACAAAAATTTAAAAACTATATACACGTGGATCACATCACTTTCTAGAAAGTTCTTCAATGTCTTTCCTTCCCTGTAGAACAAAGTCCAAAAAACCGCACAGAGCATTCAGAGTCCCGCTTCTCCAGACGCCCCTCCCGCCACCTGCAGCACCCCCCCGAGCCTGGAGTCACACGGTACCTGCACAGATGAGCATGTCACATGTCACGGCAGCTGCCGGCTAGAGTGTGGCACCCCCTGCCACACTCAGGAAGAACCCGGTGAGGGCCTCCCTCCATCAGATGGCACATCACGACTCTCATTCCCCTTCTCCAGCACACTTCTGACCTCCCTCAGCTTTGCGGTCTGGTCCATTGTCCCTTGCACTCACTGGAAACACCTTAGGGCAAGGCATTCAGCGGTATTCACCCAAGTTCTGGTAGAGACTCCTAGTGCTCGCCGCATCAGCTCTCTCCTGCTCCTGGGCACATGGTAGGAACACATCTCCCTGCTCCCCCGTAGCTAAGTCAGGACTACAGGCAGGCAGAAAAGACACTTGCTCCAGATGGTGGAGCTCCAAGCTGGTAGAGTCTGTCACTCTGGGTTCAAGAGAGACTGTGGAGCAAATTCTCCCTCCCAAAGCATGCTGGGTACCTAACACGTGAAATAGTCTTCCAAGCCAAGATGTTATGGTTGTTTGTTACTGTAACATGCGGGAACCATGTAGCCATTCACATACTGACTAATAAGGAAATCTCATTTCAGTCTAGAATCACTAAAGCAGATCCTGGAAATATCAACTTTTCCACGAACGTTTGATGAGTGAATGAACGAACAACTGCAGGAATGCAAGAATGAACAATTTTGTATAGAAAAACAAAACAAAACAAAACTGGAGTCAAAAGAACACAGCTTGGAATCGCTACCCCAGTGTCTCCCTTTCCCACTCCATGCTGTTCTTACTGCCATGGCCCCGAGGCAGGGTTTAACCTTCTGATTCCTCTCTCTGAAGCATGTCTGTCCCGATGCCAACCCAAACCACACACAGGCTCCGGTGCGGGCCTCGGTGTCAGCAGGAAGGGTACGGATGACGTATTTCTGCCAGTTTTCCATCAACCCATAATCCTACTTTGAACTTCATGCTTTCAGGGTTACATCTGGACTTGGTCACCAGGATGGAGATTTCTGAGCTCCCCCAACCAAAGCCTTCTAATTCTCATCGCTCTCCCCCGACCCTGCAACACTCACACCAGATTTGGCCAAATATCTTTGTACATGTGGCAAAAATCTTCAGAAACGATCCCGAGGTCTCACCACGCGTTTCAGTGAAGCACACAGCACAGGCTGGCTGTGAGTTTCAGATTGATTCTACGTCTTTCCAAGAACAAACACAAACATAAAAAATGTCATTCCAAAGTCACTGGTTCCTGAGCTGACTGCTTAGCAAGAAGGTCAGGACGCTAATAAAAATGTCTCACTGGGAGCATCTAGCGAATTGGGTTGGAAAGATCACTGGGCTGGCGCTGCTGAGTGGCAGGGGGTGGGCTGAGTGGCAGGTGGAAGAGCCGGAAGGCACCTCTACCAAAGGAGGCACAGGGATTGTCCTTGGCCATTGTCTACTTTGCCCTGCACACAATGGCTTCCATCTCTCACTGTGCTGAGCTTAAATTAGCTTGCAAGGGCTGGGCCTGAAACTAGGAAGAAGCGCATCATAGTGGAAACAGGGTGGGCCTGTTGCTGACAGATTCAAGCTCAGATCCTGTTCCATCCCTTTGGAGCTGTGCGCCTTTGGGCAAGTACCCTTCCTCCTTTGTGATTTGCAGTTGTCTCATGTATACAGTGGGGGCCAAGAGTGCCATCTCCCAGTGTTTTGAGGATTACACAGGTTCCTTGTGTTAAAACAGGAAGCACGAATCTGTAGCATGCTGGTTCGTATCGCCTAACCTCCAACGCTGCTGGATCCCTGTGGCCTGAGCCTGCAGATAGATGCAAGCCATGAGTCTGTGCTGAAGAGATGAGTGTATAGGATGCTCTGGGTAGGTCCTTAAAAGTATTTTCAAACTATGGACTTCTGTACATACTGTAAAGTTCACCATTTTAACCATTTATTTTAAATGATCTCACTTACTTATTCAGGAGGCACAGAAAAAGAGAGAGAACCAACCCCCCGGTGCTGGTTCTCTCCCTAAATGCTCACAAGAGCTGGGGTTTGGCTGGGGCCTAAGCTGGGAGCTGGGAACTCAGTCCAGGTCTCCTACGTGGGTGGCAGAAACCCGACCACTGGAGCCCTCACCACTGCCTCCCTGGGTCTGCACTGGCAGGAAGCGGGAGTCTCAACCTGGAGGTGCTCTGAGACAGGATGCGAGGTCTTAACTGGCAATGTTAAGTAGTGGGCCAAATGCCTGTCCCCATCTGAACCATCCTGAAGCGTGCAATTCAGTGGCCTTTAGGACATTCTGACACTGTACAACCATCACCACTACCTACTTCTAAAACATTTTCATCACCCCCCGAAGAAACCCTGTGCCCACTAAGCACTTATTCCCTTTCCCACTTCTCCAGGTCTATGGTGGTTTTAGCTAAAATCAGGGCCTTAACACTTTGCTGGTGGATCCTGCTTTGGTGAGAAAGCTGGCAGGGGCTGTTCAGGCAAGAACTGATTTCCCGAGTGCCCACTGCAAGCTCGCTGCTGTGGGAGACAGAGCGAGCACAGCCTTGGCTCTAAGAAGCCTGTGCACAGCGGAGCTGGGACCTGAACCAAGGCAGGCGATGGCCAATGAGGTCAGAAGGGGCTGGAGCAGGGAGCCCTTTGATGCAGGGAGGCTTAGACTTGAGTTCGTACATCGGCAAATCGTGGTCCAGCCCCGTCTTCTCCTGCCTGGTGTGGCCTGGGTGAAGAGGAGAGGGATCGGGAGATGCAGGCCACCCCCGCTCCTTACTGGCAGGCTGACCGTCAGGCCTGGCCCAGCTGCTGCTGGAGCCCCAGCTGCACAGAAGCCTGACTTGGAGGCAGACAGCCTTGGACAGTTAATGAGTGATTTATTGGTGCTGCCACAGCAGCGGCTTCCCTGGGATCTGTCCCTAATTAACAACCGTTAACAGCATGCTGCGGCTGCTGCCTTTTCTTTAAAAGTTAAAAAAAAAAAAAAGCCCCAAAGTCGTTTTTCCCCTACCTTAATAAGAAGAAAGACTTCAGCCTTGCTTGCTTGCCGACTGGTTCTAAATTCAACAGGTGCACTCTCACACACTGATGTTGCCACACACTGGCACACAACACCAAGCATCCCCGATCCTCCCACTTGCCATCACACACATGCATTTCCACCCCAACACACCCACAGAGAAGCACCTGGCCCTGCCCTTCCCATACACACTCATACTCCTGGTGTTGCAGGACCACATGGTCACCCACAGGGTCTCAGAAGTCTTCTCTGTGGCACTGCAACCAGCAGAGGGCCGACGCACCTAGAAGGTGCCCAGGATTGGGCTGCTGACCTAGTTTGTTCAGCCATAAGGTGGCGTAAGCCAGACAGAGGGACAGGGAGCTGCAGCCAGGCTTTAGGGGCGCTGTAGTCCAACACGGAGTATGGCTACTGCTCTGTCATTCAGATCAGAGAGCCTTCTCCTCTCCCAGTTCATGGGCCACCAAAATGCTGCCAATTCACCAAACAGCCAGGCCTCTGAGTGGTCAGAGGTTCAAATACCAAGCATAGTACCTGGCACCAACTGGCATCTCCCAAGGGAAGAATTAGTTTTCTCTCCCCAAAAGTTTGGGTTGAAGTCCTAACCTCTAGCCCCTTAGGGTGGATCACTGCAGATGTAATTAGTGAACACGAGGCCATACGGAGATGGGAGACTCCAGGTCCCTGTTCGATTTCACCAGCGTCCTTACGGGAAGACAGGGACACACAGGGAGGGTGCCACATGATGATGACGGCAGAGATAGGAGTGACGCGACTTCAAGGCAAAGGATGTCAAAGCTGCAGCAAGAACAAGGCAGGAAAGAGTCCCCTGTGAGTCAGAGCTGGGAGGTGACACACCGCCACTGTCTGAGACATGCGGCATGTGGCTGTGTTACAGCAGCCACAGGGAACTCACGCGGGGCCCATTCTTCTTTCTTGGCCTCAGTCTAGTATTCTGAAACATGGGCACGATGGTTCATCAGAATGCAAGGAGACCCCGTCTAATGTGTACACGCTTATGGCACCTCAGGTGCCAGGCCCTGACTATCGTGGCTCAGGTGAATAACCATGGAGTTGCCTAGATCCGCACAGATCTGTGCAAAGGTTCAAAGGTTATTTATTTATTTATTTATTTATTTTTGACAGGCAGAGTGGACAGTGAGAGAAAGAGACAGAGAGAAAGGTCTTCCTTTGCCGTTGGTTCACCCTTCAATGGCTGCCGCAGCCGGCGCACCGCACTGATCCGAAGCCAGGAGCCAGGTGCTTCTCCTGGTCTCCCATGGGGTGCAGGGCCCAAGCACTTGGGCCATCCTCCACTGCACTCCCTGGCCACAGCAGAGAGCTGGCCTGGAAGAGGGGCAACTGGGACAGAATCCGGCGCCCCGACCGGGACTAGAACCCGGTGTGCCGGCGCCGCTAGGCGGAGGATTAGCCTAGTGAGCCGCGGCGCCGGCCGCAAAGGTTTCAATGGAAGTACTAAGTGGGCCACTGGAGGAGAGAGAACGCCTCCCCCACGGGCCACATGTGCAGCAGCTTTCGGAGCCCACACTCCTGCCTGTGACATGATGCCCTGAAAGGGGCGGGAAGCCCTTCCAGAGGCTCCCCCCCTCGAAGACCTCACCTCAGCTTTCGCAAAAGCTCCGAACATTGTGTTTCATGAAGACATCCTCGTGGTGGCGGAATACAAAGCGGATCAATAATGGGCAGCTCGCTTTCATGTTAATTAGCCAGCCGTGCAGGAAGACAACATAGATGGAGTCTACTCTTGCTCTCTGGGGCTATGGCACCGGCTCAGCTTGCTGATGTTCAGGCACAGCTCCCAGCAAGCACCAGACTACGCCAGGGCCCAGCTTCTGCCCTCCTGGGAACTCCCTGTCTATGAAGACATTCGGATTTGTCTCAGAGCTGTGACAGTCCTCGAGTTAAGCCCAGTGTCCCTGCACAGGCTGGCAAGCCAAGCTTCCTCCTCCTCGAATATGAATCCACTTGAATGCGTAGTAAGCGTGTACTTGTTTGCTAGCACTTAGTCCATTAGTGTAAGTCTACATATTATTATTAAATAAGTCATTATCATTATCACTTGTCACTGAGATGCGTCACGGGCACAGGTCTCTGAAGATCCTCAGAGCAAGCTGCCATACTTGGTACAGTTTTCTTCGGTCTGGGATAAGGAAGAGAAAGCAGTCTGTGACATCCGGGAGTTAGCCTGCCACTCACAGCTGGGCCGTGGCATTCTCCTGTTGAATAGATACGATTTTCCATAGCAACTGCAGACAAGGTAATTCTGCGTCCGTAACGGATTATGACACAACAAGGCCACCCCACGGTCACTTCTGAACGAAAACACAAGAACATGGTCCAAACCACAAAATGAGTGACAGTGACCTCCTTTTCTATTAACACTTTACCTCAAACCAACCTCACACCTTCCTTCTTACCTTCTGCATAAAAAATAAGATACCCAGGGACAGAAATGCCCGTATTCTCTCTGACGGTATCCAAGCCAGAGCAAAGCTCCACTTCCTTGAACCCACTCCCAAATCCCCTAACACAGAGCCAGGTCCTACGCATCTCTCTACCACCCTCTGGCTCCTCTGGGGCATACTTCCTCTTTGCAAATGCATCTGTGTCCAGCTACCTAGCAGTGAGTTTCTGGTCATTTTTGGCTGGATGCCACTAGCAGGGATGTCACCCTACGCTGGCAGAGACCGACTCAGGGTAGCAAGGTGCCTGGGATTTTTCCATATGTGACCACCAGAGCGAGCTTTCTCTCTAGCCTCCTTCTGCTACCAAACAGGCATCCCGTCCCCACAGCCTCCAGGCTGCGTTTTTGGCCTCTGGAACTCCTGAGGGCGGTGGTGTTCCAGCACTGGCAGGGGCGGGAGACCACTCTGTGCACACGGTCCTCTCCCCAGGGTCCTGCTCTGGCTCCCCCGGACAGGCGCTCAGAACTGCAGGGCGTCTTTGGAATTGTTCTGCCCAGCTGCTCATGTCTGGCTGCATTTCTTTGCTGTGTCTCTGGGCCCCACCCTCATCCCCAGGGCAGTCTGTAGCCCTGAAGGATCACTGTGCAGAAGAAATGCCTCAGTGGGCAGGTGTCAGTCTCCTGCTTTACGCTGTGCACCCTGAGGCAGAGACCATGTCTGCTGCACCTCAGGCACCTGCAGCGCTGGGCACCAGCATCCTGCCTGCCCCGCTGCCGAGCAGAAGCAGGGTAGGGCCAGGGGCGATCACTGAGCGTCCCAGCTCCCCTTGACCTCCTCACTGCATCCAGTCCACTGTAGACCAAGTCCCACTGCGAGAGTCACGATTCCTGGTTTCTGGACCCCTCCTCTCCAAGTAAGAGCCATCATTTCGCTTGCACTTCACTTTCATCACCAGCACCAACAGGGAGCACTGCTTACTGAGCCATTTCCCGTCCCTGGAGTTCATAATCACCCAGCTACAGGAAGGAGAATCAGCCGTGATGCTCTCCAGAGAAGCACACACTGGGCAGTCTGCTAGGGCAGCTCTGGGGTGCCCCAGACGGGTGTCCAAGAGTCATGGTACAAAGAAGTCCCCCCAGTGAGTTTGAGCTGCCTCTGTAGTGAGGTCTGCTCCCAATGCTGGTTCCAGGTGGGGGTCTAGAGTGGGACTGCTAAGCAGCTCCCTACTCCCCAGAGAGGAGAGTGACTCACTGCTTGTGCACCTGCTCTCCCTTCCTGAGTCTGGAATGTGGCACCTGTGAGGTACCCATGGTAACTATGTGACTAGCCCCCTGTCAAATCCTGGGGTCCTGGTAGGACGACACTTTGCAGGTGCCTGCACGAGTCACTTCTGGAGCCACGTCCTGTGTCACTCTGCTACAAGAGGAATTTCAAAAGCTTGTACTGGGCTTTCCTCTAGACTTGAGCCCATGGGCCCATTCCCTTTGCTGATTTTTCCCTGTATGCATCTCAGCTGTGAGTTCACTGTGTGCTGAGCTGGGGGAGTCCTCGGGGACTCTCTGAACCTTGGGCACACCTGCCCCGGGCTCCAGGTGGAAGGTTTACTGTCAGGGTTCTGAGGCAGGTGCGGACTCATGGGCCTGAACTGAGAGACATGTCAGGTATTAAAGGGCTGTGAGCTATTACATGCCCCTTACATGACAACACCACCACTGGGGCCAAACAGCTTTGCACATCTGGCTGGGGAGAAAAAGGACACGGTAACTTCTCCACAAACAGGCCACCTTTCAGCACTGCTAACCCCGGTGCTGAGGGGACCCATCACTGAAGGCCACACAGGCAGGCAGTTGCTAGGGTAAATCCTATGGGCTCCAGCAGTTTCCCTCTTCCCTGCATACAGGTGAGGCTGCAGGGGAGGAGAGATGCCCAGGAGGCGCCTCCTTTCCCCCCTGCTTCCTCTTGGGGGAGTTTCCTTCTGCATCTCTGCAGCCCACTCTACACCCAGGAATCGCAGCTGGAATTGCAAACCGGTCTCCTTTCGTTTATGCCAGGCTTCCGACCTGCTTTGTCCATGCACCTCTCTCCTTCTTGGAGGCACATTCAGAGCAGCACTCTTGGAAGCACTTCAAAATGGAGGCAAGCAGACACAGTTAGGGGCCGGGCTGCGGAGAGGCGGAGGGAAGGAAGTTCCTCTCCAGTGTCGGGTTGCTTATTGGAAGGGAAGTCTCTTCCAGGAGACAGCAGAGCAGACTGAGATAAGTTGGCTGGAGGGACATCAGGCTTGCTGGGGCCTTTCACACCGGGCTGTGGTACCTGGGAGGCAGCTGTGGTGGTGAGAGCTGCCCGGACCAGCTGCCGCACGGAGTCACGCGCTATTGTGCAGGGGTGTGGAGCCCCACAGACTTGGGGTGCAACCCTGTCTCTGCCACGCTGCAGCTGTGTGGTCCAAGAGCACTTTCAGACAAGGACAAGACTCACACCTACCTCAAAGGCTGTCGAAAATGTCTAACAAATGTGAAGACCCTCTACCCATCAGGAAGTACTGTGCAGTAACAGTAGCATGCATCTATATAGCACTTTCTGTGTGCCAGGTACTAAACACTTAATTCATTCAGTCCTGATGTCCACACTGAGGAGGTTACCAAGACTATGTCCATTTTCCAGCTGGGGAAACTGAGGCACAGAGTGATGACAAGATTTACTTTGTGTCACACAGCCCATAAACAGAAGATCTGGGCTTTGAACCCAGGCAGGTTGACTCCAGAGTGTGTGCTTGTTAGTGTGAGTTGTTTGGTGTTGTTTGGAGGGGTTGGTCTGGTAGACTGTGAGCTACTGAAACTGCAAAACCACTGGTAGTCACTCAGATACATTTATGCTCCCACCTCCATCAGTGACACAGCCAGGGGCAAGAGCTCTGAATGCAGGCAGTCTTGGGCTAGGTACCAGCTTTGTGTTTTCCTGGCTGGCAAAGTGCTTCAGGTTTAGAGGCCTCAATTTCAACATCTGTAAAATGGGAACAGCCAGGGCCAGTGCCATGGCAGAGTGGATTAAGCTGCCACCTGCAATGCCAGCATCCCATCTAAGGACCAGTTTGAGCCCCGGTTGCTCTACTTCTGATCTAGCTCCTTGCAAATGTGTCTGCAAAAGCAGCAGAACATGGCATGAGGCAACCCACCTAGGAGACTGGGATGGAGTTCTGGGCTCCTCTGTTTGGCCTGGCCCAGCCCTGGCCATTGTGGCCATTTGGGGAGGCAGCCAGTAGATGGAAGATCTTGTCTGCTGTCTCTCTTATCTCCTCATCCCCAAATAGAATGAAAATAAATATGCATTTGAAAATAATGTATATACTAGCTGGCTTATTCTGAGTATATAATAGCAAGTATTTTTGTAATTATTGATAGGATTTGTATCTATTGATATGTATCTCAATATATTTGTATTCACTCTATCAAGCGATACAGTGAAAGGGGAAGGGGATGACGGCAGGAGAGAGGGGGAGAGAAGCAGTGAATGAGGCATTCACCCAAGCTTTTGTACTTTTCCTGATTCTCTTGGGGTCCCCGCCTGCTGAACCCTGAGCCCAATGATGCAGCTGCCACTGCGGCCAGCTGATCCTTCTAGGGCCCATGGAGTTCTGCTGTGCAGAGCCTACCAACAGCTTGACCCATCCACCTGCCCCCAACACTGTCCGGGAGGCATGACCTCCCTGTGCAGCCTGCCTGACAGCATCCCCAGGTGTGGGGGGCACACCTGCTTAGACAGCAGGCATGTCACTGCTGCTCGCCATGGAGAACTGGCTGGCAGGGTGACACATCACCTTTCTCCATTTCTCCTCTCTGTCTCCCAGGACTTAGAGACTGCACCTCTCACATACAGCATCAGCACTTAGACCCAGCCCAAGTTCTGTTTTCTAGGAAATGGAAACTAAATCAAAGTTATCAAGACAAGAGGCCAGGCATGATAGGTGCAAGCAAATGCTTTATAAACAGTCTCTGATATCTAGGTGGACTCCCTTTGAGGGATTCTCTGAGTCTAAATCTAGCAGAGGCAGGACCTGCAGTTATTGGTAAGTCAAGTTCATGGTTAACAGTGCAGGGCAACTGTATTGCGAATGTAGGTTCCAGCGAGTCCTGCAATGTCCCTTGGCTGATCTACTTGCAATTCAAAGCTAAAGGCAATTCTGGTCTTTTCAACAGCAAGATCTCCCTGATGTCTGTCCTCATCTGAGTCCAGGAAGGTATCTGTTACCTTCAGCCTCTCTCTGCTTGAAACTTTTCTGAGGCTCCTTGTCTCCTTCAGGAGCAAGGAATTCAGAGCCACCCTCTACTGCAATAGAGCCCAGCTTTCTCTCTTGTGGGGAGCAACTCGGACTAGACTGTTACTCGAATTAAGACTTATTCTATGCATCTGCTCTCCCACTATATGGCGCTGGGAGAGGAGGAAACAGCTTCTACACAGCTGCCTCCAGTTCAATCAATAAACTGTAGGACCTGCTCCTGATTGGAGGAGAGCAGCGTACTCGGCGTGTGGGTAGCAGAGTTGGGATTGGTGGAAGAGGACTATAAAGGAGGAGAGAGACAACATGCACCAGGAACATCTATCTGAAGGAACACCTGAGCAGCCCCCGAGAGAGCCAGCCGGCGGTGTGCCGCTCCCCCGCGGAAGTGGGGAAAGTGGCAGGGGGAACCGCCCTTCCACGGAGGTGGAAGGGTCGGTAGCCAACCCGGGAAGAACCAGCAGCAAACCTGGGGAGGGCCGAGCAGACAAAAGAACAGCTCAGGGTCCTGTGTCGTTCCTCCACAAAGAGGGGGAGCGACACTCTCTGGCCTCATCTCCTCCTCATGCCCACTGGCTTCAGCCAGAGCAAGCATCTGCTGTTTTCTAAACAGTCTGCCCAGAAAGGAGTCGGAGCCGAGTCCTGTGCCTGTGGGGCCAGTGCTTCCCCAGATCAGAGCAAGTTGAGCTCATTTCTGTGGGAGGCGCTTGGGGGAGGGTCTGGTCCTGTCTGAGACATCATCTTTCAAGAGGTATTTGGTGGGCTTTGCGCTGAGCCTAGTTTCAGGGAGCCAGGGTAACTATGGCCACCCTCTCTACACAAACCCACACGAGCCTCTCCTCTGCACCCCTTCCCCCCTCGTGCCCTGCTCTGCCCCAGCCCAGAGTCAGAGAGACACAGGCGATTCTGCAGGGTAGTCCACCTGTCTGGCAGACGAGCGTGAAACGCAATCTGTACGGAGGACCCAGGGGCCAGGAGCAGCCAGAGCTCATGAGCTGTGCTGGCTCCACGTCACAGTCATGTTTCTCTGCCTCGGGTCCCCTCCAGCTGCCTTCGTGCTGAGTGGTTTGAGAACCTGGCTTATGACTCATCCCCTCCCTGCAATCTCATGGGTCAGCTCTTCCTGTCGGGGAGGACAGTATGCATTTTCTGCCATCCCTACAACCCACAGCTACCGGAGGGCTCCTGGCCACTTCCGCAGGAGAGCACGTTCTCCACACCAAGGACTCCAGCTTTATCACTACACGAGCCCTGTGACCCTGGACAGGGCCATCTGGCCCCAGAACCCGTCTCCTTTCAATTGGACCATGAGCCCTGCCCAGGTACACACTCGCTCCCGGTGGGGACCTACAAACACCATCAAGGCTCCGCCATCACGAGTCATGGAATCTTCAAATTCATAGTCACATGTGCACTTTACGTGACCTCCTTCATGTGCTGTAGGTGAAGTACAAATGAAATATAAATTTCAGAGATTACCTACCATGATATATGTGAGGTCCCCTATTCCTGCATCAGTATTCTGTGTAATATTATAATTTTATGTCAGGGGGCTAGAAACATAGAATTTACTGCACAGTTGTTTCTGACCTGGGACACTCTGTCTGGACTCCGTCATGTGTGCACATCCACCTGCATCTTCATTACAACCTTAGCACAGGCATTCATTCATTGCCATGCTACAGGTGATGACACTCACAGTCAGTCACCTGCACACAATCACCCAAGTTCTCAGTGGTCAGCTGCACTTCCAAGGTCGCTCCATGTAATCTCATCAACTTGAGAGGTTGTCCCTTTGGCTGATGGGAAGACAAATGCTTGGAGAAGCGAAGTGACCTGCCCAAGGTCACACTGGGACTGGCGATGCAGCTTCAAACTGGAAGCAGACTCATCCCTGCAGTCCACAGACCCCAGCACCAGCACCAGGCTCCTGTAGGCAGGAAGCTCTTTTCCTCCTATCTGTTCCTCTCTTTCTTTCCTAAGTCATTCTGGGGTGGATGAGCTTGATGCAGGCTCAGAAACCACTCTTTCTGGAAACAGCCGAGCTTACTGGTGGGAGAAAACACCTCTCCAACACCTTTCGGTAGGAATTTTGTTATGGTGCACATGGCTGCTTCCCACTGGAATTGAAAGTCAAGTTGGTTCAAATTAAAAGCAAATTCTTGTTTGCTGCATCTCTCTGCACACCCAGTGGGTCTTAGCCGAGTTTTAAGAATGCAATCTATCTTAATTTAGCACAGCTTTGAAGATCCCTGACTCCCTTCTCCTCCTTGCCTGCTTCAGAAGGAGGGTACGGTGGCACTGCTCTGTGCAGTCCACCAGAAAGGAAACAGCTGAGCAGCAGGGGAGTGGATATGAGGTGCGTTTAACCTGGGTCAGGACATCTCAAAGTCCTTTGACAGAAATTTCTGGGGCTGGTGCTGTGGCGCAGCGGGTTAACCCACTGCCTACATCCCACATGGGCTTCAGTTCTTGTCCTGGCTGCTCCACTTTCAGTCCACCTCCCTGCCAGTGGCCTGGGAAAACCAACAGAAGATGGCCCAAGTGTTTGGGGCCCTCCCAACCAGATGGGAGACCCAGATGAAGCTCCTTGCTCCAGCCTGACCCAGCACTGGCTGTTGTGGCCATCTGGGGAGTGAACCACAGGGTGGAAGATCTCTCTTTCAAAATGAATAAATAAATCTTTTTAAAAAACCAAGAAACTCCCAAGAACAGCAATGCTAGTAGTTCCCAGGTTACACGGGCAATCCCAAAAGAGAACTATGGAGAAGAGGCGCCCGGTCAAACTTCCCTAAGGCAGGTGGATGTGACAGAGTGGAAGGAACAGCTGGGATTATGGCTATGGCAAGCCAAGATTATAACAGCAGCAGCAGCAAAAAGATGGCACCAAGAGTCTCATGGGGAAGACAAGGCAAGGCTGGAATGGGAGTTAAGCAGCAGGGTCAGAAACCAAGAGGATTGGCACAGGATGCAGTGGGGTGTGAGCAACAGACAAGGGATGTGGCTCATGGTCAGTCACTTCCTACAAGAGGGAGCATGGGACAGGGTATGGAATATTCTGGTGACAAAAGGACCCACATCTGGGCTGAAATAGCTGCGAGGTTAGAAGGATTGGATGGGAGCCCCCACTCCTTTAAGATTTATTTTTATTTATTCGAAAGAGTTACAGAGAGGTAGAGACAGAGAGAGAGAGGTCTTCCATCTGCTGGTTCACTCCCCAGTTGGCCGCAATGGCTGGAGCTGCGCTGATCCCAAGCCAGGAGCCAGGAGCTTCTTCTGGGTCTCCCATGTGGGTTCAGGGGCTCAAGGACTTGGGCCATCTTCTACTGCTTTCCCAGGCCATAGCAGAGAATTGGATCAGAAGGGGAGCGACCGGGACTAGAACTGGCGCCCATATGGGATGCCAGTGCTGCAGGCCGGGGCTTTAACCTACTGCGCCACAGTGCCGGCCCCAAGCTCCCACTCCTTTAAGAGTTCCAGGGAAAGCCCATTTTGAACATAGAACCTAACAGTGTGAGGCTGCCTCAGTGCTACCAAGCAGCTCTGCTCCTTTCACCAGGGGCAGATGTGACCCTTACTGACCCCACCCTCTCCAGGGTACTGCGCGGTGCCTCTGTCTGTAACAGCCTACTCTCAACACAGCTTCTGGAATGATCCTGGTGAGATCCTTCCTGGCTCCCCTCACATGGGTCTGTGCACCCACAGCCCTGGGTCAGCTCTCTGGCCTGCCACACTGGCCCCCTGCCGCTGTTCAAACAAGCCACATCAGCCCTGGCACCTGCCCTCCCTTCAGTCCGGGTTCCTTCCAGGATTGCTTCTCCTCTGGACATTCTTACCACTCCCTCCCTTACCTCCAACAAGGCCTTGCGCTAGGCTCCCTTCTCTGGCTACCCCATCTCAAACCATGACCTCCTCCCTCACCCTGGGACTCAGCTGTCCTTCCTGTAACACATACCCTCATGACGCATCATACCAAGTTTTTTAGCTTGTTCACCATCAGTCTCCTCATCTACACATTAGAATGATGGAGGCAGGTTGGTCAGACCCCTGCTGGGACCACAATACCTAGAACAGGAGCTGGAATACAGTAGGTGCTCAAGAAATAGCAAGCACAGAAAACCCATTTCACAGGCAAACTTCATGTCCCAGTGCTTTCTGTCCTGCCTCCTCCTCTACCACACACGCTAACGCTCCAGCCCCTGGGATGCACTTTCTATTGTTACCTCCTCGCCTTGCCTGTTCCAGTCCTTTCCACTCCTCACAGCCAGGGACCAGCACTTCTTTGCATGAGACCATCTATGACACCTCCTGGTTGGAATTTTATCTTAAGCCTCTACAATCCCTACTCCAAATGTCTTTTCTCCAGCAAGTCACAATTTGAGACTGGCCTGGTTTGATCTCCAGCTCCTAATCAGCTCCCTAAGGGTACAGATTCATTTTCCTTTCTGGGAGTTTCTAACATCAACAAACTAGTTTATGTTCCAGATACAGCAAGAATTCTCTTCCAGACTTCATCCATTTATGCAGTAAGCTAATGAAAACATTTCTATAAAACAGGGCCAACTGTAGAGCACAGTGGTTAAGACAGATGATAGGCACTGGAGACGGACAGGTCTGGACCAACCCTCAGCTCTGCTACCCATGAGTGGTGGACCCTTCAGCAAGTCAGCTCCTCTCTCCAGATCTCAGTGCCCTTAGCTAGAAAACGAGAGGAGGTTAATACTCAATGGATGGGGCCGATGCTGTGGCCTAGTGGGTTAAGCCACTGCCTGTGGCGCCAGTATCTCATATGGATGCTGGTTCAAGTCCCAGCTACTCCACTTCCAACCCAGCTCCCTGCTAATGCATTTGGGAAAGCAGAAGATGGCTCAGGTGCTAGGGCCCCTGCACCCATGTGGGAGACCCTGAAGAAGCTCCAGGCTTCGTATAGGCTCAGCTCCAGCCATTGTAGCCATTTGGGGAATGAAACAGAGGATAAAAGACCTCTCTCTGCCTCTAACTCTGCCTTTCAAATAAGGAAATAAATCTTTTTAAAAAATAAGACTCAATAGGCTTGTTGTGGGTGAGGCCCTCAATACTCTGGGGGCATGCTCTGGTCATCTTTGGAACTTGGCGGGGCTCCCAGTTTACACAAATGTCTCATGGGAAACTCTGTCCCACTTGGAGACTCCAATCCCCTGAAGACAGCAGGTGCCTCTGCATGCCTGGGAGGAAGTGTGGGCTGGCACTAAGGCAGCAGTCAACACGGGGGTCCGGTCCCCACCTTGTCCAATGGCACCCAAGTCCCGCTGCAGAAGATGCTGTCCTGTCATTCCTGCTGTGCAGTGGGCTGGGCTGCTGTGTTACCCTGACCACTCTGTGACTTCACGACACATTCTTACAGCTCTTACGGGTAAGGGGCCGGGGAGGGTAGAAGATGTACTGAGTTGAACTGGTAATGAACTGCTTTCTGACCGTGCTTAGAGATGCTCACCTCATCTGCTGGTTCGCCATCAGCAGTCTGGCTGCCTAATTAGATTAACCAATAATTTCCCTTTTGACACTGGGCTGCTTGAGGATTTGGGGGGTAACTCTGCTTCTATCCCATTGGTTCTTGTCTAAGGGAATCGCTCAATTTAGCTCTAGGATTCAAGCACACAGTCCATTCTCACCATCTCCCCAGCCGACCGGGCCTCGTCATGCCTCCGAGTGTTGCCTCGCGCCACTGCCTCCACTGGGAATGCTCGCCTCAGATCCGTCGTGCTCAGAGAAATCCTCGCAGGCCTCTGAGCCCAGGTGCACACCGCGAGCGGAATGAAGGAACGTGCCTGGGCACCCTCAGGCAAAACGAGTGGCTGCTTTACCATCATCCGCAGCTCGTTAGAAAATTAATATTAATGGCTAATGTGAATTAAGGACCAACGCAGGCCAGATGTTTCTCAAACAGTGTAGAACCAATCACAGCAGTCCTTCAAGGAGGGAAGATGGCATTGGCATTTTTTGTATTTTTAAAAACTGGGTGAGGTAAAATATATATAACAAAATCCAATCTTTTATTTTTTTTGGTGTTCAGGCATTTAGCATGTTTGCAATAGTGTCCAGCTATTGTTACTATTCATTTCCGGAACATTCTCTGGATCCCAAACTGAAGCTCTGTGCTCACTAAACCCAGCCACTGCTCCTGCCCCACTGAGATCTGGTGACCCCTGGCTTCTCGCTTGCAGATTGAGGAAACTGTGGCTCAGAGATGTGAAGGGACTTGCCCAAGGTCACCCAGCTGGGGCCTGAGGCCAGTCGTCCTCTCTGGACGCTGATGCTGGTGGTCTCTGTGCCTCCTGCCTTCCCCAGACACTGCCCCTACGCCTCTATTAGAGCACAGGACCACAGGGAGAGGTTCCTTCTCCACCTGCCCCTTGATCCATCGCCACTCTGCATTCTACATGAATGCCTGGCCTGCTGAAGGAGCTCAGCACAGAGACAGAACAAATCACAGGCCGAGTCAACTAGTGACACCGTGTCATCCTGACCCAGGGGTGGCGAACGGAGCTCAGACTGCAACCTCGGCTCTGTAAAAAGCCTGTGCCGAATGCCCACGACATGCCCGGTGTGCCAGCTCTTCCTCACAGCCGCCAGCCTGCAAGGCCCCTCTCAGCAGAAAAGGCCTGAGGGCTGGGCTCTGCCTGGGGGGCAAGATTTGTGTTTACATTACCCAGTCAATTCTGTATTTATTTTAGATATTAAGCAGTGACATAAAAGCTGCTGACATTAACCTTCAGGGGTAGAAATTGGCTTTAATGGACCCCATAAAAGTTCTTATTGATGGCAGCTGCAGGCAGCATGGCCGTGACCTCAGCAGAAGCCTCCACCGCTATCAATATTGTTGACAATGACTATTGACTAATGCCCGGCCAGGCGTGGAGGCATAGCCGAGGCTCCGTGGCTGCAAGAGGCCGGGGGCGATGCTTTGCATTGCCCATTTATCTGCTAAGGATCTCCCAGAACCCAGCTGCGCATTTCTGGCAGCCTCCGTTGGGAGTCCAGCGCCCTCACTGACTTCACCAGGCCCAGGTTAAAGGCTAGAGCAAGCCGAGTTGCGAGCTGAGCTTTGCCGATGTGCTGGTGGTGGTGTCAGCTGACCTGCTTAGAGTCTCAGTTTTTTCATCTGGCAAATGGAATGCCCTTGCGTTACCATGAGGATGAAGGCGCTCTCCCATGTGCCTGCCACAGGCTCTTGGCACAAGGACCCTCCTTGGTGCTGCCCGGTGTAAAACATGGCCGACAATGATATATCCCCGGAGCTCAGCTCCAGCAGGGCTGCCGAAAACCTCGAAAGTGAGCCCTTCCCACCAGCAGTGAAGGGCGGTAGGTAGACCAGCTGTCATCTTTTTCTCCACACACCTCCCAGCCCTGGGGAGGAGCAGTGACGGGGATGGAGGAAGGAGTCTGGAGCTGGCACTCCAGAGGTCGCGGGGAAGTTGCAGCGAAGATTCTCATGTTTTGTCATTTCCATGATTTTTGTTTGACTTTGAGTTGACAAGCAGTCATCCATGGGACTAATGGGGTACAATGTGGTCCTGACATACAGATGCTTCCTGACTTATGATGAGATGATTGGAATTTGAGGCTCTCTCTCACGGACAGTGGAGTTACCAAAGTCCAAAGCCTCGCAAGTCAAGCCGGCATTTAATAACCTAACCTACCAGACACCACAACTTAGCATCTCCTACCTTAATCATGTTCTCAGCACTCACAGAAGCTGACAGGTGGGCAAAATCACCTAACACAGAGCCTGTTCCGTGGTCAAGCTGAGTATCGCATGTGATTTGTTGAATACTGCCTCCGAAGTGAAAAGAGAATGGTGGGACAGGTACACTTTCACACCACTGTGCCGTCAGCAGTCGGCAGCTACCTTGTGTGGGTGCATTCCAGAACAACCCAATCAAATCAATCAACATATTATCACCTCACTTTTTCATGTGTGTTTGTATGTGTGGTAAGACCATTCAAAGTGTACTCTTCTAACAATTGGGAAGAACACAGGACATTCTTATTAACTGCAGTCACTATGCTGCGCAACTCGTAAACCATGCACACTTATTTCCCCTTTGATCAACATCTCCCCTCCACGAGGAGTTTCAAATTTTCCCTAAATGGTAGTCTGGGTGGAGTCTCCATCCTCTGACCAACACAAAATGTCGGGCACCTGGAGGCTGGAGATTGCCCAAGGCGGACTCAGGCAGGACCAGGCACTGCTCATTCCATAGAGGACACTGTCCCGTGTCCCCTCTGTTCCTCCAAACATAGGCACCTAGCAAGCAATAGCCCAGCCCTGTCGGCACCTCCCTGATCGGGACAGAAAGGGCAGTGGCCAATCCTGGCATGTCACCCACAAGGGGCTATGTCACATGACTGTGCACGAGGCTCTGACTTTCGACCACTGAGAGCAAAGCAGTTTCACCAAGTTCACCAGAGTCGGAAGCGACAGGGTGTAAATCAATACTGTGGCAAAAACCCCAGCCCACAACCTCCATGCCTGGCATAGGCCAAACGGACCACTTACCAGTCTCCGTGTTCTCGTGCTCCGTGTCTGTGAGCGTGAGGTTGGAGTTGGCGCGACTGGACAGGCAGGAGCTGCGCCCCGACCGCGTGCTCCGGCCCCACAGCCGCACGGGGTGCTCGGGGGACAGAACAGTATCAGCCTCCATGTCGGCATCGGAGCTGGCGCCCATGGAGTAGCCACAGTGGGGGAGGCCGATGTCCGTCCGGTACAGGGTCCCATGAGGAGGCGTCACCTCCCCCAGCCCCAGCTCACGCAGGCTGAAATTCGCACCTGGGAGGAGAAACACGTGAACCCATGTCAGCGTCTCCAGCAGAAGCCCCAGCCTCCCCCAGGATTCACGGTGGCTCTTGGAACCGACTGTGGGGGTTCCACGTCCATGCCTTTAGTTCTAGCTACTTCCTCTGCCTGTAGGGCTCTTCCTGCCCCTTCTCCTCCAGCCCAGATCCTCTACTTCTCCTAGGGCCCTAATCAGGTGCACCTGCTCTGTCTCTCAGTGCCTACACTTGGGAAGAACCTGCTGCTGCTGCCTTCTGCCCTTTCTCCAGTCCTTGGCCTTGGTCACACTGCACAGTGGGGCTGCAGGGCCTGACTATGCCAGAGAGGACCTAACCGCTTGTTCATTTCTAAATCCCTGTGCCCACAACTAAATCCATATTCAGAAGGAGCTCAATTAATGTCTGTTAAGTTGCATGGAGGGTTCTGATCTCCTCCCCCGGGCAGGACTTGTCAGTACGTCTGGAGCAGGGCAGAAGCCCAGCCGATGAGCCCTAAGTGGCGCCCCTGGGACCAGCAGTTCAGGAGCACCCAGATCAGGAGCGTGAAGAAGTTGGTGACCCGCAAAGTCAGCCTTGCACAAGGAAAGGGGGCTGGATTGCAGCAGGCAGTCAGCAGAAACCGGTCTTTTAGGGGCTCAGGTAGGACTCAGGATGCCCAGGAATGAGGCAGGGGCAGATGTGGCTGAGTGGAGTTCCCCAAGGTTAGTGTTGCAGGGGCAAAGAGAACAGTGACTGAGCAGGGAGCAGGGCATCTGTGTCACTCCTGAATGTCAATTCAACGGCTACTCAGGGACAGCCCCTCCCACGCTTCTCATATTCCATGATTGTCTTCAGGGGTTAAGGAAGAGGGGGTGTAGGAAAGCACTAAGTGTCATTCCCAATCAAAACAACAATCTGGCGAAACGGACCGATGATCAGCTAGTGCCCACAACGGCAGCAGCTCCTGCTGACCCTGGGTATTCGCGGAGATACAGCAATGAGCAGTGGTGCCTAGCTCCACGGCGCTGACAGCACAGTGTTTCTCAAACATAAAACTAAGGAGCAAAATCCAGAGTGAGGAGCACAGAGGCAGAATGTGAGATGTCTGGTGGGTGGGGGCTCAGAGAGCACACGGGAACAGAGCAGACAGGAGAGGTGGATGCCCAAGCCTATAACCATGGCTAGGACTAGGAGGAGGAGCTGCCAGAGAGGCAGCAGGGAAAGGCAGCAGAGACGGCGTCCTATTACAATTGGGTCTCACTCTTACTCAACAACCCTGCTCTCCCGGAGTGGCCTTGTCATCTCTGTATCCAACACCTGTCACCCCTACTGCAGGGCTGGCACTCAGTAAATGAAACACACACACTCTGGCAGCTCTCTGCAGCATGGATAACAAAAGAGGGAGACAGGTTGGGGTGCTGCAGTAACACAGGCTGCAGAGCGAGGCTGCGGCAGTGGGAGGTGATGTGCCCGAATCTGCTCCCCAGGCGGCTCATGAGGGCACAGCCTTGGTTTCAGGTTTAAGTCATGTGAGACTCCCACAATGGTTGGTAAATACCGTCACTGGCTTCTGAGCCACCTCAGTGCCTCCCAGGCTCTGCTCTGCCTACTCCAGTACCTTCCCTACTCTGACTCCCCATTCCCTCCTGATCCAGTTTCTAAACAAATGGCTGGTGTCAGCAGGCTTGGCATAGCAGGTGCCTCTGCGCTGTGTTCAGTGGCCAGGCAGACATTCTGATTGGCTACGGCCAGGGCCAGACCAGATGTGAAGTATTTTGAGTCTCACCCCTGTGTGTCATACTCCAATCTGCCCTCATAGTTTGCCTGCCTTCTAACGAAAAAAAAAAAAACACCCTCCAAACTGGAGCCAAAATCCCTCAGTCCACTTCCCTCTCTCCATGCACCCCACTCCCTGGCCCCTCTCTGAATGACAGTCCGCACTCCTGTCCTGCTCCCCTCCCCCAGCCCAGCTTTCTGCAATATTGGGCTGGCCTTCTCAGGAGAGGCCACTCACATGTTATGAAGAATGACTGCTCCATTTAGTGAGAAATCAAATTTGTTTGCCACAAACAGCCTGGGCTGCACTGACTTCCATATGGCTCACCCTGCATAGCCTTTTGAGAATCCAGACTCTCAGCACCCATATGAGGGACCTGAGGCGTCTCTGGACTGGGACGACGCAAGAGCACAACCAACCCCAAGGACTCAGTGCTGCTGTGGAGCCAGCTGGCCCCTATGATGTGTGAGCTTGTAAGATTTCATCAGCTGTGAGGAGTCCTTGGGGTCTGCTACCTCTATGTCCCTTTGGCCTGTTTCCTGAGGAGTCAGGACACAGGTCAACATCCTGCCTCACTCAACACCAGGCTCTGCAATCTTGGGCCACTGATTGCCATGGCTTCCACGTTCTTGCCTTTCACTGGGATGGTCATCCCCGACCTGTACCTTTAAAGGGTTTTTGAGGATCGAGGGTAGTCATGGAAGGGAATAGAGCTTTGTGAAATGCTATGCACCTGCTTGCTGCTGAAATGAGCACGTTCCTTGGTTGTTCCAAAGATGAGATGGGCTCCTCTCTTGACCCTCATGTGTGAGGGCAGCATCCAAGTGGGGCAGGACAGAGCTAGAAGAACCTTTGTTTTTCTTCCTCCCCACATTTTGAGACTCAGAGGTGGTAAATCAGAGCCAAGAGCAATTACAAAGCAGCTGGTCTGTGCCAGGCACCAGTGTCGAGTGCTTATTTCCAGTCCTCATCAATCCTCTGTCATCTTAGGTTCTGTGGTCCCATTGCACAGTTGGGGAAGCTGAGAGCACTAGCAATGGCAGAGCCAGAGTTCAAACCCAGATCTCTTGGCTGCCAGAGCTTAAGCTCTTGAACCACAAACTGGGCAACAGCTGCAGAGCCCTCTTCTTCCAAGTGCAAGAGGCAGCCCTGCTAACAGGTCACTTTCCTGGGAATCCAGGCCTGTGGGGAAGAATGGCAATGAGAAGGCCTTGGATAGGCTTGTGTGTGGGAGAGAGAGACAGTGACCTCCTTCTGCTATGGTCTGGGGCATCCTTGTTGAAAGATTCCACAACGCTATAAAAATGTGCATACATTTCACAGCCCGGTGCATGGCTGACCGTGTCCATGGAGAAAGAGGGAAGGGCTCATCTGGGATTGGTGGTGTATGAGTCGGCTTTTCATCCCTGTAACAGAACACCTGAGGAAGTCACTTATGAAGGAAGGAGGCTGATTTTTCCTCCCGGTTTTGGAGGTTCACAGTCCAAGATCAGGTACAGCCTACTGGTTCAGCGGTCTGGTGAGTCCAGAGGGTATCAGTGGCAGAGGCGTACAGAGGAAGGGTCACAGGCAAGGCAGGAAGGAGAGAGAGTGGGCCGGGCCTGACTCAGGCTTATGTAACCAACTCTCTCCTGGGAATTACCTTCTGAGGGCACGCCCCTAGGAACCTAAGGACCTCCCAGCAGGTGCACCTCCTAAACGCCAAGAACTGATGACTTTGGGGCTCAAACCTAGGGTTAGTTAGGGAGCCAAATCATGATCAAACCATAGCAGGTAGTGACCCACCAGGCAGCAGAGAGGGCTCCAGGTTCTGCAGGCAGAAAAACAGCTATCACTGGGGCATCCGTGTAGGAAGGCACCATGGCAGCAGGTGTGTGAACCAAGCTTGGATTAGTGGGGCAGGACCATGGGTGGCGAGTGCAGATAGGCAGGGGACAGCATCTAGGAAGACAAGCAAGTTGGGAAGGCCCTCTTGGGCCAGGTTCAGGGGCTCAGTTTAAGGGCGCTGCAGGGTCGTCCCCCAGCTTCACTCTGGCTGCAGTGCAGAGAATGGCCCCGGGAGCCAGCTCTGGGTGGTGGGCTATCAGTGGTTAACCCTCCGAGAGATGGTGGAGGCTGGCACCGGGAAGTGGCAGCGAGGAGGAGTGGCTTGGGAAAGTCTTCCAGGTAGGCTGGACAGGCACCAGTGAATACTGAGTGTGGGACGCGAACACGAGAGGGTCAGGCACTGACTTAGCCTCTCAACTATT
This sequence comes from Oryctolagus cuniculus, assembly GCF_964237555.1. Taxonomy (NCBI): domain Eukaryota; kingdom Metazoa; phylum Chordata; class Mammalia; order Lagomorpha; family Leporidae; genus Oryctolagus; species Oryctolagus cuniculus. The sequence goes on from NC_091432.1 coordinate 70,109,918, forward strand.
AAATGCTAAGTTCTAAGCATCTCAGCAATGTCTTATTCTCAAAGCTACATGGGATTGATACAAAGAAGTTGAGAGTTTGTTGACTGAATAAATAACAACTCAGAAGGACTGGCACTTACTGGGTGCCGCAAGTCTCTGCAGGTGGGTGGGTGGGGGATCACTCTTGCCTGTCCAGCAGATGAGGGGGGAGGCTATGAGACCCTAATTAACTCAACTCAGGGCAGCTGACACCAGAGGCCAGCGCCCTATCCCACCTGGCTAGGTGGAGGGGGAAGGGAAATAAAGCATGAAGAGTGAGTGACAGGCCAGGCTCCTTAACCAGATCCAGGCGCCCAAATAGCGGAGACTTGGTGTACAGCTGGCTACCCCCACCCTCGCTTCGGTTCCGGCCCAGCAGGGCTCTCGCCCAGGTGGACACCTGCGCCTGGGCCCGCCCTCACCTGCGCGGCAGAATTCCTCGGCCTCCTGTGGCACCATATCCTTGACGCGGCTGCCGTAGGCCAAGCGGGCGTCCTGGTCGTAGGCCTTGAGGGTCTCGCTGGAGCTGTAGGACTTCTGCGGCGTTTTGCCCTCCTCGCTGTCGGCCGACGAACCGGTGTAGCGGCGCTCGGCGTCCCGGCGCCGGGTCAGCGAGCGGTAGGGCTTCCTCTCCTTCACGTCCATGGCCTCCGGCCCGCGCTCCTCCACATCCACCGGCAGGGGCCTCGCCGCACTCAAGGCCTCGCGGCCTGGAACCGAGGGGAAACCAAAGACAGGGCGTGAGCTCGGGCCTCGTGATGACGTGGCAGAGACCTGCTCCCTCACCGCCACGCAGCCAGCGCGAGGGCCCCTGCACGCAATCCCATCTCTGTGGCTTCCTCTGTCCACCGCGAAGATGCCTCGGCCTCTGCTTCAGTGAGCTTACCAAGGAAGTGACGCCAAGGCCGGAGCGCGCTGGGGTGGGTAGTGCCACCCCCGGACCAGAAGTGCACCTGTTTTATTCCCGCCATGGGCCGGCTGAGACCGGGCCGACCTAGCATTCCCAAGGGCTCCTAGCCAAATGAACGACTCCATGCGGCACCGGAATACACATTTTGCACATATTATCTCATCAAATGGTTTCCATCCTCAGATGCTACTCTCGCCAACTTTTGCGTGTGTGGAAATGAGCCAGGGAACAACCAACCAACCCTCAGGTATCACACACGGATGCTTATATAATGATTCACCTCCTGTCTCCTGCCCCTAGCGTGTGAGCTCCCAGAGAGCAAGTGCCCTTTATCTGCTTTCTCCCCTAATCTCTGGCACCTGAACAAGCTCTGCTGCAAGGTAGGTACCTCGGAAACAGCTGTCTAACCAGCTACCAACCCCATGTGACAGGTGAGAAAACTGAGGTTTGGAGCCTCCTTCAAGGTCCCTGCAATGCCGGTGACAGAGCCAGGTGGGAACCCAGACCTGCCTGGCTCTGAAGCCTGCTCTAGTCTGCTTCCCTGGGGACCCCTGCGCTTCCCCCTCTTGCTGCTGGGTCCTTCCAGCCAATCACCTAGAGACTCAGGGGCCTCAGCAGTGCCTCCCTCAGCACCTGGGGAGCACAGGGCCTGCCGCACACAGCTGCGTGTTGCTGGGGTGTCTGAGCCAGGGGACCTCCTAGTCGCCCTCTCGTCTTTCCTCCTCCTCGTTCTGTGGCCCCTACTTTGCACCCTGGGGATCTGTAAGCTGTGCTATCACCCGCTTTCTCCTTCCAATGTCTTCCTTTAGCTCCGGTCAGGAGATGGGCAGAATGCAATCCACAAACTGCACCTGAGGTGCCACCTGCTCAGTCCTGTCTTTTCCTTGCTCCATTTTGCAGAGCAACATGGGTGCACACAACATTCCCTGTTTCAGTGTCCTGTTAGAGAAAGAGCAGAGCGACTGGCAGGTCCTGGTGTCAGGGGTCTGTCCTGGGGGCACCTGCCCGTGCTGCAGTGGGGAAGCAGGGGTGTCTTGTGAATGGTTAAGATAAGCTGGAAAGTCAGATGTCAAGTGTGCGATTTAAAAATGTCCATAATTATCATTTTATTTCAAAATAGTATACAGACCAAATAAAACACTGGGGCAGGGGGAATTTGGTCTGAGGGTTACTGGTTTGTGGGTTCTGCCTTCAGTCATGGACAGAAAAGGCAGTCCTTTGGCCTGATCATACTCTCTTCCATCCTAAGGCCTCCAAGCCTCTCTCCAGAGCGAGTCTTAGTTTGGCTCCTGTGCAAAAGCCTCCGTCTATTTTGTGAATGAAATATCTAGACCCAAATGGATGTCCTAGCCTGGAGTCAGCATCACTTTGCTCTATGGGATTTGTTAAGGGTCCTGAAATCCCCCCAATGCAATTCTCTGTATTTTTTAGAGCGCAAACATTTGTGATTTTCTTGGGGCCTCTTAGTAACTATGAAGCATCTAAGACAACTGTTTTCATCTCCATTTTATAGATGGAGACACCTGACCCAGGGTCATATCGCCTCCTGCCTAAGGTCACATGTGATTGGCAGTGAGGCTGGCATCCCCAGATAGACCAGAATGCTTTGCGGTTGTACCTAGAGCCAATCCAGATGGATAAGTGACCCTTTCTGGTTCCCAGTTTTCAAACTATTCCAGGAGTGGTATGCTGGAGCAATGGGCGTGAGCTGGGATACACAGAAATCAGATTACATGACAGGGGCCCAAAGCCAGGACTCTGTGCTCCACTGCGGGGCCATCTAGATACTCTGCCTCCCTACACTGGCTGCCAAGATGACAGTCCCCGAGTGAGTGACAGGAAAGGCTGGAGACGATACTTTCTACTCCAAGGTCTTTAACATTTTCTTGACTATAACCCACAGTAAGAAAAACATCACACGTTGTGAACCCATACACGAGTGGATGGAAAGGTGTAAACTAGCAACAAAATATGGACGAAAGCTTACTACATGATGAGCAATGCACTGTGCCTCCTGTTTCATTCTCCCTCGTTTATTTTTGAGAGGCTGATTGTAACACTTTGAATTGCTATCGTGACCGATACTGGCTTTCCAGCCAGAGCACTATTGTGTTCTCATCTGAATGAGGATTTACCGCGGCTGCTGCTTCTGTGTCCCCGAGCATTTTCCTCCCACCCCCTGAGTGACAGTAATGATGGTGATAATAATGAGGACTCACATGTTAGCCATCACTAATACCAGACACTCACTCATAAGAGTATTAATAATGGCATCAACAATACCAGCTAATAGACTATGATTAGCAGCCAATTCTTACTTTTACTATTATGATATGGGATAACATTGTTAATCCTCATGCCAGTTCTTTGAATATACATATTAAAATTATCTGCAAATTATAGATCAGAAGCTCTGAGGTTAAGCATCTTGCCCAAGGTTATACAGCTCTTGACTGGTGGAGCCAGAACTGTGACTCAGGATGTTGAACTTGGCACATGGACATAACCACTAGATGTTCTTGCCTTTGTGGGCTGTGCTGGATGAATGGGCTGAGCTCAGGTCATGCCACTATCCCACTTGGGCCCTGCAAGCTGCCCTGCTGAGCCTGCAGATGGTTGCCAGTTTCTCGATCAGAACAAAGGCACTCCCGGCTCTGGCCCATCCGCCTGAGCCACTGCACTTTCCTAGGCAGGAATCCTATAGCCTCTCTGCCTTGGCTCACGTCTGCCTCTCCCTTCCTTTCGGTTCCTAGGGGCTGGCCTCGCATCCGCAGTGCTCAATGTCTGTTGAGTAAGTGAACCATTGGGCACCGACTTCATTCCTTCCCATGAACCTTAAGTATCAACACATCGGTATTTCATATAGGCAACGTTGTATGAGGGCCACCTTAGAGGGCCATGTTGCACAGGCATATTCTTTTTAAGTGTCACAGGAACCCTGGGCCTGAAGGATGCATCTCTCATTGACCAGCTGTGTGACCCTGAGCCAGAATTAAACCTCTCTGTGCATTGGTTTCCTCATACAGGAAGCTAAGGCTGACATGAGTTAACACATGCTCCTGGTCCCTGTGGTCCCTGGTGCATAGTGAGTGCTCCAGGTATGTTAGCCACTATCATCATCATCATAAAGATCAAGATCAAGATCAAGGCTCCAGCTAGGGGTCAGGGATAAATGGAGAAGGAACATCCCCTCGGAAGCAAATGTCCACAAGACTGAGGCGCGTTAGGCTCTTAAATAGGTGGATGACTTTTTCCTCTCGTCGGCGTGTACCTAGTGACTAGAGACATTGACAGATATGCGCCTTATTTGCATTTTCTTTTAAAAAAATTTTGGAGATGTTTTGGGCTTACTATAGTAATTCAGTAAATATTTGGAATTCAGTAAGTGTTTGGAATGGATGGGAGGTTGGTCATGGTTCACCCCCAAACTGGCATTTAACGGAGAGAGAAAGGAGAGGCTGGGGAGAAGGAGTGGCAGTGGGAGGACATTCCCCATGGAACCAGGCTCTCCGGCACGTCAACCTTGGCTACCTAAGCAGGGTGATGGGAGGAGAGTCGCTCCCTCTCACCACTGCAGAACAACCTGCCACCCAACCTGCTTCCCCCAGACACTCTGACTATTTAATACTGTGGAGTCTCCTCGTGCTTGGTCTCTGGGTTTCCCTAAGGGAGGTAATGGAAGGAGCTGGCGACAGGAGGGCAGGCGAGAGGTCCCAGTACATCTTCCCTGCTCTGAAGTCCATGCCATCTCCCAACAGATGGCCCCACATCCTACTGGGCTCTGCTAATGCTGCACGTCTTTCTCTGCCGTTCCTGCCCGGGGCCCAGGTGTGCCAGTTTCCTTCTGCGGTTAGACCCTGAGTGTCTCACCATCTTGGTGGTGGTGGTGGGGGCAACCACCTGGAGTGAATTCTGTTACCTGTCAGCATTATCACCGCAATCCTCATCAAACTCCTAACACTGATGCCCTGACTTGCTCAGGGTTTTCCGTGGCACAGGTGATGGATGGTCTTTGACTGGACACCTCACGCAGTTCTCATCATGCCGACCTCTGTGAATTGGTCCCATTTACTAATGAAGACGCTGGGACTTACAGAAGTTAGATAACCGGCTTAAAATAACTCAGCAAGAGAATCAAGAGCTGGCCGACCAACTCCAGGCCCTCCTTCCTGTGACCCCCTTCCATGGCAGTGACAGATGAGCTCTGGGTTAGGAGTCAGTCACACTCTGGCCACCAGCTCACCGCGTGACCCTGGCAAGCCCCTTACCTCAAGAGGCTGGGTTTGTTGGATGCTTTGTAAACTGTAACATGCTAATAGTTATGAGGGATTGGGAAATTATGAACTGATGAATGTCATTATTGCTTTGCATTTTTTCTTTAAAATTTATTTATTTTTGAGAGAGAGAGAGAGAGAGTGAGAGAGAGAGAGAGAGAGAGAGAGTTCTCCCAGCTACTAGTTCACTCCACAAATGCACCCAACAGGCTGTGTCAGGCTGAAGGGCTGCAGCCAGGAGCCTAGAATTCAATTCAGGTTGGGAGTACTTGAGCCATCACCTGCTGCCTCCCTGGAATCAGAGCAGAATGGACTGGAACCTATGTGACACAGGTGCCCCAGGTGGCGTGGCAACTGTTACGCCAAATGCCTGCCCACTTTGTGGTTATTTCTAACCCACAAGTTAATAACTACTTTAATCATAGACTTAAGTAGGCGAGTTACGGTTGGGGATGCTCCAGTAGCAAAGCTAGCAGCTCAGTCATTGCAGGCCTTGGGTTAAATGTGGAGGCTCCAGAGGAGGTCTATAACCAAGACACAGACCATGAGGCTGCCACGTGGCAATGCTGACGCTGACCACACCTGTGAGTCGTGCGAGGCCCTGCCAAGGACTGGGCCCACCGGCCTGACCCTGGGCTGCTGCTGTCTGAAGCTCTTCCCCAACTGAAACCCGAGCACCACAGAGGTGACTTCTACCAGTGGTCATGGCCCACGCCCATCCATGCTGGGCACTGTGGGCTCCAGGGCTCAGCCCTGCAATGATAGCTCACTGTCCCTCAGGGAGGTAGCCACAGGGAGAGCAGAAGTGACAGATGCTTCCATTAAGTACCAAACGTTATTGTTTCTGCTTGTGGGACAGGGGTACCAGTTCGGGTGTATGTGAGGGAAGGAGGGCAGGCCTGGGGCAAGAGCAGGGAGACACACAACTCATCACTTTGCATGTCCCCTGGGAGGACTGAGTCATTCCCCTGATCAGAGACCAGGCTCCACGGCTCAGAATAGTGACCAAGTACACACAGCCAGAAAAGGACAAGGCTGGGACTTGAACCCAGGACCTTCTGATTCTGCAATGTGGTTGTTTCTGTTTATGGATGCTGAAACTGGGCTTGGATCTGTCCGAAGGCTTGAACAGGTGTGTGAATGTGGGGCTGTTTGGGGGACCACTGGTGGTGACGGTGATCAGCATGTCATTTCACACAAAAGAGAGTCATCACAGCCATGCACTGCTATTTGAACACACCCTCGTGTTTCCAGTCCCTGCAAGGACCTCACAAACGAGGTGGTCATCTCAGGTTTTACATGCTTTCTGGTTTACCCAGAAGATAATGAACGCAGACATTAAGCGACTGGCTCTAGATCACTTGGCTTCCAAGGGTCAGAGTGTAGATTTAAACCAGAGGGATGTTTCCACCTCAAGGGAAGTATTGAACTCCTAGTACCACAGGCTAATTCCTTTGGTAAATACCTGCTAAGGGCCTTTTCTGGCCTAAGGGCTGCAGAAAACCATCAGAGGCAGCACAGGAGGCTCCTTCTTCCCTCCTTCCCCTCTCCCTGCCTGTCTCCTGCCTTCCCTCGGCCCTAGCACTGAGCTCCTGCCGTGCCTTGCTTCATTTGAGGCATCAGAGCATGAGACAAAGGCCTCGTGGCCTCCTGTGAGCTTCTACACAGCGCGAAGGTGAGACAGGAAGAGTTTCAGGGAAGGACTTGGTCCCAAATCCAGCCCATGGTGGCCCAAAGGTGCACAGACACAGTGACATTTAAATCAAGGCCAGAGAGTGCTGAGTGAAAAAGCAAGCCAAGCCAGATGATGCTGAGGAAGGAGAGGAATGAGGTCCAGATCCGTGGCTTCCAAATTTCTCTGCCTTGCAGCATAGATGGGAGGGGTCTTCACAGGTTCATAGAATATGCAAATTAGGGAAAAAATCAAGCATGGATTTCAATATTTTTTGCACCAAAAGAAACTTTTCTCTTTTTTTAAAGATGTATTTCTTTATTTAAAAGGCAGAGTTGCAGAGAAGCAGAGGCAGAGAGAGAGAGAGAGAGAGAGAGAGAGAGAGAATCTTCCATCTACTGGTTCACTCCCCAAATGGCCATAATGGCCGAGTGAAAGCCAGGAGCTTCTTCTGGGTCTCCCATGTGAGGCAGGAGCCCAAGCACTTGGGCCATCTTCCCCCTGCTTTCCCAGGTGCATTTGCAGGGAGCTGAATTGGAAGTGGAGCAGTGGGGACTGGAACCGGTACCTATATGGGATGCCAGTACTGCAGGTGATGGCTTTACTTGCTATGCCACTGCACCGGCCCCAAGAAACTTGTCTTTAAATTCCATATTCTGTGAACTTTTTAAAGTTCCCTTTTTATACACATCACAATTCAGGGTACACACTCAACTGTAAATTTAGCTGTTTTACACAAATTGATGGAACTCTGTAGATTCTTACTGCAGGTGTGGAATCTGCTATTTTCTCTTCTTCTTAAATCCACTTCTTAATGAGTTGTCAGCCTCCAGTTTGTAAAAAACCTGTTGTAGGTCACAGCCTGTATGAATGAACCTGGAACTGACTGCAGCCCAGTGCTCTCTGGAGTTCGAACCTCAGGGAGGAAAGAAGTTGGAGACAAAGACCGAGGAGTGGGGCTGCTGTGGGGCCGCAGGTCAGAACGCCAGTTCCAGTCCTCACTGCTCTGCTTCCGATCCAGCTCCATGCTAATGCATGTGGGAAGGCAGCAGAGGTGCCTGGGTCTCTGCCACTCCTGTGGGAGACCCAGATAGAATTCCTGGCTCCTGCCTTTGGCCTGGCCCAGCCCTGGGTGTTGTGGCCCTTTGGGGATAGAATCAGCAGATGGAAGATCTCTCTCTCCCTTTCAAATGAACAAATAAATCTTAAAAAACAACAGATTGTGAGTGAGATGAGGAGTGAACAGCCTGATAGAAGAGACAAAGCAGTCTCTATAACTAATGACAAAGATGAGTAGGAAAACGCAAAATGCGGGAGGCAGAGAGAGCTGCTGGAGGGAGCCTGTCTTTTAGGGGCCGCCTACTCCTTGGGCAGGGTGTGGGTGCTGTGGTGAGGCTGGAAGAAGGGCAAGGCTGTGGGGCTCAGGGAAAAGGGGAGAAACAGGAAACAAAGCTTTTGGTGTCTGGATAAAAACTCCGGGAGCATATCTGGGTCCTTGGTGTAGGCTCCCGCACTAGCTCCAAAGGACAGGGGCCTGCAGCATTGTCTGGGAGACGCCCACAGCCTGTGCAGCGTGGCCGAGAAACCTCAGCCATGGCCAGAGCCCGCAGGGAAACGGGGGCTGCTATCACTAGCCGCTCACCTCACAACCCAGAAACAGGAAACTGACTGAATTCCAACCGGACTGAAGTTTTACAGGTTTTCCTTAACATGAGCGCCAGGTGATATTTTCAGTTCCTTATGTATTAAAAGGACCCACAAATATCTCAGCACAAAGTCCTGGGTAGTCTCAGGGTGCATATAAAATCACCTCTAATTTTCTCTTCCTTAGTCATCTGCATTTGGTCCTGGGATACTTTTGTGTTCAGCCAGGCTGAGGAGTGCTGGCACCTGTTCTGGTGCCAGGTACTGTGTTGGGCTGTGTGCCAACCACAGAAAGATGCATGGTTATCCCCACTCCACAGGCTTGGAAACTGAGCCTTAGGGCAGCAAAGTGATGCTCCAGATGGCGTAATAGGCCTGGACTGGAATCTGGCAGATCTGCCTTCCAGGTCTGTCCTCTCCGCTGTGCATGCTTCTCCTGTCACTCCGGGGAATGCCCTTGACATTTCAAACAGCAAGACAGTGTCACTAACAGTGGCTGAGGTCAAGGTCTTCCTATGCAATGGATCCTCACCACATCCCCAGCCATGCCCATTTCACAGATGACGAAATCAGCATGTGGAGAGTTCAGTGCCTTGCCCAGGCAGCCAAGCAGGAAAGTGGCAGAGCCAGGGCTCCAACCTGCAGCCATGCCACTCCAAGGCTCAAACTTTCAGTCGTAACCTACACTGCTTCCCCTATGGGCCATGCCTTCTTTTAACTGACCTCCGTGGTCTATTTCTTCTTTCACTTCATTTGTTAATGCATTCGTTCCTCTGATGAACTGAGGCAGCACCTGTCAGGACCTTGGCCGGGGCTCCCGAGGCGGCTTCTGGCACATGCTCTGCACGTAAGTGCTCTTTTGGGCTGGGGGAAGGCTTTCCTGGGAACGTGGTGCAGTGTGGCCGCGTGCCCAATCTGTCTGTGGGGACATCCCCAACAGGCAGCTGGCAGGCAGGTGACAGATGGCTCCGCTGCCTACAGGACCCTTCTTGCCCCTCTGTCACCAGGCTTGTTGTGGACCAGGTGTCAAAGGGCGGACGGTGGCTGCATGGGCACTGCTCCTCCGATCTAGAGCCCTTGAGCTGGGAGAGCTGCCTCCCAGAGCAGGCTGACCCTCCAAGAGCTGGAATCTGCAAGACCCGGGGCTCACAAGGCCCCCAGGCAGCAGGAGGTTTTAAGCTGTGTTCTGCAAATTCCTAGATCTGCATCCTTTCTTCTCCCAAAGAAATCTCATAAGTGCCCTTACGGATGGCAGCGTCTTGGAGCCAGAAGATGTGTTAGGATCAAGGGTCAGCTGATTCACGCCTCATAGGATGCTCAAACCTCCTCTATACCGTCCCCACCCCGTGGTCATACTACCTCCAGAACTGGGGCTTCACTAATTCCAAGCACCGTTCTGCCTGCCAGACCCTGTGCTTCTTGGGGTGAGTGGGGCTGAAATCTGCCTCCTGCAACTCATCTCAACTGCTTGGGCTCTCAGGAAACAGATCTGACACCTTTGCCCTGGCAATAGCCCTTCCTGACTGCACACAGGGCCAGCCAGGGTGCCCTGGAGTCTTCTCATCCCAGCCAACACCTCTCCTGTGATTTTCAAACCCCTACTTTCCTGGAGATCTTTTCCCAGGTTCATCCATTTGCCTCCCTCCTCCCCACGTAACAAGGCGTTACAAGATCCCAGGCAAAGTCTACAGAGATGGAGTTGGCTCATGCTCAATCTTGGTGCTCAAGGAGCCGATGGGCCAGTCAGCAGGACAAGAGGAGGAGGTGGCAAAGTGCGACTGGTAGAGGCCCACTGGGGTGCACTGCTCCGGTGGGCAGGGCTGCAGAGGCTGCCTGAAGGAGATGGCATTTGAGCCACGCTGGGAAGATGAGCGGGAGCTGGGGCAGGGAGGGGGGCACTCTGAGCTCCTGCTGCCTCTCCCGTGGTGTGGCCGGGATCTGCAGGGAACCTCTCGGGCAGTGTGCTGTCCTCCCTATGCCCCTCTCTCTTGTACCTGAAACCATCTTCCCTGGGGCAGCTGCACCCCATGTGGCTATCTGAGAAGTCAGGCCCCAGGGCCTATGATCTGGTCTCTGGGGACCCAATGATTCCCCTGAACGGCACCCTGGGGCACTGCCTGAGTCTTTGGTGGCTCAGCCTCCTTTCTTTTCTCTGGGACATCCCTTCCAGGATCCAGCTGCAAACCCAGTTTATTCGAGGGTGAACTCTGTGACAAGTGTGCTTCTTCCTGACTTCCTGTGGACTTACTCTGCACCATGAGTTGATTAGAGGCGGGGGGGGGAGCAGACTGATGCATTCCAAGTCTTGGCCTGTCTCTGCTCAGGGCTCCCCAACAGGCCCCTGCTGGCATGCAGGTGGCGCTGAGAGGAACCAGCACCGCTGAGAAGCAGCACCAGCTAAGCCTTCTGGAAATGGTGGGGCTCTGTTTTAATGTGAAGGAGTTCACGGCCTGAAGTTCTTGGGTGGAAAGGAAAGGGCTGGTTCCCTTCTTCCTGTGTCCTGAGCCAGCCCCTAGGTTGAGTCCCGGCTGGGCAGCTCTGGGGTTGTGGGCAGGGAAAGAGTTGGAGACACGCTTGCTTGTGCTCTTCTGGCCCCGGCTAGAGATGAGACACCCGGCCGCAGGAACACCAGGGAGGCCCCTCCTGGGGCTTGGCAGAGGGGCCCCTCTGGAACCTGGAGGCAGGTGCCATGCACAGAGTCACTGATCCTGTGGGCTTCCCTGTACCCCAGGAAGCAGGAAAGCCCTGCAGTGACAAGCATTGGCTCTGGAGTATGCTGGCTTGGGTTCAAATCCCAGCTCTACACTGAATCAGCCATGAGCCCAGAGCCTCAGTTTCTGCAACTGTAATACTCAGATAGTCACTGAATTTCTTAGGGAGAGCTGCTGGAGGCTTCCATAGTATAATACATGCAAAGGACTTAGCGCAGAGACCACCAGCCACTGGCACTCAGGGGAAGTCCCCTCTGTGCAGGGCAGCCAGCACAGAACGGCTGAAACAGAGGCACAGTTCAGAAGGAGGCCCTTGGCTTCTCATCCTGGTAGTGACCCTCGGGTGTCACGTGGTCATAGATAAGCGCATCTCCCCTCGAGCCTGAGTTTCCTCAGCCGTGCAGTGGGAATGAGGATCCTGTTCCTCCTAGGGCTGTGAGACAGCACGTGGAGACACTCAGTGTGCAGAATAGCTTCCTGTCTTCTAGGGCTCCAGGAGTGCCCTGGGCCTGGAGGCTGCTTGAATACCAGTGGTGACGGGTAGCTCACTGGCACTCAAGGCTCCTCCTGTCGGTGGCACGCTGCTGGCAGGGCCCAGCCCTTGCCCTCAGCATCCTTTTTTTTAAGGGCAAATCCATGCCTTCACCCCACCTGAGCACCGCAGCTCTGTGAGGGAAGCCACTGACTGCACCTTCCCAGAGCTGCTCAGGACTTGGTGTTTGGAGAGGAGGAAAACAGAGAGTCGGGCGGCTGTGACGTGCTGTCAGCCACACCCCAGCAACAGAAGAGCTTTCAGCTCTTCCATCCATGGCCTCAGTTTTCTCTTGTGCGACACGGGGTGACGGGGTGTCATACATGTCACCCATGCTGGAGGACTGCTCTGGAGTTCCAGAACACACACACACATACACACACACGTGCACACACGCATGCACATCACAGAATCCCTTGGAGAGATGCAAAAGGGGGGGTCTCACAACACACACGGCTGCTTAGTGAAGGTGGCTCGGATAGGGCTGTCACGTGCAAAGCAAGGCCGGGAGCAGTGACTGGCAGACCTGCACTTGCACTTGCAGGTACCCACGCCTCAAAGAGGTGGAGAAACACTCGTAATGATGGGAAAACCCTAACCGCCTGAAGCTGCCTCCACTTCCAATAATTAAAGGCAGGCTTAATAGATATTAGGGCCCTCTTCCCAGCAGCTGGGTGGCCAGGCGAGTTTTATTTCAATAATTAGCTGCTGTAAGTCACACAGAACTGGAGACGGCTAGAGACAGGGCCCGTCTCTCACGGAGCTAATTGTGCCCAGAGTTCTGCACGCCTAATGAAGCCTTCCACCGCTCCATCCCTTTCATCCCCGGCCTCAAAGGCCTTCACCATCGGTAATTAAGTCTCATAAGTGCCGTGAAGAAAGGATTCTCCAAGGCAGTCGGGAAGGAGAAGAGGCTGTTGGAACGGAGGTGGGCAGTCTGTTGTGCAGAGGGCTCCCAAGCCAGGGGGCAGGGAGCCAGGGACACACTCCAGCCAGAGCCAGGGGGTGGAGGTGCAAGCGTCTGGCCTCAGTGCCTTCTACCTGGACCAAGGGAACTGCAGACTCTGTGGTCTCCGCTGGCCGTGTCCTATTGAATCTGGTTAAACCCCGAGCCTGCAGGCTTTCTGGAGGATGGAGACTGCAGTTCAGGCTGGGGTAAATCAACAACCACTCTGTGATTCTTAGAGTTCTGGGAACTTCGAGCAGAGCATCGCCCAAGCCCCATCTGCTTGGATTCCTTCTCTGAGTCCTTATGGACGCCTGCCAGTCCTGGCTGGGCCTCCCGTGACAGGGAGCTTACCCTCAACACATTCCATCCTCTAAGCTCGGCCTTAGCTCATCCCAGTTGTGACCTGGAATTTGCTTCCTTCCACAACCTTCCCGGTGGCTTCTAGCTTGATGCCTCAGAAAGTCACGAACAAGCAGGCTCCCTGCTCCCCACACCCAGGCTGTGCAGCGCAGCAGAGCACCGTGGCTGAAAATGCAGGCTGGATATCAACTGCACAGTCCAAAAAGGAAAGAGCGAGAAAGCAGACCTCACCAAAATCCAAAACCCACGCTCGGCAAAAAGGATGAAAAGACAAACTGGGTGGGAAAACACTTTTGGCAAACCCCCTAGCTGCAAAAGCTGGCATCTAGAGTCCACAAGGAACTCCCCAAACTCGACAGTCAAATAAACAATCCAATTAGAAAATGGCCAAAAGATATGAATAGAGATTTTCACCCAAGAAGATACACAGATGGCAAATGAGCCCATGAAAAGATGTTCAGCATCATTAGTCATCAGGGAAATGCAAATTAAAACCACAATGAGCTATCACCGCATACCTATCAAAAGGGTTAAAATTAAAAAAAAAAAAAGCAACAACTCCAACTGCTGGCAAGGATGCAGAGAAATTGGATCACCCGTACATTGCTGGAAGGAACAGGAAGTGGCCCAGCTCCACTGGAAAGCAGCGTGGTAATTTCTTAGACAAGGAAACACACAGTTGCTCTCCCGGGCACTGATCCCTCAGAAAGGAAAATGTATGTTCCCACAGAGCCTGTACAACAGAGTTCGGAGAAGCCTTATTTGGGGCTGGCACTGTGGCACAGCAGGTTAAAGCCCCAGCCTGCAGCGCTCACATCCCATATGGGCGCTGGTTCAAGTCCCAGCTGTTCCACTTCTAATCCCGTTCCCTGTTGATGAGCGTGGACTCACAGCTTGCCGGCAATCACACCTCCCTGGATCCCACCCCTTGTGTGGACACTGGCATGGGGGCTGATCATGTGATTTGCACAGCCCAATGGGTCAAGGGGACATTAGCAACCTTGGATCAGAGGCATGAAAATTCCTTGAGCACTTGGGCTTGCTCCTTCCCCTGCTGCTATTGGAAAGCAGTCATCATGGAAAAAGGCCCAGGTTAGCCCAGGTTAGGCCCAGGTTAGCCCACTTGTTGCAAGAGACACAGGACCGAGCCAGACATCCCCCAATAGATTACCGCCACATGAGACCAGAGGATACTGGCTTAACCACCTAGCTCCAGCCTGCCCAAAGGCCTGACCCTCAGAAACGTTCACTTTAAGCCACTCTATTATGGGGTGGTGTACTACATAGCAAAGGCTAACTGGTAGAGGTATTTTAATTTCCATATTATAGAGGCAGAAATGAAGTGCAGATCATTAAAGTACTTTAAAAAGTAAGAGGAAATATTATGAGGATAATAAGGATAATGCTAGTGTTTCAACAGTACTTCAGAGCCTGGGACCTTCTTCCACATTTCCATGTGATTTAATCTACCACCCTGTACCTCTCTTTTTGGAAGCCTATCAAAGTTATGCTTATAGGTAAGTAGTTGCTTAATTATATGCTGCAGCTCTATGGACTATGCCCATCTTGTTCAGCATGGAATCCTTCCAGCCTGGTAGATAATGAACATTTAATAAATAAGGATTAAAAAACTGGATAAGTGAACAAATGCCTCTTAGTAGTGGAGTTAAGATGCCTTATTAGATAAAAAACTGAAGTTCAGAGAGGTAACTGGCCTTGTTTCAAAGTCACACAGCGAGCACGAGGCAGGAACCGGAGCTCAAATGAAACCCAGTTCTTTTAATGCAAAGTGCAAAGGGCTGCCCTTCAATTTTCCATGCATCCCGAGGGTGAGCCAGACAAGGAAATGAATAACTACCCCACAGTTAGGCAGGAACGTTGCTGGATGAATTCCACATGTTTAAGGAATGCCAGTCCCCATACTAAGAGGATTCTGATCAGATCAAGCTCTCAGTTGGAGCAGCAACACGCTGTGGTGTGAACCCCACTGCCTGGGATCAGAGCTGCCTGTTAGCACGAGGCCTGTACCACCCAGCCCCAGGTTCCTGCAGGGTGCCCGAATTGAGCCAAGCCAGCAACACAGGCATTCTGGCAAGGTCTGCCCTGGGCCCGGGGCCAGGCTGCGTGTTCCTCAGTGAGGGGACAGCAGGTGGGCGCTCCCAGCTCTGCATTCTCTTTCAGACGTCCCCCTCCCCTGCTGCTCACCGCACAGAGGTGACATTCCCAGAATGCCCCTGACCACTCTGCCCAGGGAGCCCCCTGCCTCCAACTGTGAAGGCTCTACCTTCCCAAAGGCTCCAGGGACAGAAGACGGCTACCGGGCCCTCCTCCACCTCCCAGCTGCCCCAGCGCCACAGCAAGCCCTGTGGCCTCCCTCGGTGGCCCTGGCTGCCTCTTGACCATCCAGGAGGGCCTCAGGCCATCCTCTCCGTGGGGAAGCGCTGGCCCTTGGCCCCTCTGCCGGCTAATGGGACACCTGGGTCACTGCATCCTGGCTTCCTGGGGTCAGGCCCTCACTTTGTTCTCCTGATGATAGCCCTTAATTTGTTTTCATTAAGAAACTCTGCCAGTCACTCCATCAATCCTGCTTTTGGGGGGTCATTAACCTCAGCTGTTAACTGCACCAGGCTTGGCGGCTACGCCAACCAGGAGAGGAAGTGGGGGTAGGGGGTGAGTGGAGGGGTGGTGCTTGCTCTCCCCAGGGCGGGAAGCAGAGGACTAGGAGCTCTAGAGTGAGCTTGGCCTCTCCTGGCCAGCAGCAACCCAGATTCATCCAGCACAGAGTTTCCAGTGGCAGGCACCTTCGCATGTCACGTGTCACTGCGACACCATGGAGCTGAGACAGGCAGGGCAAAGCAGCACCGCCTCCATCTCACGGCAGGGACGCTCCCTGTTGGGAGAAAGGGAGGCACCGCAACTGAGTGCCCCCAGACTCAAAGCCCAGGCTGTCCCCTTCTCCCCCCACCAGCTGTGTGCCATGGCGATGTCCCCTCTCCCTGCTTCCTCTCCAAAGTGGAGACAGTCTGTCTACCTGCTTCACAGGGCTGTGGGGAGACTGCGTGTGTGAGTGCAGGCCAAGCACTTATCACAGGCCGAGTGTGTGGCTACTCAGCGTTGTTATTCCCATTATTATTTCATTCAGGCCCAGAGGCAGCGCCGCGCCTCGGCACCCTACTCACACTATCAGGCTGGGATGCAGTGTCCTTGTTCGGCATGACTATCTGCTCACTCAGTGGGCACCGAACACAGATTTACCAGGGACCTACTGTGTGCTTGGATCTGTGCTGGGCCACAGGGCTGCAGGGGTTGGGGTCTCGTCCTGGAAAGACAGGAAGGCACCAGTTTTGAGCAGGTGCATTCCTGCACCCACCAGCCTGTGCCATGGGCCAGTGATCCCAGGCCTCACCCTCCACACCTAGAGCACCACCTGGTCATCCGGGAGCCTGGAGAGGGAGAAGGGGATGGGGCCTTCCCAGGCAAAGTGCTGTCTGACCCCAGCTCTTGGCAGCAGAGGGGAGAGGAGAGCCATGCTGTAGCAATCACTCGGGTCACCGGGCAGGGCTGTGCTCTCTGGGAAACCTGAACCACCCTCAAAGAGAGGGCCGTAATTGGCTTAGGCTCTGTGCCTGCTCCAAGGGAGCATCACAAAACAGGATTAGCTCCTAAGAGGGCCGGGCCCCACATACAGGCCAGATGGCTGGAAACCAGCACATTTTGCCTCAGCCTCCCCTTTGCCTGATGGAGGTTGGGGGGGGGGGGCAGGAAGGAGCCTGCTGGCTTTCCTTTGCTTTCCATCCCCCTCATGCCAGAAGAGGGCATTTAAGTCAGGGCCCTGAACCTCGAAGGAAAGGGGAAGGGCCTGGAGAACGATCTAGAAAAAGCCCAGGCTTGCTCAGACCTCACAGCCTGTGGCCAGCAATCAGATTTGCATCCCCAAGGGGAGAGGCCCAGTGGCGCTGAGACACACGGTGCAGGTCCTGGACCCGCCACTCAACAGTTTACACAGCACTGCCAGTCACGCTGCCTCCACCACTCGCATCCAGGGCAGGGTGGCAGCAGGCAGGAGTGTGGGCGCTGGCTTGGCAGAGCCCACGTGAGACCTGGCTTTGTGATCCTTGGCAAACAGTGATCACACACACTTATGACAAGCACAAATGGTGGCTCCCACACTGCCGCCCTTGCCTGTAAACGGAGGATCAGAGAGGGCCATTCTTGGCCCTGACCCACAGCACTTTGCAAAGTCCCATCTCATCTCCACTCTCTCAGTCTTTTGAGCTATACCGGGAGGTGATGGAGATTAGCCCCACTCTGAGGAGGTGAGAGTGTCATGTTGGCAGGCAGGTGGAAGCTTCAAAACCATGGAGCGCTGCACAAAGACATGTGATTCCTGTCATGGCCACAAGGTGAGGCCACAAGGTGTCACCCAGCTGACAAGGAGCAGAGCTGGGGCCTGATCCTCACATTCTGATGCCTGATGTCCTCTCACTGGGCCACAGTGCTATCTGTCACACGTGCCTGTGAGAGAGGATTTACCCCATGCAGGATCCATCGGGCTGATGGCATTTAAATACTTGGCTATTTGGAAAGTACAACAATAAGCCGTTGAGGATAAATGCCAAGCCTCTAACGGGATAGGAACACAGAGGTTTGTTGGGGCACAGGGGTTTGTGAGCATGACTGATGCTCTCGCTCCCAGGCTGTGTGCAGAAGGCAGGCTGGCTGTGAAAGCACTGCCGACCTCCAGGCACTCCTGCGGCCCGCACTGCATCCCTGTGGGCAAGGACCCCCTTCCCGGGGGAGCAGCAAGACCCAGAGCAGCTCAGGATGTATCCAAACGACACAGCCAATACGGGCCACACCTGGGATTTGAACCTGATAGTTTTGAAATCATGCATAAGTTTTTTTTTTTTTCCCACAATACACATTTTCTATGAACTTTTTGAAGACCCCCTAGTATGTTTAGATTTCAATTTCCCTGCACCAATTAAATGTATCTTTCAACTCCACTTTGCACAAACCCATGGAAGTCCCTCAAACTTTCCATTCCGTGCTTGGGGGGGGGAGGGGCAATGTGTTTGGGGTTCTGGGAATCAGACCCTAGGTACCTCGAGGACACAGGTCCCTGTGTTGGCCGTGAGAATGCCAAGATGAGTCTCTCATGGACCTGTCTTGCAGGACTGCTCTGTATGATGGGGAAGCACAGCCAGAAACAGATAATCCCTCACCCCACAATCCTACAGAAGGGCTGTCTCACCCAGCCTGGGGCAGCTGATGCTTGTGAGATGCTGGGAGATGCACCGGGGAGCTGCCAGTCATTGGCGCTGCAGAGAGGGGAAGGAGTAGGCTCTCAGGCTCTGGAGTCCCCTTCCCTGGGCCAGCCTGGGTGCTGGATATGCTTTATGTGTTTCACATACAGGCCTCCATTTAGGACTGTATTCAAGCAATGAGATCTTTGGCTAGAAACAAGTTCAAACACCACTGCCTTAAGACATAGTCTCGATTTGGACTGGCCTGAAGGAGCCATTTATATAATATTGGTTTGTCAGCCTGGGATAACTTGACTCATCCATTCTTTCTGCATTCTCATTGAAGACATCTATCAAAAATGGCTAATTTATGCCTTTTACATAAATCTATTGATTATCTGTTACGAGCTAGACATCATTCTAGGTGTTGGAGATACATAAAAAATAAATCTCTCACCCTGCCTGCATTCTTCCACCCTCTGGAAGTAGCTTCTAGATATTTTTTCTAAAAAGCAAATCAGACTGCAACCGTGTCCTTGCCCAAGACCTTCAGTGGCTTCCCGTTGTCCGAGCCTTGCAACTCACAGTGTGGCTCGCAGACTTGCGGCATCAGCTTGTTCAAAATGCAGGCTCCAGCTCAGCCCCACACACTCAGAATCTCTACTGAGATTCCTAGGTAACACCTATGGCTTTGCAGTCTGAGAGGCATGGACCACAGGATGCCAGCCTGGCTCTTTGTGTGCTGATACCTATTGCTACCTATGCCATCTCATCTCCACTCTCCAGTTTCAAACAGATTACACTCATTCCCACTCTGGCCTGTGCACCTGCCCTCTCCTGGCTCCCAAGCTGTGTGCACATGCTGTTCTTCATGGGAAGCACCGTTCCCTGCATGGCTGCCAGCTATAATTCCATCTCCTTGGAAGTCAGGCCAAATCCTCCTGGAGCTCCGTGGATCCTGTCTCCTCCCACCAGGCCACCGAACTCCCTTGCTTCATCCTCTTATCATTTCTCCGGTCCAGAGTTCTGCTATCTGTTACTGAGCTCAGTGCTCTGGAATTTGCCTGTTCTTTAGGTACGTATCACTAATATAACTCAAAACACGGTGAGCTCTGGAGACAAGGGATGGGCCTTCTCCTTGTATGTTCATTCGTTGCAACAGGCCAGCCCCTATGCCTCCAGGCTCCAAAGATCCGATGGGATTCACAGGCTGCCCCAGAGCCAGGTTGCCACACAGGTGTGCGGCACTAAACACAGAATGTTACTGCTGGGGCTGGAGGCGCTGAGGGAATGCTCTTTCACCAGGCCCCCTTCTGGTCCCCCAAGGGAGAGCCTCTGGCTTCTGAGCTGAGTTCTCGGGAGAATGAGTCACAGGTGTGGACCCAGCTCTGTCCCCCCGCCCCCCGGTCACAGAGACCTCTCTCTAGCAGGCCTCTGCCTTCTCCCAAGACTAGCAGGATGCATAGCAGTGCTAGGAAATGAAATGTTCACAGCTACTCAGGCCTGCTAAGGGCCTATGCTTCCATAAGTGTAAACGGAAGGAAGAGTAGATGACCAGCACTGACCCTATGCTTCAGGGCTCAATAAATTACAAAAGTCATGCACTAATGAATAGGTCCACCAAACATTTATGGAGCTGATTTTGCACCAGGCCCCTGGGGGAGATATTTGGGCCACAAAGATGAATGACTTCTGGGTGCTGCCCTCAGCTGATGTCTATCTCCCAGGTCAAGAGTCAGGAGAACTGGGGCCCAACTCTCGTACCATGTTTCCTGGAGTAAGTTAGTCTCCCCCACCTCAGAGCCTCCTTTGCTTTATCTGCAACATGAGGATGACAGTCCCCGAGCTGTCTCACCAACGTGACACTCTCAAATGGAATCATCCATCAGAGGCACCTGGTGACTGGTGAAGCACTATACGAATTGTGTGATGGCTCCCAAGGCAGGTACTGATAGTGGCCAACTCCAGAGCCATTCTCTGGCCCCTTTCTCCAGGTTTTGTCTGGGGAACTAGCATGCTCAGCCCTGGCTAATAAATAAATCATGACGTGGTTAATGCAATCAAGACAAGCCTCCCTCCTCTTTGCCCAGAGACTCAACTTCCCAGCCTTCTTGCAGCTAATGGTAGCCAGGTGACTCGATTCTGGCCAATAGGATGAAAAGAGAGAGAGAGACTGTGAGGGCTGAGGCTGACACCACTCCTTTCCTTCCTGTCCTGGCTGCAAATGTGGCAGGAAGAGGTGAGCTCTGGTGGCCGTCTTGGGACTTGGGACCAGGAAGCAACAGGCATGAGAGCAGCAAATCACCCTGAAGGATGGTGGAGCGGACCAGCTCTCGCAGTCCGCTTCCTTCATTCCCATGGCACCTGCCCCACGCCAGGCACTACCATGCCTGGGTGACGTCTCTGGCCTCAAACCACGTACTATCTGCTGAGATGGCAAAGTTGGGGAGGTGACTACTGATCCCGAAAATAGCCATTTAGGGTCCTGTGTGGAAAGTCCCTGGGGAAGAGAATGTTCTAGACAGCATGGGAACACATAGAGGGAGGCCAAGCCAGAGTGGGGATGGGTCTGAGGAGGGGTGGGGAAAGGGGGAGGAGTTGGAACTGCGGTCCTTGGCCTCAGGGGTGCAGGTCTGACCTGCGTGGTCAGACGATGGTCCCAAGGTCAGGGATTGCCTTCTCTTCCCAGAGCCTTCGTCACCTGCATGCATGTGTACGTGTGTGCACGTGCATGCATGTGTGTGTCTATGTGTGGGTACTGAATGGAGCACATGTCGAGCCCCCATTGGTCCCTCTGAAGGAAGGAAGGGAGCTGAGGAAAGTGGAAGGGCAGACAGGTGCAGAGATGTCCTGGGGACGTACACCTGAGCCAGGGAGTGCCGGGCCGCATCTGTATCTCAGAGTCAGGCCATCTTCAGGGTCCAGGTCTGTCTACCTGATGTGGCAGCAGGCAGCCACAGGTAGCTGGTCACAGAGCGATTTGCTGATTGGCACAAACTAAAGTTAAACATCCCATTTCCAGTGGAGCCCCACATAGACAGAGGTGTGTATATTGGGCAGCGCTGGTCCAGAAGCTTGGGACAGCCAGGGAGGGGTTCACAGAGCCCTGCCTGAGAGCACAGGCCTGCACAGGACCATACACAAGCATGGGGGGATGCAGCCAGACCGCCCGGAAGGAGTGAGTGATCCCTGGATGTCCCCGCGGTGCCGATCACAGCCCAATGCCCTTCACGCCTGAGCACTCCTGCACCCGTGCACAGCCCTGTGCCAGGGCCCTGGGTGAAGCCCGTGTGACAGGTGAGGGCCCCGAGGCTCTGGAATCTCCACGGGCCTAGGCTAGGGAGCCGGCTCAGACTCCAAATGGAGGTCCGCCCACCACTGTTGCTTCTGAAGGGAAGGAGGCCAAATCCCAGTAGGGGCCGGGACACGGGGCTGCTGCCCACAAAGCGCCGAGGGGGCTGTGCTCCCTGCAGGGCAGCCCTGGGTGTCTCCCCAGCCTGCGGGGCCAGGTCACAGGGCGTGCATCCTCCTTCTCTCCAGGGCCTTCCCTCCCAGACTGGGCTGCTGCTATCGGAGCCTCCGTAAATCAGGCCCCAGTCGCCCCTGGAGACTGCAGGCCGGGGGCAGGGAGCCGGCGGGGAGTGCTTGCTGCAAGAAGACCCAGCTGCTCGGCCTCTCCCAGGGAGCCTGCAGGCGCTTCAAAGCAGGGGCCTGATTTATGAGGCCGTCAGTGGCTCCAGGCTGTCCCAGAGCAGTGCCTGCGTTGGCCCCAAGTGGTGCATTAGCTGAGGCATGGGTCAAAAGATCTGACGTGAGAGCCATCACAGGGCCAGGTCTCTTCTCTCTTTCCCTGCAACAGGGCTTGGAGTCAGCCAGCGGGCCTGGCAGGAGATGTGCCTGCATCTGGGCTCTTGGATCAGCCTGGGCACTGCAGTTTACCTGGGGGCCTGGGGAGAGGGGCTGAAGAGGCAGGGCCAGGCCACTCCTGGGAGTGGGGTCTGGGCAAAGGGCAGCCTTCGGGCCTCAGGGCAATCCCGCAGGGGGCAGGACTCTGCCCTTTCCATAGGAGGAAGTGCAAGCTCAGAGCGGGCCAGTGATGAGCAGCCGGGCAGGATTTGAAGCCAGGCCCGACACCTGCACCTCCTCTTGTCCCCTGCCTCTTTGTGCACCGCCCCCTGCTCAGCAGGCCTCTCCTCCTAACGAAGTCAGACCCTGTGTTGTGGATACGAAGCACGCATTCCCTACTCTACTCAGAGCTCCCTGCAGCCTGCCACGGAGCCCCCTAGTGAGCTCAGGGGGCCTCTCCCAGCGAGAACCCCCTCTGTGGACTTGCCTGGTCAGCCTCTGGGGAGGGAAGCCCACTCCCCAGGGCCCAGTGAAGCTGTCGGTGCCTCAGTTGTCAGCAAGGGCGCTACCAGCTGCCATGGAGAGCCCCCTGCCCAGGAGCCACCAGGCCCCTCTGCTATGCCTTGCAGTAACCTGGAAGAGGCTGACTTTATATCGGAACTGCAGAAGCTCAGGGGCATCAACAGCCCACAAGAGTCAGCAAGCAGCCGAGCGAGGGGTCAGCTTGCAACCCTGGCACTCCCCGCAACCCCGCCCCACCCTGCCAGGGCAGCACCCAGCCCCTAACCACAGGCAGCCAGGTTAACCCATGGTGGGGTCTGCACTGGGCTGCATGACTGTCATCTCCCTGTTCCTCCACCTGAGGGTGGCTTGCTTCTGGGCAACACCACACGTGGTCGAGGGAAAAACGAGAGCCCCAGCCTGGGCCTGGCTTCCAACGCTGTTGTCTTACACAGCTGTGTGACTCTCCACTAGTAACTTAACCTCTCTGCTTCTCTGCTCTTCTCCACCATGGGGATGCTGCCTCCCTGCCCCAGGGAGTCCCTGTGAGAAGGGCCATTGGCAGCCTCACCCTGGGGCGCATGCTCTCTGTCCCCACAGCCCACGTGGACCTGATGCTGGCTCCACAGTTGTGACTCAGCGGGGAGGGGCATGCAGATGATGTGCCTACCGAGTGCCGGGTAAAACTGCTCACGCCCCCGGTGGAGGGGAGACTGTCACACGGAGCTCATCAGCTGAGGCCCCTGGGGGGTCCCCCTCTGCCCACACCCTCACCTGAGGGGACCCATCCAAACCAGGAAAGCCCCATTCTCTCCTTCCCCTGTGGTGCTCAGACCTCCCCGTGGTGTGCCATGTGAGGACAGACCCAGCCAAACTCACGGCCCCACAGCCCAGGGAAGTCACCTGGCCAACTCCTGGTGTTCCTCAGAACATTCTGGCAACAAGAAGCTGTGGCGTCAGCCACTTCTACAAAATTTCCCAGGACAGCCCAGTCTCTAAGGGAACACTCTGCTCCTTTCTCATATATGCAAATCTTTTTTTTGGAAGGCCGATTCCTGTGCAGGCGGGCATACACAGGTTCTCTGTACGTGGTCCTAAGGATGTTTAAAGCAAGGTCCTACATGTGACCAAGTAAGATCTCAAGGACAAATCTAAGCAATCACAGATACAAGAGGGAGTTCAAAAAGTCCTCAGAAAATGCAATGAAAACATGAGTTTATGGGATGCAAAATTATTCTGAAAATCACACATATGAAGGGTCTTTCAAAAGTTCATGCATATTGGGGGAAAATAATTCACCAAAATAAACTAAGCCTTGGATTCCGTTTTTCCATGAACTTGTAAAAAGCTGGCCTTCTTTAGTAAGTGCAAAGTAAAACAGAATGGCTCTGTTCACTATCTCACAGAGTCCTTTAGAAGACTCCGCTCTCCCCACGGTACAGACGAGGAAGCAGAGGTGGGGGCGGGGTGCTGCTAGCCATGGTGGGGCCAGCCTTGGAGCGAAGGCTGCAGACCCTGCGGCCCAGGAGTCGCTCCCCTGAGCAGTGCCGCCGCCTCCAGCTGCAGGCCCTGCTTGTCCTGGCTGTGTTTGCTTTGCTGTGGCCAAGTGAGGTTCACAAAGGAGGATCTGTTGTCACCGCTGGAGTCTGTGACCCTGCAGGGTCAGGAGAGGACCCGACGTTGCCCGTGCACTTCTGACACGAGTCACCCGCTGACTGTCCAGGGCAGCACAGCCCCTGCCAGCTGCCCCCTCACTCTCCGGGCCCAAGGCCCCCCGGGGAAAGCCAGCCTCAAAGCCCAGTGGGGCTTCCTTCCTCTAGTACAAGCGTTTGCAAAGTGAAATTCCCCACATTCTCACCACACACAAAGCAAGGCTGGGCCCTCTTCAAAATATGTCAAAGGAATATCTTCTCCTTCTAGAAATTTCTGGAAAAAAAAAACCTGAACACCATCATTTGGCCCCACAAGCTATGAACAGAAACGTCAACGCACACCGCGGCATCTCCAGGCAGGCACAAACAGCGGATGTGGGAATCTGCGTGCACCCCTTTGGCGAGGTGGGGATGAAGTGGATGTTAGTCCTCATCCATAAGCTCCTCACTGGGCTTGCATTCACACTGAGCTTTCTTTCTGAAAACCAGACTACGAAGCAGACTAGACGCCTGGAGAAATGCACCCCACCTGGACTGGAACGCCAGGCACCAGACCGACAGACTCACAGATAGACACGCTGCAAGCGTGCAGCCCAGGAGAAGTCCAGCCAGCCACAGAAGGGCTGGGCCTGGGGACAGGAAGGGAAGTGACCCCCTACAGCCAGAGGTGGCAGCAGTGACTAGGTGCCCAGGGAAAGGCCGACGGCCTCCCACCTCACAGAATCCTCCGGCCCCGGGTTCCGCTGCCCAGGCCCCTGTGTCTGCCGCCTTCAGAGGCCCCCTTGGTAAGTCCCCCAAGTCACCACTGCCCCATCTCCCAGCTCCGAGAGAATCCTGTGGTCCTAGTCCCAGGGTCAGCACCTGGGGAGATGAGTGACCTTCTCTGCCCTTCATTTTTCTCATCTGTGCAGGAAGGAGGGAAGGGGTGACTTGACTCAATGAGTTGACACACATGACAGGCATGGCTTTGCAAACAGCTCTGTCAATATGGATGCACAGCCTGCCTCCTGGTGACATCACATGGGGACAGTCTGAACTTGTCATTAGGACATTAGAGCCTTCCCTCCTCCTGTCTGAGCAGCCCCATCCCTCAGTCATTCCCAGGGCTGATTCTATGCTGCTTGTCCCTAAATGAATTTGACCTTGAACCCTCTCCCACCTTCCCCTTTAATTTTTCCAGCAGAGCTTCCCAGGGGTTGTTTAGGAAAGTCCTGGCCTCGAGCTCTTCATAAGCCGAGACGTCATGTGCGCATATGCTGGAGTCCTTTTTGCCATGCTCATGCCAAACCCAACTGCCAATGGCCTCTGTAGCTTCTGAGCCACCTGGATGAGAACAGAGCCCCCAGCGGGCTCTTGCCAACCTGCACCTTCCGGTCTGCCTAATGAGCACTGGGACTGCACCCCTAGTGGGCACCCTGGAGCCTGCGATGCCTGCCCAGCTTTCTGGTCCCCATGCACGTGTGCAGCCACGTGCTGCCCCAAACAGGGGGACATGCTGTTCATGGCGGTTTGGTCGCAGCAGAGGGCTGCCCGGCTGAACACTTCCTAGCCCTTTCAGGGGGCTCCCTGCTCATCCTCCCCCCTTCCCTGAGCTCCAGTTTCCTTGTCTGCAAAATGGGGTAAGTATGTGAATCTCATAGGGTCTCTGTGGGCATCAAAGGACATAGTAAGTCTGACCTACTGAGAACAGGGTCTTGCGCACAGTAAGCAATTTATTGTGCCTTTCCCAGCCTTCCCCGGCCCCGCCCCCTCCTGCACACCACTGCCATCTAGTGGCAGAGCCTGCTGACTACAGGCATGAGGACCCAAGGCTCCAGGCCCTTCCTGTGCCCGCCCACCTCATTTCCGGCACTGCAGTCTGTCCTGTAAGCCATGTCAGCCAGGATTTCCCTGTTTCCCAAGCAGTTTTCTGTTAGCCTCACCCCACCTTTTGAAAGGAATGTACAGTCTAATGTCAGAGGGAGGATCAAAGCCAGTTGTGGGGCAGGGATCTCACCCACCTAGATCATCAGTGGGTAGAAGTCAGGGAATTTGTAGCACTCGCCACCACCCCATCCCCTGTGCCTGAGACACTGGGTGCTCAGAGAGTGTGTGCAGAAGCACTGAGGGTGCTAGGAGCTCCAGGCTCTGCAGTCCGTCTGTGGTTCGGAAGTCTACGTGGTAAAGGGACTTGCTCCAGGTGACAGGCAGCAAGGCCCCTCCCAAACACTTAGCATGGCGTCCCTAACCTTGCACGCCCCAGATCTGGAAAAGGAGACTGCCTGGGTTCTCTGTCCCTGTCCTCCAGTCCCCCACCCACCCACAGGAACGGCCACGCCACACAGAACAGGGCCAGGAGCATAGAAGGGGGCACAAGGGGCATGCAGGCTGGGCCCCGGGGGAAGGCTGCAAACAGCCCAGGGCTAGGAAGACAGGCAAGAAACACAACTGCCGGAGCCCCTGGGCTGGGTGTCACAGGGCTTCTATGGCAGCCTCTTGTTCTGCTGCTTCCGTGAGCTGGTGGAGCCCCAAGACTTTGCATTATTCTGGAAGGCTCAGACATTCGTTACACTCTTCATGCTACAGGAAAACCTTTCATAATAAATATTTCAAGAGAGAGCGAGCGAGCGCATGAATGAGCAAGAGAGGGAGAGAGAGAGGAGAAGCTGGTTCTGGAACCGCAGAGAGGGGACAGAGCCAAGGCAGTCTTGAAGACGGTTTGCTGTGGACTCAGCATGGGGGATACACCTGCTGCTTGGGCCCTCCCACAATCCAGAGCTGCATGCAGGGTCAGAGCTTCCCAAAGCCTGTGCTGGCTTTGCTGTGATCAGCGGAAGCTGACTTTGCGGAAGAGCCGGCTCCTGGAGGCTCCTGCCTTCCTCTGGGTGCCTTGGGTTAGGAGGACAACCGGTACGCTTTGCTTCACCTACCTCTCATGGCCGGTGCAGGGATTGAATGGGGACACAACACAGATGAGGTGCTCTGTACAGCAGGAAACACGGCGTACCACGCCTATTACCCTGGCTGCTCCTGGCAGTAAAAACTGTCCTTGCACAATACACACAGAGCCCTCAAGATGCAAGGCCTTTGTGTTGTGAGTGGGAATAACTTCCAGCCAAGGTTTTCTGGGACGGACTCGAGTTTTCTCAGAACTTTCCAGACCAAGCAGGTGGGAAGAACACTTAGCAACTATCTTCTCGTTGCAAAAGATTGATGGTGAGAGGCTGTCTGGTGCCGTGGCTAGGAACCCGACTCTGGGGCCAGATTGTGTGGGTTCGAATCCCAGCCACGCTGCCTTCTGGCATGGGCAAAGTTGTGACTCTGGGCCAGTTACCCAGCCTCCCAAGCCTCAGTTCCCTTATGCCTAAAATGGGCAAAATACTCACAGCTACACCAGAGAGGTCCTCTGAGGATTCAATGAGTGAGTACGCGAACGGCTTGGAAGAAAGCCTGGTACGAGTCAACTGCATATGCGGTGATGAATATTAGTGCAGGATAAATATTGTGCTAATAGAAGAACTGGGCATCAACAGCCATGTGCAAGTGGAAAGGTGCCGGGTTGCACTTGGGAGAACTTCCTGGCAAGGTGTGTGGTACAATCCTGGAAGTGAGGGCTCTCTGGGGAGCACTCCTGGGCCAATATGGGCAGGTGAGATGGGAACCTTCCCTGCAAAGCTGAGGCTCCAACTTCCACATCCCTCCTCTCCTCAAACACAAGCATACAACCCTGGCTCCTGGAGAAGGCAGCAGTGAGCTGGCACAGCCTTGCCCCTGCCTCCAAGGGTTCCGAGACCCAGCAGGCCAGTGTGCACTGCCTTTGTGGCCAGCTAGCCATGTACGGCAGCTAAGCACTGGCAATGTGGCTAGTCTCACCGAGAAGCTAAGTGGTTCACGTAGGCACACTCCGGACTATTTACAAAGTGATTTGATTTTAATTCATTTACAACAGTACCTCTGGCTATCCTACTGGACGTGATAGTCCTAAGTGTAGCCACGTCACTTCAAGTCTCTCTGAGACTCCTGTCCCTTTAGTGTGCACCTGGAGCCCAGCACAGTCAGCAGGTGAGGGGAGCTCTGTGTGCCCACCCTGCCCTGCAGCCATGCGTCCTGGCTCACTGTTCCCTAAAGGTGGCGCCTGTGCCTCTGCCCCTCTGTGCCCACCCCTCTCCCGCCTTGTGTGCCTGGCAACTCTCTGGGACGCTTTCCCAGGCGTTGCCCTCCAACGTCAGCAGGGTCAGGGTCTGGATTCTGCTGCCTCTGGGACTTTTCTGCCCCCTGCCATTATTTTTTTTCTCAGCAGGGTTGTACTTGACTGGCTCCTGGGCTGTCTTCCTTTCTCCTTGCTCCCTGAGAGCTGTCCACGACCATACTGGAAGAAGGTCCCTTCTGGTGCTGGATGGTGCACAGAGACCTGTGGGACCCAGTTTGTTCTGGACCCCCACAACGTTCCCCCTGGGGGAGGAAGCCCTGACCACCACCATGGCCCTTTCACTTCCCAAGGCTGGTCCTCTAAGCGTCACTCATGCACATTCCTATGTCTCATGGGTGCTGAGATGCCAGCTACTGGGAGACGCACCCCCGATTCAGTACTAGTCTCTTTGAGAATAGAAAACACACACAGCAAGGTTTTACGTGTATACACTGGGTGTTAAGGCTCTTTCTGCTTTCAGAAATGTCAAGATGTAGAGACAAAATTGTGTCCAATAGGGAACGCGAGGTAAACCTTGGGTTTCCCCTCTGGAGAACCCCTCCAAGGTGGGCACCTGAGGGCAGCGTGCTCAGCTCCTCGCCCCTCTCCCAGGCTTAGGTCAAGTGCTCTCTGCCCGGGCCTGGCAACAGGTGGGTTCCAACATGTCCCATGGGTTTTTTTCTTCCCTGATGGATTTTCAAGTGGACAAAACAGATACCTGATAACAGAAACGGCACATCATTGTGGTCCATAACTCTTAGTGGCCTTCTGTGCCACGCCCACAGAAGTCAGTGTCACCACCCCTGCTGGCTCCGTTTTTCTCTGATGAGCCATCTCCTCTTCTGGCACTTATCAGCATTTAAAATGAAGTGTCTAATGATCCATTCTCTCTCTGTCTTTTCTCAACAAGGTTGCAAGCTGCTCAAAGATGTTGTCTGGTACTAGTCAAGCAGGTGTGTGTGTGTGTGTGTGTGTGTGCGTGCGCGCGCGCAAGAGAGAAAGAGAAAGAGACTGAAAACACACAAGAGAATCAGGAAAACAACACAGAAGCCCTGTGTCTCCTATGCAGAGAAGCGAACAGTTAAGCTTTCAGTCCAGGGCTATGCTTCCCCACATGTTCTGCACGTGCTTGTGTTCACACACTTTTTTCAAGTGAAAGCTGTGACTCCTCTGCTTACACTGCTCCCCACTTCGTCTTTTGGGACTGTCTCTGCCATGCAGATGGTGGCCGGCTGCTGCCATTCTGAAAGGAGGCACACGCTGTCCCCATAGGGAAAGGCCCTCCTGGATGGGAGCAGCCCCTGTAGGTGGACGCTTAGGTTGTTCCAGTCCTTCCACAAGGACGAGCAGGCTGCAGTGAGCATCTTCGTGCAAGTGCCTTGGGGTGACAGCCTGCGGATTCCCACGCAAGGGTCAGTACCAGGTCCTGGGGGCTGTGCTGATCACGGGGCTCGGGCTAAGTAGTGAGAATGGGATCTTCGTGTGCACAGAGGACTTTGCCATGTTCCAAGGGGGCTGAGAAAGATGGGAGACAGGCCCACCCACCTCCCTTGGGCGATTACTGTCTAATTACAGTGATTCATACAATCCCTGGGGCCCTGGCACTCAGGCAAGGGTTGTAAGCCCCATCTGAAGAGCTTCCTGGATGGGGCCAGCACTGTGGCAGAGCAGGTAAAGCCACCACCTGTGACACTGACATCATCTGGGTGTTGGTCTATGTCCCAGCTGCTCCACTTCCGATCCAGCTCCGTACTAATGCACCTGGGAAAGCAGCGGAAGATGACCCAAGTGCTTGGACCCCTGTCATCCACAAGAAGATGCAGATAAAGCTCCCGGCTCCTGGCCTCCACCTGGTCTAGCCCTAGCCATTGTAGCCATCTGGGGGGTGAATCCCTCCAAAAAGAGCTGCCATGAGAGGCTTCTCTATCGGAAGCCATGAGAGGCTTCCGATACATTATTTCAAAGTGCATCTATTTTGAAGGTTTTATAATATATAGATATTTGCATGCACATGCCAGCAAGGTGCAATTTATAATTAAATTCTGTAATTATGCCTGACTGAACCCACAGCTTAATATAGCACAGGTGTGAGCTGCCAACTAACCTCGATTTCAGTTCAAAAGGGTGAAATCACTATTTGCTTCCTCTCAACATATTTAATAGCTGGTGTAAAACCAACATATATCATTTGGCTTCATTTGGAACTCCCATTTCTGTTATTGCTTCCTTGCAATTCTAGTTGAACTGAAATTTATAACATCATGTCTCTGGTGCCTGCAACAAAGCCAGTCTGAAATGGGGTGAACAGCTCCAGGCTGCAATCCTAGGACAGGAGATGTGTAAAAACACTGACGTCATCATCCTCCAAGGCTGACACCATCGAGGGCCAGTTCTCCCTGCCCCTCCCAGCACCGCCCTCCATGGCCTTCACTGAGGTCGCAAACTAGAGTGGCCTTGGTCTTTCCTATGTAAACAGCACACCACAGGCTAGAAGCCACATTGCATCTGCTATTTCTTGATCCCCGTAACCGCCTTGGAAGGTGGGCCCAGCAGGGTTCCTGGGCCCATTTTACAGATGAGCTACCTGATGCTCAGAGCAGGGAAGGGACTTGTCCACAGGGAGAGTTGCAGCGCAATTCTACGTCTTCTGATTCCTCATGCAGAGCGGTTTCCATTGTATGAGAGCAGAGCTGGTGGGGCTGCTGAGTGGGCCAGGCTGGTCACTGCCTCTTTCTTTCCCTCTTGCCCTGGCCTGTTTCAGCTTCACGGTGTTGACCTAAAGAGTCCCCAGAATTCAGTTCGGCAATTAATGTTCTAAGCCACATAGGCAAGGAGCTGACTGCACAGCAGCATGCAAGAGTGAGCAGTCGTGTAGCGGGGTAGTTGCTAGAAGCAGCCCAGTGCCGGGCAGACTCGACTTACCACTCTGAACTGATGCTGCCAGGGATGTGAGCTGTGTTCTGAAGACGCAGCACTGGGCAGGAGTCAAAGGTGGCGAATTTACTTTGACATTTTACTTCCCCATGAATTCTCATAGCCTGAGAACCAGTGCTTTATACAACACAAAGAAGTAACATTTAAATATATATCTATATATATCTATATATATCGGGGCTGGTGTTGTGGCATAGTAGGTTGGACCTCTACCTGCAGCTCCGGCATCCCACATGAGCACCAGTTCATGTCCTGGCTAATCCAGCTCTCTGCTATGGCCTGAGAAAGCAGTAGAAGATGGCCCAAGTGCTTGGGCCCCTGTACCTGTGTGGGGGACCTGGAAGAAGCTCCTGGCTCCTGGCTTCAGATTGGCCCAGCTCTGGCCTTTGCATCCATTTGGGGAATGAACCAGCAGATGGAAGACCTCTCTGTCTCTCTCTCTGCCTCTGCCTCTCTATAACTCTGCCTCTCCAGTAAATAAAATCTTTTTTTTAAAGCCACAGAGTTGGCTGGCGCCGAGGCTCACTTGGCTAACCCTCCTCCTGTGGCGCTGGCACCTGGGGTTCTAGTCCTGGTCGGGGCGCCGGATTCTGTCCCGGTCGCTCCTCTTCCAGTCCAGCTCTCTGCTGTGGCCCAGGAAGGCAGTGGAGGATGGCCCAAGTGCTTGGGCGCCTGCACCTACATGGCAGACCAGGAGGAAGCGCCTGGCTCCTGGTTTCGGATCGGCGCAGCGCAACGGCCGCAGTGGCCATTTGCGGGGTGAACCAACAGAAGGAAGACCTTTCCTTCTGTCTCTCTCTCACTGTCTAACTCTGCCAGTCCAAAAAAAAAAAAAAAAAAAAAAAAAAAGCCACAGAGTTGTCGGTGCAAAGGCAGGATCCTGAGTCGGGTCTAGCTTCATAGCGGCCCCCCCTAGCCCCGCCATGAAATTGACAGCAGCGCTTCTGCTCCTTCACTCACCCTCTGTCTGGTACAACCTGTGCTGGGTACACACGATGGGGAGAAAGCCCCGCCTAACGCAAAGAAGGTGCTTAGGGCTAGGAGGTCGCTGGCAGGAGGCCTGGCTGCGTCCCTTACCAGCTGGTCACCCAAGTTCCCAGAGGCTGGGCACCTCCCAGCACAGCACGAGGAGAGAGTACCCCTCCGATGGGGTGGCTGTGGTGGGATGGCATGTGAGCATGGGCCCAGCAGTGCCTGGTGTGCTGTGGCTACCTGACGGACTGTATGTGATCTCTGATCTCTTGTCTTCTGTTTTTCCCACGAGAGGGGGTATGTGCCTTTACAACTTCCAAGAAGCAGCCAAGTTGGCTGTAAAATAAGTAGACTGGAGATGAATGACAGCATTAATCACTCTCTTATCAAAGACTTAGTGTCTAGAGTATGCTCTCCTGCTTATCACATAAGAGGCGGCACCTACCCTGCACCTGCCGGCTGCTGTCCCAGGGCCTTCAGGAACATGAGCTCATCTCATCATCACCAGGAACCTACAAGGACGTTACCGCTCTTCTTCTCTTGTTACCGGTGGGGAAATGAGAGCCCGGCTAATACGCTCAGGGTCCTAGGTTTAGTAAGCTGGCAGAGCTGGTATTTGAGCCAAGGTGGTTTCGGCCCAGCATCCATCTCATGCTAGGCCATGCTGCCTCTCGGTAGGAAAAACAAATTGCTTTCAACTGCGTATACAAGTGCACACATGTACATCATTTGAGAATACTAATCGTAACTATAACAGCGATGATGGGAAAAAATAGAGAATTTCCTCTGTGATAGTCTCTTTGGCAACATGATGGTGCCCACCCAAAAGAGCCTTTCTCCTCCCTCTGTCTCAGGCAGCCTATACCATTCTGCCCTCCTGGAGGCTTTTCCTCCCTCTTCTGACTTCTGGCCTTATCAAGGCTCGGGGATGTCACCAGCTTTGGGGAGACGCCTTTCCAACCATGTCTCCAGTCACTGGGTCAATGTCCCTCGAGTCAGCAGGATCTGACCTTGCACCCATGACGAGGGTGACAAAGACAATAATGGCATTCCTTAAGGAATTTCCCAGTGTGCTCGCCTCACACCAGCCCTCTAATCCACGTCTCCCAGGGTGAACATCAGCCCTTCCTCCACAGAGGCAAACACGTGTCCCCCTATCACCCTCAGCGCCACAAGCATCTGTAGGTTGTCTTTGCAGCTGGCATTTCCACACTTTCCTGCGTCTGGTGAACAGTCCGCACTGCTGGGTGAGTATCAGCACCCTCTTTGAGCACAAAAGACTTTGGATCCGGAACATCAGGGACCTTGTCCAAGGCCCCACCACAGCTGAGTGGTAGAGCTGGGATCTGAAGTGAGGTTCTCAAAGCCCCTCTCCAAGGGAAAGCTCTGGCTAACTGTCACAGAGAAATTCATTTCCCTCCAGCAGTCACCCCCCAGGGATTCCTCCACGTGCGATTTGATGAGGAGCAGCACAGTTTCATGGTCTCCAAGTGTCTCCCTACAAGACTCTTACTTCTCACAATGGGGCGTGGCAACAACAGGAAGGGATGGAAACCATCTGGGATGCTGACTTTGGCGTGCGTGCAGCAAGGCCATCGTACCTAGTTATTAAACAAAGCATTAGCCCAGGTGTTGCTGTGAAGGTATTGTGTAGACCATGGCAAATGTCTACGACTCAACTGACGTGGGGGCTGGCACATAGCACGGTGCTTAAGGCGCTACTTGGGACACCTGCCTTCCATATCACATTGCCTGGTTCAAGTCCTGGCTCCGCTTTCACCCCAGCTTCCTAAGGGACACCCTGGGAGGCAGCAGACGCTGGCTCAAGCACTTGGCCACACACACAGGAGACCTGGCCTCGGCCTGGCTCAGCCCTGGCTGATGCTAGCATTTGGGGAGTGAACAAATGAGTAGACTCTCGGTCTTTCACATAAAGTGAGTGGAAAAGATCAACCAAATTTATACTCAGTTGACATTTAGTAAAGGAGATGAGCCTGGATAATCGGTGGGCCTTACCCAATTAGTTGAAGACTGTAAGAGCAAAACCAAAGTTACTCAAGAGAAAAGGACATTCTACCCCTAGGTGGCAGCACCAGCTCCTGCCTCAGTTTCCAGCTTGCAGGCCTGCCTGTCCTATGGACTTCATACTTGCCAGCTTCGCAACCTCACAAACTGATCCTTAAGATACAAAGGGTCTTCAAAATTTGTGGTTGAGGAACAGTGTTTTTTTCCATCTTTACATTATTTGTTCAACTCTTTTACTAAGCATAGTGTTAGCTAAATGATCATTAAGTAAACTGAAAATAGATTTGTATAAATTAAGAGTGGGAATGGGAGGAGGAGGAAGGCGGGTTGGAGCATGGGCAGGAAGGAGGGTAGAGTGGGAAGTATCACTCTGTTCCTAAATCTGTATATACGAAATACATGAAACTTGTATAACTTAAATAAAATGTTTAGAAAATGAAACATTGTTTTTAATTTATTTCCATGTACTTGAAGGAAGAACGACACAAAGTGAGCCAACAAGAGAGGGAGACAGAGATCCTCCATCCACTGGTTCACTCCCCAGATGCTCACAAGAGCCAGACTTGATCCAAGCCAAAGCCAAGAGCCCAGAACTCCATCCAGTCTTTCACATAGGTAGCAAGGGCCTAAGCACTTGGGCCATTACCCACTGCCTCCCAGAAGGCAAGAGTAGGTGCTGGATTGGACTTGAACCAGCAGTCCAATAGGGGATGTAGGCATCCCAAGTGGCAGCTTAACCCACTGCTCCTGGTGGCTGGGTTCACGGGAGGATCTGATCCTCCCTGATCTGCTTCGTCTGTCCTGCTTTCTCTCTGCCTCCTTTCCTCTTTCTCATCCTCCTTTCCCATCTTCCTGTCCCTCCCTCACTGTTGGAAATGTCCCCTCTGCCTCCAGCAGGCTGAGGATAATTCCTTCGCCTCACTGTTCTGACGACACTGAGTGCAGTGACTCCCTGCGCCTACTGCTGTGGACTCCTGTCGGAGGTGGGTGTCTGTGTACAGAACGAGGCTGACATTTATGGCACTGAGCAGAGACGGTGACACTCGAAGGAAGCGAGGTGCCAGCCACCTTTCTGAGCTGCAGGTGGATTTATGGAAGCAGAATATTGCCACTGATTATTTATTTCACTTCTTATTTTTAAAATGGAATCAATAGAGCTCACCAATAAATTTGGCCCAGTACACGCATTTATGAAGCCCTCCTTGGCAGGCTTGGTGTGACAAGGTCTAATTGCTGCCAGGGCAGAGGCAGCCGCGTGGAGTGAGCTTCCTCCAGCCTGCAAATGAACTGGCTTCTTTTCTGCGGGTCCTGGAGCAGCGCCTCTCCTTGCAAGGTGCCCAGGGGATGCGCCGAGGGAGGAGGCCTTCTCCCAAGCAAGCAAGGGCTGCAGAAACCAAGAGAACCTGCGAGGCTGCTTCTGCCCATGCCCCGCCCTGGAGTAAGTTCTGGAGCCAGGCGAGCGGGCTGGGGTTCAGATCCCAGCTGGGCCAAAGGAGTGAAGCAAGCTAGCTAACCCCCTCAGCTCTGCTTCCTCATGTATAGCATGGGAGCTAAGGGCTTTGTAGAGGGGTTGAGGAGGTTTAACAAGTCCCTGTCTGGGAAATTCCTACCCAGTGCCTTCCAGACAATATACTCAGACCACAGTAGCTTGGTGCTCATCAAGAGAGTGGGCGATGGGGCCGGCGCCATGGCTCACTAGGCTAATCCTCCACCTAGCGGCGCCGGCACACCGGGTTCTAGTCCCGGTTGGGGTGCCGGATTCTGTCCCGGTTGCCCCTCTTCCAGGCCAGCCCTCTGCTGTGGCCAGGGAGTGCAGTGGAGGATGGCCCAGGTGCTTGGGCCCTGCGCCCCATGGGAGACCAGGAAAAGCACCTGGCTCCTGGCTCCTGCCATCGGATCAGCGCGGTGCGCCGGCCGCAGCGTGCTGGCCGTGGCGGCCGTTGGAGGGTGAACCAACGGCAAAGGAAGACCTTTCTCTCTGTCTCTCTCTCTCACTGTCCACTCTGCCTGTCAAAAAACAAAACAAAACAAAACAAAACAAAAAAAAAAAAAAAAGAGAGTGGGCGATGGAGTAAGAACCGTTCGGTTCGGAGTCCTTAGCTGGGCCACCTCCTATTTACTTATTTAGTTTATTTGAAAGGCAGAAAGACAAAGGCAGAGGGAAAGACCAAGACTGAGAGAGAGGGGCTGGATCTGCTGGTCCATGTCCCAAATGCCTGTAGCAGCTGGGGCTAGGGCCAGGTTGAAGCCGGAAGCCTGGAACTCAGTCTGGTCTCCCACTCGGGTGGTAGGAACCCTAGTATCTGAGCTGTCACCTGCTGCCTCCCAGGGTGCACGTTAGCAGAAAGACTTGGAAGCAGAGCCAGAACTTGAAGGCAAACACTCTGATATGAGGTGCAGGAGTCCCATGCAGCATCTTAACTGCTGAACCCAGTGCTCACCCCTCTGCCACTTCCTAGTGAGGCTACAGGCAGCTCTGAACCTCTGTGCACCTCAGTTTTCTCAGCTGTGAAATGGGGACGCCCATACAGTCTCAGTAAGCACAATATCAGGTCATTCACACCTGGCACTCTGTTACTAGAATAAACAGACTGCCAGGTGTAAATGCTCTCATTTGTCTAACACAAGTGTATTTCTAAAAGTTCATGGAAAATGGGATTAAAAGGCAAGTTTATTTTGGGGCAACCATTTTTGAAATCCATGCATACAAGGGATGTTCAAAAAGTTCATGGAAAATGCACATTGTGAAAGAACCATACATGGATTTCAAGAGTTTTTGTGTCAAAATCATCTTTTAAAAATTTATTCATTTTCATTTAATTTGAAAGGCAGAGAGACAGAGATCTTCAAACTATTGACTGACACTGTGAATACCCACAGCATCCAGGGCAGGGCTAGACTGGAATCAGGGGCGGGGAATTCAGCTCGGGTCTCCCATGTGCATGGCGCAGACTCCAGTACTTGAGCCATCCTCCCAGGGTGTGCGTGAGCAGGAAGAGAACTGCATGTCGTGCCAGGACTCGAACCCAGGTCCTCTGCTGTGGGACACAGGCAGTGAAGCATTCAGTCTAACGCCTGTCTCAACTGATCTTTTCACTGTACTCCTTCCTGAATGTTTCCAAGGACTGCTGTGCAGCTTCTGTTGTCCTGTTGCTTTTCCTTGCTGTCTACCCACCTGCTTGTGGCCTGATCCCAAGTGACATTTCCTGCAACTTCTCCGTCTGTGCCATCTCCCCACCCTGTCCGGTAGCAGACCTGCGGGGCCGGGATGCTTCGCACCTCCCCATCCTCACCACTCACTCAGCCTGTGCCCGCCTGGTTTTAGGGGAGTCCTGACTCCTGCTTCACCTTCAGGTGGGGAGCCACGCTTTCTCCTGTGGCTGTTGAGCACATGGAGATGTTAACTCTGGCCTGGCACTGTAGACCCCTGCTGACCCTGCTGGAACAGAGAAGGGTGGCTCCTATGGCCCCTGCTCCCAGCTCCCTGGTGCCCCGGTGGGCAGCAGCATCCATGGCCACACGCTCAGGAGGCCATGGTACCCGAGAGGCAGGCCCTCTGTCAGAGGCTCTGGGCCTTGCTTCCCTGGCCACGAGATTGCTGCTGCTGTCCTGGGCCCTGGGCTGGGAACGACCTCTTCTACTCCATCAGGGCCAGCTAACTCACCAGAATGGCATCAGCTCCACTCAGCCCCATTAACGGACCAGAACCTGTGCTGGGCACTGGGACACAGAGGAGAGTGAGGCCCCACTTCAGTAGGATACACTGCCTCAGATCCCCCGACACGGGGTGCACCACACAGGCAGCGCTGGCGGCTGCACAAGAGACAAGGGTCTCCTGAGGCAGGCGGGGATGGGGGCGGGGCACGGAGGCCTCTGTGGGGAGATGTGGCTGGAGCCTGGCTTGCAGGAATTGGTTAGATGGGGAGAGTTTGAGGGAGGCACCCCAGACAGAAGGACACATGCAGGATACGGAGACGCAAGAAAACAGGGTCTATGTAGGGAGCTCCAAGTTCAGGGTGGGTACGTGGGCAAAGTGTGAGCAGGGAGGGGCAGGGGAGGTGATGAGGCTGCAGAAGGAGGGGGCCTCTGCCTCACCCCTCACCTGGGCTGCAGAAGAGGTGGTCTGATCTGCCTAAGTACAAGCACATTCTACCATCAGCACTGCTACCTCCAAACACCTAACAGGTACGTGCGCACGCACACACACACACACAGACACACACGTGGATACCTCTGTCTATTAACTTGTACATGCTTGTGTATCCATTGTATGAACAATCAGAGTAGAACATGTCTCAGCTCCAGGGCTGCTGCGTACAGTGGGGCAGGTTGTTCACTGCTCAAGGACATACAGAGGAGGGAGGCAATTCAGGGCGGTGCTCACCTATGGTCCAGGTGGCAGGAGGCGGACACTAATTTCTAACTCACACCCAGGGGCTGTCTGGCCTAGTGCTGCGCTGCCCACCAGGGCCAGGCTGGCTGTAGGGAAGGAGACGCTGGCCCTCTAAGTGGAAACAATGGCTCAGATGCCTTCCCACGTCCTTTCCAGTGCTAACATTACCCACACGCACTGACAGGTAAAGTGCTTGGTTTCCCCATTGCTCTGGGAGGATCATCCCCGTGGGGTCATCTTCCAGTTCTGCCAGGCTGGGCGCCCTGCCACTCAGCTTTCCCTCTCCAGGGAGCCTGCCAGACTCACTCCTCTCTTTCCTCAAGGCAGAGCCCTGCCTCCTCCAAGAAGCCTTCCAGCCACCTCTGCCCCTCCCACTTCCAGGCCACTTATTCATGGAATGTCCTCGGAGGACCAAGCAGCCCATTCCCAAGTACCTCACTTCCATCAGCACCAGCTCGTCCCAGGAGGACGAGGCACCAGAACAGGACACCTGACACTCTGTGGCGCCAGCAACAGGGAGTGGGACAATTATGTGTGTAGTGGGTGGGGTAGGGGAGGGGGGGTGGAAGGGCTGTGTCGGCGCTCATCCAAGGGGCCGGAGGAAAACACAAAGAAATGTCACAGCCCTCACAGTCCAGTTCTCCAACTCCTTGTGGGATTCTGAGTTACTTCCCCACCTGCGGTGTGTGTGTGTGTGTGTGTGTGCGTATGAGAGTGAGAGAAAGAGGGAGGGAGAGAGAGAAAGTGTGGGGGGGCACTTCGGATTTCAAAAAATCCATTTTAATCACCCTCTGCAATCCACGACACTCTGTAATTATGTGTCTCTTCTGCTCAGGTACCAAAAAAAAAAAAAAAAAAAAAAAAAAACACCTCGCCGAGAAAGCAACAATTAAGCTTGCAAGCAGAAACATGAAAATTCATGAAACGCACAATTAAAGACCCAATGACAACACACACTGTCCCCTCCGCCGGCCCAGGCACTGGGGATCATCAATGCCACGGGCAGATCTGAGCACCGAGGTGTCTGCCCTGGGCGCGGGGGACCGTGCCCCTGCCATGCCTGCTCTCTGCGTGGACTCGTGCGTGCCAGTGCCAAAGGCTGTCCCATGTGCAGTGTCTGAGCCCCTGGGCAGGGGCTGGGGCCAGCAGGGAGCAAATAGAGAGCATGCGGGAGACAGGACTCCTGGTGCCTCCTGTCCCCTGCAGAAGCCCTGAGAGATGCAGCCAGACCCCAGGCCTCTTTCCCACGGTGGGTGCGGACTGTGGCCACGCTCCCATCACAGTGGCTCCAGCGGCCATCCCTCACTCACACCGCCTCCTCCCTTCTCTGCTCATGGATCCAACTCTGCCTCCCTCGCAGCCCTCTGAACCCTGTTAACCTGCACCCCCACCCACTCTCTCTAAGCTTCCTCCCAGGCACTTAGCTCGCCCTCCTCCCCTCCCCTTTCATGTCTACATGAACACAGCTGGCCATGAGTCTGGAATTCAAGGAGGGTCTTCCGCAAGTCACCAGGGGGGAAAAAAATCAACCCTGAGAGAGAGAAGGAAATTAACCAAATGTTCACGGTTACTTTGGATTTTGTGTCTGTAGGGCACAGTGTCGGCAGAGGGGGAGAGGGAGGGCAAGGAGAAAGGGGGAGGGGGAGGAGGAGGAGGAGGGGATTAGCACGGCTTTATACCTTTGTGTGCTTGAGCAAATGTCCCACAATGAGTGTGACTTACAGTCAGGAGACAATGAAATAAACGCTAAATGTCAGCGCTGCTCCAAGTCCCTCTCTAGCTGCATTCTATATGACTAAAGGGAAACTTGGGACCTGTATCTGCAGCCTTCTGGGACCTTGTGCTCATCGGCTGGGCTGGCTTACTTGGGCCTGTGACCTGTGCAGAACACAGGGTTTGCCCCCAGTTGCAGCCAGGCTCACTGGAACACTCGGCCATGGCTGCTTGCAATGATTTTAAATGATTATTTTATTTATTTGAAATGGAGAGAGGGAGGGAGAGAAGGAGAGGGAGGGAGAGAGGGAGAGAGGGGGAGAGAGAGAGAGAGAGAGAGAGTTCTTGCCCATCTTCTGATTCACTCCCCAAATGCTCACAACAGCTGGGGCTGGGCCAGGCCAAAGCTGGGAGCTGGTAACTCAATCCAGGTCTCTCAGGTCTCCCATGTGGGTGGCTTGAGCCCTCACTTGCTTCCTCTTAGGATGCACGTTAGCAGGAAGCTGGAATAGGAAACAGGGCCAGAGCATGGACCCAGACACTCCCCCAGTATGGAATACGGGTGCTTTAAGCCATGCCTTAACTGCTACATCAAATGCCCACCCCTCTTAGAATTCTTAGCACTTTTTGAATGAGGAACCACACATTTTTATCTTGCACCTTGACTCACAATTTATGTAACTGGTCCCATTCATGAGCGTCTACATTAACAGAAATCAGAACAAGACAGACAACTTCTGGGTAAGGACTGCCAAGGCTGTGTCGAGGATGGTTTGGAGGCCATGCCACATGGGCAGAGTCAGATGGAAGGATATTCAGCCTGGGTGTGGGAAGGGACTCGCCCAATCCCTGGGAATACTGCTGGAACCAGCGTGGCTCAAGGGGGTCTCTGCCTTGCTGGGTTTCAGGGCTGGTCAAGGAAGACATATATTACACAGATATCTGTGATGAGTGTCACAGAGCCGGGTAAGGGGGAGAGTGAGGGCTGCAGAGCAGGCACGCTGCTTGATTTAAGACCTGAGCAGAAGTGAATAAGCACTTGGATGACAGAAACATGGGAGATGTCGACACGTACACGGACAATTACAAGACACTGTGGGACTTGCCGTGATAAAGACTCGGTGGGAACATAAATAAGAAGCAATTTGCCCGGCCTGGGGTGGGCTGAGGCGGGAAGCGAGGAGGAGCTGGAATTTAGTCAACTTTGAAGCATCTCTCTCTTTCTCAACTCACAAATCAGCAGAATTCACCTCCTACTAAGTAGGCCTTTGCAACTTTTCTTCAATTCCCACTGGTAGGGACTAGCTCAAATATTTTTGTTTAGAAAGAAAGAGAGAGTAGAGTGCACTTTCACCCTCCAATTCACTCCCCAAATAGCTTGCACAGCTGGGTTTGGCCAGGCCAAAGCCAGGAGCTGTGAACGCAGTTCTGGGAGGCAGGCACCCAATGACTCGAGCCCTCTCCTGCTGTCTCCCAGCAGGTCTGAATGAACAGGAAGCTGGTAGCTCACATCGTTATCTCCTCAGCATTACTGTGGTACGCTTGACCCTTCTGTTCTCATGTAAACCCTCTCCTGGATGCCCACAGTGGTCTCGGGTCTCGTTCTCCAGCCTGACTTCTTCCCTGGTCTTCAGACCTGAGTACCCGGCTGCCTTGGGTCCTGAGACATTCCAGGGTCTCAGAATTCCTAACTTCCAGGGCTGGCCTCGGAGGCACTCTCATTTGGGCATTCCAACGCACTTGTCCCAGACACCAGAACCTTGAGCAAGGAAAGGAAACAGCGGCTAAGATGGGTGCCCCGGGCCTCCAGTAGCAAAGTAGCACTGTGCTCCTTGTGTTGCACGAGCCAGCTGCTGCCTGCTCTGTCCTGCTGTGTGATCCCTGAAGCCTGCTCTGAGCCTCAGATACCAGACCCTGGACAGGCCCTGGACGGCCAGATGGAAGAGGCAGAATCCGTGGAGATTTTCTCTGACCTGGGGTCAGGACAACATCTTGGGTTTTTCTAGAAACCTAAATTCAGTAGCACCCCAGTGCTAAGATGTGGGAACCACAAGACACTTGGAAAGCTCACAGGAGACTTGTTCACATGGCAGAATGACAATAGACAAATGGACATTGCCCACATTCGTCTGACCAGAGCTTTCTACATAGGAAGCCAGCCGACGCTCAGAAGTGGGTGTTAGGTGAGCATAGTGAATTATGATGGGCATCTGTCAATCATTCTGTGACAGTCTAGGACAAGACTCATCATTCCCACGTGTGACAGAGCCCCAATTATTAGACCCATTTCACAGATAAAGAAACTGAGACAAATGCAGGAAGCTTACTCAAACTCACATAGCTCCTAAGTGACAGAGCTGAGAATCAAATACAGGTGGTTTGGACAGAAGCTGCTTGTCTAACACCGACAGATACCAAGGAGAGGGTGTGGCCATGGAGAGACGGAGCGATAAGCTTTCGTGAGAGTCGGCTGATGTTGCACAGTCCCCTAGACAGTGCTACGACACACAATACCCAGCCATCCATATGGGGAGGACGATTCCCTAGCACACGCTCCCTCAAATGTACCTTGTAATCAACGTTTCAGGTTAATCACACTCGCTAGGTGTGACCTATTTTCAAAAAGCTCCTCCCCTACAGTAAG
Organism: Oryctolagus cuniculus; assembly: GCF_964237555.1. Classification (NCBI taxonomy): domain Eukaryota; kingdom Metazoa; phylum Chordata; class Mammalia; order Lagomorpha; family Leporidae; genus Oryctolagus; species Oryctolagus cuniculus. Next base: position 70,153,082 of record NC_091432.1, read on the forward strand.
GCCATGATCTTGTTTCTGGAAATGTGTGATGGACCTGGACTTACTATCGAACACAGTAAATCTACCTGGCCCTGGAAAGCACCTGTCCGGGCCCGGCGGACTCTGTGTCCCCATTGTGGATCAACTTCAGCCATGTGGCCCTGGGCACAGGAGTCAGCTGGCTGCAGGCCTCTTTATCTGCAAAACGGAGAGGATGACATCTGTCCTGCAGGACTCTGAAGGGAAAACGGAGGAAATGTACGGAACATGCTTAGCGTGCATCTTGAATGGGCTCAGGACGATTTTTATTTTTAAATGTTGGGGAGGGAGCCAGCCTGCTGTCTAGTTCAGCTCTTTAAGTTGCTTGTGTCTTTATTACACATCACTATATCACCACCATCATCATCATTTTATTCATCTACTCAAGTTGGCTACTCAGTTTGCTATCCAATTCAACTCATACATTTGTAATAAAACCCGATTCCTGATGTTGACCCGTGCATTGACTGAGCTGCTGGGGTCCTGACTGCACTGGGCCCATGTCCCTTTCTCTTTCATCAGCTCTACCTCAGAGCCAGGCAAATGCTGGATGTTCTGGGAGCTGAACTGGCCTCGAGGGGTGCCCGTCTTCCCTGCTTGGTCTAAGTAGACAGGTGGCGATTGTCAAGGCTGATTTGGGCCCAGCTGGTGTCAAATTGTCCTGGTCTCTAGGACAGGCTGTCAGATGCGGCCTGGGCCTTGCCTACCAGCACCTTGGACTGCTCTGAGTGCCCGCCAGGCAATGTGTGGGCTACACACAACCTTGGCTTTTTCAGGCTCTGTCCCCACTGAGGACGCTGGGGAGGTTTCTCCCACAAAGGTCCCCCGACCTCGCATGACCATCACGCTAACACCAAGCGTGGTTCTGCGCACTCTCTCCGTGGAGAGAGACAAGCCTTGCTCTTCTACATCTTCCTTCTGTGATCTTAGGCAAGTCATTTCCCCTTCTGAACCTCAGTTCTTTTTATTTTTTTTAAAGATTTATTTTATTTATTTGAAAGACAGAGTTACAGAGAGAGGTAGAGAGAGCGAGCGAGCGAGCGAGAGTCTTCCATCTGCTGGTTCACTCCCCAGATGGCCTCAACGGCCGGAGCTGTGCTGATCCGAAGCCAGGAGCTTCTTCTGGGTCTCCCATGTGGGTGCAGGGGCCCAAGGACGTGGGCCATCCCCCACTGCTTTCCCAGGCCATAGCAGAGAGCTGGATTGGAAGAGGAGCAGCCAGGACTAGAACTGGTGCCCATATGGGATGCAGGCACTACAGGCCAGGGCTTTAACCCTCTGCGCCACAGTGCCAGCCCTGAACCTCAGTTCTTGAGCTGCACAATGAAACCACCCCATCTCTCAAGGCTAAATGAGGTTGAAGCAGTAAATAACGAATCAGCTCTCAGCAAGCATTAGTGCCCATTCCCCCTCCCCTTCAGAGCTATCTGTGCCGGGATCACAGATGACAAGCCCTTGGCTCAGCAACTGGACATGAAAGGACTCGGAAAATGGTAAGGGGAACAGATGGAAGTCCTCTGAGAGCAGCCCTCACCCCTGTGGCAGGCTCTGTGCCCCTCATAGATGCTGTCTTATGCTGTTCTCGAATGACCAAACTTAGGCAAAACACACATAACACTGACCATTCTTAGCCATTGTCAAAAGTACCACTGAGTGGCATCAGGGACATGCACAGTCCTGTACCACCAGCACCACCATCACTCCCCTATGCCAACAAAACAATAAGATCCTAGCCCCTCGCCCCAGCAGCCTCTGTGAATCTGATGACTCTAGATGACTCACGGAAGTGGAATCATGCAGTGTGCGTCTCTTCATTGGCTTAGTTCATTTACGTCATGTCCTCAAGGCTCCTCCACGTTGTAGCACATGTCAGAGCTCCCTCCCCTTGTTAAGCCTGAGGACTATTCGACTGCATGGAGATCCCACATCCTGCCCATCCATTCACCTGCCAGTGGGCACTTGTGTTGCTTCTACTTTTTGCCATTATGAATGAGGCTGCTAGGAACAGATATCTCTTCAAGACTCTGCTTTCAGAGGCTGTAGGAACAGTCCTTCAAGACTTTGTGTCAATTCTTTTGGATGCCTGCTCAGAAGTGGAATTCCTCGATCAGAAGGTAACACTAGTTTTAATTTTGAGGGGGAGTAGCCGTAGAGTTTCCCCTAGCAGTAACACTATTTTTACCTAACCCCTGTTCAAAGATGCCAACCTTGGGGTTCAGAGCTCCGCATGAGGCCACATAAGCTTGGAAGTGGCAGCTGCATGCCAGCCTGGGTCCATGTGCCCTCACCTGGGGGGCAGCCCCCAAAGCCAGGGATGCAGATGCATGGGTACCACCCAGCACCCTTGTTAAGTGCACGCATCTCGGAGCCTCCAGGCCTAGAGCATCAGCATCACTAGCAATTTGGCCAAGTCTGTATTTCCAAAACAACAACACTGGCTGTTTCTGGGAGGTCTCAGGTTTGATAATCACGACTCCTTCTTGTGGTCATCATGACTGTTGTCTTTGTGTTCCTCCCCATTCCATGCCCAGATCCGCTCACGGCTTTGTAAGCATCTGGAGCCAGTGGGTACGGAAGGGTTACTGGGGGAGTTTCGACACGGGTTTGCTCTCCAGCAGCCGCTGGTTTTCAAAGAGCAGCACATTTAGTATTCTAATCAACAGGGCATCAGCCCGGCGCCCGCCCAGACCGTTCTCAGACGCCTAACACTCATTTCGCTGCTCACGCCAATGTGTTCCTAAGTAAGTGTGTGCTGTAGTCCTTTCATCTCATTAGTGAGGCCCTGAGAGGCAGGAGCCACGGCGGCCCCCTGGCCCTACAGGGTGAGAGTCTTCACACCAGGGCCTGGCTGCCTGCCCGCCCGCCCTTCTGCCATCCCCCAGTCATCCTCTCCAGAGCTTGCAGCCGAAAGCTCTGGGAAACCAGACCTTGAGGACTTGCAGGATGGTGGCTGCAAACGGCAGGGTAGCCAGTGCAGGTAATGAGGCTGCCTACATTCCAGAACAGACACTGAATTATCTCCCCCAGCTTGACAGGCTCAGCTGGCACCACGCCATAGGCATTGCTCCCTGAAGCCAGTGGTCTGGGTTCCCTCCCACTATGGATACCCTTGACGGAAGCCAGATGAAGCTCTGGGGCCTTGGGAAAGAAGCTTCCATAGCAATCTTTCCCGCACAAAGCCCTCTTTGTCGGAGGAGGAAGGCATGGGAGAGGCAGAGGGAGTGCTTATCTATTGTCAGCACTGGACAGCTGAAAGGACTCCAGTGAAAAATGACCTTAGGGACTACCAGATGGGGGAAAATGCAAAATATGTAACTCAGACCCTCTGCTTCCCTGCAACAGAAATAGCTGGGGCTGTCTCTGGAAACGTTCATAGACACACACTAACACAAGCGTACGCTTAACTATTCTGCTCAAAGTGAGTGGATGTGCAAATGTCAAACAGATCTACCAACCTACCATCCACCTGTCTGTCTGTACATCCATCTATCCACCCACCCATCCACCCATCCACCCATCCATCATCCCTCCGTCCCTGCCTCCATCCATCCCTCCATTCATCCCTCCCTACCTTCATCGATCCATCCATCCATTGATCCATCCATCCATCCATCCATCCATCCCTCCACACAGTCACTTGTTTAATGTATTCAAATGTTAAACTGGTGCCTAGCAAGCACATGAACTATGCTGGAAGAAACAATAATACTTTGTATGAGCGGTTTTAACTGGCAGTCACATCCTTCCTGGCACAAGTTGGAACTCAGATGTCGTCTCACCAAGCATTATCTGTAACCCAGTCAATGTCGTGCACAACATATGTTATGTTGAATACACATGGAGTTAAAACACTACTGAGTCCCTAACAACTTTCTGGCATTTTGTATTTTCTCAACCAATGAAAGCAAAAAACCTATAAATACTAACCACTAGGAGATCTGGGACATGCACTAGGTGAGCAAAAGCATGGTTTCATGAATGGAGATGGTGATAACCACAACAACTAAGGAAGTAACTCATTATGTCAGGTGTTACTCCAAGTCCCTTGTTAACCCTCACAATACATCTATGAGAGAGATGTTACTATTATTCCATTTTGCAGATGATAAAACTGAAGCATGGGGAACTTACAAGAGGGTACTTCACAAAGTTTATGGAAAATAGAATTAAAGGATAAGCTTATTCTGGTGCAACAATTTTTGAAATCTATGCACAGTTTTTTTTTTTCTCTGCAACATGCATTTTCCACGAACTTTTGGAAGACCCCTCACATAACTTGCCTAAGGTCACATATTAGTAATGGCAGAGCCAGGATTCAAACCAGGAAGTGCACCTGTACAGATAATGCTTTCACCATCCTTGGAGCAGTGGGTATGGTGAGATGGAGACTCAGAGAGGCCAGGTGACATGTGCAGAGGCACACAGTGAGTTTCTGAGCCAGCTGGGGTCAGCTTTCCTGTCTTCCATTCTAATTTTATTGTTGTTTCAATAAGCTAGACTTCACCCCAAAGTGAAAGCCAAAATCACATGGGCTTGGTGAAGCTTGAGGTGGGACAGATGCTGCCTCTGTTCCTCCCCCAGGCTGTGGCCCTGGGAGAGACCCTGGAAGGAAACTCTGGGTTGTGAAGGGACTGGGAACCTGGGCTCCCAGCCCACGTGGCTTTCTCTGAGGTGTAAAAGACCATTTGGTGGAGCAACCCTGCTCTTCCCTGTTCACCCAGACTTTACTTCTCTCTTATTAGCATCTCACAGCCACACCACTAGGAAACCCTAGGAATGAAGACCCTGTGACTCTGAACGAGCAATACCCAATTAACCCAGTGACCCGTCCCTGGCCACTGCATCCATACTGCATGGAATGGTTCACCTCAGAACCCACTTTGGATGGAGGACTGGTCTTTGGCAGGTGGCAGGTGGCAGTGGACACAGTTCAGAGTCTAACAGTCCTGGACAGGAGCTCTGGCCTCACTGGACACTCGCTGTGTGACTTGACAAGTCTCCTAACTACTCTAGGTTCAGTTTCTGCTTTCTGCGATGAGAACAATACCTTCCTTGTTTATGAATGAACAGATGCAAAGCACTTGACCCTTTTTTTTTTGCTCTGGAAAATGAAAATGTAAGCATAGCTCAGGGTTGTCCAAACCTTTTATCATAGTAGAAAAACTTTTGATAAATTTTTTTGATAAGGAAAATCTACAGTAAAATTCCAACATGTACAAGAGACAAAGGTTTGTGGCAGGGTTGATGAGGGTAGGGGGTTCGGGATCCTGATTCTTTTGTCCCTCCTTTTTCCCCATAGAGCCTTAGTTTCCCCTGGGAACCACAATTTGACCAAGTGACCACTAGTCCCCTTACAATTGAAACCAAGAAAAGAAAGAAAGGAAGGTGGGTGTTAAGCCTGGCAGTTAAGACACCTGCTTCACACCTCTGAGAGCCTGGGTTCAATACCTGACTCCAGCTTCCTGCCAGTGCACACCCCGGGAGGCAGCGGTGACAGCACAAGGCACTGGTTCTTCTCACCCACCCGGGAGACTTGGATTGTGTTCTTGGCTTTGGCCCTGGCCCAGCCCTGGCTATTGCAAATTAATTAAGGAAGGAAGGAGGAAAGGAGAGAGGGAGGGAGGGAAAGCCCTTTTGTGTGATGTCACAGGGAGAGACTACACTTTGTTGAGTACTGGTGCTAAGTTGAACGTGGTCTGTACCCTCAGGGCTTACAGCTCAGTGAAGAAAGGAGAGCCTGGACAGCCAAGGGAAGACTTAAGGGAGCTTTTCCAAAGGGAGCTGAGCCCACTGCTCCTGTCCTGGCAAGGACAGCTCCCCACCACACCCTGGGATAAACATTAAGTTTGGGGGAGAACCCTGTGTGGCCCCAGAAGCATCTGCAGGCAGCAGCAGCCACTTGCAAAACCTGAGTGACAGATGGGTGGCCCGCCCTCGCAAACACCTAGCCAGCTGCGGGGTTGAGCGCTAACAACCGGGAATGGAACCCAGCTCCACCTCACATAGCTCTGCCCACTGAAGTGCGTGCCATCATCCCGGCCCTTCCCCAGGTGAGGGTGGGTGTGGGCGGGGCCCACGAACTGCCCTCGGCCTCCCTCAGGAGGATGAGGATCTGCAACCTGCTGGGAAACCCACAGACAAGGAATTCAGACCAAGGCCCTAGAGGCAACCATGGCAGGAAGCCAGCAGTGAGGACTGTGCAGCTGGCCCTGAAGCTAACCTGGAGCCAGGCCCTGGGCTTAAGACTGCACGGAGCACAGATAGTAACGCGTCCGATCCAGACGCGACTGAGCTGCGTGCTGTTTTTATGCCCATTTTCCAGAGGGAGGTTAAGACCACTTGTCATAGGGACTAGCTGGGAAGTAACGGAGGTGTTTCCAGAGTATAATGTGCATTCTGCATTATGGGTTCTGCAGTCATGGATACAGCCAACCACAAACTGAAAGTACATATAGAAACCCCATCCGTACTGCACATGTATAGACGTTCTTCTTGTCATTGCTCCATAAATAATACGGTATGACAACTGCTGATATAGCATTTATGCTGTACTAGATATAAGGAATCTGTGTGCACAGGAGCATTGCACAGGATGTATGCAAGCACTACTGCATTTGGTAAGAGGGACCTGAGCATTCGGGGTGCAGAGACCAATCTCCTGTAGACACCAAGCGGGTGTCTGCCCTTGGGCCGCTTTGCTTCTGTTGTCTTTTCCCAGTCAAGAGATGGGCCAAGTGAAAGGACAGAGACTCTGGGCACAGCTGCTGAGGGCACAGCAGCCTGCACCCCTGCCACAGGCACCCCGTCTCCAGCCTCCCTGAGCACTCCCGCTCTTCCCCGCTGGCCATCAGGACAACAATTCCTCTATTTGCAAACCACCTGCTGAGCATGCGCAGGAGCCACATTCCACGCTAGGCGCAGGGTGGGAAGCCCCATGCCCTCTCCTTCCTTACTCCTCCAACCCCAACTTCAGGCCATTGTCAGGGGCAGGTTTTCCCAACTGGAGAGCAGCGGGGTTGGGGCGGACACACAAAGCAGGGTGTGGGATATCTGAGTTTGGGAAACACTAGGTGGCATCTGCACTGCAGGCCTTCTCAGAGCCTTGAGGGTGCTGGGCACCCTCAGATGTACCACAGGGCAGTCGGTGCCCAGCGCTTGTCGGATCACTGGGCAAGAAAACTCTCCTCCGTAACAACAACACAACTTTTTTGTAGGGCTGATGAACCACAGACCCGTTTGTAGCACTTCATCCTAGATTGACAACACTGTGTCACATGTGCTCAACTGTCAGTCAGGGGACTCACTTTTACTCATGCTCCTGGCTCCCGCCTTCAACCAGATCTGGGTAAAAGTGGGTCTCTATGGGGCTTTGTCTTTTTTTAAATTTGAGAGGTAGAGTTACAGAGAGAGGGAGAGACAGAGAAAGCTCTTCTATCTACTGGTTCACTCCCTAAGTGGCCACAACCGCTGGAGCTGGGCTGATCCCAAGCCAGGAGCCAGGAATTTCCTCTGAGTCTCCCAAAGCAAGTGCAGGGGCCCAAGCACTTGGACCATCTTCCACTGCTTTCCCAGGCCATAGCAGAGAGCTGGATTGGAAGAGGAGCAGCTGGGACTAGAATCAGCACCCATATGGTATGCCGGTGCCACAGGTAGAGGCTTAGCCTACTATGCCACAGCGCCAACCCCAATGCAGGGTTTCTTCACAGATGGTACCAGCAGTTGCAGTTGAACAGCCTGAGAGGCCAGCATTGTGGCACAGTGGGTAAGGCCACCGCCAGAGACACTGGCATCCCATATGAGCATGGGTTCCAGTCCTGGCTGCTCCTCTCCTGAGCCAGCTCTGCTAATGCGCCTGGGAAAGCAGCAGAAAACGGCCCAGGCACTTGGGCCCCTGCCACCCATGTGGGAGACCTGGATGAAGCTTCACTCTGGCCTAGACCAAGCTATTGAGGCCATGTGGGGAGTGAACCAACAGATAGAAGACATCTCTTTCTCTGTCTTTCCCTTTTTCTTTCTGTAACTCTGCCTTTGAAATCAATCAATAAATAAATCTTAAAAAAAAAAAAAAAGACACCAAAACCAGAATCCAAGGACCACAGCAACACTCACAGCAGCGTCTGCTTGCATCTCTTATGCTGTCTCCAAGGCAACACATTTCTTTATGAATCGGGGAGATGCTTTCCTTCTCACCCCGAACATCCTCGTCAGGATGGAGAGGCCCTTGGCCGTGGCCGCTGCTCTCCTCTCCCTGCACCACCTCCTCAGCTTCCAACTCTTCTTCGGGATGGAGCTCCCAGCCCCTGCCTGGTGCTCAGCACCCTCGGCTCAAGCCCCTGGGCTTCTGCAAAATCTCTGAAGGCCTCTCTGACTCTGTCAAGGTGGGGCCAGATGCCTCTGCGCTGGTGGCCTGGCTGTTAACCCTAAGCCTCCCCTGTTTCCCTACAGTGGACATGTGGCCTGAGGAAAACTGTCCCTCGTGGTATGTGCTGTGCTGCCAAAGAGCTGGCAAGTCAGGGATGCCATCTACCTTCCTATTTTTAAAAAAATTATTTATTTGAGAGGCCGAGACAGAGAGGGTTCCCACCTACTGGTTCACTCCTCAAATGCACTCCATGACCAAGGCTAAGAGAGGGTCAAAGTGAGGAGCTGGGAGCTCAGTCCAGGTCTCCCACAGGGGCTGCAGGAACCCAACTACTTGAGCCATCACCTGCTACCTCCCAAGGCTGGCATTAGCAGGCAGCTGGAGTCAGGAGCTGGAGGCGGGTCTTGAAGCCCAGCACCAGTGTGTGGGATGCAAGTGTCTCATCCAGCAGGCCAAACACCTGCCTCTGCCCTCTTAAGTAAGATGGTTCCAGGCCTGGAGTGAGACTCAGACACAGCCATCTCAATCTACCCCATCTTTCTCTCTCTGAGAAGCACTGCCTGCCAGGGGCAGGGCTGCACCTGCCTTGTGTCTTGTACCCTCTGAGCCTGGAAGCCCCCCAAGTCCTGCGGAAGAAGCTCACTGAACAGACTCACAAATCTGTAACAACATAAAAGCACAAAGGCAGAGGGCAGCGTCCACTGTCACTTCTCAGCCGTGCAGTGCACGCTCCTCACGGTCTCCCAGAGTCTGCCACCATTGAACAGCTCTGGCGTGACTGTCATTACGCACCCACCGAAACAGGACCTGGGGCAGCGGTGTGTTCGGAGCTCTGAGGGAAGCCAGTTCAGACAGAAGATGCGGGAAGGACGAGGGGAGGAGTCCAGGCAGCTGCCGCCCAGCCCCTGTAGAGGCGGCCAGGCCCCCGACCCCACAGGTGATCCCCACGTCTGGGACTGCCTCCCTGAGATCATGGCCCCTGGCAGAGTGTGCCAGCCTGAACGCTCCCTGCCGCCCATGCCATCTGCTGTGAACACAGCCACACAAGAGTGGCCCCGCCACACCAGTGGGTTCCTCTGGGTTCCTCCTCACTCTGCTCGCAGTTTCCCTGCACCAGGTCAGAGACTCCTCAGTGACCATGGAGGGTCCATCAGCAGCTCTCGTGTTCCGATGGTGGCTCAGATTCGGAAACACAGGGGCCACCTCAAACCAGCCCATGTACACGTACATCTGGCCTTTCTCTTCACACTGCTGACCTGCGTGGCCTGCTCTCTTTTCTGTCCTACTGTATTCATTTTCAAACTTTTATGGTGGTCTGATGCAGATACAGTCGAGGGTACCTTTAGAAATACATGACTTGGTACTTTCTCACAAGTGGAAAACACTCAGATCAACACACAGAACATCACTGATCCCTTGGAAGTCCCTTCATGCTCCCTCCTATTTGCTCATGCCTGTCCCAACAGTAGCCACACCTGGACTTCTCACTGCACAAATGTGTTTCTATTTTATGGAATGTGGTCACAAAACATCTTTGTGCTTGACTCCTTTCTGCCAAGTTTAAGTTTGCAAGGACCACCAGCAGTGCTGTGTGCACTCGTTCAGGGTGAGGATGGACTACATTCTATCCACCCACTGCCCACGGCCCTGTGGCTGGTGGACACACGTATGTGTAAATCCTGGGTCTGTATCGTGGAGTGAATGGCTGGCACGAGACAGCTCAGCCCTGGCTCACATCGCCAGTTCTCTGAAATCATTACAGCGGATTAGACTTCAGCCAGTTGTCATGCGAGCCTCGGTGGGTTCACATTGTTGTCACCACCAGGGACAGCCCCTTTCCACTAAGCCATTCTGATGGGAGTGTAGCAGCATGCCTTTGTGGTCTGGACTTGCCATTCCCTGAAGAGTAACATTTGCATTTGCTATTGGCTGCTTGGATATCTTCTCTGGTGAAGGATCTGAGTCCTTTGCCCATTTGTCTAACAGGTCGTCTGTCTTCTGCTTACTAATTTATAGGAGTTTCCCCTTTCTTTCCTACTGTATATATTTAGGCTATCAGACCGTCGTTGAGTATATACAGTGCAAGTAGCTCCACTCCCTCTGTGGGTTACTGGGTCATTCGGCTGCACTTTAATAAATGAAGATCTTGAACCACCAAATTAATTTCATGAACTGCTAACGGAGCACAGCCCACAGTCTGGAAGACACTGCAATGCATGATTACGCAGTCTCCCCTGGGTCTACATACGCCCCCCCCCCCAAAAAAAAGGGGCACCCACAGCAGCGTCAGCCAGGGACAGTGTCACTGCATTGAGTCAGGAGTTGGAGAACAAAGGCGAGGATATTAGCTCTATTTAAATTCCAAATTACAAAAAAACCCACATTGGTCCACACTTAAATGACAGGTGTTTGCGTTTCTCTGGAATTTATTTTTTTAAACAGGTATTTGCTTATTTTCATTTCATTTGAAAGACATAAAGACAGGCAGAGCTCTTCTATCTGCTGCTCCTCACTTCCTGGACCCCAACCCCCAAATGTCTGTAACAGCTGGCCTGGGCCTAGCAGCTGAAGCCAGGAGCTAGGGATTCAATCCAGGCCTCTCACATGAGTGTCAGGGATCCAAGGAGCTGAGCTGCCACCTGCTGCCTCCCAGGGTTCACGTTAGCAGGAAGCTGGGATCTGGAGTGGAGCCAGGACACAAGGCCAGGCCTTCGTATGGGAGGTGGACATCCCGGGTGGCAGCTTAACCGCTGTGCCAAGCGCCTCTCCTCTGAGTTTAACATTTGCCTCAGGGTAGGCTGTGGTGCAGCAGCTTGGGCTGCCCCTTGGGATGCCCCCTCCTATATGAGGGCCGGGCCTTGTGTTCTGGCTCCACTCCTGATCCCAGCTTCCCACTGATGTGGGCCCTGGGAGGCACCCGGCAATGGCCCAGGTACTTGGTTCCTACCACTTATTTGGGAGACCCTAACGAAGTTTCTGACTCCTGGCTTCAGTCTGGCCCAGTTGCAGGCATTCGTGTGGATAGACAACCACTCACTCTATCTCTTTGTCTTTCTAAAAACAAACAAAATAACAACAACAACAAAACCTTTGAAGTAGAAACTGGTACTTATTTAGAAACATTTGCCAGCCCCACAGGGCCTCAGAGGTCAGCCTAGTGTGGGGACAGCTCTAGAATGAGCCCTCTCAGCATGGCCCACATGGCCTCTCTGGCCACCAGGGAGCCTGCACACCCAGGGAACGGCCTTGTGAAACCAAAGTCTCCTGCCCAGGTTCTCTATGTCTAGCAGGTTCAGACAGCAACCCCCAACCTCTGAGGAAGGCCTCTGGCCTCAGAAGAAGGGCTCTCCCATGTGTGTATAGTGCATTCTGTGCGGAGTAGCCCTTGCAACAGCCTTTAAACTCCAGGAAGTCAGGGACTGTGTCACCCTTGTCAGGGTGTGAGCAGGTTCACTAACCCATGGCCTGGGCTTTTCCCTTTCTAGGTGATATTCCCTAACAGCAGCTGGTCACCATGTAAAGAGTGGTCACCACACCCTAAGGACCCCTCTCTCTGTCACACACATGCACACATGTGCAGGCACACACGTATGCAGACATGTATATGCACTCACACAGATGCACACAGGCCCATGCACACACTGCTGACTTACTCAGGAGTCTGCATGGAACTCTCCTGGCTCATTATACACCCAGCATGTCTGAGTCTCACCCTCTCTTCTTGGTCCCCAAAGCAGTCCCTGACACGTGTGTATGAACACTCCATGACCACGTGGATGTGCAGACACCTCACGGTTTACAAACCTTTCACCCCTGTCTCTTATCTGAAGCTCACAACCAGCCTTCTGGGCATGCATACATGTCTGATGTTTCACAAGGGTTACGAGGCCCCCAACCTCCCTGTCCAGGACAGGGGCTGTGGCAGCAGCTGGGCTGCTGGCAGGATTGGTGTAGCTCCTCAGCCCCACTCTCAACGTTTCCTGCTTTACTTTGTACACCACAACAAACAGTTCTCCCTTGTCTTATCCAGGGCAGGAGAATTTGAACCTCACGTGCTTTCTGAGGTTGGGTTTGCATTAGCATAAGAGTTCATGAGATGTGTCCCTTCTCTACCCCTAATAAGCATGCATGCACCCTTTTGTTCTCTTTCATTTTATTTATTTGTTTGGGGGAGGGGCAATGGTGAGGGCTGGTTCAGGATGAAACAGGGAGCTGGGAAAGCAATCCAGGACTCCCACAAGGGTGGCAGGAACCACTCACTGCTCCATCACTACTGCCTCCCAGGGTGTTAGCAGGGAGCTGGCGGCAGGGCCAGAGTTAGAACTCCAACCCAGGCATTCCAGGGTTGGACGTGGGCATCTTCACCACCAGGACAAAAGCTTGTCCCATTTTTCTCTTCTTCTGAGAGGCTCTGTCACCTCCTGTCTTCCCCAGCTAAAGGTTAAGTTGCCCCATTGCTAGTTACAACAATATGAAGGCCTAGCGCTTACTGAACACTTCCTACAGACCAGAGTCTGTGTGCTCTTTGTACCTTGCCCCAGTGCATTCCTGCACACATCTCCGAACATGTATCCACCTCCTTATTTCAAAAACAGACGGACAGATGCCCAGAGATGAGAAGTGACCATCAGGGCCCACAGAGAGAGGAAGTGACAGGGTGGGGGGCTGGCCTGGGTCCCATGGAGCCCCACCATCATGATAGAGAAGCAGCAGCTCCTGTGTTCCCCATCAGCAACACCAGCATATGGAGGTGGGGGCACCTTAGGGACCGTCTCCTACAGTCTGTGCTTCTCCAAGCTTGGAGTGCCGGAGTCACTTTCCTGAGCACACAGTGAGAGAAAAACTGGGACTAGAGCCCAGGCCTGCTCCAGGGGTTGTTCTCCTTTGGGACAGTGGACACAGGAAGTGTTCTGGCTGTCCAAGCTAGTGCCTTTTTTTAAAGATTGATTTATTTTTATATTTGAAAGGCAGACACATACACATACACACACACACATATCTACTGGTTCACTCCTTATGGTTGGGCCAGGCTGAATACAGGAGCCAAGAACTCCACCTGGTTTTCCCACATGGGTGGCAGGGACCCAAGCACTTGGGCCTTCCTCCAGTGCGGTTCAGGCGCATTAGCTGGGTGCTGGATCAGAAGCACTGGATAGGAAGCCCAAAGTAGCTAAGACTTGAATCAAGCACTTGACACGGAATGTGGGTGTCCAAAGCAATGGCCTAACACATAGCACTATGACACTGGTTCCTGTTTTTCAGGAGGTATTTACTAGATTGCAAAGACGGGGCCTAGGGCAGGAACTGCTCTTGAAACCAACTTACAAGGAGTGATGGGAGCCAGACAACTAAGGAAAGATCTCAAGGAGATCTATCTTCCAAACATGTAACCACTGCTAGGCTGGTCTAACAGAGGAGAGAAAGGCGGGGCAAGCTGGGAGGAGGGTGGGGTTGCAAATCCACATCCTGGGTGAACTTGATCAAAATCCAAAATGACACGGACAGACATCACTGCAGGTTTCCAAGCCCAGGCCCGGGATCCACAGACAGTCTGCCATGGCCACCAAGTGTCCACTGTTCAGTGTCCACCCTTTCCTCTCTAGTAGGCACACTTGAAAAGGCAGGAAAACCATACCGAGAAGGCAAGTGGTAACCCTGTGCTCTGTGCTCATCATTCTTAAGGTTAGAAAAAACCCTTTATTATAAAATAAATGGAGATAAAATCTGCCTGTTAATGCACATTTAAGAGGTAGAGAAAAAAAAAAAAGCACCCACAGCATTAAGGGAAATCATGAATACACTCTGAAGTGTTAAAAAAAAATCAACTCACTTTTCTTTAAATCTTCTTAAAAGGGTCTAACAATAGTCCTTGAAATAATCCTTGAAGTATGCAATTTTAATTTGGACACATGGTAATTTCAGTCTACCTGTTGAAAGAGACAAGAGAGAAATCAGTCATTTTTGACAAGGATGCTGTTCTGACAAGTGGCAGGGAAGCCTCAGGAGCTGCGGCGGGGGTGGGGGTGTTGGGGGTGCGGTGGTGCTGCTGTGCGTGGGCAGTGCCGGCAGCAGCGTTGGCATTGGCTTTGGCCATAGTCTGGAGGCTGGGTTTTGAATATTCAGAGGGAAGGGGCAACTACGGCAGCAACTAGCACAGTGCCTGGCCCAGAGCAAATGCCCAGCGAACATCTGGCGAGGGAACAAGTGAAAGGATGGGTGAATAAATGAATGAGCTCTGCCATCAGTCTGTGATGATGGGGGGGGGGTAGTTAACCCGTGGGCTCTCTGCTTGCACCCTTGGGGACAAGTGGAGTCTTGGGACTGTTATGGGAAATAGCACAGAGAAAGCAAGCGGCACAGTGCAGAGAGTGAAGGCTTCGCAGCCTGGCTCCGTCACGCCGGAGCCAGGAGGCTTATTTATTCATGTTCACCATTGTTCTTCAATGGCGTGCTTAGCCCATTCACTCATTCCCAGCCCTTCTTCTCTAATAGAAGCATCCAAGGCCATACATTTCCCTCTAAGTGCGGCCCTGGTTGGAGTCCACAACTTCTGACATTAAATATTTCTTTCACCATTCATTTCTAAGCATTTTATAATTTCTATTATTGTTTCTTTTTGACCCATGAGTGAGTTAGGAGTCTTTTTGTAAATGTCTCTCAATAGAGGTTTTTATTTTTCTTCTTCTTCTTTAAAGGGCTCATCCTCCTGCTACTGATTTCTAACTTAATCACACTGTGGTACAGAAGGAGGTGTTTGGGATCCTGACTCTTGGCAATGGACTGGGGTGTATTCCACGGCCTAAACTGTGCCCGGGAGGTGTGAGCGTTCCACATGGGCTTAGAACCTGGCAGCCATGGGTCATCTTGGGCTGGATTTTAAATCTCATTGTACCTCCATTTCCTCATCTGTAATAGGGCACATAAACCATCCACGTTAGTCCCGCTCACTGTTTACTTAAAAATGACATTCATTGGCACAGGTGCTCTGCAGACAGAAACAAAGGGGCTGGACGAGACAGAGGGAGGTGTGCCTATAACCAAACAGCAGGGCCCTACACCCAGGAAGCATTCAGGATTTTTCAAACAATGGCCACACCTGTCATCTGGTCTTAAAAATCTGTCCCTCTGGTAGGGCGACGTGGGGACCCACAAAGAGGGGATGTGCATTAGCGGAGCAGTCAGTGCACTTACGCACTCTGTCCTCCATGCCTGCTGCCCTGGACCCTTCCTTGGCGTCCCTCTCCTCCTCCTCCTCCTCCTCCTCCTCCTCCTCGCCCCTGCCTAGTTCAGTCTTCTTTCTGTCAAATCTATCCTCATGATGCCCCACAATGCCTATGGCATTCCTTACCTACTTTATTCCAACAGATTATAAAATTCCTAATGTTTTAAAATACAGCTACAGGAAAGAAATCCAGGCAAATTCTTGGCAGGTGCACTATCTCGGATGGGCCTGGGGTTAGAGGTGGGGGCCGGCGTAGCAGCTTGGGAGGGAGCGTGGTGTCTCTATCAGACGGGGGCGTGAGTTCAGAAAGGCTTGCTGCACTTGCTGAGCTGCACATGCTCTTCGTTCCAACACCAGCCTTTCCCTTGACCTTGTCCCCTACTGCACCCTAAGTCCTTTCTGCCATCTCAGAGAGATTTCCTGAGAGAGTCGCTGCTCAGACTACCACTTCCTCCACTGCCACACTCCGTACAAGTGACCCCCCTTCCCCCGAGAATGTTCTGGTTCTGCCCATGACGATGCTGACACAGCCCCTTCCAGACACCACTGCTCGGTCTGCAGGGGGCTTCTTGGGGTCGGTTGTCAGCAGCGACCACTCTCCTGCTCAGCGTCTGCAATGCCAGTCTCTCCCGACCTTCTCTTCCTGGGATAACTTTCTTCCCAGCGTGCCTCGCCCTGAAATTTTGTGCCTTTAACGGGCACACTCACAATTAGAGCTGATCCCACAGAATAACAACCACTAACTATCAGCGATTAAGTCCATATTAAGCATGCCAATCACTGTGCCGACCGGTATTTTACTTCTTGTAATCTTTACAATAACCACTCGAAGTAGGTGTGCCCAATATTAATAGACTGTTACTAGTCCTATTTTACAGATGAGAAAGTAGGAGCTTCGAAGGGTGATGTCATTCCCCCAGGAATGCTCAACTCTGTGGCCTAACTGGAATGCAAACCACTGTAAGCTGTCTGCTTTAAAGGCTGAGAGCTCAGCCGTGCAGGCCCTGGTCCTACCGCCTGTGCCCTGGCCTCTGTGAGTCACTGCTCTGCCCCTGTGTCGTGTATTTCCTGCTTCTGCCTTGCTTCATGCAGAATGGAAGGGCTTTCTCTGCACTGGGTGCTGAGAAAATCCAAATCACTGTCCAGGACCCGGCTCCAGGGTCCCTCTTGTGACAAAGCTACTAGCAAGGCCAAGCAGCTTAGTTGCTCCCATCTCCTTGCAGTGGCAGCCTTATCATGACACCAGAACATCCGTCTACCCAGGCAAGAAGTACCCGAGGGCAAGAGAAGGGTGTTCATCACAAGTCTAAATGCCAGAGGCATCCAAGCAAAGACTGATTCCAAAGGACATTTCATGCTCACTCTTGGGGACTAGGAATCATACTACGGTCAAAATTCAAGAACGTTTGCTGGAAGTCATGGGGGCGGGGCAGGAAGGTATTCTGCTTGGCATTTGCAGATGACAGCTATGTGATCTGGCCACAGTGGTTTCCAAGGTTACTAAACCAGGTCTGGCCCATGTACCTTATCCAAAGACCACATTTTCACATCCTAGAAAGTGTTTACGCATCAGTCCCTGCTCAAATACCTCTTGGCCCTTCCAGACTCCCCAAGTGCTGCTCCCCAACAGATAGAAACAATACATCTGTGTTATTTCCTGGTATTTCATCATCCACAGCTAGGCCCGCAACTCAGACAGCTCTTCAACACACTCATTCATGCTCTACCTCTCCTGCTGCTCTCCCTGGGGGCTAGGGATTGCATTAAATTCACCTTCAATCTTTTCAGAACCACACCCAGTGCCTGGCACACAGATGTCAAAGAGTGACAGAGTGAGTAGAACTACATGATATTGGCCTTGAATGGAGAAGGCCACCCCAAACTTGTCTCAATGCAACCACCCGGCATTGTGTTATGCAAATAGCAGGTGCCACATGAACATAAAATCCTTCCAACTTCTCTCCACTCTTCAAACACTTGAAGCTTACGGAAGTAGGACAACGTGTCCCCCCCGGGCCTAAGGTTTCTCTGTGCATGGCTCACAGCCATGTTGGTGCACTAACTTGGACATCCTCTAGGAGGAACAGGGCAAGGAAAGCCCATGTTTGGACTCATTCTGGTTTTCATTGTCAGCATGCGCAAGTTGGAGCTTTGGAGACAGACAAGTTGCTGAGGCCAAGCTGCCATACCATCTCCTCTCTTTCTTCTTTTTGTTTTAAAGATTTATTTATTTTATTTGAAAGGCAGAGTTACAGAGTGGCAGAGAGAGACAGAGAGATCTTCCATCTGCTTGTTCACTCCCCAGATGGCCACAATGGCCAGAGTTGCACCAGTCTGAAGGCAGGAGCCAGGAGCTGTTTCCCAGTCTCTCATGCAGGTGCAGGGGCTCAAGGACTTGGGCCATCCTCTGCTGCTTCCCCAGGCACATTAGCAGGGAGCTGGATTGGAAGTGGAGCAACTGGGACTTGAACCCGCGCTCATATGGGATGCCAGCACTGCAGGCAGTGGCTTTTACTCACTATGCCACAGCATTGGCCCCACCCATCTCCTTTCTTTTTTTTTTTTTTTTTGACAGCAGAGTGGACAGTGAGAGAGAGAGACAGAGAAAGGTCTTCCTTTGCCATTGGTTCACCCTCCAATGGCCGCCGGGGCCGGCGCGTTGCCGCCGGCGCACCGCGCTGATCCGATGGCAGGAGCCAGGTACTTATCCTCGTCTCCCATGGGGTGCAGGGCCCAAGGACTTGGGCCATCCTCCACTGCATTCCCTGGCCACAGCAGAGAGCTGGCCTGGAAGAGGGGCAACCGGGACAGAATCCGGCGCCCTGACCGGGACTAGAACCCGGTGTGCCGGCGCCGCAAGGCGGAGGATTAACCTAGTGAGCCGGGGCGCCGGCCCATCTCCTTTCAAAGAGGAGAACCAGAGAGGGGAGAAGACTCAGGTCCCCGGACAAGAAGAGCTGTGCACATGCACTTTCCTTGTCCCCTCTTAGACTTGCAAACGAAGGCTTTAGGAAACTGAGTGCTTGGTGAAGAGCTAAAAATAACCCACCAGAAACTTCATCTAGATGTATCACGGCTGCAATTCACAGCGTCTAGAACTTCAACGCAGTATAATTAGAAAAAGGAATATGATAATTTATTTTTGGTTTAAAAACTCAGAAGAACACGACCTTCCAGAGGAATGGGAAAACAAGGGGCTGGGAGCCAGCCACGAGGTTCATGCTACTAGTACTGAGGTCCAGGGGACCTGCCACAGAGAAGGGACCACAAGCCTGAGCTCCAGGCTATAACACCAGCCCATGTCCCCCTTCCAGGGGCCACAAGGATGTACCAAGCCACCCTCTCCATGCACAGGAAAGCCCAAAGGCATTCACCCTGGAGGAAACGTGAGCCTGGGCTTTTCATCAGTGTGGAAGAAGGGCAGATACTGAGTGAAACGCACCCAAGGCTAACTCCAGGGACCGCTCTGCCCTGCAGATTCTGAGCACATTTCCAGAATGGCTTTCTTCGCATGCACCACGGCAGGGAGAAGTTTGCTGAGCTGCCTCCAAGCAGGAAATATCAAAGGATGGCGCCCAGAGAGGCGCTGTCATGCAGCTAAAGGAGGACAAGACTGGGGTCAGAGGGGCCCCATGTCCGGGCTCTGGTTCGCTCAGTGTGCCGTGAATAACAACCGCTCCAACTCCCTCCTAAAAGATGTTGACTGAGAGTAACCACCTCACAAGATTGTTATGGGGATTCTGCGAGCAAAATGCAGGAAAAGCATCTTGTAAATGAATCTTGGGGATTCTTCTTGAGTCAATAAATTTACCCAGGAATTCTTAGTGAGGAGGACCTTTTGTGATCAAAGCTCTGTATGAGGGGTCTTCAGAAAGCTCGCAGGGAACACATATTATGCAAAAAACTGTACACGGATTTCAAAAAAAGTTTTTTTGCACCAAAACCCCTTTATCTTTTGCCTCCATTTTCCCATGGACTTTTTGAAGTCCCCTTGTATCCGATGCTGTCTTTTTGAGTTCCCCTGTGTGGTGTCTGGGCAGACAGGTCTCCCAGAACATTCTGGAGACAGGGAAGAGGGACCTTGAGCTGAGTAAGGAGCAGGAGCAGCTGACATCCTCTCATGTGTCCCAGCCCACAGCAGGCAACCATCGCCTCGTTACCCATGCATGTGGAAGGTGGAGTGAAGGTGGCCAGGCAGTGTGCAAAGCAAAGCAGTGCTTCTTCCAGCTCAAAAGAGGAGAATGGGTATTTTCCAGGCATCTCTCATACACCAGGCACAATGCTGGGCCCTGGCACATGGGAGCTCCCCTCTAGACCACATGAGGTTACCCTGCCACACTGTGCCATTGCTTATACAGTGTGGGGGTCTTGGAAGCTGCTTCTTTCCTCCCTGCCTCTCCAATTAGCCCCTGAAAAGGAGTGAAACTGAACCCCCATAGTGTAAAAGCAGGATCCAGCCTCTTGTCTGTCTCTCAGTCCAAGGTGTCCTTGCCTGTCCTTTATTTAAAGGAACTCACTGAGTTCAAGGAATTATCCATCTGGTCCTACAGGGTTCTAACCACTGGACTCAAGGAGTCATTGGCTTCTTCAATAGAGAAGAACCTCCATGACTAGTATTGTTTGGAGGAGTCTCTGCAGGGGAGTTCCATGTCTGGGCACAAAGTCACTGTCTCCTGCACATACCCCCAGACCAATGGGAGCCCCCTTCAAAGGAAAGTCACGGACACCACGAAGCAGCCAGGAACTAGGACACAAGCTGATCACGTACCTCTCAGCCCCAATTTCAGTCTGTAAGAACCTTTACTCCTAACGCCTGGGGAGCCTGGGAATTAAGCCATAGCTGCCCAGCTCCCTGCTCTCTGCGCTTTGCAATAATAACACCTACTATCTTCCACCACCCCGATGTCAGTGATTGGCATTCTGTGCCTGGCAAGCAGACCCAGTTTGGGGGTTCTATAGCAGCACCTCCAACTAGTTTGGGGTGTTGCTTGGCAATAGCAAGACCTCAACTTGTACCCTCACTCTTTCTATTCTTTTTTTAAACCCAAATAGGTTGATTTTAATAAGTTCCTCTACGTACACATTTATCTGCTACTGCAAATTGAAACAGAACATCAAATTTTTCTTTGTTTTGCAATTCAAACATTTGCAAACCAGAATATCTAATTATCTGCCCCAATTATTATGCTCTAACCAAAATATCCAATGTTTTCTTTTCTTTCCTTTCCAACAAGTTACCAGGCATGTCAGTTCTGGGGGCTAGATTTCAGCTCATTGACGTCACCCCTCTAAAACGCAATGGGAATACTTGAAACTTACTGGGGCTTGGTCTCTGGGTCAAATGAAAAAGAACTAGAGTATATTAGAAGTCATTCAAATACATTCAAACTATAGATTCCATGTAAAGTACTGGTATCAAGGTAGGAAGAGAAAGACATCACAACTCATATCACAGGTTATCAAAATTATTGGCATACAAGTCTAAGTCAACATAGAATAGCTTTATCTCCTACCCAAAATTACTGGCAAGAACAGCAGAACAAGAAGGCTTGTTGGTCATAGCCCATTCGTGTGCTAGCGTACACCAAAGAATCCCATCCAGCTGGATGGCTCACATCCTGACTCACTCTCGAGAGCAGTGTTTCTGTGGTCTTTATGGGGCTGGGGTTATTTGTCTGTGCAGCGCTGTCTCAGTTTTACCAGCATTTCTCTCCAGTCATATAACAGCATCCTGGCTCCTCCCCTGCACCGGGCATCTGGAATACCTCTGTCAGGCAGTTGAGGTGGATCTTCTGGTGCAGCCGAAGGGAATTTGGTAGTGGGGTTGAGAGTCAAGGTACTAAGATCCTTTGTTAACATTTCAGGACAGACAGAATGAGAGGCTGCTGAATCCTGGGAATGGACATCCAAAAAGACTCTGGTCAAGGCTGGGTTATGCTTCTGTGGTGGGTCCATGGTTGCAGGTACAGCTCTTAGGTGTTCGGATGTCAGGTAAGGGAGTGCGGGATTTGCTGGTGGCTTCCAGGTCACATGGAACAAACTCCACAGCCCAGAGAGACCCTGAAAAGGCAGCCTCCAGCACAGAGGGGTGAAGCGAGCCAACTTCTCGCCCTTTCTGTTCTCAGCCATCACAGGGAAGCCGTTCACTCTGCAACAGCTTCGGGTTCCCTCTCCATTAGGTGGAGACAAGATCCCCAGGCTCGCCTGTCTTACCACATTGCTTCCTGACGCCCAAACGCTGGTTGTGACCAACTTTGGAAATGGTGGGAAATACTGAAGCATTAGGTAAGCCCCTCCCCAGCCCCTCCACAGCTGGGACTCTTAAATAAACATCCGATTCCTGCCTGGTCCAACCTTATCCTCCCATCTGTCCCCCTTCTTCCTTGAACCCCCTAAAAGCCAGTCATCCTTCAAGTCACTAGCTCTCACTTTGGCTCTCAGCTCAGACGTAGCGTCACCCCCTGGGAAGGCATCCTGGGCCTTTAGACGGGGCAGCTCCCTGGGCTCTCCGTCCTCCAGGGCTCTTGCTAGCATGTACTTAGCTGAGGATGCTGCAGCACAGCTCCCGTCCCTCCCCTGTCCTGCAGCGGTTCCAGCTTGGTTCTCCACCTCTGTGCCTGGGCCCAGACTGAGAAGACCCCACTGGGCCAGGTGGTGGGGATTGGAAGGAGAACGGAGGGGAAGCAGAAGACAATGCCAAGGCAGATACAGTCTTCCTGCTGCCTCTGTTGGAGCTGGAACACCTGGCCAAGTGCCTAGGACCTGACTAGGAGCTGGCGGCCACCTGGCTGAAGCCATGGGCCATGGAGCAGGCAGAGGGGCCCCAGAGCTGCCCAGAGCATGGGGCAAGGCTGGGCAGGAAGCGGATGCCAGGGCTATGTTGGCCAGGCTGCCTCTTCCCCGGGATGCCCAAGGAGAAGGTAGAGGCTGCCCACAGGTCTGTTTCTGTAGGCAACATGGACTGAGGGGCCATGGCGAGCAGCTGGAGGCCTGTTTCAACCACTGTGGGGAGACCCACCAGATCACCATCCTGGGCTACACGTTCTCATTCTCTGGACACCCCAAGGGCTATGCCTATGTGGAGTTTGCCACCAAGAGCTTGGCCCAAGCTGGACTACAGCATCTTCTGAGGCTGGATCATCAAGGTGCTGCCCAAAAGGACTGACTTCCCGGGGATCAGCTCCACAGGAGGCGGGGACCTGCGGCTGTACCCGGTGGGGCTCCAGAGCTGTGCCCTTCCCCCGGGCAGGCAGCCTCCTGGGCAGGCCCTGCTTCAGATCCCAAGGGCAGAACTGGGGCCGGGGGAGAGTGTCACCGGGGTCCTCACCACACCGAAGTCACCTTCTGACTTCAAAAGTGGGGCTCCGATCTCCGGATCACTGGGAGGGAGGCGAGGAGGGGCGGGGCAATGCACCCAGGGAGCCAGTGCTGCCCCCTGGTGCTCAGGTGGGGGAGGACGCTCCCCAGGTG
Organism: Oryctolagus cuniculus; assembly: GCF_964237555.1. Lineage (NCBI taxonomy): Eukaryota > Metazoa > Chordata > Mammalia > Lagomorpha > Leporidae > Oryctolagus > Oryctolagus cuniculus. The sequence goes on from NC_091432.1 coordinate 70,176,154, forward strand.
GCCACAATGGCCACAGCCATGGGTCACAGGCCCAGCGCCGGGCTCCAGAGGGCCCTGGGGAGGGTAGGAGCTGGGCTGGATGGGGTCAGTGTGCTCTTCAACACATTCGTTTCAAAGAAAAATGGAAATGTGCACACCTTAATGGTAACGCATAAGGTATTAAATGTGAATCATTTTTAAAAGCAATGAAACAAAAAGCCCTCACTGCCTCTCCCTGCACCCAGAGCCCTTCTGTGTAGGATTTGCTACCGGGGCTTCACCGTTATCCCGAGGCCAGGAGCTCGTGTCTCCAGAGGAAGGCCTGGAGAGGCAGACCGGGAGGCCCAGGGAATCAGAGGGGCGTGCAGCGGGGTCTCCTCGTGGAGCCTGCTGCTGGCGGCCTCCTCGCCGCTTCTCACAACCTTTGCCTGGGACAGAGCTGCCAGCCTGAATCCTCACTTCCATTTTGTTTTCGGCATGAAATACATGGTTAGCCGCTAAGATGTGAAATGCAGCTGTCACAGTCCAGGGACCAGCAGACAGGTTAATACGGCCTCTTAAGAATGCTATTTCCTCATATTAACCCCAGAGCTACGGCGACCTATCAAGACAGACTCCCGCGGGCTCCGGAAACGCCTGCCTTTCTCCTTTAATAATGCTTGATGTTTAAATAAGACTCGATGCTTGTTTCCAAGCAGAGCTGCAGAGCTCCCATCTCCCTCCCTCCCTCTCTCCCTCCCTCCCTCCTCCTCTTCCTCACTCCTCCTCTTCCTTACCCCTAGTCTGAGGATATCTGGGCCTTAGTTTTCACCCTGAAGCCTGGGATAGAAACAAGCATACAAGGGTCTAGGTCCTGCCTGGACTTCTAAACCTGTCTCCTGATTGGGTCCCCTGCCCCCTCCCTGCTGTCCATCAACCACCTCTCCCCGCCCCCTGGCCCCCAGCCGACCCCCATGCTGTGGACCACAGAGCAAACCCAACTGCAGAAACGTTTCAACTTTTAAGGTCATTTTGAGGATCATCCCTGCAAGAGGTGAGCGTCAGTGACCTGAGAGGTGCAGACGGCAAAGAACGGCCTCTCCCAGCAGACACAGAGGCTCAGGATGCCCCTGTGCCTGTATGTATGAGTTTAGCCCACATACAAGTGTAGCTCTGTGGGCTCCATCCACAGCAGCCTAGAGAAGTGACTTCGGAGTTTGTCCTGCACACTGGCCTGTTCTGGCTCCTGCCTGCACAGGGACCCCAGCACCTGACACTAAAAAGTCGTGCATTTGGGAGGGTCATCAGCCAGGTGTCAGTTAGCATGGACAGTGAGGTACTGGGCTCTCTGCTGCCTACTCTTCTTGCACTGGGAGTCTGGGGTTGGGGAGAGGTAAAAAGGAGACTAGCACTTCCAGGAATCATTTGCAAATCCTCAACTAGGCAAGACCATCTCCGGCCACCAGCACACTGGACAGGCTGTTTCCTCTGTCTTGCTCACTCCACCTTCCCCTCACTCACTGTTGTCTTTGAAGACTCAGGAGAAGGTCACCTCCTCCTGGAAGCCATCCACAGCCTCTGAGCTGCCCAGGCCCTGTGCTTCCCCTGCTGGCCCGACTCCCACTGCTGTGTGACACCTGTGTGTCAGGCTGCTTCCTACCGGTATCTCCAGAGGGTGCCCACCAGCACCCTGGGGCAGAGAAGAAACCCATCAGTGCAGTAATGAATCTAGGCCTCCACTCCAGGCCTTGCTCCAGGAGGAAGTCAAGGAAGCAGGAAGAGCCAATATGTCCCCGAGGGGTTCAAGTCTGGTGGAACGGTAGACACGACAGCGTGTGAAAATCACCTGATTCAGGCGGTGACTGTGGGATCTGGTTGAGGGTTCAGGTGGGAGGAGGGGCCCTGTCTCTGGTCTCCCCCCAGGACCAAGCATGGCCCATCGCGACACTTGGTGGGTGTGTGTTGAGTGAACAAGACGGCTGGGGAGGGAGGAGCCGAAGGGATCTGAGGTCGCTTCTTCCAGCGAGGGTAAGTGAAGTCATGGAGGAGAAGAGAGTGTGTAAGGGCCTCCCAGCCAGGGTCAGGGCAAGCAGCAGAGCTCGGCACTCTCCCACACCAGAATTCTATATCACGTCTCCTTGCCTACATAGCGCGACAAGCTGTTTCCCTCTCTGAGCTCAGTTCTGCGCCTGTCAAAGAAGGGACAGAGTCGCCCATCACCAAGAGCTGCTCCAGCTCACAGCCCCAAGTCTGAGGTTACAGAGAGGTGGAGAAGCCGCAGCACACAGCCTCACCTGTCTTGTCCTGAGACAGACGCAGGAAGCTGCTCACGGACAGTGGCCCTTCATTCATGCATCGCTGGGCACAGCTGCACAGCAACCATGCTCCTGGTACCGCTCCCCGGACCCGCTCCCCTTGCACGGGTCTCTAAAACCCTGGCTGCGTCCCACAAGCTTCCCTGAAGCTTCAGCTGGGGTAAGTCTCTGAGCTCTGACTTTCCATCTTCCCCTGCCCCGCCTCCCTCCCTCCCTCCCTTGCTTCTTTACTTTCTTCCCACCTTTAGTCACTTCCTGATGCATTCAGCAGAGGCTTATAAAGTTCCCAGGAAGCAGCTTGCCATGGCCACTTGAGTGAGGCTCAGGACTTGCTTCTGGAACCCAGTGGAACCCCGCTTCCTGGTCCTCGGCTGTGCTGTTTAGAGAGCTGAGGACGTCTTCAGAGTGCATTGCTCTTCTGTCTCTCCACGAGCCTCTTCCTGCCGTGAGCCTGCCTGGAGCTCCCTCCTCACACTTCTGTCTCCCTTCCGTGGCCCCACAGCCACCTCCTGGGAGCATCTTCTGCCCATCCCACTTGCCACTATAATGCCACTGTCTTGGTGCTGGTGGGTTCTATCTTTTGGCATCACTGCTGTGAATTCCAGTCTAAGATGATGCATTTTCTTTTTATTATTATTATTATTTGACAGATAGAGTTAGACAGAGAGAGAGACTGAGAGAAAGGTCTTCCTTCCGTTGGTTCACCCCCCAAATGGCCGCTACAGCCGGAGCTATGCCAATCCGAAGCCAGGAGCCAGGTGCTTTCTCCTGGTCTCCCATGTGGGTGCAGGGCCCAAGCACCTGGGCCATTCTCCACCACACTCCAGGGCCACAGCAGAGAGCTGGACTGGAAGAGGAGCAGCCAGGACTAGAACCTGGCGCCCATATGGGATGCTGGCGCTGCAGGAGGAGGATTAGCCAAGTGAACCACGGCACTGGCCCCAAGATGATGTATTTTCATCATTGCATTCAGGCAACCCTAACAAGTGCTTAGGAAATCTAGTCTGAAAGACTGCAATCAAAACGTCCTGACCAGGGCCAGCACTGAGGCATAGTGGGTAAAGCCTCTGCCTGCAGTGCAGGCATCCCATATAGGTGCCGGTTCAAGACCTGGCTGCTCCACTTCCAACCCAGCTCTCTGCTGTGGCCTGGGAAAGCAGTAGAAGATGGCCCAAGTCCTTGGGCCCCTGCACCCCTGTGGGAGACCCGGATGAAGCTCCTGGATCCTGGCTTCGGATTGGCCCAGCTCCAGCCGTTGTGGTCATCTGAACCAGCAGATGGAAGACCTCTTTCTACCTCTGCCTCTCTGTAACTCTGCCTTTCAAATAAATAAATAAACCTTTTAAAAAACACAACAAACAAGCAAAACGTCCTGACCAGCATATTTTCCCTTACCCAGTTTCGAGGGAAAAGGCAGGAGGTGCTTCGTCCGACCCCTCACTTTTGCTGCCTGCACAGCCAGCACGTTCTGCTCTGCAGCTCCCCTCTGCTCTCAGAGGTTGTTCCCAGCTCACACGGGGCCCAGGGAGCGTGCTCCCTGCACATGTGTCATTGGATGCAGCGCCAAATCTCTGCTTAGGACTACCTGCAGATTTGCTGGGGATTGTACATATCCAAAAAAGAAAATCTGCCTTTGCAACATTTCCACAAATAAAACACTTTCATACCTACAGATGCTAAGCTTTTATGGCTACGCTAGCTGATCTCGGTAGGGTTCATAAAGGAAGAGAGAATGATCTCCCCAAGAAGGCTGTGTTGATGCTAGCCAGAGTGCAGGGGCTGCAGCCACAGGCAAGAACCTGGACTGGCATAAGACGGCCAGGGTTCAAACCTTGGCTCTGCTGTGCTAGCTGCAAAGCCTGGCGATCCTCAGCTGTGAGTCCGGCTTGGTACCGCCACCCTTCCCTTGACCGTGACACTGCGCCCACTCAGTAAGCCGTCACTATGCTACTCTCCTGCAGGAACGGGGAAGACGTCTAGGATGAGAACATCATTTCTCATGGTAACTTACACTTCTGAAGTTGATTTCATCGACATCGGCTCATTTGAACCTCAGACAACAGGAAAATTATGCATGGGATCATCCTTTTATTGAGAAAGTGTTCAAGGCTCAGAGAGGTTGATTTGTTCGATACCACACAGTCAGAAGATATGAAGATGTTTTGGACTCACCAGTTCTCTCTCTCTAAATCTAGAGCTCTCAGTGGGGAGGGGCTCCAGGCCGGGAGAAGAGCCCCTGCTCACCTCCCTGTCCAGGCTCACGAGCCCCAGCAGCCTAGCCTGGCAGAGATGGTTGGTGCTCACAACAGAGCCGCTTCCTGCAGGCACCCTTCATGCAGAGCAGCAAAGCAAGTGCACTGGACTGTGCCCCTTCCCTCTACACGGCTGCACCTGCTCCCATAGATCTCCCATACCCTGGTTTACTCCCCAGATAGCCTGGGCTTGGGCCAGGTTGAAGCCAGCAGCCAACAACTCAATCCAGGATTCCCACCTGGGTGGAGCTACATTCTAGGGTATGCCTTAGCAGGAAGATGGAATAAGAAGTGGAGCTGGAACCAGAACTGAGGCCCTCCAGTATGAGGTGTGGGTCTCCCAAACAGCATCTTAACCACTGTGCCAGATGTCCACCCTATCATTCATATGGTTTTCCCCAATTTTTCACTAATTCACTGACTAAAAAAAAAATACCAGCTCATTCATTCACTCACTCATGAGCTTCTTCATGTACACATCCTTTCACCAATGCATATTTTTTAAAGATTTATTTATTTATTTGAAAGAGTTACACAGAGATAGAAGGAGAGGCAGAGAGAGTCTTCCATCTGATGGTTCACTCCCCAGTTGGCCGCCAATGTTCAGAACTGTGCAGATCTGAAGCCAGGAGATTCTTCCGGGTCTCCCACATGGGCACAGGGTCCCAAGGACTTGGGCCATCTTCTACTGCTTTCCCAGGCCACAGCAGAGAGCTGGATCGGAAGTGGGGCAGCTGGGACTTGAACAGTGCCCATATGGGATGCCGGCACTTCAGGCCAGGGCATTAACCTGCTGCGCCACAGTGCTGGCCCCTCACTGATGCATATTTTGTTCACTGATGTCTTCATTAATTCACTCATTCACTCACCCCTTGCTCTTCCCACTCCCTTCATTCCCTCACTGGCTGTCTGTGCTTCTGAGCTCCTTCGCCCTGTCCCCTAGCGCAGCCTCCTGCCAGGAAGCAGAGCCTCCCGCACAGTGGGGTCCATTAGCCCTCACTCATAGAACATTCTCTTCCATGCTAGCATCCAGCTTGCTGAACTGTGCCGGCATGCCTCCTGGTGTGCAGGGGACATGCGTTTCCACTCAGGAGCAGATGTTCTTCTAATTACTGTTTTGACTTTCACCCCGAATGCCAGAAAATTCTTTCCACATACTCATCCAGCGTTCAGGAAGGCAACCATGCAGCACGGACAGGGCGTGCAGCGCCTGCAGGTTCCGATCCCAGGACACCAGGTGCTCCTAGCAGTCAGAGCTCAGGGCACGTGAAGCACCTCCCTTGCCCAGGGCTTTGGAACCTGCGGTCTAGGGCTGCACTGGAGCTGGGGGCAGCCCCCGAGAGCTGCAGACTTTGTGACACAGGTTAAGGAGGGAGAAGAGGGGTCATCTGCCTCTGGATCAGGGAGTCGTGATCAGCCTGTGACCAGCGAGACAATGTCAGCGTTTTCCCAGCAGAAGGTCAAGATCCTAATTCCCGACCTCTGGCCACGTGCCAGGTTATTTCCCATACTCTATGCTAGTTGACCCTCAGTAACCAGTCTCCCCATGTTGCACTGAGAAATGGAATCCAGAGATTCCATCAAGGACTTGATTTCCCAGATTCCTCTGCAGCGAGGTGTGGCCATCTAAGTTCTGGCCAATGGGTGGAAGTGGCAATGCCCTGAGAAGGGAGCTGGCAGCCTGCACTTCCTCTTCCCCTACCTGCCGGCCCTCTTTAGTCGGCCATCTTTGTGTTGGGGGAAGGGCACACTTCCAGGGGTTGGCAGAACAAGATAGGAGCACCCTGGTCCCTGTGGAACCTTGGGAAGCAGAACTTTATCTTCCCGGCTGGGAAGTCCTTGCTCATGTTTTCAGAGTTGTGTTCTGGCCTCTGTCCAAGCCTCGTCAGTGTCTACCACACCAGGAGCAACCTCCCCTGCCACATGCTATTTCCACGGAGAAACTCCCGTGGGAGGAAGGCATTTGCCTTCTCTCACCCCCTTGCTGACTTCTCTCCTTCATGCTTGAATACAATCCCTTCAAAATAAATGAACAAATTTTTTAAAAAAAATTCATGTCCTTGGGATCCACAGAATGTGACCTTATGTGAAGCATGGACTTCGCAGATGTAATTAAAGGAAGGATGGAGACGCAATTGTACTGGATAGGGGTGGAACCTAAATCCAGCAACAGGGTATAGAACAGGAAAGCATGCATAGAGACAGGGGGATGGAGAGGAGAAGGCCTTGTGACGGCAGCACTATGTGTGTCAGGGAGAGACACCAGGGAGTGCTGATAAGCACCAGCAGCCAGGAAAGCCATGTGGGACTGATTCTCTCAAAACTTCCAGAAGGATCGTGGCCATCCGGAAGTGCGAGAGCATGCCTCTGCCACAGGTCTGCAGTAATTTGTTGTGGCAGCACCAGGAAATGGACCCAGTCTCCAAGGAGTGAGAGCCACTCAACAGTAGGCTTGGAAAAACGAACTGGACCTGTCGTCCCCCAGGACCACCCCACATCAAAGAGATTTCTGGCTGGCAGGAAGCAAACCTGCTCTCCTTGACAGGACAGCTCGGTCTGGCTCATTCTAGGCTGAGGTGTGAGCGAGCCCATGTGGCTGTAGTTCCGTGGCTGTGCCGTGGGCTTTCCACGGTAACTGGTGCAGTGTAGTGGTAAGGCCACAGCCCCCAACGCTGCACCACCAACATTAAATCCCAGTCTGCCACTGACCAGCTGTGGGACATGGTGAACACTCAGTGCCTTGCTGTCTTCATCTGTAAAATGGGGATGATAATTACACTTAAGCTTTGGAATTGTTGTGAGAATTAAACTAGTTACTATTGTAAAGTGTCTGGACAAAGTTTGACAAACACCAAGTGCTAAGTGTTAACGCTCAACTAGCGGTGATGATGCAATGTATATATTTGCTGTCACTATTACATGACTGACTCTTCATGTCTCAATTATTTTGAAGGATGGTGCTACCTTCTGGCTGCCCAGGAATCCGAATGCCTGTCTCATGTAGTCTGCATTAGCCTCGGCGTGCGGCTGAGAGTCTCAGAGATGACATGGCGAGCCTACGGTCATCCTTCCGGTCCTTGTCCTTGCACCTGGGCTGCTCTGTCATCCACCTGCTCCAGGCTGTGGGGCTTCCAGGCAGGTCCCTCCTGGCTCCCAGGCAGAGGGCTGTGCCCTCTGGGGATGTCCCACGCCAGCAGCTTCAGTCTGCTACACAGCGCAGAGCTGTGCAACCTGGTCTCAAGCGCACGCCCCAGGTGAGGATCCTGTGTTCACGCAAGCCCAGCTGCCTCTTCAGCTTTGCACACGGTGACCCCTCTTTCCTGGGCAAAAGCAGCACGTTCAATGGTGAGGAGTCCCTGTCCCTGGGAGGGCAGAATGGCCCTGCCCACTTGCCCAGGCCAGTTGAGGAAAAAAAGAGTAAGAGGGACAGTAGGCTGGTGCCGTGGCTCACTAGGCTAATCCTCCACCTAGCGGCGCCGGCACACTGGGTTCTAGTCCCCGTCGGGGCGCCGGATTCTGTCCCGGTTGCCCCTCTTCCAGGCCAGCTCTCTGCTGTGGCCAGGGAAGGCAGTGGAGGATGGCCCAAAGGCCCTGCACCTGCATGGGAAACCAGGATAAGTACCTGGCTCCTGGCTTTGGATCAGCGCGGTGTGCTGGCCGCAGCGCACCAGCCATGGTGGCCATTGGAGGGTGAACCAACGGCAAAAGGAAGACCTTTCTCTCTGTCTCTCTCTCTCACTGTCTAACTCTGCCTGTCAAAAAAAAAAAAAAAAAAAAAAAAAAAGAGGGACAGTAGGGGAGGGGAGGTGAAAGGGATGCCTGCCTGCCAGGTGCCCACTGGGCACGTTGTGTTTGCCAGAACATTCCATCCTCACAACAATCCTAAGCCATAAACCCATTTTACCAGATGCAGAAACTGAGGCCCAAAGAACCAAACTTCCATTATTCAGGCCACATGGGCAGGAAACAGCAGGTTACCCAGGTCTGTCCAACTTGCTCTTGAACACCACAGGAACACGGGGCTCACCCCACCTTCCCTCTGAACAGGGCGGGTCCAGCCTGGGCTCCACCACGCCCCTCGGCCATCACTCATCACCAGTGCAGGCAGGGCACTGGTAGCAGTGAAGGGCCCTCACTGCCTCTCCCAACCTGATGGAGTGGAGACACAGGAATCTTCAGGGCATTACCAAGGGCTGCCCAGCACAGGTGGGCAGCAGCTGGGCTGTCTGGCTCCTGGGTCTTGCTGTTGATCACCATGTTCTCATGCATTTGAGCAAATGCACCCAGCCTGCCAGAGGCCTCCAGGGGAGGAGGATGGGCCTGAGCAAGGGTGGGGGCCTCGGGTAGATGAGAAGCGGTGTGACACGAGAGGAAGGACAGGACACTGAGTGAGACTGGTGTGGGGTTGAAGGTGAGGGACGAGTGGGAAGGACCCTGGTCCTCCCCCCACCCCCGACCTTAATCAGCCTTCTCCTGTGTCTTCAGGGCCTGCAGGACCGTGGCTGGGACACCAGTGCTGGGCACATGCAGGAGTTCTGCAGAAAGTCACACCACGGTGGCAAGCTGAGCCCGACACCCACATCATTACCGTCATTTCATGCGCAGCCTCTCACCCTATTCAGTGCCAGGACCAAAAAAAGCATCGGTTGGTTTGCAGAGCTGGGGCCACGGTGAGATCATTGTCATGTGCCTGGTGGATGTAGGAGCAGGAGGTTGCTGATGTCTGAGCTGGCAGGAGTCTGGATACGGGCTCTGGGCCCGAGTGCAGAGGACACAGCAGAGACTTCAGGGCTTCCAGGGCAGGGCAAAGAAAGAAAGGCACACGGAGGAGGGTTGAGGAGGACGCAGACCCGCCTGTCGTCAGCACATACACGGGTCCTGGTGTCCTGGAGCCAGTGGGCACAGCCACCTGACTGCTACAGGAAGCAGTGCTCTGGTGCTTGCAGGGGACTGACAGTAAAACCGATGCGACTCTCCCCTTCCTCGGATCCACATCCCTTCGCAGAGTGACTCTGTAGCCCCTCCCCTAAAAGACAGAGTCTGTTTCCCCACCTATAAAACCTGAGCTGACCCTGTGACTTGCTCCCAGGGGCAGAATGAGGCAAAGCGAAGACGTGGGTGTTCAGAGCTCAGGCCCTGGGAGACCTTGCTCCTCCTCTCTGCTGGTTCTCGTTGTGCAGGGTGAACTGGCCTGGACTGGGTGAACGAGCCCAGGCCAGTCTGCTCCAGGACATGAGGCACAGTGCCCAGTTCACCCCTCAACCCCGCCTTGGCCCCAGGCGGCAGTCAGCCCTCAGCTGATCCATCCGCTGACCCAGGGTGACAAGCTCATCCCTTTTGTTGGGCACTTGCCTAATTTTCAGATTGAAAGCCTAGCGTCCCAGGAGCCTTGTTGGTCCCAGGCAAATGGTCCCCCAGGCTCAGTTCAGATGCATGCATGAGCCCAGCCAAGCTTCACTGGGATCAGCAGAACTGCCCAGCTGACCCATAGACCACAGAGCAACGATGTCTAGTTGCTGCTTTACAGCACGGAGCTTGGGGTGGTTTGTTACGCAACCATGGATAATGGACACCCTGGCACATCTGGGAATTAAATGCAGGCTCTCAGCCTCGGCAGGCACTGGAAAGTGGCCAGACTCCTCTCCTGGAGGCTGGTGGTGCGTGAGTCATGAGAAGGGAGCCGCGGACGCTCGGGGAGGCTGAGTCACCATTGCAGCCTCCCCGAGCCAGTGTGCGGCAGCAGTGGCCTGCACAGCCGGGTCTGAGTTCTTCCTCTTTGAACGAGACGCATCTTTAATCAGCATGTCTGTGCTGCCGTAACTCAAGCTCCCCCTGAGACTGTTAATTTAACAACTCTCTGGTCACATGTGGGCTCTGGGAGACGAGTTTCTCCACAAGATCCAATGTCAGACCCTGTGATGTGAGCCCTCCCCTGAAGGGTGATGAAACCAATACTCAACCACAAGCCACCACCCAGGCCACTGTGGGCAGTGGGCAGGGACCAGGGCAAAGGTAAAGATTCACAACTTCCTGACACAACCTGGGTTCCTGATACAGCACGGGTGGAAACGCACATGGACGTTGAGTATGAACAGGAATCTTTGTCTAACTCTGACACTGATCCATGCATGACCTTAGGCAAGGTACCTCCCTCCTCTGCCAGCCTGGGTCTCAAGTGGTTACTTAAGACCTGGACCATTCACTGTGAATTCTTTGAGAGCAGGAACCTAGCACCTGGGGCTGGTGTTGTGGCGTAGTGAGTAAAGTCACCACCTGCGACACCAGCATCCATCTGGGTGCAAGCTCAGGCCCCAGCTGCTGCACTTCTGATCCAGTTCCCCCGTGAATGCCCCTCGGGAAATACTTGGGCCCCTGCACCCAGATGGGAGACCCAGCTGGAGCTCCTGGCTCCTGGCTTTGGCCTGGCACAGTCCTGGCCATTGTGGCTACTTGGGGAGTGAACCAGTGGATGGAAGATCTCTTTCTCTCCTCTTCTGTAACTCTGACTTTCAAATAAATAATTTATAAGAAAGAGAGTCTTGTACCTAATGCAATGCACTGTACCTGATTAATACCTACTGATTATGAATACATATTTATTGATGCCTCCAAAAATTCAGAGTTGTTATTTTATATTTGTTTATTTATTGCTGATAGAGCGAGAAATCTTTCTAGTCCGGGAGGGATCCTGGCAGGTGAATTTGGAAGAAATGTAGAGTTTTTTTTTTTTTTTTCTATTCTGAGGAAGAATGGGACTGGATTTCATGTTTCCAGTATCCATCTGTTCTGAACGCTTATAAATTTTTTGAGGATATTGGTGCCAAGGGACCTTCTGGTCTCGGGGATCTAGTGAGGGAGCACAAGGGGCAAAATATTCACCAGAAAGACCCTTTGCCTTCCAAGGGTCATGCGGGCCTGGGTAGGTGACTGGGGAAATAAGACGTCCCTATATCAGGAGCCCACCACTGGACAGATGACTGGGCTGGTGATTGTCCGTGAGGCAACATCGTGGTGACCACGCAGTGGCTCGCACAATCTCAGAGCTTTATGGGTTGAAATGAAGCCATATTCAAGTAGGCTGGGCCACCAAACCCAATACAATGGGTGTCCTAATTAAAAGCGGGGAATGTAGACACTGACATGCACACAGGGAGAACGCCACAGGTAGAGGAAGGTGGAGACGGGGTGCTGCTTCCATGAGCCAAGGAATCCCAAAGGCTGCCAGGAATCCCCAGAGGCTGAGGGAGACGCGTCACCAGGCTCAGGCTGACAGCACTGGGAGGGGAGCCGTCCTGCCCACACCTTGCTCTTGGACTTCCAGCCTCCTCATGATGCTTCCTGTTGTTTATGCATCAGGAGTCTGGGAAACCGTCTTGGGGCGGGGGTGGGGATGGGGAGTGGAATGATTCCAGGACGTGTTGGGGAAGAACTCATTGATCTCAGCAGAAAGTCGCAAAGCCCACCTCAGTCTGATGGAGAAATAAAGGGCTGTGACACAGCTCCCCGACCCCACCTGTCACAGGACGTCGGAGCACCATTTCCTGTAACATAACGGTGTCAGTGTCCAGGCAGAAGCAACCACAGGGACCAGAGAGGCCCCTTTCCCCTATTTGACAGGTGAGGAGATAGAGGCCCAGGAGGAGCAAGTATTTTTTTCCACATCCTTCCGTGGGGCAGGGGTACAGCTGAGAGCCCAGGTGTCTACAAATGTCCTTCTCCAAATATCATTCAGTGTCACCCAGCAAATGTACGGAGCCACGGTGTTTGTGCTAAATGCTACAGCTCTGCGAGCCCAGCTGGATACTCAGGCATCCTCAAGATGGAAGGTGGCCCCCAAATGGAATCTTTGCATTGTCCTGAGTTACACCGAGAGCCAGGGGCAAGGGAGGGCTGTCTCCTAAGTCTGAGCCTCAATGGGGGGGGGGGGCGGAACTCAGCCTTGCAAACCTGGGGAGTCGGACACACATGGTGAGGACCCCTACAAAGCTTCTGAACAGCGAGATCAACCACTCTCTCTCTCTGCCCATAGGCCAATAATCATGGGGCTTTAGAGATCATTAATGACTGGGGGAAGAAAAGGGAAGAGGAGGAGGAGGTGGAGGAGGAGGAGGAGGTGGAGGAGGAGGTGGTGCAGGAGGCTATAGGAACTGAAGCTCCATCCTGGGCTTGGGAGCCACATGGCACAGAAGAGGAATCAGATGGCAGAGAAACATAACCTAGAATAATTGTGTAAGTTAATGAGCAAAGAAGATCCAGCTTTTGGACAAACCTTCATTAACATAGCTAATGCTGATTGATGCTTTCCATTTACCCAGTGCCTTTTACATTTCAAAGCACTTTTGCAACAATTCCCTACAAGCTCCAAATTCTCTCTAAGCTCGGGCAACCAAGTACTTTGTCATCCAAGGCAGGGCACTTTTGAGGGTGAAAGGAAGCATTCTTAATAATTATGCTGGGTCAGCAGGTGGAAACAGGGCTGTCCCAGGCAGACAGGGATGTATGATCAGCCCCCCTCCAGCTTCCAAAGGAGATTGGCTAACCAGAGTCCACGCCATCATTCACTCACTTACCCACTTACTCAACCAGTCCCCCAAACCTGCTCCTCCCTGTCTACTTTATCTCAATCTATTCAATTGCTGAAATAAAAATAGACGTCACTCCCAATTTTTCTCTTTCCCTCATGATCCTTCCCCCCACCATCTCCAGTCCATCAGCAAACCTGCCAGCTCTATCAGAGAGTTACATCCGCACGTGTCTGTTCGTGTCCGTCTCCTCTGATTTCAGCCCCATCCTAGGCATCACTGCATCTTGTCTGGGTGGCAGTAAGCCTTTAACCCCGTCTATTTCTACAGTTGTCCATCCCTAGACCCACTGGCCTTTTCAAACACATAGCCATGATCACCTCTCTCCCTTATTCATAAGCTCCCAGCTTATCTCTTTGCTCAATAAACTTTGATTACATACATGGACTCACAAAGCCAGCATGCATTTGCTGAGTATATTTTTATGGATGGGGCTCCTGCAAGGTGTTATCTTCTAGCTTCTGTGTTGCCCATGTCACTGTTGAGAAGACAATTTCATCTTCACTCCTGACATGGGTTTTCATACTCAAACACAGGGAACCCTGTTACTGCCCCCCCCCAGCCTTTCTTTGCCCCCGTAGTCGCATGGAGGGGAACACACTGTATCAGTGGTAAACTGAGGGAGACTAAATCGAGCATGTCTGTCGTTGGCAATATTTTTCACTGCTCTTTCCAACACTGCCCATGACCAGGAGGGCTGGTCTGCCTAACGCTGGGCCCAATTATCCAGTCTGTTTTCTTGCCACACGAAGCCAGTCATCAACATCTCCCACCTTGGGTTCATTTCTCAGTGTGGCCAGAACTCAGGGGGCTGGTCTGCCTAACGCTGGGCCCAATTATCCAGTCTGTTTTCTTGCCACGTCATCTTGCCAGTCATCAACATCTCCCACCTTGGGTTCATTTCTCAGTGTGGCCAGAACTCAGGGGGAGAGGGGGATGCTATTTACTGGGCTCCCTCAAAGACTTCAAACATCCCCTGAGAGCTGTAAGAAAGCCGTTGCATAGCGCCTGGCACAGAGCTGCTGGCCACCAGGGGCAGTGCAGCCTGAGCGCCTGTAAGCCGAGGTCCTATCGTGGGCTCATGCTGAAAACGGAAGCACATGTTTCACAGCCCAGAGCAATGTCTTCAGGAGTGACTCACAGAGAGGATGTAGCCATTTGTGCAGGGACAGGGGATGAGCAGCGAAAAGGTGGCTAGCGAGCTACGTGTACGCTTTAGGAAAACAGATAGCCCTTCCAAAAGGCCGAAAGCCGAAACAAAAGCATCGGCTCTCGCAGGAGCCAAGAGATTTTCCTATTGACGTCTCATCCAAAACCCATCTCTTAGGCTTTTGAACCCCCTGGAGGATTTGTAAATAGCACTTCTTAAAAGGCAAAGCAGGACGAGTTTTCATAAGGACGTGGGTGACGTAAGATCGCCTTGCTGTCCCCGGCCCCCCCTCCGCTTATCCTCCCACCTCCGTCTGTCCTTTGCTCAGGTGTCACTGAAAACCTTCAAGACTCTTCTGGGAGCAGCTTGCAAGGGGTGGCAAAGGTGACACTTGGTTCATGAAGCTCTCAGGGGGGAGACGGCTGACTCACACGTCCCTACGGTGGAGGAGATGCCTTGAAGAGTGCAAAGAGCCGGCTGGAGTTCTGATTTCGTTTGCTCACTACCTTTGACTTGTTTTTCTTCCGTGAATCCTTCGCGTGGTCTTTAGACTCCGATGCGAAACTTGATGTCCATGTCCACAGCCAGGGCCGCACCCATCCAGCCTCACTGCAACCTGTTCTGTGCTCTTTAACCCCTGGGTCAGCTGGGCTCCCTCTGCTTTCCAGGTGGTCTCAGCTGGTGGGAGGCCCTGGCCGGACGGCTCTGGGGTCCCTTCGCCACCTTCTGCTCAGTTGCTCCATCTGACAGTGCCGCTGCTTCCTGCTGGCACCCTGATTCTTGTATCTTTGGGTCAATATCTAGGTCTTTCTTCTAGAGGTCCATTTGTCAAAATATAGTCAAAACCTCTAAAAATATTCAGTTCTCGTTATCCAGATATTCTGATGATTCTCAAAAATATTCAAGCAAATCTATGGATTTCATAAAGATGTTTCCATGTGTAACATAAAAAATGTTTAATGTGGCTGGTATTGGGGCCTAGTGGGTAAATCCTCTGCCTGCAACATCAGCTTCCCACATGGGCACCAGTTCCAGTCCTGGCTGCTCCACTTAGAATAAGCTCCATACTAATACACTTGGGAAAGCAGCAGAAGATGGCCCAAGTGCTTGGGCCATTGTACTCACACGGGAGACCTGGAAGAAACTCCTGGCTCCTGGCTTCAGCCTGGCCCAGCCCTACCTGTTTCAGCTATTTGGGGAGTGAACCAGTAGATGGAAGATTTCTCTTCCACTCTCTTTGTAACTCTGCCTTTCAAATAAATAAAACAAATCTTTTAAAGAAATGTTTAATGCCTATTATGGGCACACACTAGTTGAAACAGGGAAAACTGTGTTGTATTAGTGCCAATTGGCTACACATCAGAGCTGGGCACTTATTGCGGTATTAAGAAGAGAAAAAGAGAAAGAAAATAAAGTACGAGACAATCAAAACAATTTAACCAATCTGTCTACCAATAGGAGAAATTTATTTGTATTCTATTTTTTAAAATCTTTTTTTATTTATTTGACAGGCAGAGTTACAGAGAGAGAGGAGGAGGGATGGAGAGATAGAAAGGGAGGTCTTCCATCTTCTGGGTCACTCCTCAAATGGTTGCAATGGCCAGGGTTGGGCCAGGAGGAAACCAGGTGCCTGGAACTCCATCCGGGTCTCCTATGTGGGTGGGAGGGGCACCAGCACTCAGACCATCTTCTGTTGCTTTCTCAGGTGCATTAGTAGGGAGCTGGATCAGAAGTGGAGCAGCCAGGACTCACAGCGCTGCTCCTATGGGATGCCCGGGTTGCAGTCAGCAGCTTAACCTGCTGCACCTCAGTGCCTGCCCCAGCAGGAGAAATTTAAGTGACCCCTGACCTTCCCTAGGAGGGACTGCTCTGCAGCCCCACAAAATGACCCTACAGGTAAGTGGTTAATGGCATGGAAAGATGTATATCCTATATTGTTAAGTGAAAAAGCAGATCGCAAAATTCAATGTGTGGGACAGTCTTATTTGTCGTAGTTAAGGGAAGATGAACATATCTTTAAGTTAAAAAAGCAGGAGTGCATTAGCCTGAGACCCTCTACTTAACTTTGAGTTACTGCTGGCTGACCACACTGCTATTCAACGCAAACAAACCCAAACCTAACTTAGAGTAAAACAAACAACTGCGTTTCAGCCAATCACAAGCAGCCAGGTTTCAACCAATCACAAGCAGCCAGGTTTCAGCCAATCACAGGCAGCCAACTGATCACCACACACACAAAAATAAGGCACTTGCCTTTGCGCAAATAAGACCCATGTCCGGCAGAGGCCCACACTTTGTCTCTGTGTCTGGCCTATCAATCTTGCTGCTCAAATTGGTGGGAAGAACTTGTGAACCACTCCTGCTCTGTGCACTGCCTGGCTCATGAATTATTCTTCGTTCAAATAAACTCTGCTAAATTTAACTTGTCCAGAGTTTTTCTTTGAACAGTGCTTGTGTATGTTTAGAGGTCAGAGATATCAACAGTGCTTATTTTAGTGTGGTAGAGTAATAAATATTTAGTATTTTCTTCTATGAGTATCTGCTTATCTGATGCTAAATTTTCAATAGTAAGTATAATTTTACTAATGAGACGATATCACAATAAAATGATTTAAAAAACCACTCGGCTTGGGTTTACAGATGTGCTGTTCAGGAAATGTGAATGAACCTTAGTTCTGAGGTCTCTGATTACAGAGTGTTTGCTGAATGGACTGCCTGAGCAGTTAGTCATTAACTGATGGCTTGTGGTCACATTCAGGTGGCCGGTATTTCCAACACTTTTCAAGACAGAGGAAAGCCAGGCCAATGCATCCACTGGACAGCTTCTGTGAGACTTCATCAACTCCAGCTGTGTGTGTGATCACCAACTTGCCCCAAAGACTAAGCAGTCTGACTCCTAGGCGGGGCTTTCTAATGTCTTCTCTTGAATGTGTAATTTATTCCTTGCAGATTGACTACAAGTTATTAATAACTATAGAGGCTGTCAATCAACACCACTTTCTGAGAAAGGTTTCCAAGTCAGTCATATTAAAAACCCAATTAAAAAAACTATTTAAAAGCCATTCTTTCTAAAGAGTACCTTTAATTATTTGACACCCAATTATTTACTCCTTTTACTCTGCCTCTGCTTCAAAAGACTCAGTGAAGCTAATTAGTCAACAGAAAGTAGTACCCACATTCATATGTGAAGACAAGCTCCTACACAGGCGTGAAGCTACAGTATTCAGTGTACGTAATACGCGCCACGTCACATAGGTTTAGCAATAGCAATATGGTATGGAGTACATGCGCACCCAATCACGTCAGTGTTATTCACCAGGAAAGGAGCGGCACAGGCTAGCCTCAGTCTGCCAGCAGAGGGAGAGAAGTGGGAACTTGCTGAGGTTTCTTTGGTTCCCTAATTGAGAGGTCCACACGGTCATCACCTCTTGCCCTGACCCTTCTGTGACCTCCCAATTGGTTTTGCTAAGCGCTACACCGTTGCAAGGCTCACAGCATAACACGCAGGCATATCCATGCCACACTCGCCTGCTGCATGCCTTCAGGGGGCTGCCCCAGGGTCTAAAATGGTCATTTTTAACTAACGGTTCCGCCGTTCTAAAACCAGTCCTGTGTACGTGATGACAGAGGAGGAGCTGCTCTAGTGAAAGCAAGGCTCAGAGTGCACAGACCCAGCGCACCCTTCCCCTTCCAGACTCTCACTTTGGTCCCGAGCTCCTCCACCAGAACACTGTCCCTGTTTCTTGTCCCTCTCTCCCTCTTCAAAGGCTCACGGTGAAAGGTTCATCTACAGTGATTGTCCTGGGCTCAGGGGATGGGACATTGAGCAGCCACGGCCCCTGCTTCCAAGTGTTAGCATCTAGTGAAGCCAGACAACAAATGTGTGCATGGCACCTTAGGGGATGAGCACTGTTCAGGAGGACAACAGCACGGGATTAGGAGGAGAGGGAGTGAAGGGAGGGCTCCCTCGCATACAGTTACAGCAGGGAGGGCCTCTCTACCAAGGTGGCAGCAGGTACAGGCAGACATGAGGGTCCTAGGGCAGCAGACCTGAGAGTGGCCAGGGAATAAAGAATAATTCCAGAGAGGAATGACCAGGGCCAGGGTATGAATGTGCCCATCGTGTACTTCTGCAACTAACCCCCTTCTCCTCAGGGGATGTGTTGCAAGATGTTCTGTGGATGCCTGGAGCCACATAAGACATGAAACCCTATGGATTTTTTTTCCTATGAATCCATACCCATGATGAGGTTTAATATAGAAATTAGGCACAGTAAGAGATAAACATCCATAACTCAAAGAAAACTAGAACAATATAGTCACGCGCTGTTACAATAGTTACTTAAAACTTATGAATTACCTGTTTCTGGAACTTTCCATTTCATATTTTTGGACTGAAGGTGACCCAAGGTCTCTGACATCATGGGAAGCAAAACCACAGCTAAGGGGAGACCCCTGGACTTGTGAAGACAGAGAAGACAATAGTTGCTTCTGGACTAGATGTGGGATGTGAGCGGAAGAGAAGAGACAAAGAAACTCTCAGATGTTTAGCCTGAGCAAAACAAGGAATAGAGTTGCCACAAAAAGAGTGGGTTGCAAGGAGAGAGAAAAAATAGGAAATAGGAAACACTATCAGGCTTGTGAAGAACCACAGCCTGTTTGGGTGGATGTACGAGTCTGCAGTTCAGGGCAGGGGTCTGGGCTGCACATACAGACCTCGGTGGCATTTGCTACACATGGAGTTAAACTATGACAATGGATGAGACCTGCCAGGGAGTGTAGAGCAGAAAGCAAAGAGGTCCAAGGACTGGGCCACCCCAGCATTTAGAGGTTCAAGACAAGGAGACTGAGTAAAAGAAGCAGAAGAAGGAGCAGGTGGTGACAAGAGGCAGAACCAGGAGAGAGTCGAGTCCCTGAGCAAACAGAGCAGAAGCACTCAAAAGGGAACGCGAAACCACCCATGTCCAATGTGTGATGGCTGAGCCATGGAGGGACTGAGTGACAACTACTGGGGGTGATGACATGCAGGTCCCGTGTTCCTTGTCAAGAGGCACGCTGGAGGGCTGGTGGGGAGAACTCTAACCAGAGGTCCTTTTGCTTCAGTGTCCTCGGGTCCAGCACAGTTCAGGTACACAGCAGACAATCAGAAAAAGTCTGCCAGTGGATGAGCCATTTTCTCTTTGAAGCCACTAATTTATTAAAAAAAAAAAAAGATTTATTTATTTGAAAGGCAGAGATACAGAGGGAGGGAGGAAGTGGGAGGGAGAGAGAGAGATATCACTTTCATCCTTTGGTTCACCCCCCAAGTGGCTGCAATGGCCAGGGCTGGGCCAGGCCAAAGCCAAGAGCCTGGAACCACCTCACAAGATCTCCCAGTGCTGCTGGCCTTTGATAGCCCCTAAGGGAAACGGAGTTTGAAACAGATTGAAAAAGGCCTGTTAGTATAGAGGACTACAAACCAAGGCTTCGCACCTGTTTCAGTAACCAGCTCTTTGGAACACAGCTACTCCCATTTGCCTAGTATCTACGGCTGCTTCTGAGCCAGATCCGCGGAGCTGACTAGCTGCAAGCCCAGCTCAGTGAAATTGAAAATCCTGCCCATCTAGCTCTTTCCAGAAAGTTTGCCAACACCTGCCCTAGACAAGCCAAACCAGAGGCCACCAAAACAGTGCTTTAGGCAACCAGAAGTGAAGCCGGAGAATTTCCTAATGCTTACTGCAGGGACGGAGGCTGCATCGCGGTTCTGATTCATAAAGCAAGTTGCAAATACTGAGGCTGTAGACTCAAAAATCCTTTACTGTTAGAGACAAAGCGAAGACCAACTAAGGGATCCAATAGAGGGCATGGAATGTGGTAGGCGATCAACGTGGTTTGGAGTAACATTTGCGTTTACTGAGCCTCCAAACTGTTTTAAGAATGACTCTGAGGGCTTAACACACATTATCTTATCTAGTTCAATAATCCTCCTGTTAGATCAGTATTCACATTCCTGTCCCATTTTACAGATAAAGAAACTGAGGCTCAGAGAGAGTGTCTCCCCTCACGGGAAAACACAGTGAGTAAACAGTAGTTCTGGAAGCTGAATGAGCAGCTCTTTGTCTCCAAGGACTGAGCTTGCAAAGCACCATGGAGATTCGGTGGTGCAATTTCCTGCAAATATGGTTCAGGTACAAGCTTATCATTGGCCAAAGAAATGTGGAGAGGGAGCAGACTTTTGTTGATTTGCTTTGCTCTTATGGCTTCATTACTGCAATTCTAAACATGCATTTGGACAAGGAAGAAGAAAAGAGGATGGGCAGAGTGGGCAGGAAGAGTTGGAACCATACACGTAGTATACAGGTGGCTTATGCAGCAGGGCCTGCCTCTCCTGAAGGCCCTCTGGGTTCTGACTGCTCATTCCTGCCCGCTTCAGATCCCTGGCAACCACTGATCTTTGTACCATCTCCAGAATGTCACACCATGGGAATCATACCGTCTTTTGACTTCTTTCACTTAATCCATATCTAGAGCTCCTGCACGTCTGTCATGGGACAGCAAAAACTAGGAGTAGATGGGAATGTCCTTAGCTCAATAAGGGACATCTACAAAAACCCAACATGGACATCACTTGAGTTTCCTGCTGGGGCCAGTGTTGTGGCACAGTGGGTTAACGCCCTGCCTGAAGTGCTGGCATCCCATATGGGCGCCGGTTCTAGTCCTGGCTACTCCTCTTCCAATCCAGCTCTCTGCTGTGACCTGGGATAGCAGTAGAGGATGGCCCAAATCCTTGGGCCCCTGAACCCGTGTGGAAGAACCAGAAGAAGCTCCTGGCTTCTGGCTCCTGGCTTCAGATCGGCGCAACTCCGGCCGTTGTGGCCATTTGGGGAGTGAACCAGCGGATAGAAGACCTCTCTCTCTGTCTCTTCCTCTCTCTGTAACTCTGACTTTCAAATAAATAAAATAAATATTTTAAAAAAAAGAAAAAAAGAGAAAATTTCCTGCTAAAGATCAGGAACAAGGCAGGGATGCTCCCTTACCACTACTTTTCAATACTGTAAACAAAGTCCCGGCCAATGCATTCAGACAATAAAAGGGAATAAATGGTACACACACCAGGAAAGGAGAAACAAACAAAAGTTTTTGTTGGCAGGTGACATGAAGTTCTGGTAGAACTGACCAAACAAACAAAACAAAACAAAACTGGAGCTAATAAGTAATAGCAAGGTTGTAGGGTGCGAGGGTAACATACAAAACTCCATAGCTTTCCTATGCCCCAGCAATGAACAAGTGGAACCTGAAATCAAACCATATTGACATTTATATAAACACTCCTCCCCAAATGAAATACTCAGGCACAAATAGAACAAAATACCAGTGTATATAATATTTATGTAGGGAAACTATAAAACTGATGAATGGTATTGAAGAACTAAAAGATTTAATGGTATTCCATTTTTAAGGATAGGATGACTCAATATTGTCAGCATGTCAGTTCTTCCCGAATTTAAATATTCAGTGCAATCCCAATCAATATGTATGGTGGTATTTGCTTGAATCCTATATCAAAATGCGTAGATTCAATACCTGGCTCCAGCTCCTCACTCCACATAGGAGATCTAGATCTAGTTCCCAGTTCTTCACTTTGGCCCCTGGCCCATGGCTGTTATGGGGACTTGGGGTGTGAACTAGTAAATGAGAACATTCTACTATCGATCTGCCTCTCAAGTTAAAAAAAAAAAAAAAATTCTGGGGCCGGTGTTGTGGTGTAGCAGGTAAAGCTGCTGCTTGCGACACTACCTTTCCTATGGGCGGCAGTTTGAGTCCTGGCTGCTCCACTTCTGATCCAGCTCCCTGTTAATTGCTTCAGAAAAACGGTGGAAGGTGGACTAAGTGTTTGGGCCCCTGCGCCCATGTGAGAGACCCAGACGAATCCCTTGGCTCCTGGCTCCTAGCTTTGGCCTGGCCCAGTCCCGGCTGTTGCACCATCTAGGGAGTGAGCCAGTAGATGGAAGATCTCTTTCTCTGTCTCTGTCTCTGTCTCTGTCTCTGTCTCTGCCTGTCTCTGCCTCTGCCTCTGTCTTCCTGCCTCTCTCTCTCTTTCTAACTCTTTCAAATAAATTAATAAATCTTTAAAAAATTCCAGCAACTGATTTTGTTGATACAAAATCATTTTATAGTTTAAATGGAGGGGAAAAAGACCAAGAATAGCAACTAAATATTGAAGGAGAGACAAAGTTGGACACTATCGGATTTTAAGACTTATTATAAATCTACAGCAATCAAGACAATGTAATATTGGCAAAAGAATAGACAAATAGATCAATGGAATAAAGAGTCTAGAAGCAGATGCACATAAATAGAGTCAACTGATATTTGACAAATGAACAAAGAGAATCTTTTCAACACATGGTGCTGGAACAACTGGACATCACATGTAAAAACAGGGAAATCAAGGCACAGAACTGACATCCTTCCAAATCATTAACTCAAAATGAGTCCTAGATGTTAATGCAAAATGCCAAACTATAAAATCCTCAGAAGATAACAAAGGAGAAATCTAGATGACCTTGGGTAGGGCAATGATGTTTTAGACAATGCCAAACACATAATCCATGAAAGAAATAGTTGATAAGCAGAACTTTATTAAAATTAAAAACTTCTGCCCCATGAAAGACTTTATCAAGAGAAAAAGAAGACAAGCCACACTCTGGGATAAAACATTTGTGAAGGAGTAGTTGATAAAGGACCGTTATTAAAAATATACAAAGAACTCTTCAAATTTAACAATAAGAAAATAAATAATCTGATTGAAAAATGGGGAAAAGATCTTATCAGACAGCTCACCAAAGAAGGTATCAGATGGTAATTAAGCATATAGAAAGTTGTTCAACATTACAAGTCAGCAGACGATGTCAAATTAAACAATGTGATAACTTACACAACCATTACGATGGCCAAAATCTAAAACACTGACAACATCTGATGCTAGCAAGGATCCAGAGCAACAGAAACTCTCATTCATTGCTGGTGGAGATATATATGATACAACCACTTTGGAAGGCAGTTTGATAGTTTCTTACAAAAGTAAAAATATTCTTATCATATTACCTAGCAATTGCACCCCTTGGTATTTAACCAAATGAATTGAAAATTCATTTTGATACAAAAACCTATGAGCAAATGTTTACAGAAGTTATATTAATAATTTCCCAAACTTGGAAGCAACAAGATATTCTTTAGGAGGTGAAGTGGGTAACCTAAACTGGGGTATATTCAAATGACATAGTATTATTCAGTGTTAAAATGATATGAGCCATCAAGTCATGAAAAGACATGGAGGGAACTGAAATGCCTATCGTCGGGTGAAACAAGCCAAGCTGAAAAGTCTGCATGCTGTAGGATTCCACTGTGTGACATTCTGGAAAAGGCACAGCTATGCAGTCAGCCAAAAAGATCAGCAGCTGTCAGGGGTTGGGGGGAGGAAGAAATGAACGGGCAGCACACGGAGGATGTTCAGGGTAGTGAAACCACTCTGTCATGTTACAATGACAGATACATGTCATTATAGACATTTGTCAAAACTCTGAGGACAAATAGCACCGCGAGCAAATCCCAGGGTAAATTACAGACTTTGGGTGATAACAATGTGTCAGTGTAGGTTCATCAGCTGTAACAAATGTACTACTCTCCTGGAGGATATGGATGCCAGATGAGGTTGTACCTGCATGGGGACATGGGGATTCTGTCCTTTCCACAGAAACTTTTGTTATGATTCTAAACGGCTGCCCCTGAAAAACAGAAAGCTTATGAAGTCTAAAAAGAGCAATCAAATCACCCAATCAATTAGCCAATGACTATATTGCATGCCCACTAAATAAGAAGTGTTGGCTAGGCTGTGGATTCATTCAAGCCTCATGCCTCACTGGTAGCAGTGTAGAAAGTTCTGCCACTGTGGAGCAGAACAGAGCAGTTACTCAACACAATTAAAAATTAGATTATCATATGAGCCAACAATGCCACTTCCGGGCACGTAACAGAAGGAACTGAGAGCAGGGACCTGAAGCGATAGCTGTGCACTCACTTAGCATCATTATTCATGACAGCCGTGACGTGGGAAGCAACCCAAGCATTCACTGACAAATGGAAAGATAAGCCAAGTGTAGTGAGTATATCCATACCAGGGAGCACTCTCTGTCCTGACGAAGGAGAGAAATTGTGACACATACTACAACATGGGTGAACCTGGAGAACACTATGCCAAGTCACAAAAAGGCAAGTACTGTGAGAGTCTACTTACATGAGGTAATGAGAGTAGGCACATTCAGGGACAGAATATGGACTGCGGCTGGCCAGGGACTAGGGCAAAGGCAGACGGGGAAGTTATCGTATAACAAATGTGGCATTTCAGCTTGGAATATGAAGGGAGTTGGGGAAGTGGCTGTTTGCACAACAATACGAGTGCATTTAATACCAGGGAAGAATACACTTCAAATAGTTAAAATGTTCCATTTTATGCTATATGTATATTATCACAATTTAAAAATTTAAACAAATAAGTACTGTTATGAATATCCCATGCAAAGACACAAATTATCTTATATCCCAGTCACAACCAACTATATATTTCTTTGAAATAACACCCCCAATGTCTAAAACATAAGTGAAAAAAAAATACAGAGTCCTTTACTTCTCCAACCTTGACTTTGAAAAGGGACAAAATAGAGGCTTGTAGCCTCATATGTGAGGCAGAATCCCAGAGGCTCATGGGAACTGTTACATGGCCAGCCACTTTTCACACTGCCATACCAGCCAATGTCTTGGTGCCATTGGACTCTTGGTGCCAGAAGGAGCCAATCAATATGAATTCTCCACAGAAACCCTGCTCACCATGAGTACTGACAGAAGCTGGCTCACTTTGAACACTCGGCAATGTGAAAGGAAAAGCTCACTATATCCCCACCCAAGGTTCAGGGTACAATTGTCCACGTCTATCCCCAAACTCTTTATTCTGATAGAATCATGAACCTTTGCAGTCCTGAGCTAAGCATTGGCTTTAGTAAAACAGAAAGAACATTAACTCTGCAGAGAGCCTTCCCCTTTTCAAAATTCTTCCTGACACAGTTCCAAGACCTCCAGAAACACCTGCCAATGAGGGAATATTCCTAACACAATGATGACAGCATTGATCTCATTTTTGAAGATGAAGAAATGAAGCATCAGAGAAATAAGGTCATGTGACCCTAGCAAGGCAGCCAAGCTAGGATTGGAATCCAGATCTGTCTCCTTGCAGAAAACCAACTTCTTCCCTTCATCCTACATTACCTTTACAAACAGTCCCACACCCACATGAGCCATGTCACTCTACCAAGCCCCACGCTCACCATTGGCTAAGCTGATGACAGCCTTTGTCCCTAGGCTGGTAGTAGCAGCTCACAGAAAAGACAGATGAGCATCCTGGGTACGGCTTTCGGGGAGGGGCACTTCTTCTGTCCTTGAAGTCATCCGTGGAGTCTTTTAATGATGACTGCATCTAGTTATCAAGTAACTGTTAGACCACGCACTACAGAGGAGGCCTTACATTAATTGTCTCTAGTCCTTCCAGCAATTCCATAAAGCCCGAGTATTATCTACATCTTGCAGATGCCTCTATCAGAAAGGCAAATAGTGCGCCAAAGCAAAAGAGTTGCTGGGGAATGTTCCTCTGATAGTTCATCAGTGCCCATGGCAGTAACCCAGGGCCAGGCTATACACCAGAGAAAAACAGAGGGGAGAAGTTCTGAATTGGGTTCCATCCAGGAGGCAGTTTGAGGAAATTAAATATTGGGTGATGGAGTGGGAAGATGAGGGCAGACTGGTCCTTTCCCTTCTCAGATTTCCTGAGGAAATTGCCTAAGATTCTCAGAATGACACAAAATAAATAAATAGCCTGGGTTATTATTGTTCCTGGAACAAACCATTTCGAATCCGTACTTGAATGCACTGAGATTATTGATTTACCCGCATCCAGTGCATATTCTTAAGCACACAGCTCTAATTTATTGCATCTGAAATACCCCTGGGAGTCTGATTCTCTGGCCATTGGCTTTGGTGTAAGGTGTATTCGCACTGCGGATGAGCTCAGGGAAGGATTTGTTAACATGCTCTCAATGGGAGAGCGGGATATTTGTAAGAGGTCTTCAAACACACTTCTCAGCCCCAGGGCTGCCACCCGTCTCCTCCTATTCTTGTTCTAGACCTTCAAGTTTTACATATCAGCTCTAACACTCTGACAATGCTCTGGAACTTCACAGTGGTAATACCTGCACCCCATCTGGCCATGAGAGGGGTTCAAGACAGAGGAGTCACAATCATTCTTCCCACCGGGAATAAAGGGAAAAGTGCGAGACTAAGAATAGCTGCCCATCTAAATGCAACACAGCGTCTTCCTGTCTGTCAGCAAGAGGAGGCAGCCACGTGGGCCTGTTACCTGCTAACATGGTGTCCACAGCCCTTGCCTGGCCCAGGGATGGGTCCTTAATAATTCATCCTGGGCCTGCTCCATCAGAAAGTGCTTCCTAAATAACCTGTCAATAGCGGTTTGAATAAAGACCAAGTTCTAAATGCAATCTTTTTTCAATTGATTGGCTTTGTGCTCGTCCCCCACCTTTCCATGTCTGCCTCCTCTTCGGTGGGGAGGGGCTCTAGTGAGAGTGGATTGGGGTGAGGCTCCACTCGTTTGTTAGGAGCTGAGGAATATCAACCCCTACTCCAATTCCTGTGTTGAAGCCCTAGACCCCAGGACCGCAGAATGCAACTGTATTTGGAGAGAGCCTTTCGAGAGGTAGTTAAGGTTCAGTGCGGTCCTAGGGGTGACGCAGACTCACGGAGAAGACTTTGTGATGATACCGGAAGATGATGGCATCTGTAAGTCGAGGAGGGAGGTGCTCGGCAGAAACCCAACCTCCTGACACCTGTGTCTGGACCCCCAGCCTCCAGAACTGGGGGGAAATGCAACTCTGGTGTTGGAGCTGCGGGGTCTGTGATGGATTTTTATGGTGGCCCTAGAAAGCGGTGTATGGTTTTCCCCACCTGTAAAGACATGTCAGTAGAGACAGGGAGGAAGGGGAAGGAGCCATTCCTGAGCACCGCCAACACACCACTCACTCACACACACCAGATAGCATTTAATCCACACAACTGCTGGGAGACACATTCCCCTGGAGTGGGTTCTCCCCACGGAGTGTCTGTGAACTTCCTTTCCCAATAGCAGCAAACTCTGATTGAATTACAGGTAAACCGTGAACCTCCTTGCTGTGGGCAGTTGGGAGAAAATGAACAAGGGACTAAGAAGAGAAGCAGGTGAGGCCACGCCTAGGAGCCTGCACTCTGGTTAAAGCTGGAACACTCCTCTGAGAAGACACCCACGCCCATGCAGCCAGAGTGCCACACTCAACTTCAAAGGGACAGACACTTTGAAACACAGTCTGCATGGGGCCGGCGCTGTGGGTGAAGCAGCCACCTGCAGTGCTGGCATCCCATATGGGCGCCGGTTCAAGTCCCGGCTGCTCCTCTTCTAATCCAGCTCTCTGCTGTGGCTGGGAAAGCAGTGGAAGATGGCCCAAGCCCTTGGGCCCCTGCACCCACTTGGGAGACCTAGAAGAAGCTCCTAGCTCCTGGCTTCGGATTGGCACAGCTCTGGACATTGCAAACAATTGGAGAGAGAACCAGCAGATGGAAGACCACTCCCTCTCTCTGCCTCTCCTTCTCTCTCTGTGTAACTCTGACTTTCAAATACATAAATAAGTCTAAAAAAAAAGAAAGAAACACATTCTGCAACTCCGCAGGGATTCATGGATCCCCCATTAATGGGACCTGGCATGGAGGGCATTGGGGAAGTCCTAGCCAGGGTGAAATGCTGGAAGACAGAATAAGGGAGAGAGGACGGGTGGAGGGAAGGAGGGCAGAGGAGCAGCACGAGGAGAAGGGAGGTGGAGAAAGGAAAAAGAAGGCAGGGGAGAATAAGAGAGGAAAGGAAGGGAGTTGAATGGGAGTGAGGATGGAAAAGAGGAACACAGAGGCTGAGGACAGGAGAGGGCAAAGTGGAGTAGAAGAGGAAGGAGGGGAAGAGGGGAAGCTAAGAGGGAGGAGGAGAGGAGAAGGCAAGAGGGGATGAGAAGGAGCTAGGGAGTGACTATGGCTCATCCAGGCAGGGCCAGAGTGGAAGAATGGGGTGTGGCAGGTGCAAACGCCAGCCCTAACCTCAGTCAGTCACTGCTTGCAGGGACAGATACAGAAAGATTTTAGCATGTGATATCTGCAAGTATGCAAAATGAAGATCTCAACATGTCCTTCAAATTGTGAAAGAGGGGCCCTAAAGAGTTCCTAGGACTCACGGAAATGATTACTATGAAATTTACAGGTATTAAAGTGTAAGCGTCTCTCAGCATCCACAGGGGACGGATCTCAGGACCCCTGAGATAGTGGAGTAGTATTTGCATATAAACCGTAAGTGATACACATGCTCCCAGACAAGTGAGTCCCTGCTAGCTTAGTCCCTTGCAGCCTCTACTACAATGCAAATGCTGTGCACACAGTTGTTACGCTGCACCGGTTGGGGAATAATGACAAGAAACAGAAGTCTGCACATGTCTAGAACAGGCACAATCGCCATGGGCGGCAGGACCCAGACCATGAAGGAGGTGGGACACCGTCGAATCTTGAATATCAAGCGCGGGACTTCATTCACGTGCACTCAGCGCTGTGCTGGGTGGGCAGCAAAACTCACGTTGGCTTTTTGGGGCTTTCTGGACTTTTAGTCTTTGGCATGCTCTCGCTCCTTGGATGGTGGGAGCCGGGGCCGTGGAGCCCACAGTGACGAGGCAGCATGCAGGTGGAAGGCAGGGGCACAGGCCCTTGGGTGGGATGTCCTTTCTGCTGATTTCAGGAACAGCAGAACCACACGCGAGGGCTTGGCAAGTCATTTAAAACACCATTTTTCAGGAGCACAAACATGGATGTACTATGGAGTTGAATGTCAAACTTGATGGATTCATACTTCGTGATCTCGGGTAAGTTATTTTAACTCTATTAGTCACAAGTGCACATCTGTTAAAAAAATCCATGGACGCTGGCACTGTGGCATAGCTGGTAAAGCTGCCACCTGTGGTGCTGGCATCCCATATGGGTACCAGTTCAAGTCCCAGTTGCTCCACTTCTGATCCAGCTCCCTGCTAATGCACCTGGGAAGCAGCAGAGGATGGCCCAAGTGCTTGGGCCCTGGTACACCCGTGGGAGACCTAGAAGAAGCTCCTGCCTCTTGGCTTCTGATGGGCCCAGCTCCAGCCATTCTGGCCATTTGGGGAATGAACCAGCAGATGGAAGGCCTCTCCCTATCTCTCTCTGCCTCTCTGTAACTCTGCCTTTCAAATAAGTAAATAAATCTTTAAGAAAAACCCATGAAGAGGAGCGAGGTGACGTAACACGTAAACTCAGTAATAAGAAGGGCTAAGCAACTCAAGGCCTCTACCCCATCCCTGGGGGCAGTCAGCCCCTCTAGGGGTGTTCCCTGGGAGCTCTGCTTTGCATCACATCAGTGTCCTCTCACAACCACCTGGTCTTTTACATCTGCTTCTCTGTTCAGTACAAGTAGGGACTGTGTCCTTTCCCTTCCTGATTCCCAGGTTGCAGCACCAGGCTGGCACACAGGAGGTGTTCGTCAACCAGCGGCAAAGGAACCCAGCACTCCCATGATGCCTGTGACAGCTCTTTCAATGTTAGTTAGCTGTCATCGCCCTCCTAGATTGAGAGCTCCTTGAAGTTCAAAGTCAGGTCTTCACATCTTTTTGTACCCTGGGTAAGTAGTGCCTGTGCAAGATGCTGTACCATCTCGATAAATATTTGCAAATTGGATTTGACTTTGATTTGAAGGGGGAGCAAAGCTAACATTGACTGGGCTCCACGGTTGGCAGGAATAATAAGACGGGGAAGTCTGAAGCTGCTGGGTCTCCCAGCCTTCGCCATGCCCGAGACTTGCCAGGCTGCGCCCGGTAGATGGTCTCTTTCCCAGGACCAGGGTCGCAGAGCACAGTGGCATCCCTAGGACACTGCGGTGGTCAAGGGTGCCCTCTTACCTCTAGTGGGATTTAGAGAGAAACGATGTCCATTCTCCCTTCCATTCAGCCTTCTGGGCTGCCTGTTGGAGGCTGCAGCCCCAGCCACACTGATCCCTGCTCCTACTGTAATTTCAGAGAAAAAAAAAATCCTGCCGCTCTGCTCCTGCTACAGGGTGGTTTCCTGTCTATACTTTTCTCTTAACTGGCAGACTTTATGGTAGCATGGCAAAAGATGCTCACACTTTCCAGTTAGACGGGCACAAACTTTACCCCCTGCCTCGCACCAGCAGCCTGGGAAATGGCCCTGGGCACTGACTTTACCCCCTGAGCCTCAGCATGCTCATTTGTGAAATGGGCATGGGGATGCCTCGGGCCCAAAGACAGCAATTCCTTCCTCCTCTTCTCGCCGTCTTTGGGAGGCGGGAGCAAACCCTACTCAGCCCTAAGCTCTCCTGGGCTGGCAGAGGGTGCATGCCCTGCCTTTGTTTTGAGAACCAACGAATGAATGTCAGAATTCATATGGCGTGCGGACTGACCGCAGTGGCGACACCTACGCTGCCTCCAACCAGAATGATTTAAGGGCCTGGGATCCCTCTTGGACTGGGGATACCAGCCTGACTGTTCTATGCCCTGCCTTCCCCCCAGCCCCAGCCTCAGTCCTTCTCCTCACGCCGCCTCCCAGGGCTGTGGCAGGGAGGCGTGACTGTGCCTGAGAGGCCGTCCTTGGCAGCCGCTGTTGCCACAAGCACATGCGTCCCTCTGGGGGAACACGCGTCTTCCATGTTTCCTGATGGCTGTGTTCAGGGAGATGGAAATTCTCAACCTAACAGGGCTTTGATCCCATCTGCTCCCAGGTTTCCTGCCCCATTGTGCTGCTTGTCCAACAGAAAGAACCAGATGCCACAAGCCTCACTTCGCCCCTCAGGGCCTGGAGATTCGTCTCTCTCAGCTATCACTGACCTGACTCACATCTCCATTCTAGAACCTTCCAGCCAGCCTCACGATCCAGCCTTGTGGCATCAGAATGAAGGCACTGTTCCCACCCAGGGCCAGGTCTGTGGGCCTACGGGGTGTGTCTAGACGAGGCACTTGGGTCCCGCCCAAGGCAGCAGTGCTGAGAGTCCTGGCTGCTCCATGCCATCTGCAGGCCCCTTGCCCAGTGCTTTTTCCCGCCCCGACCTAAGCAACAAGGCTGCTGTGGCTCCTCTCGGAGGCAGAGGAGTGACTGTAAATGGGCAGGCTCTGTGCTCCAACCCACCACTGGTGCCTGAGAGCATGCTGTCTTACTGCAGGGGGCGGGGACTGTGTCCTCAGCTAACACAGTGAGACACGGAGGAACCCGAGGCTGGGCAGGGGCAAGGGTGACAGAGAGGAATGGGGGCAGGAGCGGGGGAGCTTAGGTTCTGGACCCTGGCTGCTGGGGAGCTGTAGGAGTAGCTCCACCCCAGGACACTGGTATCAGAGCCCTTGTTCAAGGCCCCCCGAGAGCTATAGCTAAGAGGGACCTTGTTTGCAGTTAACCCTAAAGCCATGTCAGGGTGGGAGCATGAGACGCAGCTGGGACTTGACCTTGTCCTTGTATACCCTCCCCCAACCCGCAGCCTGAGCTCATAGGCACCACGCTACAGAGGCTCCTGTCACCAATCTACCCAGAATCCCAGGCTCAACATCGCGCCCACGCCTCGACAGCTAACGTTTCCCACGCCATCCTCCCCGCTTCCCTAGCCTCATGTGATTTTATTTTCCCAGTTGGCATTTTGTTTTGATGTTCAGGGCACAGAGGGCCAAGAGCGTCCCCCCCAGCTATTTCTCCTCTGGAGCGGTGAAATCGCTTCGCAATTTTGAAGCCATTTAAAATGCATTGTTTCGCTGGGGGACCTGGAGCGGAGAAACCTGGCTGTCTCCTAACGCTCTAGCACAGAATGCGGCAGGCTTAATCAGGACTCTCTCTGCAGTCTTGTTAGTGCTGATGCCAGAAGCCCTACCTCATGCACGCGGCTCTGGGCAGAAGCAAAAGGGGCCGGCTCACTGCAGGCTGTGCAGCTCCCCCGAGCAGCACAGGCTTGGCACTCCTTGAAGAAGCGTAAGTTCAAAGTCGGCTTCTCCCACTTGCCCCCAGGAGGCTCTCCCTGAGGGTCCTCCTTTGTAGAGCAGCGTCACCACCACCCAGCTGGCAGGCGCTCACAAGGGGAGAGGAGACAGCCCAGTGCATTCTTGATGCAACAAACTGCCACTGCTAGTATCACAGGTGGGGGTGACGGCCATTCCGCCATGCAGGCCTCCCAAGTGGGAGGGAGCCCTGAGCAGTGGGGACACCAGTGTGTCTCCTCTGAAGAGCTCCTACCTCCCCCTGGGTGGCTCCTCCCCGCCCCCCCCCCCAAAAAAAAACCACACTCCCAGGGGACCAGGCTACAGAAACTGGAAATGCAAGGAGGGCACAAGGCCAGGCCCCGCCCCAAGAAGCTCTACCTCCCTTGCCCTGGGCTGAGGCTCCACAGGCAGCTCTGAGGCCCAGCCTGGGCTGAGCACCTCCTGCTGCTCTCCAACACTGGCCTCCCAGAACCGCCTCAAGTGGCTACGACGCCACCCTAGGAGGAACAATTCGCAGATGGTCTGGGGACCTGCAGGTGCTCATGGTGGACAGCCTGCTCTCAGACACAGCCCCGCCTCCAAGATGAACTGGGCCCACCCATTATCTAGCCCTGTCTCAGTCCAGCACCTCTCCTGTGGAGGGCACCAGGCAGCAGGCTGGGGAAGCAGAGGGGGCAAGCAGTGTGCTCCTGTACTGGGGAGTCCTCATTCCAATGGGTGCTGGGTGCTGGGAGGGCCAGCACAAGGATAAAGGATAAACTAAGGATAAACTAGGGTGCTGTGGGCAGGCGAGGCTTCTGGGGGTGGCGATGAAAAGTGCGGCAGTTTGGCACAGCAAGTAAGATGCTACTTGTGATGCCAACACCCCGTATCAGAGTTAGCGTCCTGACTCCATTTCCAATTCAAGCTTCCAACTAGTGAGCACCCTGGGAGTCACGTGGGAGGCCTGGGTGGAGATCCCAGCTCTTGGCTTCAGCCTGGTGGAGCTCTGGCTGTTGCAAGCATTTAGGGAATGACCTTACACACACGCATACACACACTTTGTCTCAGTGCCTTTTGAGTAAATTTCTAAAAAATAAGGGGCTGACCCCGGGCCATCACAGTATTAAACTGAAGCCTGGAGTCTGATGAGCGGCAGGTGGCCAGGACAGGAGAGGGCGACACTCAGAGGAGTCCCTGAGGCTGCACAGGGCTTGGCAAGTTAGAAGAACTGAAAGACAGCAGTGTGGGAGAAACCGAGAGAGAGGGAGTAGAGAGATCACAAATGCACCCCACAAATATTCACAGGAAGGTAGAATAACGTGGCCTCGGCAGTTCGGAGCATGGCCACAGACCTGCACTTCCTGGGTTCAAACCCCACCTCAGCCACTTCGAAGCTCTGGGGCCTTGAGCTATGTACTTCATCTCTCTGTGCCTCGCCACCCTCATCTCACATTGGAGGTGGGACTATCACTTTCTACTTCCAAGCAGTTTTGTGAATATTAAGTTAATTTGTGTAAACCGTTTACAAGAGTGCCAGGAACACGGCAAGTGCTGTATAAATGGTTGCTATCATTCTTAGTGTGCATTTCAGCCTCCTAATCTGCAAAATAGGAACAATAATGGATGCAACTCAGGATGCTATTGTGTACATTGAGGGAGAGAGGATGGGGGAGGGCTGACAACATTACCTGATGCATGGCAGGCAGGTGGGACAAGTTCATCAGCATCACTGCTTATCTGTAAGCATTATACACACTGGGGAGAGGTATGGGACTTCTTGGTGCAAACTAGCAAACAACTGAATGTGCAGAAATGGGTGGGGCTCTCGCAGAGGGTGTGTCCCTCGCTGCAGCTGTGCAGCCATGGGGCTGGGCCAGGCTGGAAGAGGCACTCGCCAAGAGTGCATCCATTCTATTCTCTGTTGATTCCTGCCCTCCCCTGGATGTGTCACAAACACAGCCTGGAGCTTTGTTCCCCAACAGTACTCCTCTCCTGATCCAGACACGTCCCGTCGCCCAGGAGCTGACACCATGCCCCATGCAAGGGTGAAAGTGGGCCCCCCAGCTGTCTGTCCTCACAGCCCAGCAGACACCAGTAGCCTCAGCACCAGCCAGGGCCAGAGAGAGCAGACGAGCAAGTCCCCAGGCAGGCACCCTCATGGGAGACCGGGACCCACTTGGGACCCTCAGGGGCTCCAGAACATTCAGCTGCTCCTCTTCCTCGCTCCTTGATGCGGTTCATTGGTGCCCTCTACAAACAGCAGTGGTTATTCAGGAAAGGTGCCCTGCTCTGTCTCAGGGCGGCCAGCGCAGGCCTCTTTCAAAACAGAACCAGGTCATGTGCACTCCCCACTCCCTGCCAAGAGTCCTTCAGAAGGACCCAGAGCAGGCCACTGGCTCAGTGATGGGCATCACACAGTGGAGGAGGCCTACAGCTTGGGGGTCCTTGGCCAGGTGTGTTGCCTACAAAATCCCTTGTGCTCTGTCTCCACTTTTTAAAAATGCAATGTTCCAACCGGCACTGTGGCGTGTTAAGCTAAGCCTCTGCCTGCAGTGCCAGCATCCCATATGGGCACTGGCGCGAGTTCCGGCTGCTCCACTTCCGATGCAGCTCTCTGCTGTGGCCTGGGAAAGCAGTAGAGGATGGCCCCAGTCCTTGGCCCCTGCATCCATGTGGGAGACCTGGAAGAAGCTCCTGGCTCCTGGCTTTGGATTGGCCCAACTCACTGTTGCGATCACTTGAGGAGTGAACCAATGGATGGAAGACCTCTCTCTCTGTCTCTCCTTCTCTCTGTCTGTAACTTTACCTCTCAAATATATAAGTAAAATATTTTTTAAAAAATGCAGTTTTCCTTATTCTGGGTTTTATGGAAAAGATGAAAAAATACTGTCACTATCCATAAGCAACCACCGATTTCAGTTTAATCTACCTCTCTTCCCTCTGCATACACCACACCCGCACACACCCTTATTTATAGAACTGGGAAAAGTGGGCGGTTTACGGCCAACTTTCTCACGAGGCCTTTTCCCACACCACCCAATCTTCCTGTGCCTCGGGACTTTCTGAGGATTGTGGCATGGACACGACACACAGCAGCTTCTCTGCAGAAAGAGCCAGTGGCCAGGCCTGCCTCTCTCATTCCCAGGCTTCGTGGCCACCGTAGTGACTTCAGTGCTTTCAAGGGCCAGGAACAGTCCCAACCCCTAACTGTTGTTACACAAAACCTTTCAAGTAAATGCAGGCAATCATAATAATCACGTTCAATAACGATACACTCGGGCAAATTCCAGTTCAGCTCATGACTTCGATGCATAGATAGCAAGCTTGTCTCTGAAGCCCCCGTTGCCCCTCCATACACCCCACCCCTCTCTGCAACTTGCAAATTTCAGAGAGGGTCCTGATTGGAGACCTTCTCTAGGAATGGCAGGTTCACTGAGGAACGGGGAAGGGCTATGCAAGCTGGCAAAGCCTGACACCTGGCACTGCCCCCCACCCCACAAATTTTTCCCTGTCTCTACCACAGAAGCCACACACAGCTCTGGACAATATGACAATGCATGGTTCCATGGTTCCTGGCCCCTTCCTGCCCCACATCTCCAGCCCCCCCTCATGTCCTGGATACACGCCATCTCCTAGGAAGCTCAGTCCGATCTCATTCTGACCACCTTTGTCCTCCCAAGTCCAGCTTCTAAGGAAAGGGAAATGCTTTTAGTACCCACTCAGATCCTTTGGCTGTGCCTGCAGTATTCCGAGGCAGACCCCCAAGGAAGAACAGGAGTCCCGGGAATGTCAGGTGCACACCAGGGTAACACGGCCAGTCATTCACCAGGCTTCAGTGAGAAGCCTGTTATGGGTGGAAACGTGCCCTCTTAAAGCATGTGCTGAAGCCCTAATTTCCCCATCCCAGTGCCCAGGCATGTGATTTTCCTTGGAGACAGACCTTTAAAGAGATCACAAAGTTAAAACAGGGTTATTAGGGTGGGCCCCAATCCACTCTAACACACACAGAGGCATGGCCATGGGAGGATGCAGCAAAGAGGTGGCCACGGACAAGCCAAGGGGAGACACCTCAGAATCAACCCTACTAGCATCCTGACCTTGGACATCCACACTCCAGAACTGTGTGACAATACATTGTATGCTTACATCAGTATTTTGCAGTATTTTGGTATGGCAACCCTAACAAAGTGACACAAAGCTTAACAATGGAATGAAACCCTCAGCAGTTTATAAGGTGGCAAAGTCATCCATACCTTTTTATTCTTTTGAATAAAGGTCAAGAACGGCCTTGAAGTGTAAGGAATATATTTATTCCTATATGATTGGAGGGAATCAATGAGATGTACGTACAGTGCCCAGCCCAGCAGGTGTCCAACCAAAGGTCAAGCACGTGCAGTTGCCCTGGAGAAACCACAGGGAGACAGGGTTCAAACCCCATCTAAGCAAGAGCTGTGCACTGAGGCCACCTCAAGAGGGAGTGAGCTCCTGCCACACACGGATTGCATAGGGGTAGAAGCAGAAGGGCTTCTGGGAACCAGGATGCAGAACACCAGTTTTCACCATGGTCTCTAGATCCTGGACAGCGGCAGCTCCTGGGAGCTGGTCAGAAAGGCGAATTCTGGTGCTTTCCCCCAGACCTAGGGAGTCATAAACTCTGGCTCAGCAGTCTGCATTGTTCACTAGTCCTCCTGGTGGGTGTCCACAGTGACGCCTGAACAGTCAGCACAGGCGGAATGGAAAGGACCAGGTGACCTCTGATGCCCTTCAGAGTCAGATGCAGCAAAGGTCACCCCCTTTCCCCTTAGCTTTCAGAAACCACACTTCCATCCACCAAAACTGCTGGGCACAGCTGTGTGTTCCATGGTCTTGGCTGACTGCAGCCCGCTGAGCCTCATCTGAGAAGCCGGGAGAAAGTCACTCAGGAACTCTTCAGACTTGCACTGCAAACCAAAGCCCCCTAGGACGTGCCCTTGGTCCCACAACAGTGCTGGAAGGGGCCTTGGAGATTTACCACCAAGGCGAGGCTGGGACAGAAAGGAAAGGGTGGCTCGTGGGCAGTAAGCAGCGTGCTGCAGGCCAGGTTTTCTGGGATTTCTCCTCATCACTGCGTGGTCATGCTCGGGGTCCCTCCAAGTCACTGCAGGCAATTTCTAGCTCCACATCACCTCTCTGTGGCTCAGCTGGCACGTGGAGGAGGCCTTTCAGCTCCAGCCTGATCATTCTTGATGGAATGCTTCAAAGTCAAGGCAGGGGCAGGGGAGGACAAAGCTGTTGCTCCAGGCACAAGCACAGCCTCTGAACTTTTTGCCTGTCACTAGTCGTTTCTGTCCACACTGGGGGATTATTCTGCTTGGAAAATGCTTCTACCCAGGGCATTACAAGTGACTCATGTTCTGGTCATCTCAGCACCCAGAGTCACCCAGGAGAGACACTTGTCTGGCTTCCTTTAATCAGTCCTGGCAGGGAGGATGCTTGATGGGCTACGATGATTAGGAGGGTGCCCCACACAGCTCTCTGATCTTACTGCAAGAGGCCATGCTGCAGAAGGTCTGCAGGAAGAGTTTCAAAAATTATTTATTACTTTATGAGCAGGGAGATAAGGAGGGAGAGGGAGGGAGGGAGGGAGGGAGAGCACCCCCAAGCTCCCAGCTGCTGGTCAGGGCTAGAATCAGGAACTGAGAACTCAATCTAAGTCTCCCAAGTGGGTAGCAGGGGACCTGATGAATTGGGCCAGGATCTGCACTGCACATCAGAGCAGGCTGCGAGATGGCAACTGGGCAGTTCAGCACTGTTGATGCTGTTGGTCCGGGGACCACACTTTGAGAACCACAGGAAGTAATAACCTGCCTTACCTTCCTCAAGGGATTCTGGTGGTGGCTTCTTTGGAAGATCCAGGACTGGTCTAGCTCAGCCATATGCCTGCTGTGTAAGGGCCTTGGACCATCACTTACTATCTCTGAGGCTTGGATTTCTTATCTGTAAAGTGGGAATAACAACTCCTATTCTGTGTCCTTCAGAATGGTAAGGGTTTAAGAAAGAAAGAAAGAGGCTGGCGCCGCGGCTCACTAGGCTAATCCTCCGCCTTGCGGCACCGGCACACCAGGTTCTAATCTCGGTCGGGGCACCAGATTCTGTCCCGGTTGCCCCTCCTCCAGGCCAGCTCTCTGCTGTGGCCAGGGAGTGCAGTGGAGGATGACCCAAGTACTTGGGCCTTACACCCCATGGGAGACCAGGAGAAGCACCTGGCTCCTGGCTTCGGATCAGTGCAGTACGCCGGCCGCAGCGCGCCAGCTGTGGCGGCCATTGGAAGGTGAATCAATGGCAAAAGGAAGACCTTTCTCTCTCTCTCTCTCTCTCTCTCTCTCTCTCACTATCCACTCTGCCTGTCAAAAAAAAAAAAAAAAAAAAAGAAGGCAAAGAGTTCTGAAAATTATAGAGACTATTCAAACAGAAGGGGACATCAGCACTTATTGGGCACCTCTCCTGAGTCTGAGGCTCTGTTAGATGCTGGGGCACTGACATGCATAAGCTAGCAGTCCTGCTAGGATGAATGGGGAAGACACAGACAGGAACCCCTCATCCAGTCTGTGCACTCACAGACCGTCATGGGAGCCTGCAGAGGTAGGAACAAGGGGTGGGCCAGTGACGTCAGGCCGTCTGACTTTACTCCTAGGGTGAAAGGAAGCCTTGTAGGGTTTTAAGGTGTAGTGCTCTGATCTTATCTGTTTCATGGGAAGATCAGTGTGGGCTGGAGAATGAATCATCGGTGGGTGGGGGGGACAGGATAGAGGCAGAGAGGTAGCCAGGGAGTGAGGACATGGCTGCAGTCAGCAGGGAAGGAGGTAATGGAGAGAACGGGGTGCATCTGAGAGAGCTCCAGGCCAGAATTCACGTGGCTTGGTGACCGAGGAGGTGTATGAGACAAAGAAGGTGGCATCAAGATGGTGCCCAAGCTTCTGGTCTAAGCTGTGGAGGACCGGGGAAACAGCCTGGGGCTGGGGACAATGCTGATGCTGATCTGGGGCCCCAGGAGCCTAGGACACACATGTCTTGGCTTCCTTCTGTGCACACCGACCATGCCTCTGCCAGGAACAGACACTGTGTTCCATGAGCTGACTGCTGGGTCTCCCTGCCGTGAGGGACCCTCCCTCCCTCCCTGCGCCCTGCTGTTCTCTGCATCTCCAACAGGCAGCTGTGTCCTTCCCATCCATAGAGTCAGCTCCCAAATGAACAACAGTAGCAATCAGCAAGCAATCATCTTTTCTATCCTATACAATGCCTGCATGTGAAGATAATGTTTGTGATTGTTGGAAAAACGATGGCATGACAAATGGGGCTCCTGCCAGAGAAGAGGAAAACACCCTATTTCAGTAAACTCAAGAGGTTCAAACTCAACCTGAGGCTTCCTAAATGGGGACCGGCTGAAGTTCTCTGCCCTTCTGGTCTCCGTGTGTGTGTGTGTGTGTGTGTGTGCGCGCGCGTGCGTGAGTGTGTGTGGGGAGAGGGAGGGTGTCTTGTAAGATGCCGCCAGGGTGGGTGGGACAGCTCCAGGGGGCTGGGAAGGGAGGTGAAGGTAGCACTGTCCTGGGTCACCCAAGTTCTGGGAATGAATGCACTACGGTTTTCTGGACTTTCACTCACACAGAGCTTAGCTCCCAGGCAACCAAGAGGAGATGCGCACAGAAGCTCTAGGAGACTTGAACAGCGACCCAGGAAGAAAGGCTCCGGGTGAAATGAGCCCCGTAACAAAAGCTACTCTGTTCCAAGGAAAGATAACCGCATTCCAGAAAGCACCAACAGGTCCATCAGTCCACTGTCTTATTTAATCCATCCTTACACCTGTCCTGCAAAGTAGATACAATCAGTGCCCTCTTACAGAACAATAAAATAGGGGGGAAGTTAATGATGATATGAGAGCCAGTAACTAGCACGACCAAGATTCTAACCCAGATTGTTTGATTCAAAAGCCTAGGATTAAGCTCCAATCAAAGACAGATAATAATATGTGTTGGCTAGAAAGAGGAGATATTAGAGCCCACATTCACCACTGGTAGGGATGTAAAAGGCTCTAGCCACTTGAAAACAGCATGGCAGTTTCTCAAATGGTTAAACATGGAGTTACTATGTAGTCTGGTAACTCAACATCTAGGTATACACTCAAGAGACATGAAATCGTATATCCACATGAAAATGTGTACACATATGCTTACGGTAGTGTCGTTTGTAATGGTGAAAAAGTGAAAACAACCCAAATCATTAACTGATGAATGCCTAAATAAAATGTGGCACATCTATACAATGGAATATTCTTTGGTGACAAAAAGGAGTGAAGTACTGATGCATACCACAGTAAGAATGAACCTCGAAAGCATCATGCTAAGCCAGTCACAAAAGAACTTATGCTTTACAATTTCATTTATATGAAAAATTGAGAACAGGCAATTCCAGAGACAGAGGTGGATTTGTGGCTTCCTATGGCTGGACACCTAGCAAACTGAGTGGGGAACAGGGGTGGCTGGATGGTTGGGGAGAAATCTTAAGTGAGTTCTTTTGGGTGATGTGAAAATGCTCTAAAATCGACTATGGTTTTGATTGTACTACTCTCTATGCTAAAAACCATTGAATCCTATATTGTAAATGGGCATATTTTATGATATATCAATTATATCTCAGTCAAGCTATATTTTAAAAAAATCAGCGACTGAATATTATAAAAAAAGGAAGAAAAGGAAAACAACCACGGGGGCTGCCGTTGGGCTGAGCAGTGAGGATGTGAGTTGGGATGCAGTGCTCCATGTCATGGTGTCTGGGTTTAAGTCCTGCTTCTGCTCCTAATGCCAGCTTCCTGCTAATGTGCACCCTGGGAGGCAGTGGGTGTTATTTCAGGTACTTGAGCTCCAGCCCCTTGTGGGAAACCTGGCTTGAGAATTTCCAGCTTTTGACTTTGACCTGGCCCAGTCCTGGCCATTGTGGCCATTTAAGGAGTGAACCAGTGGATAGAAGCACTACTCTCCGGTTCAAATGAATACACAGATAATTTTTTAAAAAGAAAGCAACCATGATCCTACCACATCAAAGTATCTAGAGTTATTATTTTTTTTTTCATTCATTCAACAAATTTTGAAGCCCTGCTATGTGTTAGGCACATATTCAGGTACTTCAAAAAATTTATGGAAAATGGAGTTAAAAGATAAGTTTATTTTGGTGTACAGCTTTTTTTAAAAACCATGTATAACTCTTTTACACCCCACATTTTTCATGAGATTTTTAAAAAGATTTTATTTATTTGTTTGAGAGGCAGAGTTACAAACAAGAGAGAGGGAGAGACAGAGAGAAAGGTCTTCTATCTGCTGGTTCACTACCCAAATGGCCGCAAAGGCCAGAGCTGGGCCCATCTGAAGCCAGGAGCCAGGAGCTTCTTCAGAGTCTCCCAGATGGGTGCAGGAGCCCAAGCACTTGGACCATCTTCAACTGCTTTCCCAGGCCATAAGCAGCGAGCTGCATTGGAAGAGGAGCATCTGGGACTTGAACCAGTGCCCATATGGGATGCCGGCACTGCAGGCAGAGGCTTAGCCTATTAGGCCACAACGCCAGCCCTTACCATGACTTTTTGAAAGACCATCCCATCTCTGGGAGTGCCTAGTGTGGCTGGGGAGATACAATGGGGCACAGACACCCATGATTCATGGAAGAAGCAGCCAAGGAAATTAAAACAGGTGGATAGCATTCCATACCTGCTCAAATAGCAAGAAATAAAGAAGTCTGTTATGGGTTGAGCAGGGCTCATCTCCCCAATGCTCATGCAGATGTTTGGATGCTGGTATCTTGATGTTAATGGCTGATGGAGACCTGATCTAACAGTGGCTGAGAGGCAGAGCCCATGTGAGGTCTTTAGGGAGGAAAGGCGTGAGCCTAGCGGGCACACACTGGGGCCCTTAATTGCACCTAACGTTTTAAAGGTATTGGCATTCTTTCATTTTTTCAAATTGAAGTTTGTATTGAGACCACTGCAGATTCACATGCACTTATAGGAAATAATACAGACAGAGATCCTATGTATACTTTTTTCAGTTTCACTACTGGTAGCACTGAGTACAATTTAAAAAAAACAATATTCTCCACCCATCCTATTCAAGTTTCCCTAGTATCCATATGTGTATGTGCTACATTCCATATAATTTTATCACCTGTACAGGCTTACATATCCATCACCACAATCGAGACACAGAACATTTCCATTGCTGCAAGGATCTGTCATGTTGCCCTTTTACAATTCCACCTCCTCCTACTCCCAGCCCCATCCCTTAGCTCTGTCAGCCACAGTTCCCCATTTATAATTTTGTCATTTCAAAAATCAGTGGAATTGTACAGCTTCGAAGGGTTTGAGATGGGCATCGGCTCATGTGGCATCACTCCCTGGGCAGTCATGCAAACTGGAGCGTGTGTCAGTGGTTCGTTCCTTTATAGTGCTGAGTAACATAAAAGCATACGCTATGGGTGGAGCGGTCTGCCTCACCCTCACCCACGGAAAGACCATGAGGCTAATTCTAGGTTTGAGCTATTACCACACCTATAATATTTTGATTCTTCAAACTGGGAGGTAGGCATACAGATTTTCACTATATCATTTATACTACTGTTTTGATACAAAGATTATTTCTCAATTGAAATAAAGGAAGGGAAAGGAGATACTACTAACACCAGGCCAGCCTCCTGTAGCCACTGTGCTGAAGAGCATCAGCCCCAAGTGCACAGAGTCCAGGATGCAACAGAGACCAGGGCTCTGGGCCCCTGGTGGGGCTGGAGTGGAGGATAAGGGACCTGGTGCTTCCTTGCTTTGGACGTTCAGGGCTTCCAGGCCTTCCACGGAGCAGCGAAGCTGTCCGAAGCCTTCAGCCTGTAGGGCGAGTGTTTCGGGAAAGTCCTTTGTGGCTGTAGAGGGCTTTCTCCTGCCAGGGAAGATGGGTGGGCTGTCCCGCGATGGGAAAGTCACAACGGACGCAGGAGGAACGGGGCTGGTGCTCAG
Organism: Oryctolagus cuniculus; assembly: GCF_964237555.1. NCBI lineage: Eukaryota > Metazoa > Chordata > Mammalia > Lagomorpha > Leporidae > Oryctolagus > Oryctolagus cuniculus. The sequence goes on from NC_091432.1 coordinate 70,219,580, forward strand.
GGTGCACAGAACGGAGATCTGGCGTCCCCTGCAGGCCCCTGGGCAGGATCTGGAATTGCAGCCACGGGGCTGCCTGAGCAGTGCTGAGAGGGGACTGCCAACTGGAAGGAACTTCTAACTTGAGGTGGAAGCTGTCTGGGGCTTCTGTTGCCACAGGGGACATCATGAGGTCCTGATAGTATCTGTCACTGCCAGGCGCAGAGGAGTCAGGTGGAGCCCTGGTTTCCTGTCTGCCACCCACACCCCTCACCATGGAGCCTTAACCTTCTTTGCCCGAATCCCTGCAAGCATCAATTATGAATGTCTTAGTCTGGGCAGAGCATGGGGTAGTGACACATTCAGGCTACAACACCCACTGAGGACCTGCCTGGGGCTCAGACACCTCTTTGCTCTCAGAATCTCCAAGCTGGGAGATCCAGAAATGCCCCAAGCCTTCTGTGTGCCCAGGGAACAGTGACATGTGCTGGAAGACCAGAGAGGTGCTGTGACCACCGCAGTGGGATAGAGGCAGGAGCAAGGCAACCAGCCTGTGAGGTCAGGATCAGGCTGCCCGCCAGCTTGGGGACCTGGAAGAATGAGCAAGGATTTTACAGGTTCAAAGCATGCAAAGAGCTCCCTACTCTAAGAGGCTCCCCACTCAGAGGCCAGGAGCTAGCACCATCCCATCTGTAAACACTGCAGCCGAGCGTTCGCCGTGGACCAGGGTCTGTGCCGAGAGCTTCACGGGCATGATCTCCTTTGATCCTCAGAGCAGTCACAACAGCAGCATTGTTGCATTATTATCATCACCACGCCAAGTTACGCACACAGCTAGAGAAGCACTGTGTGGTTGGGTAGCCTGCCCTGGGTGACACAGCTGGGAATTAGGAAAGCCAGGATTTCAATCCAAGGACTGAAATCCTTGTCATTTGCGGTCAACTCTCCTGGGATAAGGGACCATAGAGGCCCTTCTGAGATAGAAGGAGAGGTGTGTATGGGAAGCCACTGGAAACCACCAACTGAACAAGGGCACACCCAGACCTGTGCTTTAGGAGCAAGGTCTAGGAGACAGCGGTGAGCTCCCAGCTCTGGAGCCCAGCACCCTGGGTTATTGCCTTTTGGGCTTTCCCTCTGAGTCCCCACCTTCGTGTACATAATCTCGTTTTGGAGAATTAATGTTAAACGTGTTCTGGAGAATGAGGCAACACCCGTCTGTAATTGCAGGCACTGACGGGGCTGCTAAGCCAGCACGGGAAACAGCTTCCCCCAGGGCACTCCAGACCAGGGCGCTCCACATTGCCCACATCTGCTCCAGCGCGCCATTCCAGACCCCCTGCTGGGCAGGGCTGGCTCAGAGTCGGCCCTATGGCCTCCCAGATTAGACACAGCACAAGGAAGCCTCCTGGCCGGTATTTCGCCAAACCTGGGGGGTGCATTTCTTGCGGCTGCCCAGATCTCGTCCACGGCTGCAGGCCCAGGCAGCCATCCAAGGCCAGACCTTGTCACACACTGCTCTCTCCTCTCTCTGAGCTGCACTACACATGGGAAGCAGGAATGTGGCCCTTTGCGGGCAGTAGGGTCTGGGTTCAAGCCCTGGTTCTGCCACTAGCCCCTGAGTGAGCTGCAGGCAGCTGCCTCCCTCCCTGGGTCTAGGTTCAGAGAGGGGGAGTCCCGGGTAGACCCTTGTCTCCCAGCTGGGATGGCAACACCTGTCCCCGACCCTTCAGTGGGCAGCAGCAATTTTCAATGAGAGAATACAGGAAATGCTGGCCAACTGCAACAGGCTTCCAAAGCAAGAGATGGCTGGATAGAACCCCTCTCTGTCTCCTTGGAACATGGCAGCCATCGGAGTGGCTGGGTTGGAGGAGGCTCCTCTCCCTCTCCCTCTCCCTCTCCCTCTCCCTCTCCCTCTCCCTCTCCCTCCCCCTCCCCCTCCCCCTCCCCCTCCCCCTCCCCCTCTCCCGGCTCTCGGGCTTGAGCCTCTGCCTTCTGTGTGCCTGAGACATGGCAGAGGCACCTCGCCAGGCACACCTGAGTGAGGCAGACCCCGACAGGAGCAGAGACCAGCAGCACTGGAAGGATGGCTCTGATGGGACCAGGAGGAGGGAGGAACCTGTGTCCACTTCTGGCTCTCCCCTCCCTTCCTGGGTGCTGGGCACTGAACTTCAGAGCAGAAGCAACCACCAGCCCCACCGTGGCTGAGCGGATGTGGAAAGCAGGTGGGGGCAGCTGCCGACCTTGGCTTTGCAGTGAAGTTGCCTGGGGCCACTGTCCTCACTGTCCTCAGCTATGAAATGGGGATGAGGATGATAAAGAAGAACACAAAAGCTGAGCTGCCAGGAGGCTGCCGAGAGCTACTGTAGTAAAATACAGACCACGCCATCTAATAATAATGTTGGCTGTAATTAATGGGAAGGGGAGTTTCTTGTCATCACACACACGTGTGATGAGCAGCTATTAAGTGGCAGGCATTATTTACGTGACGCCAAGCCCTGCAGGCCCTCCCCAGGTCAAGAGGGTGTGCAGAGAAGGCAGCAGGAGTCTCAGGGCAACAGACACGGGGCAGCCAGTCTCCCTGTCCACAGGCTCCCTGCTCTTCTCACCGCTCTCCAGACACACCTGCTGGGCCTCGGCCAACTGCCTTTTCCCCAGATGCTGTCGCTGAGACCTCAGGAAGCCTGCAACTCAGGAGAAAATTGCAGATCTCCCACCCCCACCTCAACCACCCACAAGAAGACAATTCCTAACAAGCCTCAACTCCAGCTGGCTTTCTTCACTTCCCTGGCCCCTGGCGTGCGTGGCTCCAAACAGGTTGAACATCAACTGTGTATGTGGAGGAAGAAGTGGGCGAGGCTGTCTTTGATGACCCGACTAAAGCACCCAGCCCTCTCTAGGATGATGCCAGAGCTCCCGGGATGTGGCGCATTTGTGGGGACCAGAGGAGGGACTCTCCTGTGGCTGCCACTCACGGCCTGCAGGGTGGACGGCCTGAAAAACAACTCCTGGGCCAGTGCCAGCAACTCTGGGCCTCTCTGGAGCACATGCCTGCCAGGCTGGTGTGGGAAGGGAACTAACACATAACAGCGTCAATTATTAACCACCACGTGCCAGCAGCTTCACCTGCATGGCCATTATCTCCTTTAACCCCAGAACGACCTTGTGTGGTGGGAGATTATTATCCCACGTGGAAGATAGGAAATGGGCCCAGAGAAGTTAACCCGTCCCAGGTCATACAGGCAGTTAGTGAGGGAGGCAGCATTTGACTTTGGATGAATCTGGAACCAAACACCTGCTTATTCACCCACACCCATGGTTCTCTTTCACTGTAACTTTCCCCACCTCAGGCATCAACTCCACCCTCCCCCACTCCACTGCTTCCTATGAAAATTTAACACTGCAGGCATTCTGCATATGTCTATACATAGCACAGTGCTTCAGAGGACCACGGACAATTACAATAACGAAGATTTTTTTTAATCCTAAACCCCCAAAAACCAATTTCACCCCCTTGGGAGAGATCAGAGAAGGGTGCTTCCTGGCATGGACGAGGGCATTGTGTGCCCACAGCCCAAGCCCAGGAAAGGCAAACAGGCTGGTTTTCACTGGAGTGGCACTTCTTCTTTAGGGCCTGGCGATCTGTAGTCGTTCTGTTTCTAGACTCGCTACCTGTCCCTCATGCCTGAAATGCACCTGCTAGGTCAGTCTCCTTTAGCCTCCAGCTTCATTCTGCCTCAGCCATGATCTACTCTGTGGTCACTGTCCATGTGAATACCCTTATCCACAAGGGGACAAGGACATTCTAAGAACATTCCAGAACCTAACAGAGGAACAGCATGAAGTAGGCAGTGAGTAAATATTTGTGGAGTGGGTGAACTGATAGTCAAATACATGTTAAGATGGTGCAGGCTGTCTGTGCTTGAGCTGACTCGACGCTTTAGCAAGGACTATGCTGGGACAGCTGGGTCACAGCACACAGGCGTGCCTACAGGATGGGTCACTATACGGGCATCTATGGGAACACAAGCTCTCTCCCAGCAGCTTGTACAGGTGATACTTGTGGTCAAGGCCCCTGTGAGGCTGGGACAGCACAGGCTAAGATCTCAGAAGAGGAGGAGGGACTTGCCTATGACCTGCTCTCCTAGCACACCAGTGGGCTCTGGAGCAAAGACACACAGGGGTGGTGGGCACTTGGCAGAGAGGTTACGACAGCGTCTGGAATGCCTGTTTCCATGTCATGGTGCCTGGGTTCGAGTCCCAGCTTCATTTTCAATTCCAGTTCCTGCTAGCGCACATCCAGGGAGGCAGTGGTGATGCCCAAGTGTTTTGGCCTCTGCCACACACATGGGAGACCTGGATGGAGTTCTTGTCTCCCAGATTCAGCCTGGCCCAGTCCTGATTATTGTAGGTATTTGGGGGAGTGAACCAGCAGGTAGGACATTCGACTGCCTCTGCCTTTCAAATAAATAAAATAAATTTAAAAATGTAAAAAATAGCCAACAAGAGCCAGGGAAACCCTAACTGGTGAGTCCCAATGGCTACCAATGTCCACAGCATTGAAAAACCAAGGTGACCACTTCAGACACCTATTTCCAGCCATACAGCTGCCTACTCACCCTAAGCAACAACTCTAGCACTGCACATCGGAGAACACCGGAATAAACAGAGAATTTATTTTTAAAAATTTAGGTGAGCTGGCAAAGGGAAGAAATCCTCAGAGGTCAAAGCAACCACCAGATGGCATGAATTTGCAGTGGTCACCAAAGTTACCAAAAGGCTGGCTGCCTGAGGTGTCGCCAGCCTTGGTGGTCCGGGGCTTTGGGTCTTAAAGGGCCAACGAGGAGAATGAAGCCAAAGTCCAGGAAAGTCAGACTGGGAGCCTCCCTTAAGGCTGGGACTCTGAAAGGCCAAATCCATTGCTTCAGGGAAAGGATGAATTGGTAGAAGCCCCAAATCCCATGCCACAGGAGACTGCAGCAAACCCGGCCCTCGAGCTGGGCAGAGGGCCCAGGGATCCCCTGGGAATTTCCACTCACAGAATGGTCTGAATACATATTTCCTGGTAGGCAGAAAAAACCCAAAGTCCAACCTGAGCAATTATTATTATTATTATTTTTAACATCGGTTCACTCCTGAAATCCCTACGATAGCCAGGACTGTGCCGGGCCAAAGCCAGGAGCCCAGATGCACCAGGGTCTACTCACAGGAGTGGCCGGGGTGCCAGCCTTTAAGCCACCCTCTGCTGCCTCCCAGGTACATTAGCAGGAAGCTGGGTTAGAAGTGGAGTAGCCAGGACTGGAACCGGCACTCCATAGGGGATGCAGGTGTCCCATGTGAAGGCTTAACCTGCTGCATCACAATATGCACCTCTGAACATTTCATTTAAAGTGACCCCAAGTTGGTGGTTCCTCCAGGCACTTGGTAGAAACAAGTGCCAATTCTTTCTGGGGCAGTACCACACAGTTTTGACAATCGTGAGTGCACAACCTAAAAATATCAAGGAGCACCCAAGGAAACAAGCCACCGGGAGCAAGAGGCACCAGGGACCATGGACAACAACAAAAAACTCACACCTACAAATACAACAGGAACCGGAAAACAAATGTGAACTACATTTAAAGAAATACCTAAGGAGAGAGAAAGAACAAACAAAAAATGTACTGTCAAAACAGATAAAGCACACTGAAATATAAGCAACGCAAACTCCCAGCACAGAAGCTGATGTGTGTGTGGCTTCTCGAGGCTCTGACTTGAAGCATGGCTTGTGGAGTTAGAACAAGCTTTGGCATTGGGCTGGAAAACAAAAATACTATGCAAAAGGGCTAGTGCTGTGGCACAGCGGGTAACACAGCCACTTGTGATGTCGGCATTCCTTGGGGGCGCCGGTTCATGTCCCAGCTGCTTCACTTCCATTCTGGCTCCCTGCTAATGGCCTGGGAAAAGCAGTGGAAGGTGGCCCAAGTGTCTGGGCCCTTGCCACCATGTGGGAGTGGCAAGAAGCTCTCGGCTGTTTGACCTGGCTCTTGTGGCCTTCAGGGGGAGTGAACTAGCAAATGGGAGAGCCCTCTATCTCTCTACCTCTCTGTAACTTGGACTTTCAAAATAAGTAAATAAATCTATCAAAAAAAAGAATGTCATGAAGTATGAATCACCAAATGTTAGTAAGTATACCATAGGCCAAGAGCTCTATGGCAGAGCAGCAGCCAATGATGGGCCTTTGGAGCTTACCTTCTGAGCACCCGGTTTTGGGAAATGATTCCTTCCGAAAGCACCGCTCTGTGCCCTGGTTTCCTCATGTGTACAAGGGGAGTGATGGCAGCGCCTGCTAGCACTGGGTTGGCAAGGGCCACTTGAGCTAATGCAAGTAAGTCAGGTGTACGGTGAACATGCCACAAAGGGTGGTTCTTACCCCTGTGGTTGATCTTTGCAACCCACTGGGAAGAAGCTGGGCTTTGCAGCATTGACCTTGACACAGTTCCAGGCTCCCCACTTGCCAGCCATGAGACTTAAAGTCGTTGACCCTCTCTGTGGCTCCACAGCCGCATCTGTGAATGCTAACCTCACGGGCTGGTGCTGGGGGTTAAATGGACTGTGAGGTGTCGAGCACAGTGGCTGACATCTCACAGGTACTCAACAAATGTCTGCTCTCTCCCCTGGAGCGTGTTCTGCACACTAGGCTTTTCCTCTATGGTTAGAATCCAAAGCAACGGAAGATTCTGCACCTTCCATCAACTCATTGTTCTTTTCTGCCATTGCAGCTTATGCTAGAGCAGAGGGAGGTGGAAGATGTCTAAGACACCCATTTCACAGTGTAGGTAAGTCAAGGCACTAGAGTGATGGAGGTTCACGGCTTTGGCTAAACAGGCCGCTGAGATACGCAGCTGAAGATGGGTGCAATTAGCCTCAGGAAGCAGCTACTAGGACAGGAAGGTTTGGTGACAGGACAGTGACACTGGCCTTTCCATTTGGAAATGAACTAGGTTTTCAGCTTGCAAATGGCTCTGTGATCATTCTGACTGCAAGGGCAAGACTGCCAGGCAGCACCACTCTGAGCAGGCAGGCTGGGGCTCTGGCTTCCCAAGGCACGGGGCACTGGGGGCCGGAAGGGGTTCCCTCAAAGGGATTCCTTTTTTGCGCTTGGGTTTCGAGCTCAATCTGTGGCACCTTTGGATTTCATCTGTGGCTAACTGCTCCTTCTTCCTCCCTAAGACCACTCCTGTGTCCAGTGGGCCCAAGAACATTCATTAAGGAAATCGTGGGAGCTGGGGGGTGAAGGTGAGGAGGCGGGGTTGAGGGTATCCTGAGAGCTCAGAGCAAAGCCTGAAGCTGCAACCCTGGGGGAAGGCAAATGAATCTAGGAAGACGGGTGTGGTCTGGGCACGAAGAACCTGACAGCAGCACGCAGTCACCGTGGCCAGGATCACGAGGCTGAGGACGGCGCCAGCCTCCTGCATCAGAGCACGGGACCTGCTGGGACCACACTCAGCACAGCCTCCCTCTGTGGAGGGCACAATGGCACGACCAAAGGGCACGGCACACAGGCCTACCTTCAACCCCAGCTGCACCAGGGACCAGCTGTACGAGCGGGTTCGAGAAGTTTGCTGCCTCATCTTTTAATTCCATTTTTCCACAATTTACAATTTTTTTTTGATGTTCCCTGAGCAAGACAGGTCTCTGGGTCTCAGTTTGATCACTGAAAAATGAGGAAGATTCTTATCTTAGAGAGCCAGAAAATATGAGAGGACTTCAAAACAGTTCATAGAAAAATGGAATTAGATATAAGTTTATTTTGATGCAAAAAATTGAAATTCATGCATAGTTTTTTTCATACTATGCATTTTCCACAAACTTGCTGAATTCCCTCATAGAGGTTTGCACGATTAATATAAAACAGTGTGCCTAGCATAGATCCAAACCCATGCCAGAGTTGAGTAAACAGTAAGCTCCCCTGGCTGAATGTATGTAATTGGCACCATCTGTGATAATAGTCTCAGCCTCGCGAGGTCTGTGTGCCTCGGTCATATCTGTACAGGAAGTAGGGTGTCCCACTGAGGATTCTTTCTCCAGCCTGGTCCTGAGAACAAAGGACACATCTGTCCCCAGCCCTCCGACTTCCTGCAGGTCTGCACCAGCTGACCCCTCGGTTACTTCTGAGGCACTGGTCCCTCTCACATGAACAGCGCCCTGTGGCCAGGCTGCCCTTAAGAAGGGAACAGTGCAGAAGCGGGGGTCACTGGTCACCTACTGTGTGCCTGGCTGCTGCAGATTCCAAGAGGGGAACAAAGAAGCGCTACTTCTGGCCACTTCCCAAGAAGTGTGTTTGAATCTCCACAACAGAAATACACTTGTAAAAAGAGGACTATGCAGCAGGAAACACTGAAGGTCAAACAAATGGTGCCCAGGCCACGTGGAGCAGTCGGAAAAGCAGTCCTTAGGGCTAGAGGCAGCTTGATTGTAGTTCAACATTCGAATCCCAGCTCTGCCATTTGCTAACAAGTTATCCTTGGGGTGAGGAGAGCGTTAGTTTATTCAGCTGCAAAATGGGGGAAATATCACCTGCTTGTGACAGTAGGGTACCGCGCTGAACGCCTGGCTCCTAGTGGGTGCTTAAGTAGGTGTGGATTTCTTCCTTCCTTCTTTTTCTCATTTCTCTTCCTCTTCTAGAAAACTGACATTATCTGAATCAGAATTAGTAGTGGAAGACATTCATCTGCTTCTTGGTCTCTGTAGCTCCCTATAGACTCAAATCTGTTACCACCAAGGAGACGCGTATGCAAAGCCTTCCAATAGCTTCTCACTTCTTCAACAACAATCACAAAAAGTTTTTTTTTTTTTTTTTTGACAGGCAGAGTGGACAGTGAGAGAGACAGAGAGAAAGGTCTTCCTTTTGCCGTTGGTTCACTCTCCAATGGCCGCCGCAGCCGGCGTGCTACGGCCGGCGCACCGCGCTGATCTGATGGCAGGAGCCAGGAGCCAGGTGCTTCTCCTGGTCTCCCATGGGGTGCAGGGCCCAAGCACTTGGGCTATCCTCCACTGCACTGCCTGGCCACAGCAGAGAGCTGGCCTGGAAGAGGGGCAGCCGGGACAGAATCCGGCGCCCTGACCGGGACTAGAACTCGGTGTGCCAGCGCCGCAAGGCGGAGGATTAGCCTAGTGAGCCGCGGCGCCGGCCCCACAAAAAGTCTTAACTCCTCTTCCTGGCAGCCCAAGTCTTCCACCAAGCTCCTACCGGAACCATCTCCAATCCCCCTCCTGTTGAAGCCCCCTCCCCACCCAGTGGGAGTCAGAGGGTGCAGGGTGTGGAGGGGAGCTTACCCCCACCTTGGAGGTGTTGAGAATGGCGAGAGGGTTTTTCTGAGGCAGTGAGACCAGCTCGGCCTTAAAGTATGAGGAGAATGTTGCTAAGTAGGTATTCTGGGCCAAGAGAACATCAAATGTCTTGTGCAAAGGCCCCGGGGCCTCCCTGGAACAGGCAGGCTCCATGCCAGGAGAGCTGCTGCCCCCTCTCCACTGAGGCTGCTGTCACCTCCCTTCCTCTATATGCTAGATTTACATTAACTTCATCCCACTCCCTGCTGAAATCTGTAATGAGGATCTCGCTTCTTGTACTCATGGTTTTCAAAATATGTCCTGGGGATGGCTGAGGGTCCTAGAGACCCTTTCGGGAAGTCTGTGAGTTCAAAGCTGCTCACGATAAGGCTATAACACCATTTAGCCTCTTCATTCCGACTCCCTCAGTGAGTACCCAGTGGAGTTTTCCAGGTTAGACGCAGAAGCAGGCACACTTCTACTACACCACATACTACAGAGTCTGCCAAAACCCGAAACAATACCATTCCACACATTGCTGTACTTTTTTTGGGGAAAAGCCATTTTTCATGAGAACGTGTTGGGCATGCTAATGGAAGGGCCTATTGTTTTTACTTTAAATAAGCTATAAGTAACATCTGACACGTTTTTCAGCGTAATTACTAGTGTGGCAAACACTAATAGATGTAATCCACATAAACAGAAAGCTTCTGAGATCTCTGCTAATTCTGAAGACTACCGGCACCCGCCGCGGTGGGGCAGGCTGTGGAGCAGGGGTGCACTGCTTGTGCTTGGGCTCTCGGGCAGCCTTCTCAGCCATTTCCATTCCTGGGAAGAGCCCCTGGAGAAGCTGGCCCTGGCCGGCCCCTCGCATCCTGCCCCACAGCCCCCACCCTGCCCTCCCCCGCTTCCTAAGGAGCCCTTCAATGGCAGACAAGAGTCTCTGCCTCAGCCTCAGGGAGGTGTGTGCTCAGGAGGCTTTGCAATCAGAAAGAGCAAGCCTGGGCCAAATGGCCCCACAACTCTGCTTTGCGTTTCCCTAATGGCTAAAATGCTCAACAACTTTTCAGGTGCATATCGGCCAATCCTGCATTTACTTTGGAGAAACGTCTACTCAAACTCTTTGTCTATTTTAAAATTATGTTGTTTGTCTTTTCACTTACTTGTATTCTTTATATAGTCCAGATAAAAGTCTCTTATCAGATATATGATTTGCAAATATTTTCTTCCAGTTGGCGAATATCTTTTTAATTTCCTGATGATGGCTTTTGAAGCCCCAGATTTCTGAACTTTGATAAAGTCCAACTTATCTATTTCATCTACCCCCACATTTTGTAGGTGCCAACCCATTGCCTCATCCAAGGTTACGAACATTTGCACCTGTGCTTTCTTCTAAAGGCTTATACTTTAACTCTTATATTTAGGTTGATGGTCCATGTTGAGTTAAGTTTGCATATGGTGTGAGGAAGGGATCCAACTTTACACTTCTGCATGTGGCTTTTCAAGTTGCCCAGCACTGTTTGCTAACGAGATTACTCAGGGTCTCTGTGATTCAGTGTCCCCTCTGTGAAACCGGCTTTTTTTTGTTTGTTTGTTTGTTTTTTGTTTTTGTTTTTTTTTTTTTTTTTTTTTTTTAATCTTTTATTTAATGAATATAAATTTCCAAAGTACGACTCATGGGTTACAATGGCTTCCCCCCCCATACCGTCCCTCCCACCCACAACCCTCCCCTTTCCCACTCCCTCTCCCCTTCCATTCACATCAAGATTCATTTTCGATTATCTTAATATACAGAAGATCAGCTTAGTATACCTTAAGTAAGTATTTCAACAGTTTGCTCCCACACAGAAACATAAAGTGAAAAATAATAGATGATTTTTTTTAAATGATGATGAAATCAGATCAGACCTATTGTCATGTTTAATCCCAGTGAGAGTCAAGTTGGGAATTGATAATTTCTTTCTTTCTTTTTTTTTTTTTTTTTTTTTTTACAGAAGATCAGTTTAGTGTACATTAAGTAAAGATTTCAGTCGTTTGTACCCCCATAGAAACACAAAGTGAAATATACTGTTTGAGTACTCGTTATAGCATTAAGCCTCAGTGTACAGCACGTTAAGGACAGAGATCCTACATGAGGAGTAAGTGCACAGTGACTCCTGTTGTTGACTTTACCAATTGACACTCCTGTTTATGGCATCAGTAATCTCCCTATGCACCAGTTATGAGTTTCCAAGGCTATGGAAGCCCCTTGAGTTCTCCGACTCTTATCTTGTTTAGACACGGTCATAGTCAAAGTGGAGGGTCTCTCCTCCCTTCAGAGAAAGGCACCTCCCTCTTTGAAGACCTGTTCTTTCCACTGGGATCTCACTCACAGAGATCTTTTTGCCAGAGTGTCTTGGCTTTCCATGCCTGAAATACTCTCATGGGCTTTTCAGCCAGATCCGAGTGCCTTTAGGGCTGATTCTGAGGCCAGAGTGCTATTTAGGACATCCGCCATTCTATGAGTCTGCTGAGTATCTCACTTCCCATGTTGGATCACTCTCCCCTTTATTTATTCTATCGGTTAGTGTTAGCAGATACTAGACTTGTTTATGTGCTCCCTTTGACTCTTAGTCCTTTCATTATGATCAATTGTGAACTGAAATTGATCACTTGGAGTAGTGAGATGGCATTGGCACATGCCACCTTGATGGGATTGAATTGGAATCCCCTGGTATGTTTCCAACTCTACCAATTGGGGCAAAAGACCCCCTTGCAGGGTGCTGTGAGCATTCAATGAGACAGCATACCTGGAACACGGCAGACACTTCAGCCTGCAGCTGCGGGCTGAAGGGACGGGTGCAGATGTGCACATGCTCTGAAGCACTGGTCATCGAGGCACTGGCTGACCAGCTGTCCTTCCTGGGAGGCGGTGAGCAGCTGTGGCCCCTCAGGCTTGTGACAAGGGCCTGTGCACTGGTTTGCAGCTGCTTTCTGAGGATCCCCTTTCTGAGTGGCCTGGATCATCTCTTTCTCTTCTCCTTTCCCCCTTTAACTTTCTACTCTATATTTTGCATTAAATTCTCTGGACCTAATTAATTAATTAAAATTGTTAGTTTACTCAAATTCTTCTTGGCAAGGGTGGAGGTGGGAGGGGCATGCATAAATAAATGAGTCCTTCAATGAAAAGGCTCCTAATTTAAAGACTGGAAAGTGAAGCCCCTGGAGCTAAGGTGACTCCTACAGGTCACCCCACAGATGTTAGGGGTGGGACTGTCTGCGGCAGTCCTATTGCAGGTTCAGCAGGCACATAGGCAGGAAGTTAACGCCAGAGCTCTTTCTATCCCCCACTTGCTCCTTCCCTGACCCTGGAGAGGTCCTTTTAAAACATGTCTCCCTCCTCCATGGTGTTTGCAACACCTCCCAATTTCCGTTTCTCACTGAATTTCATTAGTGTCCCATTTACCTCATCTTCCTGATCTCCAAAGCAGGCGTTAGGCAGGAAGAGGCTGAGCTGGCAACAAGGGCCCTGCCTCCTCCTGTTTGCAGGTGAAGGAGACATGCCAAGGAGGGGAAGGGGCCCATCAGCAGCAGGTCGACATGGTGCTCTGGTCCACTCAATTCAGAACAACGAACAGTAACTGACCCCTCGTATTCCAGGCACTGGGGTTCAAAGACCAGGACCATTCTTGCCCTGAAAACCCCCAGGTTCATGGGAATGGATGGATGGATGGATGGATGGATAATGCCCATGTAACGTGTTATAGGAACTCACCCTTGGGTAGGCAGAGAGAAGAACATGGGTAGGGTGGGAGGAGATGGTCAGTGGGTGCCTTCCAGAGAGGGCACAGTGTACAAGTAAAGGCAGAAAGGCTTGGATAGGAGCATGGATGCAAGTAACAATAAAGAATCTATTGTTGGACTACATCTTCATTCATTCAGTCAGTCAGTCAGTTAGGTCAGTCTGTATTTACTGCTGTGTGCTGGACATTGTTCCAGGAGTAAGACCACAGCAGGGAACAACATAAAGCAGGCCCCTGCCCTTGTGGGGCTTATGTTCTAAGGGGTGATGACAGAGAATGGACAATTACTGAGTACCTGATAATGTGTCAGGCAGAGACAAATGCCACCTAGGAAAGTTCAAATAGAGGGGGCAGCCTGGAAGATCTGAAGGGGGTGGACTGCTCCTTTGCACAAGTGGTTGGGCAGGTCCCTTCCTGCCCCACCATGCTCTCTCTGCCTTGCCACAACTCTGGTCCCCGGTAGCTCCCTGGGAGTGAACCCTGGTGCTCTGCTCACTTGGATGATGACTTCTAGGTCTGTTCACTGCTGCTCCGCTGCCTGAAGGCATTTGCCCAAGACTGGAGATAGGCTTTTTTCCTGCCTTAGGTCCTAAGGAGTATGTTTGAGGTCCACAGTATGAGTGAAGGGTGTGTGGAGAGCTGGATTTAGACAGGAAACAGGGGCCAATCAAGTAGGTCCTGGCAGGTGGAAGGAACCACGGGAGCCAGGGGAGGGTGTTGTGCACAGGAGTGAAGGGATCTGAGTGCTGCTTTCCCCAATTCTCTGGGTCAGACAGCAGAGAAAGGGGGAAGTAGATCACCCAGGGAGCATCCCATCAGAGATGGTGACTTGGACCGGAGCAGAGACAGAGGAGGTGGTCACAGGGCTGAAGAAGGGAGAGAAGTGATGGGTTGTTGTGAAAACAGCACAGAGAACAGAGGCAGGATGGGGGGAGGGAGTGGGCATGAGATTTTTTTTTTAAAAAAGAGAACATTCCAAAAAAATAGAGAACATTCCAGACAGAAGAACCCAGCTGCACCAAGGTTCAGGACCCACCCCATCCTGCCAGATCCTGGGTAGATCCTGGGTAGATCCTGGGTAGATCCTGCTACCCAATAGCCTAACACTTTTGCCAAATGTCTCATCTCCCCATATTGAGATGAGTGCAGCAAAACCTGGGTCTTGCTACATGGGCAGCTCCAACTCAGGGAGGCGTGGCATGTGTCTCTGAGCCAGGAGATCTGCCCCACCCTAGCCTACCAATCACCAATCACAGCAGAAAGCTGTGATCCTGTAGCTGTAACACTTGCAGGGCTTCAGGCAGTAGGCAAAGACAGACCCAGATGCAGAGGGATTTAGAGGAGGAAGAGGCGATCACGTTCCCTGGGTTTAGATGCAGTGAGGGTCAGATTCCATCAGCTTCGCATTGTTAGCTTTTATGTCCTCATTGCAAGCAAGCAAAGAAGGGTTGAAGAGTGGATCTTCAGCAACTTGCTAACCTTGCTAAATGCAACTCAGTTTCTCATCTTAAAAGTGGAGTTGTGATGGGATGGGTGCTTGGTGCAGCTGTTACATCATTGCCTGGGATGCCCACATTCCACATCAGAGTGACTTGTTGAGTACTGGCTTCTCTGCTTCCAATTCAGCTCCTTGCTAATGTGCTTGGGAAGGCAGTAGATGATGACCCAAGTACTTGGAGCCCTTCCACACATGTGGGAGACCTGGACTGAGCTCTGGGCTCCTGACTTCTGCCTGGCCCAGCCCTGACTATCATAGGCATTTGGGGAGTGAATCAGGAGATACAAAATCTCTCTTTCATTCTCTCTTTCTTGCTCTCTTACTCTCACTCTCACTCTGGTTCTCACTTTCTCTCTGCCTTTCAAATAAAGTTAAATCTTTAAAAATATGTACAACTATTTTTTGAAAAACAGGGTCACAAACATGCTTCACTGGGTTGTGGGAGTTGAATGAAACATGTCAATCAAGCACTTGGCACATTGCCTCAGTCAGGTGATCCAGACCTGCCCCTCTACAGGAAATGCTAGGAACTTTTAAGTGGTCTCCCCAGAGCACTATCTGTCTATCCTGCAGGGCACTGACCTCAGTGTGTGGTTGTGTGACCTTCGGGGAGACAGCAGGGACTCCCTTTGTATTTTGTTCCTTGTTTTCTCCCCAAAGTATCACCCGAAGCTGGTCCTGTGTTAAGGTACCTCTTCATTGGACAACTCAAAATACAGTCAGATCACAAGTCATGTAAGGTGCAGGCTCCAGCATTGCTCAGCTGGGAGAACTCGGATGAGATAATGCAGTTCTCTGAGCTCCATCGTTTGATGTGTGAGATGCAAATGATAACATCTACCGTGGAAGAGGTGGTTAGGACTCATCAAATACCCGCGTGTTGCCCACATTTGCCAGGGCCCTAGAAATCAGGGAGGACCATGGGTAGTGTGTCACTTCTGGACTAAAATCTTTAAGAGTCAATACCTTCCTGCCACCTCCTCCCCTGTTGCAATACACCTCAAGTCTGTCAGAGCTTCAGTCAGCCTGGCCCCTGAGTCACTGCATGGAGCAGAACATGATGAGCAGGGAAGAAAGCGTTGCCATGTTGGCCACAGTCTTTCTGGAGTGCATTTACTGCTGCAGCATCAGTGAGCCTAACAGGACCATCCCTTTCCTTGCAAGGCTGGCTGGAGGTACACCTCGCTGCCACAGGAGGTTCAAAGGTCATCCGTCTCCAACAAGGGGTTCATTCCCTCAGCCTCAGCTTCTTCTGCTGCTTCTGCAGCCTATTGTGTTAGAGTCAGCCTCCATTTACTGTTGTACCCCTCTGTGCTATGTCCCTTCTCTTGCTCAGAGCATCACTCCACTTCTCCCACATAACACAGGAGTGCCCTGCCATGTTGATCACTGCTATTCTGCACAGCCATATAAAGAAATGCTGCTTTCTATACCACCTGTCTGCCCCATTCTCAACTTTGCCTCTGCTCAGCTCCAGATGTAATCCCCACTCTCCAGGCCCTGCATCCTGGTCTCCAGGACCCTAGGACAGCCCTGATGGCCAGAACTTTCTCTTGTGGCCCCAGCCTTGCCTGTTAAGAGCACTCCCATCACACCCCTGGCTAGACATCTAACCTTGCCTGTCTTGCCCTCCCACCACATGGGCTACTAGTGCAGTGCTGGCTTCCAGCAGCCTCCTGCTCCCCCTAAAGGCCACCTCCACTTTGGCCTCATGTCCTCTACTTCCCATGCTGCCCAATGGCAAAAGCCTCCAGCCAAAAAGCATGCACGATTTCAGACTGCAAGATGGCATTTCTCATTGAGACCACAGTTTTGCAGCTGATGGCAGAAAAGCAGAGCAAGACAAGGGACTGACCTGCCTCCATGTCAGCACGTTCCGAAGAGTCAGCAGCAACCAGCGGCCCTGCAGCCCTGTCGTCAAGGCCATCAGATCCTGGAGGACGAGGCGGGACCCCTTCTGCTGGAGCAGAGAACACAGACCTGAGCGGGCGAGATGGGAAGGTGCTCTAACCCATGCTCACCGAGCTCACTCTCTAGCAGTCACTGCAGGCACACACCAGCAGGAGATGGGGCCGTCCCTAGTACAAGCAGCAGAGAAAAGCAGGTGGGGACCTGACCCCTTTGCAGACCCCACACAAGCTCTGCTGCTACACAGCCTTCCCAGGAGGCTCAGGGATACCTTCCTCTCTTCTCCACCGGTCCTGCGCTATGAGCATGGGGCAACAGCCTTGGCTTGCAGTCATCATTTTCTTGGGTGTTTTCTCAAGTGGACCGAACCCCTCCAGTCAAGGACTGCTGATCAGTCCCCTTGACAACTCTGATGCACCGCACAGGGCATGGAGCAGAAGAGAACTGAGTGTGTGAGGGCCAAAGGATTGACTGCATGCTGGGATGCACATGAATGGGGAACAGAGCGCAGGTACACGCTTAGGGGTGTGGACTGTGGCAGTCCTATTGCAGGTTCAGCAGGCACATAGGCAGGTCATCTCGCCTCTCTGAACCTCAGTGTCCTGCTCTGTGAAATGGGCCAGTTCTTCCCGCAAGGCACCACATGGGTTCTATCCCCCCCGCCACCCGCACCACCCCTCATCCAGCCTCTGTTTCCTCATCTGTGAGTTGGTCCTTTCTGCTCCCAGGAAGCTACAACTATGACTATGAGCCACCTCCCCCTCTCGGGTAACCATGGAGATAATAATACAGGCTGCAAGAATGAATGCAAGAAATCTCATCCCTCTCAAAGAAGCGTAAGTGGTGGCAGGGGGTGGGGTGGGGGAGCTCAAAGTTTTTAATTCATTAGCATCAGGTCACCGCCAGAGGATGACCTGGGATTTGAACACAGGCCCTCACAGACTCCAGGCCCCTTCCTGCCACAAATACATATATTACTGCCACAGGCCTTTGTCCACAAAAGACCAGAAGGATCCACTTAGGCATCTGAGATGTTTTAAAAGAGTCATCACTGGAGAATTTCCCTGAGCACACAATTGCCAAATACACCCAGAAACCCAGCTGAAAGAATCCACTGTCTACTGGAAGATGGATACTTCCCACTTAAAATAAAATTTTCCGATGTGTGAAAGTTGGCTGGCTTCATTTGCATTTCACAGGTTTCCCTACTGTAAACCTGGTTCTTCTAAACACAGAGAACCCCCTTGGTCAGGCAGAGACACAGGGTCTGTGCCAGGGCAGGGGGTCCATCCCAACACCCAGGGTAGAAGGCCAGAAGGGCTACGGTAGAGTTAATGGGACAAAGTTAGGAGGGAAACCAAGCCCTTAAAAGTCATGTTAAATTCACTAAGACAACAAATAAGCAGCACACAGTGCAGGAGAGGACTCACTTACGGACTGCTATCCCTGTAACTCTATTTACCACGCCTTGTTCACTGGAAGCTTATCTGCCAGGTTTCGGGGAGAGGGACCGGTCTTGCTCAGCTCTGACAATGGGCAAAGTAAGAGGCATTTCCTCTTGCCAAGAGCCCAGGGCCTCCTGGATTTCAGGCCTGGGAGCTGCTGGCTTTGCCTGCCGCAGTCCGTATCTAAGGATTCTGAGGTTTCCTGTACAGATGAAAACTCTGCAGGTGCTTCTCAAACTCATTCCTTGGCCAGGTCCCTACAACACACTCTGCCCTGTGGGCTCCAGGCTAAGGCCGCACCTTCTCCTCCCTCTGCTCTCGACGAAGCTGCCCAAGTAGTGTTGACTGCTCTTCTGCCTTCACCTTTGCCAAGCCCTCAGGGAAACCCTTAACTCCTCCCCTTCTATCTCTTTCCTTTCCAGTTCTCATCCCAGGATCCCCTCTTCTCCAAGGCACCCCCATTCAAGTAGCACAATGACTGTTACTGAACCGCAAGATTCAAGAGTTGCTGAGAAAGTTTTAGGAGCATTTCTAAGTTAGCATTCTATTGAGGGGATCCCAGTTAGGGAGGGGTTATGGCATCCATTCATTCACTCATTCACTTATTCATACACTGGGCATTAGGAACTGTGCAGGATACACCGATGACTCCCAAATTCTGCCTTCTTGCAAGGAAATTAGCACTTGGTTACTTTGTAGAGATAAGATGCTAGAGGCCAGAGGAGGCTGACAAATCGGGGGTGGGGTATTCCCTGGACTGTGCTTTGCCTATGCTCAGCCCCCTACCAGAGACAGTATGAGATGGGCTGGCCTGCAGACAGGGCGGGGTACTCAATGGGAGACAGTGAGGGCATGGAAGGTGGAAGCATGGGAAGAATGAGTGCCTGGCTCAGCCTTCCAGAGCATCTAGCCGGAGCAGAGGGAAGCAGGTGACATCCCACCTGATAGGGGAGGTGGACCGCAAAAGACAGGGCCCTAAGTGCAAGACTGGAGAATGTAGCCATTATTCAGGGAGTAAGAGGAAACCCCCAGGAGCTGTCAAGTAGAGATGGGCCATCACTGGAGATCTGCTCTAGGAAAATGAAGTTGACAGGCCATGAGCAGTAGGAATTGAAAGAGCAGGTGCCTGGGGCGGGAAACTCCTAATTGTGTGCCCAGTCCTGGGCAGGCTGTCAGGCGCTTGCATCTCATTTAACCCTCTGGACAATCGCAGGAGGTGGCAGCCCTGAATTGTAGATGAGAAAAGGAAGCTGCAGAGAGGCGAGGCAGCTGTGCCAATAAGAGCTACACCTGGCTCTTGTCTTCTCTGGGTGAGCCATAAAGCATGCTGTGACAGTGCCCATGATATCTGTCTACCCGGCACACCTGTCCTCCTCTCCCAGCGCTCCTCCTGCCTGCCCGGGGGTGTGCAGCCTGCTCTTTGCAGCATTGCTGTTAGGGAGAGCCCAGGTAGAATGAGATGCAGGGTGCCTTGGCCATGTCAGCTTCCCCCAAAGCAACCACGTGCCAGCCTTCACTTGGGTCCCAAACAGCACAGAAACTTCCAAAGGTAGCAGGAAAGCAGCCAGCTCTGTGGTAGAGAGCGCTTGCTTTTGTCCTTGGCTGTTGCACTGAGCCACAGGAACAGGAACAGTGGAGCCAGAAACCCAGGGCACATTTTTTGGGCACACGGGAACCTGCCAGGGAGCTACCCAGTGTGTCCGTGCTGTGGGCTGACCTCACTGTGCGGGAGGATCACCAGAGGACTGAATGCACTCGGGACTCATCACCACACCTGCAGCCTGAGGGGGGCGGGGCGGGGATCGAGCCACTCCCCCCAAGACACCTGCTAGTACAATTTATTTTTAAGAATAAAACAATACTTCATTGTAAACACAGGACAGGGTGACAGCTGTGCTGTATGCCTGACAATCAAGGAAGCCCAGAGCAGTGGCCAGAGCAGGGACTTGGGAAGCAAAAACAGAGTGGGGTCCATCACCTCTGCCTCAGTCACAGCTCTGTGGCCTTGGGCCACTGTTTCCTTGACAGAGTGGACCAGAGACGAAGCCCCAGACCCTCAGAACACACATCAGAATGTCAGATACCCTCTTCTTGCTTTGCAGGTTCGACACCCTGGGCCTTGTTTTCTCAGCGAGGGTACTCTCCTTCTCACAGTGACCGCTTGCACAAAGGGACAGAATGCCAAAACCATGGCAAGCCATTCACACCCTCGATCCCACCCTGGTGACCCATGTTTCTGAAGCTCTCTACTTCACAGTTTTCTCTTCCACCACACCGGGAGCCGCTTCAAGACCTTGCCCGCGGTCTCTTCCACCCCCGGCACCGTTGCTGTCTCTCTACTGTGGCTGCCTGATTTTGAGAACCAAACAACCTGCAGCACCGCAGTTCTTCATGGAGTTTATATTCCTAGCCTGGTTTGAAGAGTGATTGAAGCAACATCAGTCTTCGGAAAACCATCTCCTGCTCATGCAAATCATTAGCACACAAAATACTCCACCTTGCTACTGTGCTAGGCACTTTTGCTTCTAATCCAAGCCCATCATGGGTGCCAACATATTCGATAACATCTTAATTACGCCAGTCCTCCAAGGCCTCAGGACAGAACCTGACCAGAGTGACAGATCAGGGATCCGACAGGATACCGGAAGAGGATGTGACCCAGCAAAAAGAATGAAGTATCAAGATCGGACTCAAATCCACACTGGTGCAGTTGGCAGAACACAGCCCAGTGCCTGGGGTTGGAATCAATGCTTGGCGAAGGTTAATTCTGTTTTATTCCCCTGACTCCAGAGAAAAGCAGAGCCGGGCAACTCGTTGCAAGTGAACAGGGAGCGAAGAGAAGATTCCCCACATTCCCCAGGTCCTTTGCAATATGGATCTTGTAAGCCTTTCTCCCTGAGGACTGCAGGAAGCAGGTTATTTCATTTTAATTATGGCAGCTGCAGCTGCTGCTGGTAGATTCACAGACCAATTTTCAGATTAAAGAGAAAACAACACACACACACACACACACACACTCACCAGGAGCCTCAGCTATGTACACAGATCAGCACCCCTTCACAGAGCCCAAGAATGAGTCGAAGATGCCAGAATGCGTGGCTCAAGACAGAGCCAGGTGGAAACTCTTGCCCTCACCTGGCCGCTTTCCCTCCCAGCTCACCTTCTCTCTGCCCTGAGTGGGCGAGAGCAGCTCGTGAGCCATGTGGTACCATGGAAGGCTGTGCGGTGAGCAGCTGCAGCTTTTTAAGGCACACAGGGGGAAATAAAGGCAGCCGACGGTCTTATGCGCTCTTCCAGGGCATCCTCATCCATGAAGGCACACAGGGCTTTTGTCCCAGGTTTTCAGTGGGTGGGGACAGCCTCCCGTGGACATGTCATGGGGAACATGTACCCTCTCTGCTGGGCAGGGAAGCTTGGCTAGAGCCCCCTGGCCCCCTTCTGGTGGCTCTGTCTCTTGAGGCTCTTCTCTGTGGACACACAGCGACTGTCAGTGTTAGCCATGGCCAGCTATGGCGCCCCAGTTGGTCGCAGGTGTGCTGCTGAGTGCTGAGCCACCTGCAGCCTCACCTTGGCAACAGCTGGGGATCCATTCGACCATAAAACTCTTCAGTCAGAGAAGGTGGAATGGGAGCAAGGGGGAAGATACTGGGCTCTCACCAGAGAAAGAGCGCCAGTTACAGAGACAGCATTGCGGCAAGCTTCCTCGAGAAAGACATTGTGTGAAACAGCACCCCGATGACGCCCTGGCATCTCTGAAGTATCTGATCCCTTTCCTTTAAGCAATGTCCACCTTTAAACCCTCGGAGCAGGGGCTGGAGCTGTGGCGCAGGGGGTGAAGCCACCGTCTGCAATGCCGGCGTCTCACGTAGGTGCTGGTTTGAGTCCCAGATGGTTCACTTCTGTTCCAGCTCCCTGCTAATGCACCTGGGAGCTGCATTTGGAGAAGATGGCCTAAGTGCTTGGGTCCCTACACCCATGTGGGAGACCTGGAAGAAGCTCCTGGCTCCTGGCTTTGGTCTGGCCCAGTCCTGGCTTCTTGTGGCCATTTGGGAAGTAAACCAGCAGATGGAAGATCTCTCTCACTTTCTCTCTCTCTAACTCTGCCTTTTAAATAAATAAATTTTGAAAAAAAGAGAAAGGTCTTCAAGCGCACCAGCAAAAATTGTGCGTTTGAAAGCGCTGCCTCTGAGCTGTTGCCTGGCTGTGGCATCAGCTGCCTGGCTTCCCCTCCTTCCACGGTCACTGGCCCCTCTTCTGGCTGTCCCTCAGGAGCCAGCACAGATGCAGGCATGTCCACAAGGCCACCTCAGCTGTTCCATCACAACTGATACACTCCCATGCCCAACAGCCACCAGGCCTGCGACTCTATGACCGACTCCCCAGGGGACGCGGCCGCCGCCCCAGTGCCAAGCCCTTCAATTCCCTCCTCTACGCCATCACACAGCCAGCACTGTCCTGAGGCACCCTCTGACCCTGCTGTTCTTTGCCTGCCACCCTTCTGTTGCCTCTATCTCCTTCCAAGAAGCAGAAGTCCTGTTCTCCCTCCAGCCTGGCCCTGGCCCTGCCACTCCCCCTGGGCCCCTGCATGACCCAGGGCTTTGACTTCTGCTGTCTTCCTAGCGCTCTCTCCTTGGCTTGGGATGCCCCGCCCCATTCTGCTGAAGCCACCCCGCTCCTGAGAACCTCTCCACTGCTCCCGTCACATGGCTGCTGTTTGCTGATTCCATCTGGCTTGCTCTTTTCAGGCACACAGTGGGACTACACACCTTCCTAGGATCATGCCACTAGATGCGCCCAGTGAGTGGTGAGTAGGATTGTGCCACGTTCATGTGGGAGACTTGACAGCCAGGGCCAGCCCCTCCAGATCACCGTGCCTACGTGACGGTGATCAGCTGGGATGGTTTAATCAGCCAGGTCCCTGGGCACGCTCATGAGTGGCGGCCCCTCCCTTCCTCCACCCTGGCTACCTGTAGAGCATGTGGACTATGCTGTTATGAGGCACTGTGGTTTGGGGGTGATCTGGGCCTGGCACCTAGCAGCTCAAACAGACACGGGGGTCCTAAGAGAACTGTCCCAGCTTTAAAGGATCAGCTGCCTTGCTAATGTCAGTCGGCTCAGGGTTGGCTCCAGTTGCCATGCTAGTATCAGTCAACTCAGGGCTGGCCCCTGGACATGGCTGGGCACCCCTTGCTCCCCTGGAGGACCCTGGGACCTGATCAGAGACACACCAGTTAGAACCCTTCTGGGATTTTTGAAAACAGGAAGGCACAAAGAATGCAGTATGAATCAGTGAAAATTGTAACTGCCTGCGCTGAGAGCTATGGGTGGCCATGTGGGTGTTATGGGTTGTATGATGTCCCCAGGAGCCCAGAATGGGACTCTACTAGAGGCAGCATCTTGACAGTGGAAACCAAGTTTAAGGAAGGCCCTGAGGTCAGGGGGGACCTGGAGACAAAGGGAGAGTGCCATGTGATGGCTGTCAGAAGCCAAGAACCTACCAGAAGCCAGGAGGCAGGCCTGGGACCTTTGGGGACACATGGCCCTGGTGACACCTGACCTCAGATGCTTACTCGCTAGATCTGGGAGGCAGCAAGTTTCCACTGCTGGAACCTCTCATGCTCGTGGTGTTCAGGAAGGTCACAAGGAGGGGCGAGCGGCTCTGCGGGCAAAGAACGAGTAGCCTGCAGCCCGGAGCAGCCCGGAGTGCTGGCAAGCGGCAGAGCAAGTCTTACCAGAGTCACCACTCTCCTCAACAGTTCCACACATCCCTGCTTGGCTCTGGGTGAACGTTTGACTCCTCCTTGGATTCTATGTGACGGCAGCAAGTCCTTCGGTTCTGGCTACAATGTTGGGGGTTTCTGTCACTTTGAACCAATGATCCTAACTAACACTGTAATGAATGTGTAATAATTAACATTGCCATCAAGATTAGCAGTGGCTCCAAGTGATGCTGAATGTGCCAGACTGTGGACTGAAGGCCATGCCAGCCACTGACTCCCAGGCTGTCCAAACCTGCTCTGGTAAGAGCCTGGGCCCTCCTGCCTGCCTGCGCCAGCCTCCGTCCGCAATGTAATTCTCTCAGTGTTTCCTTTAATCCAGGAACAGCCATAATACAATATGAAAAGGCTTCTCCTCTGCCTTTCTTCCCAATCCAAACACAACTTCAGGCCTGGCCCCTTGAAAGGCTTCAAAACAAAACCAGAAAGCCCAGCCCGAATCCTTCATCACACTTGATGTTATTTTCTTGGCTGCACAAACTTAGGGGCCTTTGTTTCTCTTGCTCTGTCCTTGGATTTTTCCATTCCACATTCACTTCTGTCCAGAGCTCCCACGCCGGCAGCCAGGATTCCCAGCTGGCAAAGGAAACAGAAGGCGAGCTCAGGACAGGCAGGCTGGGGCAGAACTGGAGGCAGCTCCTCTGGAGTTATCACTGAACAAGGGCTCCACTGGATGGTGGGGGATGGGCTTGGTCTCCTACGGCAGAAAATAATTGCTCAAGGTATAGCTGAGCCTTGGGCGCTGCTACTGTTGTAACAAGGAGCAGAACCACTGTAGCGTGAAGAGTCTACAAAAGAGACAATGTTCCTCAAAAGATACAATGTTCCTCTCCTAAAGCCAGGGATGGCAATTACTCCAAGTGCAAGGTACAGTGACTACTGGGTGTTGCAGAGTCCACTGCCCTCGCTCAGGAACAGGCCACCCTGGCTTCACCTCATCTACTCTAGCCAGATCACACAGCACAGGACCCCTTTACCAAGCTGCCAGCTACACCTTGACCAGAGAATTGGAAAAGAGCAGGCAGTTTCCGGAACGTGTGGAGGCCAGCTCAGCCTTGAACCAAGGCTGGAGTGGGAAGACAGGAGGGACACTTTGTCATTTGTGTCTGCTCGCAGATCCATCCCCGACACTGCCCCCTTCTGCTCTGTTTCCTAGGGGACTACGTTTCTCAGGCTGGCTTGCTTTCTGGCTTCTGGGCAGGTTTTGCATCAGCAAAAAGGTGAGAAGACAGCGGCTGGGGTCTCTGTCCCCCTGCTGCCTTGCAGACAAGATGCCTGGCAGACAAGATGCCTGGCAGTGGCCACATACTGTCTATGTGCAGGTCCTGACAGGCACCCTACACAACGGTTGAGGCTCCCGCTGGGTTGGCCCAGCTTCTGGTTCGGGGACATCTCCTGGCATCAGTGTCTCTCCAGCCTCAAGGAGCAGAGACAGTCATCTTTCACTGAGCAGGATGGGAGCAGGAGCATGCTAGTGAGTACTGAGAGACAGCGCTTCCTTCATTAGTAAAGGAGAACTGGGATGTGAATCGTAGGCTCTGTAAACAGATGGACGCGGGCTGGGGCTGAGACAGAGACACAGGAGCCAAAAAAGCCCGTCAGAAATGAAGGGACAAAGACTTGTAAGCTCTCCATGTGAGAAGCCCCTCGGGGCTGGGTCAGGTTCACAGCAGAGGTCAGATTCCCACAGTCAGGGCAGGGGTTCTGGATGCCATGCGAATTTGCTTGCTGCTGCCGCCCAGGCCCTTGTCACAGGTGGCCTTTTATTGACTGACCCAAGTGTCCCCAACCAACGTCCCCCACAGGAACTGAAAATGACCACCAGGTGTGGAATAGCAGGGCTGTTAACGAACTGTCATGTGCCTCACCTCTGTGGAAACCTTTCCGGGACCAGACTCGGTCTCAGGCCCTGCGTGACCACCCACACGGATGCACGTGAAGCGGAAAACATTTGTCGGGAGAGAAACAGGAATGGAAAAGCACGCTCTTCCCAGAGATGGGAAAACCAAGAAGTCTGGGGGTTACAAAGGTTTTCCCACCAACTTCCTCCCAATTTTGGTTATAACAGCTCTCATTTTTCAAATAATAAAATATTTAGAATAGCATCAGGTGTGTGTGGCCCGGTAGCTAAGATGCCCAAGTCCTATATCGAAGTACCTGGCTTTGACACCTGGATGCCGGTATCAAGTGCACCCCCTGAGAGGCAGCAGCCATGGCTCAAGTAGTTGGGTTGCTGCCACCCACATGGGACACCTGGATGGAGCTCCTGGCTACTGGCTTTATCCCAGCCCAGCCCTGGCTGTGTGGGAATTTGGGGAGAGAACCAGCAGATGGGAGAATTCTCACTCCCTCACTCTCTCCCTCTCCTTCCCTCTCAAATAAACAAGTTTTTTACAATAGTTACAGATTTACCAAAAAAATCTATGATGACAGTAGAGTTCCCCCTGTAGCCTGCACCCAGTTTCTCCGATATTAACACCTGGTATTAGGACAACTTGTATGTTAATTAGCCAACACAGATGTCTCAGTATTCGCCAACATCCACAGACTAATCAGATCTCCTTGGATTTCACTAATGCTTTTTTAGGTTCCAGGACCTGGGCAGGCCACCACACTATGTTTGGCTATCACGTGAACTTGGGCTTCCACTTGGCTGTGGCAATTTCTCAGACGTCGCTTGTTTTTGATAACCTTGTCAGTCTGGGGGAAGGTTTTTGGGAAACCAAAAACCTGGGAAGGTTTTTGTATCAGGCCCCACTACTGGAATCTGTCTGATGGTTTTTCTCTGGGACTATAATAAAATAGAGTTACGGGTGACTGGTAGGGAGAGTCCTTATGTGTTTAGTTGTTTCCTGGTTATCTCAACAATGACTATATCGCTGCTGGGGCCACCGGCCAATGAGAGACAGGCACCCATGGAAGACATGCTCTGGGTGACCACCAAATCTGCACAGGTGCAAGTGTCCTAGCCCTGCGGGACACCACCCAGCCCTTACGTGCTGGCCACAGCCGATCTCTCCAGCACCAGGTCTTGAATTCTTCCCTCTTCTCTTGCTGTGATCTCTCAAGCATGCTCACACCTTTGGTATCTTCATTCTTATGCACTTGCTGTTTGCTTAATTCCACTTAGCAGGCAGGGCCTAGTACACGCAGAATAAACTCCTGTAGGGAGCTTTCTCTGATGAACCACTTCAAATGGCACTGTTCCCCACTTTCCCCCTGGGGCACCGTCCCTTCCTGTTCCTTCCCAGCTATGCTGGGATGCTAGAGCGCCTGGCTGTTGGTACCAGGTTTATTGTCTGTCTCCTCTGCTGGAATGGAAGCTTCAGAATATTGGGCTGTTGTGTTTACAGTTTCTATGAGACAGTGCTTGGCAGAGTGGGTACACTGTTGTTAGTATCTGCTGAATGAATGACATGTCTAGAGCTCATGGCTATCTGTGTATGTCCTCTACTTCTTCAGGTAGACTACAAACTCTGGCGGAAGGATGGGGTCTTGTCTAGTGGGAGAAGGCTCAGCAGTGAAGGTGGCATTGAAGCCACGGCCAACGACCACTCACTGTTAGCCATGGTACCTCCCGCCAGGCCCCACCCTCTCTGCAGAAGCATCTCTGAGTGTCTGGAAAGCACCTCCAGCGTGTTATGCAAGGTCTTCTCCAGAAGCTGAGAGCCCAGGAGCTTCCAGACTGTGATGCACCCCTTCTCTTTCTGGACCTGAATTTCGGGCTCTGAATACCATCCCTGCTTCATTACTGGGCGGCCAAGACTGCCCCCTCAATAGTCCCCAAGGGTTTGATTGCTAGGGCAGAAGCACATCCTACAAGAGGCTCCAGCCACTGCCTGTGCTTAGCCTGGGGACACTGAAGAATTTCTCTGAACCTCTGTTCCCTTCCCAGATAGTGGGAACATTATTGCCCGCAGCACTGCTAGTGTCATTGTGAGGACCACTTGAGAAATGGACAGCAAAGCCCCGGATGTAAATAAAGCCCAATTGAAGGCATTCCAGCTGTCAACAGCAGCAGCTCACCCTGGCCTGCTGCTTTCTGACCCGGGGACAACTGGCTGATGACGGCGTACACCCCCCCCCCACCCCCACCCCCCCCCCCCCGACAGCCACTCACACGCTCACCATGCAGATTGGTCTTCTGGCTGACTCGCAAAAGCCTGGGGACTCAGGTCCACAGTTCTGTGGCTGCTCTCACCTCCAAGCCTGTCTGGGAGGCTTCTTTTGAGCCACCTGACTGCCCAGGGTGGGGAACAGGTGTGTGCTGCCTGGGGGAACTCACTCCCAAACCCTGGCTGGGGTTTTGGCCTGCTGCTGAGACAACTTAATATAAATGGAAAGTCATTTTGTTTTATAATTCTATATAATATAGGGAAAAGAAAATAAAGGAAAAATGACATCCCACTGGAAAAAATATTTGTAGCATGGAAGATAGGAAAGCGTCAGCCATTCTAGAAAGATCTGGTGAAATTGATGAGAAAATTATTAGGATCCCAATAAGTAAATGGGGACCAGACATGCACCAGTTATATAAGAAACCTATCAAGTGAATGTACACTTGGGAAAATGTTCTCTAGTAATCAAAGAAATACAAATTAGAGCAAAAGATAGTGTTATACCTAAGTTAGTAAGCTTTTTACTTTTAAATTTATTTTTATATATTTATTTAATTTGAAAGGAAGGGATGGATCGAGAGAGGGAGAGGGGGAAAAAGAGAGAGGGAGAGACAGAGAGAGAGAGAGGGAAAGAGAGAAAGAAATCATCTCTCTGGTAATTCTACTTCTGCATTTATATCAACTCTATCTGTAATGCCTAATACAATGTAAATGTGTAAATAGTTGTTATACCATACTATTTAGGGAATAATGACAAGGAGTTCACTACTGGTGCCGCTTTTCTTTAAACACTTTTTGTCCACACTTGGTTCAGTCTGTGGATGTGCAATCCATGGATAGAGAGGGCCCACTGTACTTATTTAGCACCTACTGTATAGACACAATGTCCCGCCTCCTGGATGAATATAGACCTGACCCCAAGCTGCAGGGGCCTACATGTGGGCCACTCAGTCCCCAGCTGTGTGCCCCTGGGAAAGTAATTTATCATCTCTCTCCTTATCTGCAGAGCAGGGATCACAACATCTACCCCCAGGGCCCTTGTGACAATTCCAGGACCTCTTCACATTTGCCCCGGCATTTGCTTCACCCAGCTCTGAGACTTATGCAAGGCAGAGGGCATGGCTCCGTGCACGTGCCATTCACGGTGGCAAGGAAAACATGCCTCACCCAAGCTCAGGTAGCCAAGGGCTCCCACCCAGCTCTCCAGTGCTTCCTGCAGAGGCACAATTGTGTAAAGCGCCCTGAAGGGAGGCTGGGGGGAGTGTGAGGGCTGCTGGGAGGCAGGATGGGGGGAATGGGGTCAGAAATTTCGGGCAAAGAAACCCTGCCTTGAAGCCCACACCATGAACCCCTCCTCTTCCGTACCCCTGAATCTGGGCTGCTGGGACCCCGTCAGCATCCACAACGCCAGCAGGTGGGATTTCCTTTTCTTTACTAGATGGTTAGAAAAGCGAGGGGCAGCAGCTGGTCTGTTTAGGATCTGCCCCCAGCCAGCACTCGGGAGGGATGGGCAGAGGTAGGGAGGCTGGAGTCGCTCTGTGCACCCCCAGACAATCTGCTCTCCATGCATGGAGCCAGCCCAGGCCCAGTGACTGGCACTAACTCTCACAACACCTTGTGCAAGCCACAGAGGGGACAGCAGAAAAATTTCCCTGAGTGTGCTGTGGGCTGAGCAGTGGCTGGAGAATAAAAGTGTTGTTCAGGTAGGACCTTGCGTGTCAGGCCAGAAACTGGAGCCTCATCAGTGATGTGTGAGAGTGGGGGCCTGGACAATAGCTCCCCAGGAGGCTGGATGAGGTCAGGAGAGTGGAGTGGCTAAGAGCTCTCAGTGCCTGGCTCTCCCTTGATTAACCCGTCCATGGCACCCCACTGCCAACACGATGCAATTCCAGCCCTGCAGAACAAGGCACAGCTGATTTGGTCTCTGCCCTCCCAGCAAGCACCCTCCCCTCAAATCTGGCCAGATCTTTCCAGTTCCTGGATGTGCAATGCAGGCCAGACTTTGGTTAGGGGCACGGGGTTCTGGTCCCTTGCCAGCTTCCCCCAAAGCCAGGGCCCAACACCACGTCCTGGGCTGCCCTTCATCTGCACTGGTTACCCCTCTCTTCAGCACTACAGGCTGGAACCCTACTTATCTAGCTTTGCATCCCAAGGCTCCCACGACTCCTGACAGAGCTAATCCTCCTCCTTCAGCAAATATTTAATAGATGGATGCAAGGCCTGACAGCTGGACACAGGGACAAAAATGAATGTTTCACGAGGCTCACTGGTAAGCACGGGGAAGATGGGGGCAGAAGGGGAGAGGCAGGTGCAAGGGTCCAGAGAAGGAGTGGCGAACAACCAGCCTTTCGGTCATACAAGGTCTGTGCCTTGTATGGTCATTTGCTCTGGCCCTGCCAAGGCAACCGCAGGCAGGAACCGAAATACAATACATCTGTAGCAGACTACTTTTCAAGTTGATCATTTTGTAGGGCCTGCAAATGAAGTTATAAATATCTAAATGGCCCTTGACAGACAAAAGGTTCCCCACTCCTGGTCTAGATGATGGCAGAGGCAGGGACAAGGAGGGCGGGCAGCAGGGGACTTGAGCCATGTTTGCAGGTGAACCTGGGAAGCGAGCACACTTGGGAGAGGTGGTGCAGGGAGACCGACCCCCAGTTTCCAGGCAGAGCAGAGTGAGACACAGTCAGGCAAGACAGGAACACTGGTGACAGCAGGGCAGGAAATGGTGAGTCTGGTTGTACTGGCAAGGAGGCAGGGCTGCAGGCTGGCAGGGCTCCCATCCATGCCCTTGCCCCACTTCCTTGATGTACCTTCAGTAGACAAGCTGAGGTTATGCTGGCCCAGATACAGGGCTGCCCAAGGTTCAGAGCCCTCCACCTCTGCATTCACAAAACGTACAGGAGCCAACACCACCACCCTGAAGGCTGAGGGCCAGTCTTCTCAAAGCTTCTGTGGTTGCATTTGGAGCAGACCTACCTCCCTGGAAGGATTCATCGTGCACTGCTCCATGAGTGTGAGCTGGGGGGTCTAATGGTGCCACGAGACCTCCATTACATCACCTGACCCCGTTACAGGATACAGGCTACGGGAGTAGGCAAGTCCCCAGGTTTCTCCCTCGCTGTCCCATGGCCCAAATCGGAAGGCGACATGCTCACTGCTGTTTGGGGGAAAACGCTTCAGTAGCCTTCTGTACCCGTGCCTGCCTCTCACCCGTCTATACTTCCCACTCGGCTCTCCATGCCGATGCCTTCCACAGCCACCACTTTCTGTAGGGTTGCTGCGCTCCTAAGCAGAGTGGCCCCAGTACCTTGCACCCTTGAACTTTCTGTTTGCTCTCTTTCTCTGGCTGGGAGCTCCTCCCTGAGGGTCATTCGTCATGCCTCCTCGTGTGTTCACTCTGCCGTTCTCATGCGGGAAAGTGAGTTAGCCCGCGGAACACAACCATGCAACAGGACCTGGCTCCCGGGACTCTCATCACCCAGCCACCTCATTAGCTAATCCCAAATACAGCTCTCTAGGCCCCTACTTGAAGCCCTGCTAGGGTGCCTTTCTCTTGCAAGGCATAAGACAGCTGCAAACAGCATGACGCCCTTGTGGCTAGAGCCAGGTCCCACTGGGGAAAACACAGCCACGAGACTGCAAAGGGCCAAGAGGATCCTTGTTGAGCTGCATGGCCCACGGTTGTCAGTGGCGGAGGGGCCTATGCACTTGGCCAGCTGTTGTGTGGCTTCTACAGTTACTGCCTAGAGTCGCGTCTCCGGGAGTTGAGACAAAGGCGATTCCAGGAAAGCAGCCCTGTGCCACTTCTCGGGCCTCTGTCTACAAGCCACCTAATATCCTCTGTTAAATCCTGTTCTGTTCAAACCAGCCAGGATAGATTCTGTTGTCTGAAACCAAGATCCCCGCCTGAGACAGCAGCCGTCTGCGCACATGCGTAAGCCCCTTAAGAGCAGGGATTCTGCTGTGTCTTTATCTCCCCGCTGCCCAAAACAGGCACAGACACTGCGCCTCACAGAGCTGGCCTGGCAGGATGCCCAAGCTAGCCAGGGCGTGGCCAGACCGGCCCTGTGGCCTGCCCAGCACTGCCTCCCAGCCCGGCTGCTCTGTGGCTCAGATCACCTGGTGTATTGCAATCTGCTGTAAAGTAAGCATCAACAAACAGGTTTTGAGTGTGGGTTGAGAGGGTTCCTTATCAGAAATGGGAAAGGACTGGTGCCCAGACAAATTGAAATGTGTTTTGTGGGTTCAGAGGCCCTTTCTGTTTCCTGCTTGGCTGGCTCTCTGCCGAGTTCCAAACAGCAGAGGGACTTCCAGATAATCAAAGTTCTCTAACCATACACAGAGCTAGGAACTGCTTTTGGTCCCCTTCCTGTCCAGATGGACCAAGAGAATAGCAGAGGGAAATCAATTCAATGCTTCCTCACTGCACGACCAAAACCCCGGGATCTCAGCAGCTCTGAGTCATCACACCTTGCACCACGCATGAACTGCCTCTCCCATGCCGCACTTTCAGCGAAGCTGGGAGTGCCGCTGTCCTGATGATGTTAGGATATCAGTCCCTGCCGAGCAACAGCAGCTAACAGCTGGGGAGTGTGGCTGGGCCGGCAGTCCTCCTTCCACCTGGAAGGAAGCATGTCTTTGCAAGCTGTCCTTGACCCGGGAGCCGGGAGGGATGGGGCAGACCTGAGATGGCTAATTTTTTTAATCAACTTGACTGGACTAAGGGATGCCCTGATAGCTAGTAACACATTGTCCTTGGACAGTATTCTGGAAGCGATGAGCTGCATCTGTAGACTGAGTGAAGAAGACAGCCCTCACCAGTGGAGGGGGTGGGCACCTTCCAATGCCCTGTGGGTCTCAGTAGATCACAGAGGCTGGGGAGGGATGACTTTGCTCTCTGTCTGAGCTGCGGGGTCCACCTGCTCCTGCACTCAGGTGTGTGTGCTCCTGGTTCTTAGGCTATCCGACTTGGAATGGGACTTACACCTGCTGGCTCCTCTGGTTCTCAGGCCTTACAGTTTGGGTGAGAACTATACCTCTGGGGTTCCTGGGCCTCCTGGGAACTAGCAGGGACTTCTCAGCCTCCATAACTGCAAGTGCCATAATCATTCTCTATCATTTTATCTATCTATATATCCACCATCCATCCATCCATCCATCCATCCATCCACCTACCTGTCTGTCCATCCATCCATGCATCCATGCATCCATGGATCCATCCATTGCCCATTCGTTGTTTGTCTGGAGCAGCCTGACTGACACAGGCCCCAAATGTCCAGTGCTATCAGGTGAGTCCTCTCTGCAGGGGCAGCTCTGGACACACCAGGACCTGATCCTCGAGTCACAGGTCAAGTGCCCAGATCCCCCTAGGGGGGATGTTATTTTCTGTGACCTCTCCTTCCCCACCTAGCCCTGTGCTCACAGGAGGT
Source organism: Oryctolagus cuniculus (assembly GCF_964237555.1). Taxonomy (NCBI): domain Eukaryota; kingdom Metazoa; phylum Chordata; class Mammalia; order Lagomorpha; family Leporidae; genus Oryctolagus; species Oryctolagus cuniculus. Next base: position 70,252,825 of record NC_091432.1, read on the forward strand.
GCTCCATACACACTTTCTCAGCAGCCCGACCTTGAACAGTCCTACTGGAAAAGCAGAGCAGAAAGCCTGCAGTATGCCTGCTTTTGATCAAAACGATGGCTCTGTCCCATGAGAAACACAAACAACAAAATGAAGGGAAGTCACATCCGCCGCTGTGTGTTCTGAGTCAGACACTTTCAAAATCTGTCTACTCATGGGTCCTCTGAGGCAGCTGCTAGCATCCTCACTCTACAGATGAGATGAGAAAACCCAGGCTCAGGGAGCATCAACACAGGGCACAGGACCAGCTCAGGAGGAGGCAGGGAATCTAGGGCCCATGCTCTGCCCAGTCCACCTGCACCACTGGATGTGATGGGGCATGGATGGGACGGTGCATCACAGAGCAAGGGAACACACTGGTCCCTCTGCTTGAGATGCAAAAAGGCAACCCACAGTGAGTTCAAAGCAAACAGCACAGTGATGGCACTAACCATCCGAGGTCTCCTTGGACTTACTGCCGTGGGGCACCCTGCTGAGGGCTTCTCATTGTGAGCACATAACCCTTTGACCAGATAGCATCATCCACATCCCAGGAACGAGGAAGTTGAAGACTCTGGGTGCCCAGGTAGAAAGACAGAAAGGACAAGGCCCGGAGCGAAGTGACCATGTCAGAGCTCTCCAGTCTCCTCCCATGTCAAGGTGGGAAGGCCTGATTGCTGCAGCCATTGGATGGGGAGGAGACTAAGACATCCTGCTGTCAATCATCAAAGGCTTTACTAAAGCCAGAGATCGAATGCTCTGGTGGCCAAGTGCTGTGGCCAGGCCACCCACATTCCAACGCTGCCTCTGTTAGTTAACAGCTGTGTGACCTTTGTGTGTGACCTTTGCCTTGGCTTCCTCATCTTTACAATGGGCCAATGGCAGCACCTGCCTCACAAGGCAATGATGACCACAGGTGGGCCTCAAGACCGCTGTCAACAGCCAAGAAGGCAGCACAGGGCTGCCTGGTCCTCAGCACTGCCAGGACACGGACTCCACTCTAACTTTGGCCAGATATCTTCCAAGTCCATCGCTTCGTGGTGAGGAGTCTGGGCAGGAAAATCAAGGACTCCTGGTAACTATGGTGGTAAAATCAAATCCATCACAGGCCAGCTCCTCCAGAAAGCCCACCAGGATCACTCTCTCCTGCCTTGGCCAAATTCCTGGGGAAATTGACATTCAGTGAAATGAAGTAACACATCCGATGCCACACGACTGGTGAATGGCAGGATTCAGACTTGGGCCACCTGCTTCCAAACCTCGTCTGCTTTGCCAGCAACAGTACAATCTTCTGTGCTGTGACACTGAGAAAGTGTTAGCCTTCAATCTTAACTCAGAGCCTTTTCAAAACAAGCAATTCCATTCAGTCCTCCCCTAATATGCCTTTTGCATAGGATCTTTCTCCTTTTAAGTTTTTCTAATTTTTCTCAAGTCAGTTCGGGTAATACACATTACCCCAGAAAATCGCCCATCTTACAGGGGTTTTCAAGCATGTTAGGGCACACTACACGAGCACATTTACAATGTTAAATCACATCAGTTGCTTTATTTCCTTCTTCATTTGTTGGGTCTTTCCATTTTAATCTCAGATGTTTTCCAGGGCCGTTTACTCGGCAGTGCACAGCATAATAAGATACACACACAAAGAATGATTTAAAAATGTTGGCCATGGGGCTGGCACTGTGGCATAGTGGGTAAAGCTGCCGCCTGCAGTGCCAGCATCCCATATGGGTGCCAGTTCGAGCCCTGGCTGCTCCTCTTCCAATCCAGCTCTCTGCTATGGCCTGGAAAAGCAGTAGAAGATGGTCCAAGTGCTTGGGCCCCTACACCTGTGTGGGAGACCTGGAAGAAGTTCCTGGCTCCTAGGTTCAGATAGGCACAGCTCCAGCCATTGCAGCCATCTGGGGAGTGAACCAGTGGATGGAAGACCTCTTTCTCTGTATCTCACTGCCTCTCCTCTCTCTGTGTAACTCTGACTTTCAAGTAAATAAATAAATCCTTTTAAAAAAATGCTGGCCACACTGATGCAGGTCGGTTTGAAGAGAACTCAGACGGTGGCTTCGACAGAAAACCCTGCCGCACTGAGGTTGTGTGGCTATGACAGGGGAGGACTCTCGGGTCTGACCCAGCAGAGGTGTATTGCTCTATCTGAGACAGTGATGCAGGTGGCAGGCTTTCTGGGGACCTGCAGGGAAGAAGACAGGCAGAGCTCCAGGCTCCAAGGACGCAAGCACAGAAAAGTCGGCCTGGGAGACTTGGGGAGATGGGGGAGACTAGGCAGCCAGTGGGTTGGGCCTGCACTGCTGGCTTTTCCCATGAAGGGAATCAGTCACTCCCAAGCCAGGCAGTGGACCAGGCTACCCCAGAGCCGCAGGAGCTCACCAGCAGGCTGAAGGAAGAACGTCCAGTAGAGTTGGTTGTACTCTAAAGTGCAGCTTGATAATACTTAATGCATGGGGGCAGTGTGGAATTAAACAAGGCCATGCACGTTAGAGGCGGGCACAGTGCCCCCTGGCTATAGACCGTCAGTCCAGGATCTAGACATGTATGCACGCAGGAGACGGAAGCAGCAGGGTGTGCACACGTGTAAATGAGTGGGGGTGCATGCTGGGAGGCTGGGGGGGTGCTCAGGCACAAGCAGCCCAATATTCTAAAATTAGCCCCCACTGGGCTGATTTGTGTCATTCTTGAAAGGCAATTGGGAAGCCAAAGGGAGGAAGGGGAAGGGTGCATGGCGGGGGACCTGGAACTGCACTGTCTCCCCTCCCCCAGCCCCCAGCCCTGCCCCCAGCCAGCTCCTCCAGCACCTGGGACTGTGCAGGGCTCCATCAACAGCCCAGCAAGGGACCGATGGCCCAAATGTCATTTGTGAGCCTTCCATTTGGGCCTCATCTCAATTAAGATCAGTTAGAAGTCAATTTCACAGTGGCTGCTTTTCTCAGATCCCTAAAAAATGATAAGTGGCAAGCAGGCACTGGCTTCTCTCAGGAGCAGGAGACATCCTCCACGGAGGCTCTGAGGCCTTGTTTATTTATTCAGATTTGATTTTAATTTGGGAAATAATGTTTGATTTTTTCCGCTGATTTCATACGCAATCGATGTTCAGGAAGGGAAAACAGCTGTTACCTCCCCCTTACCAGGCCTGACTTTCCTCTTCTCACCTGGAAGGCTTAAATCAACACCTAATATGGAGGGCAATAGTTTCCAGAAAGGTGAAAAGAAAGAGGAAAACAATCCCCAACAGTCCTACATCCCAGAAACAGACCGCTCACAAGTCTAGTGTGTGTTCTCCCTCCCTATAATTTTTCCATAATTATTTTACATGGCTGAGATCATCCCGTGTGTGTAATTTTATAGCCTGCTTTTACACTTGACGCTATACCAGAAGCATTTCCCCCTGCCGTTTAAACCTCTGTAAACATCATTTTTAACGGCTGCAAACTATTCCATTCTACAAACGAGTCATAATTGGCCTAAACCAATTCCCTGAAGGAAGCACTGAGCCGTCTCCAATCTCTCGCTCCGCTACGTTTAGCTGCTGTGATACCCTAGGAGGATACATTTTTACCTGCGTGTCAGACGATTTTCTTAGGCCAGATTCCCAGCAGCAGAATGGCTGGGACAAAGCAGTCAGTTTCCTGAGGCTCTAGGAATCCTGATGCACCCCCCTGCCCAGCACCCCAGGATCTGCCCCTTGGGCACAGTGAGAGGGGCCTTGGTGTGGAAACAGAAGGCTTGGTCTGCTGTGCCTGAAATCCCACACCGTGGGCAGGGAAGTCAGTGCTGCGCCGGGCCCTGGGACTGGGAAGGCTTTGATGCCTCTGCCTCCCTCCCCTTCCGGGGCCCCAGGAAGCCTCAGTGGATTCCTATCTCCTCCCACTCTTCTCTGGTGCTCCCCCTCTGTTTCTGGCTTCACTGTCTTTCACCGAGGGGCTCTGTGCACTCCTGGTCCCATCGCAGAGCCGGCCGGGCACAAGAGGCAGCATCTGTGAGTCTGAGGTCATTGCTAGTACTTTCTAGCAATTTTTCCTCCTCTGCTGGAGGAGTGCGAGTGCGTGGGAAGGCTGCGGTGGGTCTGCCTTGTGGCTGAGCTCAAAAGTAGCCCCTGACAGTGGATTCTGGGTCCCTTTGGGGTGGCAGTGGTGAAACTCTCCTTTGTGCTCTGAGGTCAGTGGACCTGCCCCTGATCAGAGGGCAAGGGGGAATTGAAAACACAAACACTTCCAAGGGGAAGCCTTGTGCACCCTCCCCCTGCAGAATGAGAGGACACCCAGGAGCCTCCGTGGCAAGGACAGAGCGCTTGTCAGTAGGGAGGAGGGCTCTGAGCACCCATCATGGGGCAGGGGCGATCAAGGCAATTCTCCTAACGCATGGGACAACCAGGAGAGCTGCCTTGGTTGGGCCAGGTCATGGTCACTCAGTGGTAAGAGGCAGAGTGAGAATTCAACGTAGGACCAGATGTTGCTGGCGGCAGTGTTTCTAGAATTCCCATGTGAATTTAGCCATGGGCCAGACACCACTGAGCTTCTGCTGAAATGCAGGGTGTGACTGGGCAGCTTGAGGGCGGGGCTCCCAGTCTGCACCTCCCACAAGCTCCTCAGTGAGGCTCCCGCTGCTGACCCAGAGCCAGCACCTAGAGCAGAGAGGCCCTCTAGGCTGCAGGTTCTCCACCTCCATCACAATCACCCAGAGAGCTCCCTAAGACACCCACTGCTGGGCCCCGGCCCCAGGGGTTCTGACTCCACGGATCTTGACGGGGGCCTGAGAATTCACATTTTCCAAACATCCCAGGTGCTGCTGCGTTGCAGCTGGCCAGAGACCAGCACTGCCTGAGACTCATCGGCCCACATTCTCACCCTACTGGGTGTGCGCGCAGCAGCCTCAGCCTGCTCAAAGGCTGCCACTGGGGACTGCTGGCACGCAGGATTGTTCTGGTCGTGAATCTGCCAAGTCTCGGCTGTGGCGCAGGAAGCAGGGGCTGTGGGGGGGGGGGTGTGACAAGTCCCCGAAGCCCTGTCCATCTCCCCCAGACCTAGGCAGTGATGGGCGAGGACGCAGGCAGAAAAATCTGCCATGCGGCCATCAGTTATAGGATGTTGTCTGACCCAGCTTCCTGCTGGTTGGGTCTTGGCGTTTAATAAAAAAATATATTATGACTCAGTCTAAACTTTACAGAAGTCCTTGGGGAACGTGAAATGAATCATGCTAAGCTCCTGTTATAAAACAGTCATCTTGTTCACAAGCCTGTATCCGTAGCAGACTAGCGGTAGGGGTGAGGGGGAGGGGAGGCAAGGAGACCTGGGCAGGGGGCGGAATCATTGCCCAGGGCCTGTCTTAAACAACCAGTGACCTCCAGGCTGAAGGACAGCACAGTCCAGAGAGGCTGTGTGGAGAAAAAAGGCTTCTTTGATGATAGGTACACACCCTTCTAACAGAAGGTAGCCAGAAGAAGCCTTGGAGGGCACCTCTCCCCAGAAGCCTTCCTTGATTTCTCCAGGCTTCTGGAGACATTTCTTCATGGCCTTTTGACTTCATCTCTGAGCATATAAAGCCATCTCCACTAGTGGTCACGACTGTTGTACTGGACAGCACCTTCTGGGCTGTCTGGACACAGTCACGTCTCATCTCTAGTTGCTTCTACCCTGCATGCTGGGGTCCCTGCAGGGGTGCAGGAGCCTGCGACACCACACATTGGCCTGACTCAGTCTCCCTGTCTTTACACGAGGAGGGAACCTTGCACATCGCAACAGCCCTCACTGCAGCAGACCCAAACCAGGAAGCAAGAAGGGAGGGCCTGCCTCACCGGGGTATGACCCAGCATCAAAGTGCATTGCACCCTGCACAGTCCCAGCTGGGGGCGCTCCCTGGAAGAAGGTAAGCACTGCCTGTAACTGGGGGACCCAGGTCCCATCAATTCCCTTCTCTGCACCTCAGTTTTTTTTCTCTCTTTCATTTTAAAGATGTATTTATTTATTTATTTTAAAAGAGTTTCAGAAAGAGGGAGGAAGAGCAAGGTCTTCCATCTGCTGGTTCTTTCCCCAGATGACCACAATGGCTAGGGCTGGGCTAATCAGAAGCTAGGGGACAGGAGCATCATCTGGGTCTCCCACAGGGGTGGAAGGGGTCCAGACACTTGGGTCATCCTCTGCTGCTCTCCCAGGCCATTAGCAGGGAGCAGCCAGGATTTGAAATAGTGCTCCAGTATGAGATACTGGCTAAACCCACTGCACCACAGTGAGGGTCCGGCATCTCAGTTTCATTACCCTACAATCAGGGATAATAATGGAGCTTACATCAAAGCATTAGTGAAAGGGTTAAATCAGGTGTCATGTGGAAAGCACATGGCACATAACCCTTGCAAAGAGAAGGAAAAAAAGGGATCAAGTAACAGAACAGATGAGTGTTCCTACATCCAAGGGAGAGGGAGAACGTTCACAGTGCAGGGTGGGTTCTTTGAATGATTCCAGCCCGAACTCACATACACCTGCTCAGAAAGGATAAGAGAGGGGCCCAACGCAGGGACAGCACTTACAGAGCACTCAGTAACTGCTGGTTATCATTAGGACCCTCCCCAAAACGAGCTCTGCAAGGCTACTTCACCCCATCTCAATAACCAGTGGAGATGACTTTCACCTCTAAGATTTTCTAAGTGAGAAATCTAGGGCCTCCTCGACAAGCTGGGTGGAGCTATATCCTACAAGTAAAGTTCATGAGAATAACCTAGCATTATGTGGTGAAGTGGAGAATGCCAGGCCTGGGAAGCAGCAATTCCACCCCTATGTATATCCCCACGCAGGGGCAGATGCCAAAGATACAGATAAAAATGTCCACAGCGCCGTCATTTGGAGACAACACTGGAAATAAGCCAAAGGCCCCTCACGACTGCAGGATGGAAAATTTCCAGATACTTGGGCAGTGGACTATCACAAATGAACCACCTATGGTATGGACTCTACATGATTTTTGTGAATCTTATGAACATGGCAAGGAGCTGCGATGCCCAGACACAAAGCAGCATGTATCACATGACTTCACTCATGTGACAAACCCAACAGGTGCAACCAAGTCCTATGGGTGGGTACATGGGCTTAGATGTCGAAGCAACAAACAGCGGAAGAAGGATGAGGTTCTCAGTGTAGGTGGCAGCCTGGGGATGGGACAGGGGAAGAGAGGACCCAAGAAAGCTTTAGGAATACCATCATTCCTCAGCAGCTTTGGGGAAACACAATGGCTCAGTGTTTGCACTATCCCATGGCACCTAATGCAACAACGCAAATGCTACATAAACAGTTGTCCTACTATACTGTTCAGGGGAACAAGACCCCACGATGCAGTGTTTCAGAACCACATTTTTGCTGCCCCGAGGTTGGCTGAATGGGAGCCTGCAGAAGCCATGGGTAGGGAGGGCGTCTGTGGTGCTGTGATTCCGTCCTGGGTGGTGGCGATGAGCCGTTGGATGGCAAGGACAGCGCCCCCTGAGGCCCTTTTCTTAGCAAACATGGTATTTCACAATTAAATATCCAACAACTCCCAAATCAACCCAAATGGCAAGGCCTGTCTCCTGGTGGGGAGACAGCACTGATGGAGCTCCGTGCACGAGGAGAACGAGCAGGTTCCACGGCGGCGCGTGCGCAGCGGCCGGGGGCTCGGTCTCCTGCTCCGCCAGTAGAAAGCACTATTTCCACAGTCATTGCTTCCTGAGCATTCCTGGGGTTCCAATCCCACGGTGGGTGCAGTCCCTCGGCCTTCCAGCAGCGCCAATACCCAGCAGTTAGTAATTGACAGCGGCAGAAATACGCGCACGCGCCCCGCATCACCCAGGCAGGAGGTGACGCAGCCAGGAGTCAATCCACTTATGTCCCAGAGCAATGTCTGCAATTCCCATCATGCGTCATGGCCTCCTCCTACCTCCGACTCCACTTCTTCAGAGCCTTTTTGTTGAAACCGGAAGCCTGAGCTGAGATGCCGGAGCTCCCTGGACCCCGTGAGCACCAGAACATGCCTTTAAGGCTCCAGGTCCCTGCCTCCCCTGGCAGCAGCTCAACAGGCTGTGGAATAGCACGCGTTCCTGGCTGGTTCTTCATAGGAGGGCAGGGAACCCCATTTATCCTGATGACTTGTCCCCTGTCCCCTAGGGCGCAGGCTGATCTTCCAACTTGTTGAAGACAGAGGAGCCCAGGATGACCTGGCTCTTCCAGGGTACATGGTGACCAGGTAGAGCTTCACGAAGCTCCCCTCAAGGCTCAGTGCCTTCTGGCCCGGAGCTAACACCATCACCTTCAGCATTAAGTGTGCAAAGGTACCTGTTGCAAGGTGAGTGTTTACAAAGTCCTGGCTGCTGAGCGCACGCTCAGCGGGCGCACCTGACTCAGGGGTTCCAGCCCGGGCCCGGCAAACCCCGCCTTCTTGAGCGCTCACACAGTTTTGGGCATTAGCACCTGGCCAGCACCTGCAGTGTCAGAGCAATCCCCGGAGGGCCACTGAAGGGCGTTTTGCTGGCAGTACGCAGGAAACCTATGGCGATTCCTGCAGCAGGGTCCTCAACACCTTGGACAGAGCCCATTGTGTTGGCATGGCGATTGCAGTTATAATTCCATCCTCACACATCTTCCCCAAGATGCAAAAACAAAACTCCTGTCCTGATAGATACAGTAAAAACGAAAACTTCAAATACTATTTTTACAAAACCACACACACACACACACACACACACCATCTTCACCGGAGACCTGTGTTATGAAGTGCACTTCACTCCATTAACTGCCATGGGAACCGAGGTATCCTCCACTGAAATTGGCCAACTCTGTCTGCAGAGAATGTCCCCTCACCCCTTTCAGCAGGGACTTTGAATAATGGGCTGTGTTTGTTCCTTTCTGAAGAAGACGAGGCCTCCTCCCTCTCCGCACTCTGATGTGTTGCTTCCCTGTGTCAGCAGAAAGCTGAGGACAGGGAAGTGGCGGGGAGGAAGGCTAGTCTTTGGATTTCACCCTGATGAGGATGCTACCTGTGGGATTCAGGTGTTCTCATCTGATCCTGTATGGCCTCATTCTCAGCGATATTTGTTTAGCATCATTAGCACCACCCTAGCGGCAGGCAGTAACAATTATTAATCCCAAGCCCCATTTGTTTGAGTGCTTACAACAAAATCAAGAGCTTCTACCTAGCACACACCAACTGCAGTCACTATTGTAAGTGTACCATTTTGCAGTTAAGAAAACTGAGGCCCAGAGAGTTTTTTTTTTTTCTTAAAAACTACTTGCTCACAGGAATGGAGCTATCAAGCATAACAGCTAACAGTTGGACATATCCCAAAACCTAGCCCATGCATTTTCTATCACACTTCAAGCCTACCCTTTAAAAGAAAAGGCATTACAAGCCCTCAGCTAATAACTAAATCATTAATGAATAGATTGGGTCTCTAAATATTTATGGAGTCCCTGGTACATGCCAGGCGCAACGCTGAGTCCTATTTCACAGTAGACCCAGCCATCTGAAACGCTTCTGAAAAACAGGAATTATGCCAGAAAGCCTCTGAGCCACCCAGACGTAACACAGCATTCACACGCTTTGTCTGTTTGAGAAACACAAACCAACTTCTTACTTTCACTGTACACAATGTTAATAAGCTGGCCATTTAAAATGAGAGATCTGAGTTTGGATTTCTAATCAGTCTCTCTCTAGTTCTGTGGCTTTGGGGGATTTACCTAACTCCTCTCCACTGGTTTCCCTGTATTTAAAAATAAGAGTGATCTCAGGAAGTGATTTTTCAGGTTAAATCGGAGAACACGTGTTGGGTGACTCCATGATGATGGACACACAGCATGAACTAAGTAACCTAAGTAGCTGAGGCATGACTCACTCACCGCCTAAACACTGCACCTTGTTTCTTTGTGCTCTGCTCCAGTGTCTTCTCGAAGTTGCCTAGAAAGTTGTTTCTGAGACTCCATGACAAGATGCAAGCCTGGGACCAAGCAGGGCACCTGGCACAGGGCAAGCTCTGGAACAGCATTGCTTCTGCTGGTCTTGGCGGCTTTTCTCCCACTCTAGGGCCACTGCTGTGTGGGCTGAGGTTGCCAGCCAAGGACACAGTGCAGGCAGTGCTGGGGCTAGAATCTGAATTCAGTTGGGTGCCTCTCAACTCTCCACCCAGGAACCATTAGATTGAGGGTGTTCATCCCCAGTGGGGACTTGAGCCACACATTTTCACGTCCCTGAAGGCAGCCTCACCATCCTACACTACTTTTAGCCTCTGTTAAAAAGTTCTGCTGTAACTTTGACTCTTCTGACCCACGATGCCTGTTTTCTAGGCACTGGAGAAGGCGTGATCCTAGGAAATACTGCCTTTATGAATCCCACATTAGACACAATTCAATTCCTTAATGACATCTGTGATCATGATGCCATGTCTCCTAATTGAAAATGAATAATTGAAATTCTCATTATTACAGTAGTCAATAGAAGGCAACTCTAGACAGCAACTTGCTAGGCAAAGCTGAAATTCTCAATTGCTTTTTAAATCCAATAGGTGTCTGGCTATTCAATTATTTAATGGACATGCATTTCTTTGGGCTATATCTTGAGAAGAAATTTTAAATGAAAGGACCCAATAGTGTTTTTTTTACAACTATGTATTAGATTTTTGGATTTGGCAATGTGAGAGATGGAATTTATGGATTTCCCTTCCCACCAAAACTACATGCAAATGAGGGGTGAAATAAAATGAGGGAAAAATAACTAAATAAGGGATACTTACTCAGAGATTCAAGTGAAAGAGCTGAATCTGTGTGTGGCCAAGAAGTACCTGAGATGCAGACATACACCTCAACAGTTAGAGGCTGAGGTGTTTTTTTTTTTATTTTTTTTATTTTATTTTTTTATGACAGACAGTTAGACAGTGAGGGAGAGAGACAGAGAGAAAGGTCTTCCTTCCGTTGGTTCACCCCCCACCCCCCACCCCATCCCATGGCTGCAATGGCCGGAGCTACACCAATCCGAAGCCAGGAGCTAGGTGCTTCTTCCTGGTCTCCCATGCGGGTGCAGGGGCCCAAGCAAGAGGCTGAGGTTTTAATATCTGTGTAGGAGAAAGAAGACTCTGACCCAGGGCAAGGGAGGCAAGGAGTTAGAACTGAGTTCCAAGACCCCTGTAGGGGATGGGCTTTGGAAGCCACGTATGAGAGCTCTGACCATTCTGTTCTGCAGGAGGCCAAGACACTTGCTTCTTCTAGAAAAAATAAACTTAGCCCATGATATTAAAAAATAAAAAACTCAATCCTATAAAATATGTAAGCATGAAGCCCAAATTTATACCACCAATGGATTACTGAAACCCTAAGCCACAACATTAATGTACAACCAGGCCCAAGACCAGTGCAACCTCCATGATTGGTCAAATGTGGCACAAAATAACTGTGGATCCCATAGGGGCACTTCCATAACTATGAACATATGGAAAGTCCATTGGAAAAATAAAAGAACAAGACAACAAAACCACACCTCCTGACGATGAAATTACAAAAAAATTACAAATCTCTCAAGAAAACACCCCAGCAGCAGGCACAGTAAGGAGCCTTAACATCCCTGAAATACTAAAGTAATCTGATAGATTACAAATTTATTTAAATGAGCAAAAAGATAAAATGAATAAATATCATATTAATAGAACAAGACTATGTTCTTTTAACTAGGAAAAAATATAGGTGGGTTTCAAAAACAACCAAATAAAACTTGAGAAATTTAAAAAAAAAACAGCCACTAAAACTAAAATTCAGAGGCTGAATGAAACAACAGATTAAGCACAGCTGTAGGGAGATTTAGGGATCTCAAAAATAGATAGGAGGAAATTTCCCATAAAGTAATACAGGGAGCAGATGGAAGACATGACAAAAAAAAAAAAAAAAAAAAAAAAAAAAAAAAGGAGGCTAACTCTGAAGACCCAGCCTTCAATGAAGGGAAATTTCAAAAGGCGAGAACAAGGGAGGAGAAATACAGAAAGAGATAATACCTGAAAATGTTCCCAAATGGGCAAATGGCATAAAACCCTGGAATTATAGCAGCAATGGCAAAATCATAAAATCTCTGAAGCTTGGCTTTCTTTCATTTTCTTAAGTGGGTCAATCTTTAGGAAGCAAAAGAGTAAAGAAACAAAGAGAAGCCATGGATGGAGAGCAGCAGACTTAACAGTCTTCCCTGGAAAGAAGGCACTGCCATGCGGTTCTACTCCTTGGTATGTCAACCAGAGGAGTAGAGGCATTAACAGGGGCCATAAACTCTATTTAGTGGCAGGCTGCATTACTGCTCCCAATTCATCACCCTTTACCTCATGCCCTCTGCCCTGGAGTGGTCACTACTTCCTACTGAAGGTGGAGTGTGTTTTCCTACACTACTAACATTAGGCTTGGCCAAACCTATGCCTTTGGCCAATGGGACGTCAGCAGATGTGATGCAAGGAAACACTTGGACCAGGTATTCACCATGGAGCGTGCCCTCCCCCTCTGTTGCCATGCCATTGTCATGCAAAGAATATGCCAAGCTCCCCCCTTGCAGGAGGAGAGACTGAGGGAAAAGGCCTGGATCCAACTTGCAGATTGGAGCCAAACCCAAGTGAGCCCAGTTTAGATCAGCTGAGTTCCAGACACCCACACAGGACAACACTATTATTATTATTATTTTTTGACAGGCAGAGTGGATAGTGAGAGAGAGAGACAGAGAGAAAGGTCTTTCTTTTGCCGTTGGTTCACCCTCCAACAGCTGCCACGGCTGATGCACTGCAGCTGGCGCACTGCGCTGATCTGAAGGCAGAAGCCAGGTGCTTCTCCTGGTATCCCATGGGGTGCAGGGCACAAGCACTTGGGCCATCCTCCACTGCACTCCCGGGCCACAGCAGAGAGCTGGCCTGGAAGAGGGGCAACCGGGACAGAATCTGGCGCCCCGACCAGGACAAGAACCCGGTGTGCCAGTGCCGCTAGGTGTAGGATTAGCCTATTGAGCCGCGGCGCCAGCTGACAACACTATTATTGTTTTAGGTACTGAACTCCCAAGTGGCTTATGAATGCAGCATGATTGGAACACTTACAGGTAAGGACAGTCAAAGGCTCTAAGGAATAATGTATGCACCTTGACAAAATGGAGGAATCTGGAAAACATCATGCTGAGCGAAATAAACCAGTCCCAAAGGGACAAATTTCATATGTTCTCCCTGATCTGTGACAACTAACTGAGCACCTAAAAGGAAGCCTGTAGAAGTGAAATTGACATTTTGAGAAGCAATGACTTGATCAGCCCTTGTCCTGACTCCTGAGGAACAGTTTATTATTTTATTTTTTTACTATTTTCTTTTTCTACTTAATACCACTGGCTGAACTCTTAACACAGAATTATTCATAGGTGTTTAAATCCAATTGAAAATAGATCCCAGTAAAAAATAAGAGTGGGAATAAGAGAGAGAGGAGCTGTACAGTTAGGACACATTCCCAGGGACTTACCCTAAGGGTAAAGTTGCCATGGAACTCCAAAGCCTATTAAGCTGGGTGGTAGTAATGCCATTTTTCATGTTAAAGTGATCATTTTAAGTGTGTAACTGATCATATAGATAGGAATAAGTGTCAAAGGGATCACATAAATAAGATCAAGTATTTGGTAATAACAATAGATAGAATTAAAAAGGAGAGAATGATCCAACATGAGAAGCAGGCCACACAGCAGATTCATAGAATGACAAACACCCTAAACAGCACTCTGACCTCAGAATCAGCCCTTAAGGCTTGTAGATCTGGCTAAAAAGCCCGGAAGAGCATTTCAGGCATGGAAAGCCAAGACACTGTGGCAAAAAAAAAAAAAATCTACATGAAGGATCTCTATGAGTGAGATCCCAGTAGAAAGAAGGGGCTATCAAAGAAGGAGGTACTTTTCTCTGAAGGAAGGAGAGAACTTCCACTTTGATTATAGCCCTGTCTAAATACTGATGGAGTTTGTGGACTCAAAAGGCTTCCATAGCCTTGGCAGCTCATGACAAGAGCCTTGGGTTATCACTGACATCATAAATAAAAAGTTTTAATTGTTAAATCAACAACAGGAGTCACTGTGCCCTTACTCCCCATATAGGACCTCTGTCCTTAATGAGTTGTACTATGAGAATTAACTTCAAAACTTGTCTTCAAACAGTACTTTATACTTTGTCTGTGTGTGTGCAAACTGTTGAAATCTACTTAGTATAGAGTTGGTCTTCTGTATATAATTAAAAATGAATCTTAATGAAGAATGGGATGGGAGAGGGAGTAGGAGGTGGAATGGGAATGGAGGTGGGAGGGCGGGTATAGGGGGGAAGAACCGCTATATTTCTAAAGCTGTACATATGAAATTTGCATTCATTAAATAAAAATTTTCTAAAAAAAAAAAAAAAAACAGAAGAAAAATAATGGATGCACCTTGCCCGATGTTATAGCAGTGCCAAGAACTGAGGCTGAGTATGTCTGTAGAGCCCAGGCTTGTAACCTCTGCACCGAGCTGCCTCTCAGCAAGCATGCATTGCATAAATGGACAAATGAGTAACAGTCTGCCTGCTGGGGCGAGAGACAGCCACTGCGCTCATCCCGATTCACACTCAGGGTATGACCACCATAAGGCCCAGGCCAACTCATCACTGGTCCTGAAGAGGCTCATTTTCCTTTTACAGCGTCTACTGCACAAAGGCCCTTCCCAGGAAATGAATCCCCTTCACGCCGGCCAGAATCCCAGCCTGTCAGCCTCATTGGCACGCTGCTGATCTTCACGGTCCAGCAGCTGTTGTCCAGGATGTGACCCCAGAGGTTCGCAAGAGGCAGTCAGCAAGGCCCTCATCTAAATGGATGGCACGGGGTCCCACAGCTGAGCTGTGTCCCGGTGCCCGGCGCTGAGCAGCTGCTGGAGCATGGGCTGGGATTGGCACGGCTCCCCCTCTGAACCAATGGGAGCCTGAAGAATTAATCGCCTTGTTCTGCTTGGGGTGGGAACGACAGACCACTCTGTGGTGAGGCTACAGAGGGCTCCCTGTTCAAGCGGGTGACAAAGATGGTTAGGCCCTCCTGCCTTCCCCTCTGATGTGCCATCTCAAAAATCAACCGAAATCAAATGCATGGCAAAATTTAAATTCCTGAGATTTGAATCCTGCTTTTGATTGCCAAAAACACTTCAAACCTGATTTTCAATCCAGTAGGACAAAGCAGACAAAGGATACGAACATTCTATTCCATTCTGGGAAGTACAAACACAAACAACTCATAAACATATGAAAAGATGTTTGGTCCCATGGAGAATGAAACAAGCATAGATCAAAACAACCAAGAAACACCGGGAGTTTTCCTATCATGTTGGTGAAAATGGAAAAGGAGTTATCTCGGCAGCAAGATTAAAGGCTATTTTTGCTTTCCTTACACTGATATATGTTAAACATCAAATAAATGGGGCAACTTAGTATATTACTAAATGTTCACTACAGTGTGTTCAAGTGCCCTGAAGGGGAGGTGATGGGGAAGGCTCCGAGTGGCAAGGAGAGTGCTGCACACACAGGTGGGGGCAGCTCATGTTAGGGAAAAGGGAAAGGACCCAGCAGGCAGGATTGTTGGCGTGAGCTCAGTGACAGGTGTCTTTGGCCCTTAGTTGTTCAGCCCTGAGCATAATCAGAGAAAGAAGAGACTGGGGCTTGGGAGGTAGGAGGAGAAGGTGAAGGCCAGGGTAGAACAGATGCAGCCTTGAAGGCTGTGAAGGGGGCAGAGGCAAAGTCCTCCCGGTGCCAGAAGGGCCTTGTGCACCTGCCAGGTGACAGGGAGTGGCAGGCATCCCAGGGCAGCTGTGAGAGGAGCCCAGAGAGAAGACCCTGCTGGGTGGCAGGAGCATGGGCTGCAGCCCCCATGGTTATAGGAAAGTGCTGGAGGCCATGATGGGGGGGTGCATGGCACCACTGCCCTCAGAGTCGGCAAGTTGAGGCAGGAAAGTGAAGGCGCCTGTTCCTCTGCAGCTCAAGTGCCCAGGTTTCCTTTCTTATAGGACTAGGGGCAGCAAGCACAAGTGGCCCCTCTATCTCCTTTACCCCCTGGCGCCCACAGGGAGGATGTGGGATGCCCAGTGGGATGCTGAGCCCGTCTGCTTGGTCTGGCCCCTCGTGCTTCTGCCACCTCACTCGCAGCTCACACAGGTCCCCACGGGCCTGCAGCTGGGCATCCCGGGGAGCCCAGGCCCTGCCAGTAGAAGTTCCTGTGCACGCAAAGAATCTCAAAGGTTGACCTGCTTCACCTGGTCGGAGACGGCTGCACCACAGAGGTTCATTTGACTCTAGCAGAGCAAGTGTAAAATAAAATTAATTAATGCAACAGCATTCAGCCCCTGACACAAGCACCACAGATGGGCACTCGGCAGAGGTTTCATACCGGCAGGGAGAGGGAACACCAATACAAGAAATGCACAGAAAATCAACATTCAAGATCCTTTGTTCTTTCTTCCCGTGTCAGCTTCATCCCCAGCATGCCCTTGCGAGGACCCGGAAGGAAGGAAGGCTCAGATTTGTTCAATCTTCGCTTCCACCCCTCGTCTGATCAAGGTGAAGGTGCTGATCAGGGAAGGCACAGAAGCAGCCTTGCCCTTGTCAGAACGGCGCCGGGCTGGGTCATCTGCACCTGCCCTTCCAGGCCCTGCTCTCCCGTGTCTCATCCGCTCTCGCTGCAGGTGGCTGCGCTTTCAAAGACGGCGTCAACGGAATTCCTCTACTTCTGGCTGAGTTCAGCCCGGGGAGGCCCCAGTCTCAGAGGGCAGGAGGAGAGAGACCAGGGTATTCATCCCCAAGTCTTGCCTGCAGGGCTGTAGCGTGGCAGTGGCGACCCTCAGGCTCCACCCAGCATTGCAGCTCTCCCTCAGTCACTACTGCCCTGCCTTCGCCCCCAGGCCTAGGTGCTGGTGACAGCCCCTGCTTAGCTAATCCTGGGATATCCCTACTGGCTCCCTGCAACCGTGCCTGCCTCTCATCAGCTCCCCTCAGAAACTCTATTTGGGGGGTGCCATCAGTTTCCCCACACATTTACTGCCTCATGCTGTGTCTTCCTTTCCCAGAGGCATAGAGAGCTTCCAAGAGGGGAACAGACACGCCTTTGGTCACACCACTAGGAGTTGGCAGAATCAGGACCTCCAGCCAGGACCACCCTGCACTAAAGCCTGGGGACCTGGCAACTGCATGACACCACTGGAAAACCAAAGCTGTCAGTAAGAATCTGCAAAATGCTACCAACGGCAAAAGGGCCATGTGAGAGTTCAACGTCAGGGTGGGAAGGATTCACAGACTGGGTCTTTAAGACTGCCCATGACCACATGGCCTGGATGCAGTAGGAGTCCTGCCTTTTGTCAATCACTGGGTCTCTCGGATTCCAACTTCTAAAGGTCTGGCCTCAGCTGGGGCTCCTGAACCTGACTCTGTCCAAGGCCAGCTTCCGATGTCATGGCTTAGGAGTGAGGCAGAAGCTCCGACAGATAGCGAACCAGTCCTCTGTGTGCTCAGTCCTCCCCTCACCTGCACGCTTACTCTGTCCCCAGGCTCTACGGAGAGGCCCAAATGAGCAAGACACGGTAGGAAACCCACAGAGGGTGGAGCGTGAGCATCTGGATGGTCCCGCATGGACCAGCATCAGTGGAAAAGGCTTCCTAGAGAAAGTAATTCCTGAGCTGCATCTTAGAGGGGGAGCAGGAGCTGGCCTGGCGGGGTAGGAGAGACCCAGCAATGAGTGAGGACGGGGGCTCTCCAGGCAGAGGTGACCTGAGCAGAGGGCACGTGTGCAGAGAAGGCCAGCAGCCTGGCATTTCTGAGCGTGGGATGTGCCTAGGTGTTAGGAGCCGGGCTGGGGGCATCATACAAGCACCAGCCATGGGGGCCTCACTCAGTATACTCAGGAATCAGAGGACCCAGGCCACCATGGGGAGACTGGGGCCCAGGCTCCAGGCCAGCCCAGCAGCCTCTAGACATGGATGTGGTATTGCCAAGAGCTCTTAGTCTGCTCCTTAAGGAACTTGTTTTTACCATTTTCAAACTATTTGGAAGGGAAATGAACAGTTCAGTGAACTCCTACAGACCCACCACTCAGAATGCCATTCCTTCCTGTCCTCCGTTGTAGGTCAGGATGGGTCCCAGTGCCCAGAGCTCACCAAGCCTGCAGGTGCATGCAAGCGTCCTCAGCTGCAGAAGGTGCTCCCTGCAGCCTGAGAACAAGGACAAGCAAACGCCGAGCCGCTTGCTTCTGTTCACCTGCATCTTGGAAGGGTGGAGGGTGAGGGGTCCAGAGCTATTACAATGAAAGTGATGAACTAGAAGTCACTGACACGTGTGTTTGACACGTGGGCTCCCAAACCATCTACCAGGCAGGCTGACCCCCAGCCCCGCCCCCAAGGAGAGGTTCCTGGAGTTTTAAAAGCACACAGGCTGCCACACAGGGGCCCTGGCAGAACCCCCACCTGCCCTGTCACGACAGAGCTGTTAAGAAGGGAAATTTCCAAACCGAACTCGAGACCAGAGAGCATCCCGCCTCCACAAATGCTCTCATTAGGAGTCATCGCGGATAATGTGGTTTTGATTAGAAGGGCTGAGAAACTGACAAGTGTTCAAGAGGCTTTGTCACCTGAGAAGCCACCAGCAGGGTGGGCACAAGCAGCCTGCAGACGGTGTGCCGACTCAGGTGGAGGACTTCCAGCCTTCATCCTGCAAACACCTGGGAGGGCAAGGCTCACTCGATCCATGGTCCCAACTGGGCGAATGGAAAATTTGGTGTCATTCGCCTTATACTGGAGAAGCGATGGGAAGTGGGGATGCATGTGACATGCCAAGGGAGAAACAGGCGTGTTTATCAGTGACTGATGATGCAAACTGGACAAATTGCATAACCTTTCTGAGCCTTGACTTCCTTGCGTGTAAAACGGAGACAACTACAACCTGCGACCTAGCGGGTGCACCTCCATGCACGCGGGTACAGAGGGCCTGATGGACACACGATGCTCAGAAGGCATTCCTTCCTTCTGTTTGCCCATCTCCCCAAGCTAGGCGGCCATGGAGCCTCCACGAGAACCCTAGTCTTGTGAATCCAAAGCCCGGTCCCTTTGACAACTCTACACAACTCTCACTCTTCATCAGTAAACACCAGGGCAGGGTTTTATTTCAGAAGAGTCAAGTCTGCAATAAGCAAAAGTGTCCTTGAACTTGTAATATAACAGTCTCCCAATGTGAGAAGTTCCTGCCTGCCTCTCTGAATGCTATCAGCCTCCTGCACCAGGGAATCTTTATTGACAGTGAATCCACAAAACACCAACAGACAGCCAGGCTTCCGAGTACATCACATAATCCCTGTCTGCTAACGCAGCCAGTGGCTTAGGCCGTCACTTCAACCAGAGAGGCCCAGGCAAAGGTGTTTGTCTCTTTTCAAGCAAGAGCTCCCCCACAAGCGCCTCTGCTCACCAGAATGAGGTGTTTGCCATTTATTCATGCAAGCCGCCCACTTCTCCAGGCAGGCAGCTCATTGTCATGCTCATCTGAAGAGAAACAAGCCAAAGCCAGCAGTCAGAAGCTGAGTTTCAGTCCTGTCTCCATCAACGATGAGCTGTGTGGCCAGGGACGGTTTCTTTACTTCTCTGGTCCATTTCAAAATTCTGACGATCAACCTTTTCTGGTCCACAAGTGCAAATCTAACTCCACAGGGTGCTAGACCATGTGCTGAGTGTGGGATGAGCTCCCAGTTCTGACATGAGTCGGAGGGTGTTCCTAGGACAGACGTAGGCGATCAACAAGAGGATGGCCCAAAGCGCCGTCTGGCCAGTTATACACATCTCTAGACTACTTTGCACAGCTTGCTAAGGATCAAGTAAGATACGGGATGTGAAGAATAAAGTGTTATCCAAAGTTACTAGTATCCATTCATCTATCTCTCCATTCCTGTGCTCTTTCACCTACCTATCTACTCAACAGAAAATATTTCATGAGTGTCTACTATGTGCTAGTAGGCATTGGACATACACCAGTGAACTGGATCCATAGAGATGCTCGCTCTTTTGGAATTTACATTCTAGTGAAATTCACCAAACCATCCTCCCCACCTACTCATCCATTCATTCATCCACCCATCCATCCACCTATCTACCCACTCACCCATCCACCAGTCTGTCCATCCATCCACCCATCTACTTACCCATCCATCCATCCTTCCTTCCTTCCATCCATCCACCATCCATCCATCATCCATCCATCCACCCACCTGTGAATTCAACCACCAAGCATTCATTAAGTACCTCTTTGATCACCACTGCACTGAGTGCTAGGAAGGAACTGAGAGAGACACAGACCCACCCAAGCATTGCCTGTCGTTGCCGTGCACTGTGGTTCCCCCAGATGGGTTGACTGTGCGTTCTTACAGACAAGATCACTGGGCCCTGAGCCATCCCTCTACGCCCTGCCTTTAAACCCAGCATTTAAACTGCTCTGTGGTGCAGGAAACAGCTAAGGATCCAATTAGCGAGCGTGTGGGCACTACCAACGAGAGGACAGTGGGTGGCTGAGGGCAAGTGGTTTTATGTGAAGAGTTGCACATTTTTTGCTGAATGAACAAGTATTATGCCTGACACATAGCTGTGCAACTGTTTCTCAAGTGAAAGCAGATACTGTTGTGACACTAAAATATAACTTCCCTTCCGGGCATCCCTGAACAGAGAATAACTTTCAATCACTATGAAACATCCGAGACAGGATGAGGGTGAGGTGAAGGAAGCTACAAAGGTGAAAATTTAAGGAGGCACTGATTTCCAAGTGCTTGTCTTGCAGCAGTACACCCCTGATTGTGAGTGTGTCCTTAAATCTGACTCTGGTCCAATGTTATGTGACCTCTCACATGTCAACATCATCACCAGTACACCCAAAGCGGCCCTTTAATGCACACATTCCCAGTACCTGTAAATGTGCACACATTACCTTACTCAGCTTTCACAGTCACCTGCCCTAGGAGACAGGTCTGAGCCGCATTTTCCAGGGGTGGACGCTGAAGCTAACAAGGGCATACAACTTGCAGAAGGTCACAGAGGACCATGATGAAACCCATGGAACCCAGGTCTGCCCGTCTCCTGACAGAGCCCCCTCAAGGGCAGGGGATCTGCCTGGTTCTGCCTGGCAGCTCAGTGTGCAGTGCAGAGCCTGCTCTCGGAGGCACGGGATCAGGGATTCGGCGAATCACTCTTAGCTTTAGTTGGCTCCCTTCTCTGTTCTCAAACAGCATCACTTTGGGCTTTCACTGAAGGCTCCCCAAGGCTGCCCTTCCCTGATACCAGAGGGCCCCTCACTCCCTCCCCGCGCCCCTGCGCCTGCCACAGACGGATCTGAAGCATCTCCTGGGCTGCATGCTCAGAGACCACTTGGCTCTCTGTGCCTCTCTCAGGTAACCCCAAGGACAACTCGGCTGGGAAAGTGATGCTTCATCAAGCTGGACTTTTCTTCTCCTTGGAAGCAGAGGAAAAGACAGAGGAGAAAATGAGATGGCTTAGAGGGAGCAGTCTAGTCAACATGCTGTCAGCTGGGCTCTAAAGTGACAATAATTGAATGACAGTTTGCCACAAGGCACAGGGCGGGCCATTCTGTGGCATTGGCCTCCAGGTGTGGACAGGGAGGCTGGGTAGTGTGTCCTGTGCGACCTCAGCTATGCAGAGGAAACTCCCCAAGCAGTGTCTTCCCCAGGGCTGGCCCTGAGTGCACGCCAATGCCATACCTGGCAGTGAACCTGTGCATGGGAGCTGGGCTGACCCCGCAGAACTGCTTTCACAGAGGAAGCTGGAGGAACTCGCGCCCGCCGACCTGTACTGAGCCCTGTGCCAGAGGCTGCAGAGTGGAATTAACCAGGCACCCACTCTGCTCTGGCTCTCCAGGTCTGTGGCCGTGGATCTTCCCAGCTAATGCAAACCATGAAACCAGGAAGCAGTGGACTGGCAGCGGCATGGTGTGGGTGTGTGTGTGTGTGGGTGTGTGTGTATATCTGGGCTTCTTTGTGGGGTGATGAAAATGTCTGAAAACCAATTGGCTTGGCTTGGGCCTGAGCACCTGCCCTCCCTAGCCCTTAGCACTACCTGGAGTCTCCTGCCAGTGAGCCCTGGTACTTCCCACTCTCCAGTGCGAATGGGTGTAGGCATGGAGAGAGCTGTGGGCACAGAACAAGCCGGGTCACAGTCATTTCTGGAGGGCCTTTTCTTTCGGAAGAGGGGCACTCTGGGCTTGAGAATGAAGCTGTTTGAAAAACACAGATCTTGATCAATGAAGCCAGAACCTTCTTCCTCCGTGGCCTCTCACATTGCCCCCTGATGCCCAGAGACAAATACTCAGGCAGGCTTCAGAGTTCCACCAAAGAGAGATGTCACGCTGCCAACATTTGGATCCTTAGAAACTCTGGATGGAGGCAAGCGAGTCACAGGCGAAGCCTGTGGGGACGCTAGAGGGGCCCGTGGGGGAGTAGGAGTCCACAGCCCTGCAAGGATTTTCTTAAATTTGGGGAAAACAAAACTTGTCTTCGGAAAGATGCCTTTTTCTGCAGGCAGAGACGGCAGGGGGTGGAGGGGTGAGGCCATAAACCTGAACACTGGTGTCGCGACAGGAACCTGGCCAGCATCTGCCGAGACCTGACGGGGCCCCAGCTCTGCCCTCGACAGCGGAAAGTCTTGGAGACTCAATCTTCTCACTCACAACATGGGTCCGAGCATGCCGCCTGCCTGCCTGCCTGCCTGGGTGGAGAGAGCCGAGAAGGCTAGCACAGGATTTATGGGCAGGCCTGCCATGTTCTTGCATGAGTCCTGGTCAGAGCGGGCCACCATGGAGCTGACCCCTCAAACTTGACCTTTCTGTGAAAATGTCCAGATGCAGCAAAAACCATCTGGCGGCAGGGAGGGAGCCCCCAAGGAAGTGGACGCCAGCCCTGAAGACGAGATTTCTGCCCCTACCCCTGGCCAGAACTGAGAACAGATTTTCCAAGTGTCAGCTGCTTGTGCCAGCTACCTCGTCTGCCGCTTTGAAGACCCTCCCTTACCCGCCCCAGCTCCTCACTGCCCCAAGAAGAGATGCTGTGGCAATGAGCCCTCAAGACCTAACTCGGCAAACAATTTTCAAAGGACAGCACAGGGCAGAAGCGCCTGGAGCTGCAGCTTTAGTTTAAAGGCAGAAGCTCTGATTCAAATCCCAGCTAAGTCCAAGACTGGCTGTGTGACCCTGGAGAAGTGAATGAACATCTCTGAACCTCTTACGTATCTCAGCTACAAAATGGGGCTGAGGATGATGACATAGAAGAACAGCCTACAGGACTAAGTTGGGTGATACTAATATACTAAAGGTGCCTCACAAGCTTTCACTGAGTTGGGGTGAATTGATCGAGTGCATGCTACTCCCGTGCCCTCGCCAACAGCCTGGGGAAGTCTCAGCTTTTCCAACTCTGCTCCACCGCCTGCTCAGCACGACATTCCCTTCGAGTGGGCTCAGCAGCCAGGACAAGATGGAAAGCATTTGGCCAGAACGCAGACCTCATTAACGCCCATGTCTATCCATCTGCTGTCTGTCAGGAACGCACAGCAAGGAGGCAGGTGACCAGGCAAAGCCCTCCCGGCTCCCTCTGTCTCTGGGCCAGCGCGTGCCGGCACAAAGCTGTCTGTGTCTGTGAGCTCTGCCCTGGCTGTGCGACGCGGAGCAAGAGCAGGGGCCTTGCTGACCTCAGGACAAGGAAGTCAGGTTCATGGCCAACTCGGAGGCAGTAGCTGGGCCCAGCTGGGTCCTTCCAAAGGCCAAGGAGGAGCCTGCAGCCAGCAAGTGACATCGCAAACATGGCACACTAAGGAGGTCATTATTCAGAGCACAGGAATCTCCGACACAAATGAGTTTCTGGATTCCCAGGGGTACTGACATCGCTGCTCCATTTACAAAAGTGAGATCTGCAGTCTGGTTTTGCCAGGAACATGCTGCCGGCAGAAATGAAGGCAAGAGGGGCCCATGTAGACAGTAAATGCTCAGTAAGTGCGAGCTGCTGTTATTGCTTGAAGTGTATCCTGAGAACTCCTCTACACTGTTTCAAGTGAGACGTAGGCTTGCCTCTCTGAGTTTCCAGGCAGCCAAGGAGAAGCAGTAAACATGATCAGTCTTGATCAGCATCACATTTCTCAACCCCACTAACCCAGGATGAGCAGCACAATGACCAGGCAGAAACACCCACCACAGGTCCTCAAAGAAGGCACGTCGCGTAACGTGAAGAAAGAAGTGCTCAGTAGCATCCCGCTGGGAATCGTAGGGACCGGTTCCCTGGTGTGAACAGCAGCCCCAAGTCATCAGCATCTGAGTGCCAAGAAACCAGGCCACCCCCTCCCTTAGATGCTGGCGCAGCCACAAAAACCTGGCTGCGATGGCTGCTCTCCCATCCCAAGCCACCGGGACCCAGTGTCTGTCTTCTGGCTCCTGTATTTTGTCACCGGAGGAGTGAGAGTATTATTAATCATCCAATAAGTCAAATAAGCCTCATTGCTATTAAAGAGGAGAAAGGAAGCTTTACTTATGCAATTATAAGGATTTTTTAAAAGGGGGGGGCAAAGATTATTAATCTTGGAGCCTGGCAATCTTCCCAGAATGGCAAACCAGCAAGGACTTTGTTTTTGACGAGACAACAGCGTGGTTAGAGTCCCGTCCCCTGCTCCATGCTCCACATGTGTGGTGATACCTCCTGAATACTCAGAGAAGCCTCTGGGGGCCCCCTCTGCCCTCAGTGCTGTTTGGGGGAAAGTCAGTGGCTCAGGAGTCACGAGGCTGGTGTGCTGGGTGCTCCTCTGGGAAGCGCTCCTGGATCTCCCCGTTCACCTCTCTGGATGCCCAGTTCATACTGCTCTTGGAACACATCTCCCAGGAAGGTCGACTAGCTGGTCTCTCTAAGATGTCTAGAATGTGACGGGTTATATACAGGGCACCCAAGTCCCACATCAGCCTGGTTCCAGTCCTGGCTAGTCTGTGCTTCTGGTCCAGCTTCCTGCTAACGTGCCTTGGAGGCAGAGTATGTCGGGCCAAACGCTTGGGGTCCCTGCCACCCATCTGGGAGGCCCAGATGGAGTTTCAGACTCCTGCCTTCAGCCTCCTGGCTTCAGCCTGGTCCAGCCCTGGCTGTGTGGGCATTTGGGAAGTGAACCAGTGAATGGAAGATCTCTGTCCCTCCCTCCCTCTCTGTCACAGTGCTTTTCAACTCAATCAATCTGTCCATCAGGATTAAGAAGGACTTCTTGAGTGCATGGCTGGTGTGGCCTTCTCCGGGGTCTCAATGCCTGACTCATGCAGGTCTGGCTCATCTCAGTAGATGTTGGATGAGGGACGGATCCTTCTCACCAAAGCATCCCTCTCACCTTCATTCATTCCTTCATCCTCAGCAACATTTTAAAAAATATTTATATATTTGAAAGGCAAAGATAGATAGACAGACAGATAGATAGATAATCTTCCATCTGCTGGTTCACTCCTCAGATGCCCACAACAGCCAGGCTGGAGCCAGGAGCCCAGAACTCAATCCAGGTCTCTAGTCTCCCATGGAGGCAACAAGGACTCAAGGACTTGAACCATCACCTGCTATCTCCCAGGGTGTGTTCTAGCAACAAGCCTGATCTGAAGCTGAGCTGGACCTCTAGCTCAGGGACTCCGTGTGGGACACAGGCATCCCAAGTGGCCGCTTAAGTACTAGGCCAAACTCCTGCCCCTCCGCACATAGGTACCAAGCACCTGTGCTGCATCGAGTATGCCAAGCACAGGTCAGGCTCAGGGAACACTGCAAGGCGCGTGACAGGTGCAGCTCCTTCTCTGATGGAAATCCATGCTACCTGGCGTCATCCTGATGTCCAAGCGTTCGAGGGTACCCACAGCTGCTGCTGCAGAGAGATGGGGCTTGGGGAGCTCCTGTGCCCCAAAGTGCGTCCTTCTGGAAGGCACAGGCCTTCATCTTGCTGCTGGTCTCACCAGACACTTCCTTCACAGGGTCTTTACAGCCCTGCGCTGCTCTGTGTACTAACGGGTTTAGGAGGTGCAATCACAGTGGGACAGCAGGTAGTTCTTCCTCCCACAGAGACAGGGTGGCTCCACACTGCCCACAGCACAGCTCTGGCTTTTCTTATAGGCACAGCAGAAGTGACTGTGGAGATCAATATGCCTTTCAAAACCATCTCCAAAGAGCAACCATTTAAATAAATTGAAGCCACGACATTAAACGAAGGGTCCTTAAACAGAAGGCTCAGGACAGGCACTGGGCCCAGCAATTAGGATGCCTGTGTTCCATACTGGAGTGCTTAGGTTTGAGTCCTACCTCCGGCTCCTGATGGCAGCTTCCCACCAATGCAGACCCTGGGAGGCAGCAGCTGTGCCTTAAGCAGTAGGCTCCTGCCATGCATGTGGGAGACCTGAATTGAATTCCTGGTCCCAGCCATTGCAGACATTTGAGTACTGGATTAACGGATGGGAGCACTGTCTCTCTCGCTCTCCTTTCTGCCCCTCAAATAAACAATGCTTTGTAAAAAATATTTATTTTATTTATTTGAAAGGCAGGGTTACAGAGAAAGGGGGAGAAATAGAAAGAAAGAGAGAGATATCGAGAGAGAGAGAGATATCTTCCATCTACTGGTTCACTCCCCAAATGGCTGCAACAGCTGAGGCTGTGTCAGGCTGAAGCCAGGAGCCCGGAGCTTCATCTGGGTCTCCCAAATGGGTGCCAGGGGTCCATGTGTTTGGATCATCTGCTGCTGCTTTCCCAGTCACCTTGGCAGGGAGCTGGATCGAAAGTGGAACAGCTGGGACTCGAACTGGTGCTCATATGGAATGCCAGTTAACCTGCTGTGCCACAACACTGGCCCCAATAAATAATGTTTTAAAGAGATGAATTTTCTAGCATGAGAAGAACGCTGGACGTGCCTTGGTGCTCAGCCCTAGTTCTAATTCTGAGAGTTGGAAGGATGAAAGTTGACGCTGGGTAAGCTCTAGAGAATGATAGGACATACCACACGGGTTAAGTTGTGGGATCAGACACACTTGGCTTCTTCAAACAGGCCACTGCCTTGCTTTGTGACCTGGAAGAAATTACTGAACATCTGGGGTCCTTGTTTCCCTCAGCTGTAAGAAAAGGTGACCATATTTATCGCTGTGGTATGAACTCTCTCAACCCATGCACTTTGCATCATGGAGAATAAATGATAAAAGTCTGTATAGCATTTAACCTGGGATCTGACACATAATATGGCTTTAAAATACTTATTTACTTATTATTTGAAAGGCAAGGATACCCCCCAACACATGCACACACACACATGATATAGTGGTGAGGGGAATAAAGGAGACATCTTCCATTCTCTGGTTCACTCCCCAGATGCCTGCACTGGCCGGGCCTGGGCCAGCTTGAGCAGGGAACTTAATCTGAGTCTCCCACGTGGGTGTCAGGAACCTACACACTTGAAACATCACCCGCCGCCTCCCAGGGTCTGCATCAGCAAGGACCTAAAATCAGAAGTGGAAGTGGGACTCGAGCCCAAGCACCCATATCTGGGATGTGGACATCCCAGCGGCAACTGAACCACTGTGCCAAACGCTCTGCTCTCCCTCATAAGTTTTCAAGTTGTAGTCTGCTGAAGAGAGAGAAAGATTTTGCACAGAAAGTAGGTCTTTGTCTCCTCAGGGAAAACTATTCTTTCTGCAGAACCCAGGTTCTGCCCCAGATACAACACTTAATTACTGGAAAGTTCCAGACGCCCGTGTAACCTATAAATTGATCGTGTTTTCGATTGTGCTGAGATAATCTGAGGCCTTGCAGTGTAACCAAGACAGGAGATTCAGTCTGCTCTTCTCTGGGTGCCAGAATCCTCATCTATTTTTATGCTTTGAGCTTCTCATCAGTGCAAACAAGGAAACAGAACCAGTTCTGGAATTCCCAGTGTTCAACAAGAGAAAACAAATTGTTTAAGAAAAACCTGGCATGGAGACCACCAAAGAGAATCGTCTTTACTCTGAACTTGAAGAGGGAATCTGGGCTAATTCAGGAGTTGGCAGTCATTTCCTTAGGGGTCTCCACTGTAAATAATGCAGGCTACATGATCTACGTAGGCGCACGGGAACCACTCAGCTATGCCACTCTACAGAGCTGCACTGATGACCTGAACCGTGTATCTGAGTTTCAATAAAACTTTATTGATAAAGAGAGGTGGCAGGCTTGTGTGCTGCAGTTGGCCGACCCTGGTGTAATACCAGAAACCACATCCTAGCTGGCTGGCTTTGAGCAAGTCCCTTCATCTTGTTGAATCTTATTTGCCAACACCAATATGTGGGAGGGAGTTACTGACATCCATGAGACCCAAGAAAAATAAAGAATAGTTCATCTTTATCATTCCTGGATTCCTGTATCCCCTGCTCAGCACAATGCAGTTTCGAATCTATTAAAATGTGTTTGCAACCCCACACTCTCTACTCTCGTGCTCACTCATGACCACGCAGAGAGGTAAGAAACAGGGTCCTGATGTGATGCTCACAGCTGAGCAGGAACAACGCAAGGCACGCCTTCCAATCCCAGCTCCCAGGGGGCCTTTGTGCAGGCGGTGCGGTGCCACACCTTTTTCACATTTCTGTGCTCTTTGTTGGTGAGGTCACTGTTTAAGATGTCCACCATGCACTTAGCTGTCTGGCGTTCCCAGGTGCACGAAGGCAGTGAGGTGCCTGAGGCAGAAAAGCCCATGTTCCATGGGCTTCCTTCAGGCCTGAGTTACAGGGCTGTTGGCTATGAGTTCAATGTCAATGAATACGAAATATTTAGTAAATAAAGTATCTTTCAGCAGAAGTACACAGGAAACCAGCATGTGTCATCCCCTGAGCCTCGCAACAGCCTAACCTTGCATTGCCCCTAGCAGAAGAGGTGCAGCACTCACTAATTCAGTGTCCCCATCCACTTTGTAGAACAAGAACTGCAAGTAAGAAGAAGCGCCTGTCCACGAGCACTTGGCCCAGAGCAGTGACCAACTGTGGCACTCTTAGCACACTCAGTAGCTAGCAGAGTGGTGATGCTGCTCCCACTCCCCAGTCACAGCAGCCACATCTCCCACCTGCCATGTCACTGCTCCTTAACCCTGCGGGCTGGATTCTACTGGTGTCACTGGGCTAGGGTGCTGCCTGACTGCTAGGCACTGGTTGCACCCACAGTCAGCCAGCCCGGATGCCCACTTCTTTTCCCCCTGACTTCCAGAAGGGGGGAATCACAAAACCAAACCACGCTCCAGACCTGTCTCCCGGCAGTGTCTGCACACAGCCAACAGACATCAAGTGCCCTCTGCAGCAGGGATGGGGCGCCAGGATCAGAGCAGGGCCCTCCGGGAGGGGCATGGGGAGCTGGCCCAGGCTGAGCCCCTGCCTGGGGGACAGCAGGCTGCCCCCGGGGCCCTCACTGGGTCTGATGGCTGAGAAGACTCTGAAAGCAGCTCCCTGCTTCCCTGTTAAAATGCCAACCTGGTATTTATTTGTTTTCTCCCAGACAGATGCCAATTATAGGGGGCTGGGGAAAGAGACGATGGCCCGGATCTGATTGTCAGTGGCTGCTGAACAAGGGGCCTGTGTGGCATGGTTAATGAAAAGGCCACTGTGTTTTTATGGCATCTATTTGATTTTAGAGTGTCCTTTATAAAAGCAATTCGACCAGCAGGATTAACTGCTTCTGGGCTTTCTCTTCTGCCTGCCGCTCTGTGGGTGTCCTGCTGGCCTCTGTCCCCAGCAGGTTCCCATCCAGGCCTCCAGGGCCACCCGGAGAAGCACAGGCCTGTAAGGTGACAATGTCAGGGGCTCCGGGACATGTCTCCAGGGCCCCGTCCCTGCTGTCCCCAGTACCACAGCCCTTCAGGCCAGCCTGCCCCCTCATCTGGCCACCTGCATCTCTCTGTTGTTCGTGACTCTGGGAAGGTTCTTTCCTCCCAAGAATCTTCTAGAAGTGGGTAGGGCAGGTTTAGGTTGCTTGACGCCAAGTGGCGTCAGCTCCCAGGGTGTGCACAACAAGGAATGCACCACCCATGAGGGTGCAATTTACCTTCGAATTCTCACAATCCAGCCTTTAAATTGTGTGGAATGTGAATTATACCTACGAAAACCTGCTACACGTATTTTAAATATCTAATGAAGTGATACTCTTAAAAGACTTGGTATCGTTTGCATCAGTTCAAGTTCAAATTCCTTACATGGAACATCAGGGTTTCACTGGGCTTGGGGCCTTTCTGTCTCCCCAGTTTATCTCCTCTCACTGTGTCCCACCTGTCCCACCTTGGCTCCCCCCTGCACCTCAACACACCCTTCATGTCTATTCCAGCCCTCCCTACTATTCCCTTCCTGTTTATGGAGGGCACCCGACATTCCCCAGCAATTGCCTCTTCATTTTCCAAGACTTTGGGCATGACTTTGGACATGACTCCACCTCTCTGTGCCTCCCCTAGGTAACGTGCAGGGCGGTTACTCCACTAGATGGTCACTGGGAGCGGCTGGGCTGGTGGAAGCAGCGGAGGAGGAAGAACCGCCCCTGCCTCACAATCAGAAGCACCTCTGCTCCTTTCTCTGTGCAGGGGGAGAGCGGGAAAGAATCAGGAGAAAGCCTGTGCTGTCACAAAGGCTGGGAAAAGCTGTCCCATGTGTCCCAAGCCATGGAGCTTGTCTGCTGGGGAAACCGGGAAGGTTAAGGCTGGAGTGAGCCTGCTGTGGAAGGCCAGTGGGCAGGGTGGGCAAGGCAGCAGGTGGGGAATGGGCATACTGAATTCCCCTGACCACTAGGACAAGGCTTTGGGGGGCCACAGAAGTTCCCTGGGAAGACGGGGACACTCACAGAGCCCTCCCTCCTCCTTCTAAAGGGCTTCAGAATGGCAATGCCTCTTGCTCCTCAGGCTCTGTGTCTGTGCATTGATTCTTCATACCCTTCTGGAATGTTCTATGTATAGTCCATTAGCCAGAAGAGACCACGGCAGGATGGAGCCGTGCTCACATCTGTGTCCCCAGGGACACGGAGAAGAGCCAGCCTGCGCTTGCCATGTGTCCCTTCTCCTCTGACGAAGGGGACAGCCAGGCCCAGCCCGAGGCAGCGGGTGTGGAATGTGGAGCCCAGGCCTTGGGGCGGCCACCCCTGCACCCAGAAGTTCTGAAGTATGCAGGGTCCTCAGCTTCTTCCCAAAGGTCCTGAGGCGGCAGTTGTGGCCGTGGTGACCTTGGCCTGGGATGACCTCACGGTGGACCATGGGGGAACCAGGTCTTTGTTCTTTAAGTGGCCAAGCTCTACACTTCCAGGCAGAGGAGAAGGGGAAGCAGACACCTACCTGCTGTGCAGTGAGCACCCACTGTGTACCACAGACTACGTCAGAGCTACATGAAATGGTCACACAGGTGATCTCATTTGGTTCCCATAAAAACTCTAGTAGTAGTACTTTACTGTCCTGATTTCCCGGATGGCAAAACCAAGGCTCAGAGTAAGTGGTAAAACAGGGACTTTTCAAACTCAGGTCTTTGTGACTCCAAATACCACAGGCTTTTCCCACCACTGACATCACCCCACACTGAGTTCTACTCCACAGTGTTCTAGCAATTTCCAGCAATGCACATTCAGTC
Organism: Oryctolagus cuniculus; assembly: GCF_964237555.1. NCBI lineage: Eukaryota > Metazoa > Chordata > Mammalia > Lagomorpha > Leporidae > Oryctolagus > Oryctolagus cuniculus. The sequence goes on from NC_091432.1 coordinate 70,284,482, forward strand.
TTCCCCAGTCACTTCCTGGGAGCCACTGGTTTGGGCCAGGCTTTGGCAGGTGTACTGGGGACAGGTAAATAAGCCACCATCCTGTTTCTCCAGTGCCACAGGCTACTCAGAAGAGAGAGGTGTGAGCCTTAATTTCAGTAGGGAGAGGCATATTCTAGGCAAGAAGGCAAGGCCAGAACTTTGAAGAGGAAACCCACATTTATTGAGCACCTACTGTATTCCAGGCACTTTCTGAAAGTTTTATACAAGATGCCTGTAACAACCCCTTGGCTACATTCTATTATTATTATTATTACTACTACTATTATTTTGACAGGCAGAGTGGATAGTGAGAGACAGAGACAGAGAGAAAGGTCTTCCTTTTGCCATTGGTTCACCCTCCAATGGCCGCCACAGCTGACGTGCTGTGGCCGGTGCACCGTGCTGATCCGAAGACAGGAGCCAGGTAATTATCCTGGTCTCCCATGGGGTGCAGGGCTCAAGCACTTGGGCCATCCTCCACTGCATTCCTGGGCCACAGCAGAGAGCTGGCCTGGAAGGGCGGCAACCGGGACAGAATCCGGCGCCCCAACCAGGACTAGAACCTGGTGTGCCGGCGCCACTAGGTGGAGGATTAGCCTATTGAGCCACGGCGCCGGCCAACATTCTATTATTTTTATTTCCAATGTCACATACAGAGGGATTTGAGCCTCTTACCGATGAGGTCCTTTGCCCACGATGACACAGTTCTCTGAGGGACAAGGCAGGGCCAAGTGGGCAAAAGATGTTGGAAGCAAAGACGTTGCTAGACTTCACCGCTCTACTATGCGAGGGGTGTTTAGAAAGTTCTCGAGAAGTGTGCATTCCAAATACACTGTGCATGCATTTCAAGGTTTGTTTGCACCCAAGAAACCTGACCTTCTAATTCCATCTCAATGAGCTTTTTGGAGTGCCCTTATAGAGATTCAGGAACGGGTGGCTTTCTGGATGCAGTCCCTGGCCCCTTTGTCTCAAGATTCCTATAAAACAGAGGGTAACTAATTGGAGATGTGTAAAAGACCTTGGCTGCTGTGCTCCCATAGCAAGCCACGCTCTCACCTCAGCCTGCCATGAGCAGTGCAATGCTGCACACGTCAGCATGGCTGCCTCCCATTCCCTCGGACTCTTTGTCTCCTTCCCACCCTACGAGATCCAGCTCAGAAACAGCTCTCCCAGGGGGCTTCCAGCAGGGACAAGGGACCACCTCATCTCTAGTTTTCTTAAAGATTTATTTATTTGTTTGAAAGGAAGAATTGCAGACACACAGAGAGGTCCTCCATCCCCTGGTTTACTCCCTAAATGGCTGCGTTGGTTGAAACTGGGCCAATATGAAGCCAGGAGCCAGGAGCTTCTTCTAGGTCTTCCACACAGGTGCAGGGGCCCAAGCACTTGGGCCATCTTCTACTGCTTTCCCAGGCCACCAGCAGGGAACTGGATCAGAAATGGTACAGCCAGGACCTCGAACTGGCACTCACATGGGATGCCGGCACCACAGGTGGAGACTCAACATAGCACGCCACATTGCCAGCCCCCTCCTTTTCTCTAAACTCCCTTAGCAGATCTCAAATGTAGGGGCTCAAACTATTGCAGTATTTATAAAGTGCTGTGCATAATGATTTCTTTTAATCTCACCTTGTCCTTCCCACTCCTGCACGAAGCAAGTGTCAGCATCATGGGGAAGAGAAAATTGGTCATACAGAAATGTCACAATGTCCCAAGGTCACCCAACTCCTCAGCACCAGAGTGAGGGTTGATTTGCCTGATTCTCAAGTCCACACTCTCAATTCACTATGCCTGGTATGGTGTCTCCTGGGATCTGTCCAGCCATGGACAGACAGTGCACTCCTTGAAGGCAGGGAGGAGGTTAGCTCTGCACCTGCTCAGCCCTGTGTTGCCCTTGGCCTACGTAATTGCTTACTAAGATGTTAGCAAATAAATGAATATTTTAGCTGTTCCTGTATCCTCCCTCAGTGTTCAGCAGTGTGCTGTATATACTCTAGGTAATTAGTGAATTATGTTTTTCTTTTCTAAAATCTAACACAAATATTTTATTATCAGCTATACTTAGCATTAGTGATTTCGTGCCCCACACATCCTCAAACATGAAATGCAAGACCATGCTTATTCTTGCTAACATTCCATGGCTTTTCCAACTTGATAACTACAATCCTGGTTACCTCTAAACCAAGGTAGAAAGTGAATTTCAGTCTATTCTGAATTTCATTATCAGCCTCCTCTGTAGCATGTAGATGGCTCCAGAGCCCCAGATTTGCGGAGCGGCACAGGGATCGGAACAGTGAGACTTTCAGTATCACATCTGGAAGGCCCTGCTTTTGCTCTTACCAGCTTATTAACTCAATTTTATCTGGATAATCACGCTATACCTTGGTTTCTTCAAAAGAAGAAATTCCTGGGTTCCGGCTGAAGTCCTGATAGACTGTGGGTCAGGAGAGAGGACCTCTGAGGCTCTTCTAGGGAAGGATTTTTGCCGTGTGAAGATGAGTAAGCTTCTTAGCTACAACTCCACACGTGGCACAATGCATTCCAGTGCCATGCAATAGTCCTGTGGTCACTCCTATCCTTTATAGCATTAGGGATGGGGCTTCCTCTTGGATGTGTACATCACTACCTGCAGTACAGAGCAGGATGGAGAATTAATGACAGCCTTCCAATGCAAAATATTAAGGATACTTTTCAGGTACTATGGAACAATTCTTACTATAAAGGAGTGTGTCTCTGTCTCACAGCCAGAAGAGATGCTCCAAAGAGATGCACCCTGGGAAGGACCAGCCTGGCCAAGTCACTCTCACGTAAGTGTATGACATATGGATGGGGAACAGCCAGCCCCTGAGCTGCCGAAGGCCTGTGGAACCATTTGGTCTGGCCCTGCCAAGGCAACAGCACGTGGACTGAAACTCCAATGACTCGATAGCAGGCTGATTTCTAAGCTCATCATTTTGCATGGTCGGCAAATGACACTATACATATCCAAATGGCCCTTGGTGGGAAAAAAAGTTCCCCACCCAGAAAGTTACAATGGCAACCCAAAGAAGAACTGAAAACGTGCTTTATATGGACCCCTATTTGCCTGTGCATCCTGGGAAGAGGCGCTGCCCCAGCAGGAAGTGCTGCCCTAACAGGAAGGCCGCTGAGCCTGTGCAAAGCAAACACATAACTTCAGAGCAGTTTAAGCTCATACTATTTGGGGGCATGGAAGCCACCTCCAAAGAACTCAATACAAAGGCAGTTGAATGTTCCACAAAGCAGGGCAGGGCCTGGGGGAGGGTTTTACTTTTTGCTTTTTTAATTAAGATTTATTTATTTGAAAGGCACAAGGGTGACAGAGAGAAAGGAAGGGGTGACGAATTAGAGAGGAGGGAGAGAGAGAGAGGGAAGGAGGGTGCTATCTTCCATCTGCTGGCTGACTCCCCAAAGGGCTCAACAGCTGGGGTCAGGCCAGGCTAAAGCCAGGAACCAGAAACTCCATGTAGGTCTCCCACGTGGGTAGCAGGGACCCAAGCCATCTTCCGTTGCCCTCCCAGGTGCATTAGCAGGGAACTGAATCAGAAGTGGAGCAGCTGGGACTCGAACTGTCCCTCTGAGAGGGGATGCTGGCGTCCCAGGCAGTGGTTTAACCCACTGTGCCACCATGCCTACCCCAGGGCTTTGCTGTTTCCTGCAAGCCCTTCCGCTTTGTTTTACCTTGTCATCCTCTATAAGGACGGCCTTGATTTTAGAAAACAAAAACAAAAAGTCCTGCTTTTGCTTTCCCTGCTCCCCCAGAAGACGCCGTTCCCCGGGGCACCTGGCATCACCCCTGTGTGTCGGCACAGCTCCCCCTCAAGCCTGTACCTCCTCATGAACGCGACGGAGCCTGCGGAGGCTGGGCTGAGTCGCACGTTGCTGAGCAGGCGGCGGCCGAGGGAACCATCTTTCTCATGGCGGGGAACGTTCAGCAGCGCCTAGTGGTTTCTGATAACAGTTTTGATCTAAACAATCCCCGAGGAAGCTGGGCAATGGCCAGGCCTGCTCGATCACTCACGGGGGAGAAGTGACTGGCTTTTACTTGGTTGCAAACTGGGACCTGGGATAGCTGCTGAGGAGGAAAGCCAGTGCTAGGGATGGTGTGGGAAGTGGAGGTCGGTGCTAAGCAGGTGTCTGTGGTGTGAGCTGCACAGCCTCTCCAAGGCTGGCGGCCAGAGCTGGGAGCAGAGAGTGCAGACCCAGACCTGGGCTCTGCTGGTGCCTCTGGCAAGACTGTGCTGTGGGCTCTGACCACATTGGGCAGGTGACCCTTGTCAAGGGTCTCCTTTCTTAGTCTGTTTCCTTACTTGTCCCATGAATTAAAAAAAAAATGAAAAAAATAAATAAAACAACCCTTACTTCTAGAATTATTTGGGGAATTAGAGGAATCAGTGCAGCAGAATGTCCCAGGCTTGCACAGCTTCCTAATCTATCTCCCCAGGTTCTGCCCTTCTGTGGCTTCCGGTTTCCTGAGGGATTAAGTTCCCACGTAAAATGAGCCACCAAAGTAGGCCATGTACATGTTTTTAACTTATTGTGTAGCCGTGTGAACAAAGCAGAAAAGGAACACGTGACCTTAATCTTCATAATACCTCACACTGGTTTCATTTGTAATTTTCAATAGAATAAATTTGACATAATTAGCATGGAAGCTTGTCAGTGGAGTATCTCACATTCTCTTTTTGCCCCTACTAAGTATTTTACAGCCGCAGTGCTGGTGTTGTAGAGGGGTCGCACCCCAGAGCTGTAGGTGGCTGTTGGCTCCCACAAGGGAAGGTACACATCTTGATCTTTCTTGCTTCTCCCACCAGCCCGTTCACACTGACCCTTCTCACATGCTCTCCCTCTCCCGGGAGCATGCACCCCGCACCCCAACCCACTTTGCTGGGCTGGATTTCTAACTAGAGGCTGCTTCCCCCGAGGGTTCCCCTGGCTTCGATTAAGGGCTCCACATGGCCCCACAGCATTCTGCAGAGTTCTGTTGAAGATACGTTAACTGGCCTGTGTTGCCGGAACTTCTTGCCCTTTAACTTTGTGTTATCAGTGAACTTCCACTGCCTGGAATATGCCTCGTACACAACAGGTGCACAATAAAAGTACATTACTTCACTTGCTAGAATGAAGCAACCTTCAGGCCCCCGTCTATGTCTGCTCATGGATGGGCCTCAGAAGCAGAGAAAGCAGCCTACCCTTTGGGGTCAGGCTGACTTCGGCTCAAGTCCTGATCCCACAACTTAATAAATCAGTGTCCCAGCCAAGTCCCTTCAGCACCCACCGCCCCAGCTTCCCCTTATGTAAAATGGGGCTCTCCATCCATGCCACACACATTAGTTGTACCAGCGGTCTAGAGTTATCTGAAAGGTGGCTAAGCACTTAACACCCACTTTCAAAACTAAATAGAAGGTGCCGTTAACTGCACCTGTGTACATCATAAACCATATCCTTCTTTTATGAGTCACTGGAGAAAAGGGAGGGGGGAACTCCTCAAACAATGCTGGTTACATTATGAAATTCCTTTAGCTGCACGAAGCATCCCAACGTGAGATGGCAAAATGTTAAATTACTCATTTTTTTTTTGACAGGTAGAGTTATAGACAGTGAGAGAGACAGACAGAGAGAAAGGTCTTCCTTCCGTTGGTTCATTCCCCAAATGGCCACTCCGGCCAGCACTGCACCAATCTGAAGCCAGGAGCCAGGTGCTTCTTCCTGGTCTCCCATGTGGGTGCAAGGGCCCAAGCACTTGGGCCATCCTCCACGGCCCTCCTGGGCCACAGTAGAGAGCTGGACTGGAAGAGGAGCAGCCAGGACTAGAACCTGGTGCCCATATGGGATGCCAGCGCCACAGGCGGAGGATTAGCCAAGTGAGCCATGGCGCCGGCCCCTAAATTACTCATCTTAAAGTGATAAAGGACGCTCTTCCTTGCCCCTGGAGAGTCACTGGGCAGAATCGGCAGATAGTGGGTGCTAACCTCTGACCTGTGTGCAATGATATGGAGGTCATGAGACCTGGGCTTCTGGAGCAGTTCTGGAAATGGAAGGAAAGGCGTGGCTGTGGACCGAGTCCCCACTCCGGGCCAGCTCTTCTTATGCTATTTTAATCACCTCCCCAAACACTCTTATTTGGGACACTGCTCATCCTCAGGAGGCAGAAGTGGCACTCTGGGAATTTCAGCCACCCAGCTAGCACAACAAAACAGGCCTGGGACTCAGGCCTGGGCCTCCGGACCTGGGACATGCACAACCCCACTGACTCGGCCAGGACAAGCAGCTTCCCTGCGCTGAAGCTGCCCGGCCACTCTGCAGCCCACCAGCTGCATGGTTAATGCACCACAAATGCCCACATCCCTTCACCAAGTCGGGATCAACCATGAAGCGGGGTGCGGGGCTCACAGAGCTCTGTGTGACCCAATATCCAGTGCAAGGGAAGACTGGCATCTTCCTCCTTGGCACTGGCCACCTTCACCCTCTGCAGGGCACCCACTGTGAGAGAGAAACCAGCAGGGGATGGTAAACATGAGGGGTGGGGAGTGTTAGGCAAGGGGCCCCCAGATGGGGGCCATTGTCCATGCCTGAAAGTTATAGGTCAAATGTGCACAAGTGCTTCTAAAAAAATGCATGGGATGTGGAATCAGAAGACATGATTTTTAAGGGTAGGCATTGTGGCACAACAGATTGAGTCGCAGCCTGTGACACTGGCCTCCCATAGGAGTGCCGGTTTGAGTCCTGGCTACTCCACTTCCAATCCAGCTTCCTGCTAATGCACCTGGGAAAGCAGTGGAAGATGGTCCACTTGGACCCCTGACACCCATGTGGAGACCCAGATGATGATCCTGGCTTCAGCATGGCCCAGTCCTGGCCATTGTGACCATTTGGGGAAGTGAACCAGAGAATGGAAAACTGCTTGCTCTACCTATCTATCTATCTATCTATCTCTGTCACCTTCCTGCCTTTCAAATAAATACTTTTTTTTAAAAAAAAGGTTCATTTTGGTGCAAAAAAGATTGAAATCCATGCAGACAAGGGGTCTTCCACAGGCTCATGGAAAATGCATAGCATGAAAAAACCATGCATGGAATTCAAAATCCTTTGTACAAAAATAAACTTTCTCCCTTCCATTTTTTCCCATGATTGTTTGAAGCCACTCACAAACACTGGAAGGGCAGCGGGGATGGCGGGCAGAAGGGACCGCATGGGTTTCCAAAGCCAGGTGGAGCGGGTTTGCGAGGGTCATCAGCCTTTCTGCTTGCTCAGGTTGGGTAAGGCCAGTAGACAAATGCTGGTTCTGCAGCGAATTAAGACACAGGGGTTTCACGCCTTAATTCAGGGTCTTAGCAGGCTCAGCCTCGTCCCATGGAGTCAACTAAACGAGGTGGCTGTGCTGCTCATCTTGTGCCTGATGGGAAACTCCGCAGCACTCCACTTGCTTGAAGTAGCTCCCTTCAGCCCCTCGCTATTTTTCCAGACACAATCTCTGCCAATCAGGTAAGACAGGGGCCAGTGCGGTGCAGCGGAAGGCAGGATCTACCAGGCCCCCTCCTCCTCCCTCCCTCCCCTGGTGAAACCCCAGGCCTGGGCAGCAGAGAGATTCAAGATCACGAAGCTGGCGCTTCCAGCCATGGGCTGGCGGTTCCGCGGAGGACTGGGGGGAAAAGCAGCCTCTACCCATATGAGAGGCAGCGCACTGTCGTGGGAAGGTGGCGGGTATGGGTCACGGCGGGACCTCCGTATCCGTGGGGGGCCACGGCCACAGACCCAGCCAACCAGACTGAGACACGTAACCAGGCCTGCGATGGCTGTCGGCTGTGCCTGTACTGCTCACGCACAGATTGGGTTTGGGGTTTTATTTTGGTCACTATTTCTACACAACACAGCGCAACGACTGACACAGTATTTGGCATGACAGGCCATCTAGAGGGGACTGACGGTCCACAGCGGGATGTGTGTCCGTTAGATGCAAATCCTGTGTGTTCTCTAGGACTTGAGTGTCTGCTGTGAGTTTCCGGACCCTCGCCCTCCTAGAGCACACTTCCTGAGCTCTGCAGGCACCGCTGCGTGTCCATCTCCACTCGGCTGTGAAACGCCCTTCCCTGTAGTTCAACTTCGAGGTCCATTCTAGGCCTCACTGTTCACTTGCCAGGTGACCTTGGCCTACAGACCTCTCTCTGGGCCTCAGTTTCCTGCAGGGAGCTGGTGGGGCCCAGCAGCCCCGACACTGTGCTCAGGCGAGTCCTGAGGCCACTTCTTCCTCCTCTTCCTCACTGTGTGCAGAACAGCTCTGCTCTTCTGCCGTTTCTACACTGTGGGTCCTGTACGATTTCCTCTGAAGGTCAGGAAAAGTCTGAACTCCACCGGACTGAATACTCTCCTCCAGTCCTTCCAGCCCTGGCACGGTCTGAGGCCAAAAGTCAGAGTCACTGTCTGCTGTCAGTGACAAACAACCCCACAGACGTCTCCAGGGGCTCCATATGGGGGTGGCGTGTCTGCTGTTCATTCTTCAACACTTTTCCTGCTATCTCCACTCCCCACACACAGGCCATGGGCATGCATCTCCCCTGGATAGTCTGGCTGCCATCAGCTTATTTAAGTGCCCAAGGTGTCTGCAGGCCAAGTGGGGCAGGTGCACCTATCATTCAGTGGGCAGACCCTGCGGCCCGCAGCCTGCACCAACCAGGCAGGTGCCCATGCCCTCGGCTGCCCAGTGTTCCTGCTGGTCCTGACTCTGTCCCCAGGCCTTCCCTGAGCTGTGTCTATCCATCTACGCTGCAAGAAGGAAGATAGAAAATGCAGTCTAGTAGCCATTTGGGGACCATGACGTGATGCCAGGAAAACATGCACCGAGAAGGCTGTGGACTTGAAGTTCAAGTTCCTGTTACTGTCTTGGGTGGAACTTCCAGACCCAGCACCAGAGCTGCAGACGCAGGCTGAGGGCAATTAGGAGTCGAGCTGGGAAGTGGGTAATCCTTGGCATCCCAGACACATGGGCCTTCCGGTCCAGCCTGGGACTCCAGCAGAGGGGCAAATGAGAAGACCACTGGGTGACGAATAAACCAAAGGCAGTTTCTACTTGTCCTCGGACCACATGGGTTTTCTGTGGGGGAGGGGAGGGCACACAGGCTTCTCCCATCGCAGCTTCATGATCCATCCGAGCAGACAATGAGCTGTGAAGCTGCAATGGGCCCCGGAGAACAGCTCCGTCCCTCCCTCCCTTTAAGGGGTGGGGAAGCTGAGCCCTAGAAGTGAGAAAGCTCCTTGCTGGGAACCTGCTCACCCCAGGAGCAGGATGGAGACCGGAACTCAGGGTCTCAGATATCCCTGTCATCCGGTCTCAGATTCTCAGACCATTTGCTGGGGCCTTCCCCGGGGGCAGCACGTTGTGGTGAGAGGAGGGGTTGCAGGGACAGTGTCCATGTGTGGGAGTTATGTCAGGGCTGCCATGTGCGGCTGCTCAGGCTGCGCCCCACACAATAGCAAGCAGGACCTGGAGGCCACAGTCTGCTTCCAGCCTGGTGCCTGCACAGGGCCCTGTCAGCTGGGGGAAGGAGATCCATCTAATTTGCACAGGAGGGCCTCCCAGTGTGCACAGGGAGGACAAGGCCCCGAAACGGGTTTCTCAAGCCGAGAAGCGGAGGACAGATGCTGTGCACGGGATGAGACGGTGCAGAGGGCCCCTGTCAGGGACACACCAGGCCAGCAGATTCTGGATTTTTCTCCTGGCCTTGCCTCACTGCCCCATGACACCTGTACTCCCCTTCCACCTCCATCCCAGGTATTGCGCGAAGACCAGTCCAGAAGCATCGCTCCCTGGACTCTACCATAGGGTAGAAAGTTACAGAGCCTGCTCCTTTGGCTGTCCCCATCCTGGTCCCATGGCCCTGGGATCTCTATGGGGGCCCACGGGGACACCTGGCACTCCTGAATTCCTTGCTGCTTTGGGCGTACGCTCTGCAGCTCCCTCCCTCCCCCCACCAGGGGCTTTCCTGCCCTGCTCCCTCACTTCCCAGGAAGACAGGCAGTCATCCAGCAGTGAGGAAGGGAGTCCCGACCCCAGCCCCTGGCAGCCACCCCTCCCTCTGTCCTCAGGAAAGAGCTGAAGACACAGATTCTAAATATAGGTGCAGCCCGTCCTTCTGCCCGGCTAATCTTAGCCCTTTTGTGGAAGCCACTGACAGCAGTATTCCCTTTTTTTGGCTGTGCTGGTGGGAATTTTGCTTACAGTAAGGCAGGCTGAGCCAGCAAAGACCAGGGAACACATGGAACCAAGTCCAGAGAGAGCGCCCCCCACCCACCGGGGCTGGGGCAGGTGATTTATGAGAGTCCTGTTCAGAGGCAAGATTTACAATTCTGTGAACAGGAGGTCTGGGACTTGGAGTGGGGTGGAGGCTGGCGGCTCTGGCTAATTGAATTTGTCAGCTTCCAGATGGAGGGGAGCCCTACTGTTTGTTGATCATTTCCTCTGAGCCGGATAGGACCCAGGAATTCATTGAATCTTTACAACAGCCCTTTGAGAAGGGTGGATTATTACCCCCACTTCACAGATGGGAAGACTGAGGCTTGAAGGAGTGATGGTAACTTGCCCTACAAATAACCAGTCAACACAAAGACAGGATTTGAAATCAGGTCTCTGTGACTCCAAAGCCTCGGCTGTGTATCCTGCTGCCAGGTCCGTGTAAGCCAACACCTGCGGAAGAATCCTTGGAACATGCCTGAGTACGCTACTTCTGCACAGTCCAAAGGGAAAGAGGAGCAAAGTGCGACTTTGAAGTCAAGGAGACTCAAACGTGAGGCCCCTGCCGCTGCCAGGTGAACATGGCGCAACCCAGACTGTTTGAGCCTTGCTTTTTCCATCTGGAAAACTGGGGTACAGGTCAAGGAGCCCCAAAGGTGCTTCAGCCCTGACTCTTGGAGTGTGCCTGGGTCTCTGAGGGGCTCCTCTGGTTTGACAGGCAGTGCCCAGCATCCCGGCCCAGACAGCAAACGGAATCTGTTCTGCTCAGGAGGCCCCCAAGGCAGCCTGCCTGCAGAGGTCTCAGCCCCTGCCTTGCAACAACGCCTCTCTACAAAGCAAAAGGGAACAAAAAAAGCTAATTCTGCCTGAGGCCGCGTGGAGCCAACGCCGGCCTCCTGGCTCCTCTCCTGCATTTCAAGAAGAAAGCGGACTGGGGAGAGTGACCAGCAGCATGCACAGGAAACCACAGGTATTGATTTCATTCCACTGCTGATTTGCCTAGCGTGTTCCAACAAGGATTCAAGGCAGGCGGACTTAGGAGCCGGGAACACTAAGAGGTCAGCCACACCATTCCCGGAGATAGGTACAGAGCTAATGGAGAGGGCTGAGCAGTCTAGAACACCCGCATATAAACTATGCCACCCAGGAAAAGGAGCCTGGCCAGGCCCAGTGACTGATGCCGGGGCATCTCAGAAAGCTGCCCTTCCGGGCTGTCCATCTTGCCACCAGCATGGGCACTGACCACTCAGCACCACGGCCAGGGCCTGCTTGCTGCAGGGAAGTGGGTGGGAGCCCCAGAGCCTGTCTTAGAAGGGTTCCTTCCCACACCGCGGGTCTCAGAGGAGCCTTCCCACCAAAGCAGCAGCCAAATCCCAGCCGCTTCAGCTTTGCTGTACTTCACTGACGTGAAACTGCTCTTGGAAGTTCTTTTCCAGGAACTTTCCCCAGATCTTGTCTGCAAGGAAGGGGGGAGGGGGTCCCGTGCATGAGCTGCTCAAGTGGCCCCGACAATTCTCTGAGGATCTCGCCGAGCCTGCAGCTCCAGAGTGACGCTGGGGACGTGTGTGTGTGCACAAGTGACAGGCGAGCGCGGCGACACTGTCACCATCGGGAAATCACAAACAGCAGGATGGCTTTCAAGGTGAGGCACGGGCTCTGCATCCACCAGAAACCAACAGAGCCTGAAGGGAGATCTCACAGGCACGCGCAAATGTGCACATTCAGACAAGCACAGGGGACACACGGGACATGCGCATCCCAGCCCAGACACACACATGCTCAGGGTAGGCACATCTACATGCATCTACACCTGCTTGCCTAGCCGCCACGTCCCAAACTCAGAGGCACACACCTGTGGCTTTGTCACTGGGACCAGAGAGGACAGTGCCTTTAAGTCAGAAGTCCACTCTGTGAGGGCCTCTCACACTCCACACCAGTTCTGGAGGTTTCCAGCGTGATGACCTCAAGAGAACTCCCTGAGGTGTCACTGCTTCCGGGTCACCTTCTGCCCCAGAGGTCAGGGAGCCAGGGATGAGTGACACCGCCCTCATGGAGTTTCCCATCCTACGAGAGGAGGGGCCCACGTAGTATGTTAAGGAGAAAGGCAGGCAGGCAGGGAGACACAGCGTACACTTCCTCAGGGTCAAGGCCGCCTTCTTTACTGCTGGGTCCCTAGAGCCCAGGAGGATGGGAGCATCCCATAGTGCTTCACAGAAGACAATCCATGAATGAATTCAGAGCTACTCCAAGCCAACCGTACCTTGTCTCTCTGTCTTGCCTCCCTGTAACCTATAGGACCATGGTCCTTACAGCTCGACCTCCAGGGCCCTTCTCAGCCAGGCCAGAGCCTATCCTCCCACCGCCCGTCCCGCCTACCTTCCCCACCCCCACCCCCTCCTGTTCCTCTGAGCTTCTCCCCATTTCTCCAGGCTGCAGGGCCTCCCAGGTCTCCCAGGCTCTGTGCAAACTTCTGCTCTGCCTGGAGAGTCCTCTGTGGGGGCAGCTCTCCTCTTTCAAGGCACACATCAAATACCCCTTTGCTATGGTTTGACTCTGGTTGGAACTTCACTCACAATGCAACAGTACTCAAAGGTGTGGTCATGGAGCTGAGTGTGTGTAGGGGGTGGGGCAGGAGAGCTCCACCCTGGTTCATGGATTTGTGCCTTATCAAAGGGCTGCAGGGAGCCAGCAAGGTGGCCCTTTGTGGCCCTTTGTGGCCCATCTACCCCTTGCAGAGTGTGAGGACACAGCCTTCCTCCCCAGTGGCACCATCCTGGAATAATAGCAGCCCCACAGGGCCCAGCCTGCTGATGGAACCTCATCTTGACCTTCTCAGCCTGCAAGACAGTCAGAGAAGAATCACTGCTGTTTGTAAGTGACCCAGTCTTGGGTGTTCTGCCCCAGTAGCACTAACAGGCAGGGGGACCCCTTGTCTTCTGTAGCGTTTGGGGCTCCTCCCCTCCATCTCCCAAGTCAGAATTCACTGTAGCCTTGGAAGGGCCCCCACAGCTCTCCTCCCACCCTCTGGGAGGGGTCCCCCACAACGGGCAGCCCCAGGGGGCAGCCACATCTCACACACCCCAGAGCTGGCCATCAGTAAGTGGTGCTATTGGGAGACCCTGCCAGGCAAGTGCCACAGCAGCAGGGCCTGGCTCTGGGCTCTGTGTCCCTTCGCTTGCCCCTCCTATGTGGGTGGAAACAGAGGAGGCAGAGGGCAGCACGCACAGGAAGCAGACTGGGGCACAGACCGTACTAAATACACCTGCTCCTAGGGCTGCAGTGGTCATGCCCACCCGCCCACCCCAGGACACCAGCAAAGGTGTGATACCTGCCTCTCCACATCCCTGACCTGGCCTATGGCTCCCGCAGCCTCCTGTCCCATTTTACCTTCCCAAAGCTCTCTTCTCAGGGGGCCCCTGAGTATGAAACATCATTAAGGTCACATCTCTCCCAGGTGCAGCTTTCTAAGTCCCAGCTGCACAAGACACCGTGTTACCTCTTGGCGGGAGAAATCTGGGGCAGCCGGGTTGGGTTAGTGGAAACGCGAGCCATGGGCACTGCCTGCTCCCCTGGGGAAGCCCCGAATGGATTAATGCTTCTCGACCCACTCAGCAAAATAAGTATCTAAAATGAGATGATTGAAAACCTTTTGCCTTTATTGATTGATTTAGATTTTGGAAAGGTCACAGTTGATTCTCTTTGCTACTGGACAGAAAGCTGGAACGAGTCAAGGGTTGAAAATTAGAAAGAAATTCAACTGCAGAAACATTTGGCAGCCTTGACACATTGAACTTGGCACTGGGCTCTGCTCGTGGAGATGAGGGCAGCAGGAAGGCAGTGCTTCCTGGTTCATATCCAGGTTCAAAGGCCGTTCCTCAGCACCTTCCCTGCTTGCAGATGGCACAGGGGGCACCATACTTATTCCACCCCCCAGCCCAGCAACCCCAAATGGGAAGGATTGTGATCATTTCTGAGATCAGAGGACAAAGTGGAGACTCAGAGATGGATGTATTTATTTCACTCACACACACAGAGTGGGGAGCTCCCATTTGTTGGTTCACTCCCCGAATGCTCACAAAAACTAGAATTGGGCAAGGCTAAAGTCAGGAGCCAGGAAGTTAATCCAGGTCTCCCCCTCTTCACTGGGTGGCAGGGACCCCACTCTTTGAGCCATCACCTGCTGCTTCCCAGAGCGTACATTAGCAGGAAACTGGAATCAAGAGTGCAACGGAGACTCCAAGATGGGATATGAGTATCCTAAGAGGCTTGTTCACCTGTTATGCCAAATGCCTGTCCTGAGTTAAATGTCTTTTTTAAAAAAATTTTATTTGACAGAGTTGTAGACAGTGAGAGAGAGAGAGACAGAGAGAAAGGCCTTCCTTCCATTGGTTCACCCCCCAAATGTCCGCTATGGCCAGAGCTATGCAGATCCGAAGCCAGGAGCCAGGTGCTTCCTCCTGGTCTCCCATGCGAGTGCAGGGGCCCAAGCACTTGGGCCATCTTCCACTGCCCTCCTGAGCCACAGCAGAGAGCTGGACTGGAAGAGGAGCAACTGGGACTAGAACCCGGTGCCCATATAGGATGCTGGGTGCCACAGGCAGAGGATTAACCAAGTGAGCCATAGCGCTGGCCCCAAGTTAAATGTCTTAAACAGCATCAAACAGCCAGTGGATGAACTGGGATTTGAACCCAGGTCTCTGTAGCTCCCAACATCAGTGGTATCACTTTCAGGACAGACTGGGGAATACCTTCAGTCCAGCTGGCATACCAAGTTATGAACATTGTTAGAGAATCACTCATTTATTGTCACACCAACCCTGGGAAGCAGGCATCAATGTTCCCATTTTATCAATGAGAAAAGTGAGGTTCAGAGTTATTGGTCCCAGCTTGGAAACAGTGGTCAAGATCAGAATTCAGGATTTTTGAGTCTGACCTGCTGAGCTGGGATGGCCCTTGTAGGATCATGGAAGGGAAGACAAGGTCCTTGGGGTAGGGCCTTTAACATCCCAGAATAAAGTTCAGACTCCTTCACACAACACAGAGCACAGGGGCCCTTTCAGTCTGCTTCCTGCGGTCCCTCCACATCGCCTTTCAGTGCTGCTCCTTTGAGTCCGTGTGGATGTCTCTGAATAAACAGATACCCGCTGCTGTCACTGGACTCCTGGTTCTGCAGTCTGCATGGCTCTGTCCCCAAGGCCCTCTCAGCAAAGATTCCGTGTAGTCCACATTTCCTCTGACATTGTCTATCCCTGATCTCTCTCTGCCTGCACAGCTCCAAGGCTGCCCTCTGTGCCCATGTTAGATATGATCAGGCTGGGTGGCAACTGTTTACCCCGAGTGCAACATCCCCACCCAGACTGGGAATTCCTATGGGGCAGCGACCAGACTGACTCCATTCTGTATGAGCAAGCCTGCCAGCAGTGCATGTGGCCTACGGAACAGCTGAAAGAAGGAACAAAGCGAGGGAGTGAGTGAGCGGCCACAGTCCAAGCCTCTCTCCATCAGCAGTGTCCAGGCACTGACAGCGTTATCTTACTGTAGTGAGACTATGGCGTTTCAGGGGCAAGGGTGCTTTGTGCTCCAAGTAATTTCAGCCAGGAATATTCCTTCCTCGTTTTTCCATGTTAAGAAGCAACGAAAACAAACACAAGACTCTTTGGTTAACCTCCTGGCTGCGGAGCTATTAATACTTATGGATATTTTGATTTGCTAAGAGGACAAGGATGGATTCCAGGGGAGATAATGGGGGTAAGCATTGGTCTTGTTCAGCATGTGGTCGAGAGGCCAATCTGTCATCCGTTTCGGAGCAAAGAGTTTTTGCTTCAAATGAGTATCCATCCAGGCATTTGTGCTAAAATAGTAAAAACTATAAAAAGGGTGAGAACTGTAATTGTTCTGTCCATCCTAGTCCCCGGGATTGAGAGCCTAGCCTGGCAAAATGGAAGGAAATAACTGCCTGGCCCACGGGTAAACTTTCAGACTTCAATCCAATGTCAAGCTCATAGTGGTCACGGATATTTTCTGATGCAAACACACAAAAAGGCACAATCATGAGCTGACATGAGTTTTGATCTCATGATGGCATTTTTAAGGTTTTCAAAAAAAGGGCAAGATGAACACAAATTTATGAAATACTGTTGCAAGAAGTAGAAGAGGAGGGAACCCTTCCCAACTCATCCCATGAGGCCAACATTATTCTGATACCAAAACCAGACTAAGATATCACAAGAGAAGAAAATTGCAGGCCAATAACCCTCATAAATATAGACACAAAAATTCTCAATGAAATACATTTGAATTGACTCCAACAACATATAAGAAGCCTCACACAGCATGACCAAGAGGGACTTATCAAAGAATGCAAGGTTGGTTTAACAATAGAGAATGATAATATACCACATTAGAGCAATAAATGACAGAAACCACCTGGTTATATTAATAGACACAGAACAAGAATTTGACAACATCCAACACTATTTCAAAACAAAATATACTCAACACACCATGATCAGAAGAATAAAGACCAACTTGATAAAGGGCCTGTATGAAAAATTTACGAGATAACGCTGTGCTTAATGGTGAAAGACTGAAGCTAACATCTTAAACCAGAAACAAAGCAAGGTCTCTGTTCTCATCACTCCTACTCAGTAACATCTCATTTGACATTGTTCATAGCCCTTGCCCTGATTCCTGCCAAACCATGTTTTTGTTTTTGTGTTTTTATTTTTGCTTTAATTTGTTGAACTCTTTATTTATAGTGGAGCATTAAGTCTTTGACTATAATGTAAATTAAACAAATACCATCTCGAAAACAACACACAAATATTAAGTTAAAAATCTCATCCTGGAGAGGCTGGCATTGTGGCATAGTGGGTTAAACTGCCACCTGCAACTCCAGCATCCCATACGGGCACTGGTTTGTGTTCCAGCTGCTCCACCTCCAATCCAACTCCCTACTAATGGCCTAGGAAAAGTAGCCGAAGATGACCCAAGTGTTTGGGACCCTGCACCTATTTGGGAGACCCAGATGAAGCTCCTGGCTTTGGATCAGCTCAGCTCCAGCTGTTGCGGCCATTTGGGGAGTGAATCAGCAGATGGAAGATCTCTCTTGGACTCTCCTTCTCTCTAACTTCCAAAATAAATAAATAAATCTTTAAAAAATACATCATACTTGAGATTCTAAGGGAAAGCAGTCAAGGAAAAGAAATAAAGACATTCATCGGGAGAAAGGAAGAAATAAAACTCTCTCTATTCATAGACTACTGACAGCATACATGAGGAGGCTTCAAAAAGTTCATGGAAATAGTACATAGTACCACTGGCACTGTGGCTCACTAGGCTAATCCTCCGCCTTGCGGCGCCAGCACACAGGGTTCTAGTCCCGGTCGGGGCGCCAGATTCTGTCCCGGTTGCCCCTATTCCAGGCCAGCTCTCTGCTGTGGCCAGGGAGTGCAGTGGAGGATGGCCCAAGTACTTGGGCCCTGCACCCCATGGGAGACCAGGAGAAGTACCTGGCTCCTGCCTTCGGATCAGCGCGGTGCGCCGGCCACAGCGCGCAGTGAACCAACAGCAAAAGGAAGACCTTTCTCTCTGTCTCTCTCTCTCACTGTCCACTCTGCCTGCCAAAAAAAAAAAAAAAAAAAAAAAAAAGAAAGAAAAAGAAAAAAGAAATAATACATAGTACCAAAACACCACACATGGATGTAAATTGTTCTGCATGAAAATAAACTTACCCTTTACATCCATTCTCCACAAACTGTTCCAAGTAACCTCACATATAGAAGAATCCACAAGATACAATTATGACTAATAAACAAGTTTCGCAAGGTTGCAGATCAATATACAAAGATCAACTGTACACTTACAGGCCAGCCAAGAACCTTCCAAAAATGCAATTAAAAAGCAATTATATTTATAATAGCATCATAAAAATAAAATAGTTAAGAATAATTATAATAAAAGAGTGCAAGACATATACTAGGTATCATAAAACATCACAGAAGGATATTAAAGAATCTTAAATAACAAAAACATTTTTTATGAAGCTACAGTAATCAGTACAGTGTGGTACTAGAATTAGTAAAGATATACTGATCAATAGCATAAAATTTACAGTTGGTTTTTGACAGTAGCACCAAGACAATTCAATGGTAAAAAAGAAGATCTTTTCAATAAATGAGGTTAGGGTAACTGGATCTCCATATGCCAGAAGAAATGAGATTAGACCAAAACCTCACACAGAATACAAAGATGAACCAAAAATGGATTATAGACATAAATGCAAGAAGTAAAATGAAAAAACACTCAGAAGACACAAGAATACATCTTCATGACTTTGGAGTAAGCAATGGTTTTGTAGCTGTGTCACCAAAAGCACAAGTGACAGGAGAAAAAAAATAGATAAGTAGACATCTTCAAAACCACAAACTTCTGCATATCAAAAAATGAAAAGGTAACTCACAAAATGGGATACAAGTTTGCCAGTTCTCTATCAGGTAAGTGAAATGTTGGCAGAATACTCATATATGAAGACTGCCATAACTTAATAATAGAAAGTCAGAACATCCAACTAAGATATGGGAAAAGAAGAGGCATCTCTCCAAAGAAAGTTTACTAACTGCCAATAAGTACATGTGAAGATGCAGCCATTAGGGAAAGCCAAACCAAAGCTCCAAGGGTGTCTAAAAGTGCTGGGAAAAAATGTGACAAATTTAGAAACCTTATAGAGTGCTGGTGGGAATATAAAATGGTACAATTAACACTGAAACTAGATTGGCAGTTCCAGAACATGTGAATCAGTTACTGCCTAGCCTAGCAATGTCATTCCTAGGTTTATTTTCAAAAGAACTGAAAACATGAGTCTACACAAAAATTTTGTATATGAATGTTCAACTCAGTATCATTAATAATAATCAAAGAGTGGAACCAGCCCAAATGCCACCCACTAATAAATGCAATCACAAAATGCGGGGGGTGTGTATGTGTCCGTGTGCATCTATGTGTGTATCACGAGTAAAATCCTGATTCATGCTATAAAGACAAAAGAAGCTTAAAGACATTACACTAAATGAAAGGAGCCAGACACAAAGGCAACATCTTGGATGATTCTATTTATATAAAATGCTCGGAAATGTCCACAGAGAGAGAAAGTGGATTAGTGGTTGCCAGGGGCTGGGGGACGCAGGGAAGGGAGTGACTACTAATGAGTGTGGGGTTTCTTTTGGGGGTGATGAAATGTTCCAAAATTAGATAGCGGTAAGGCTTGTGAATATGCTACAAGACCTGAACTGCATACTTTAAAAGAGTGAATTTTATAGCATGTGAATTATATTTCAATAATGCTGTTATAAAAAAAAAACAGATGCATGAAAAACACTATAGGGAATGTGGAGAAAATGGAAACAGCTGAGTTGCTGGAAGTGGTGAGACAGAAGGTGGTTTTCATTCTTTTTCCTATTGCTGTTGTCTTAAAACTGCTTTGTGGGATAACGATGTGGAAAGAAAAGAGAGAATGAGAGCCCAGTAGGGAAGATGAGCCTTAAAACTCGGGGGCAGGTGCCTCCCTTCTTTGGGCCTCAATTTCCTTTTTTCAGAAGCAGAAATAACACTGACCTTGACCTTCTCAAGTGACCACGAGGACTGTGTCTGCTTTACAGATCCACAGAAGAAGGTAGCAAGTTCCCAGAGGGCTCAAGTTCTTTCATCTCCATGTATTTATTCAAACAATTATGGGGCATCTGTTAGTCCCGGGGATGTAAGACTAGACCTTGTTGAACATACTGGAGTTCAGAGAGGAAGGCAGACACCTCGGTAACTACAACAGGGTCATCAGGAAGGGTGACACACAGAGCTTGTTGGGTAAGTATCTGCACAGACCAAATGCAACCCAGCCTTAGTGTTGGGAGCACCGGGGAGGCGGCCAGTGCAAGAAATGAAAATGCACAGCAGGGAAGCAGAAACCACACCCGCAACTCCTTACATTGGTTGTGTTTATCCTACTGCATGCTAGTATGTGTGTCATCATGTGCCGTTCTCAGAGAATGCCAGCAAGGAAAGTGCATGACCTAACTTTATAAAGGAAAAGAGAAAGTCTTGGAGAACTTGAGAGAGCGTGCTGGCTTCAGCAATCCAGCGCATGGGCCAGACCCCTTCTGCTTTGCCATAGCTGCCTCCTCTTTGGAGCACTCTTGGCCATGCCCATGAGGAAGGAAGATGGTGGGAAGGTGAAGGACCAGAAATGAGCAGGTGCCGTCTTCAAGCCACGCCTGCTGGGAGATACCAAGGATGTAATCTCCTCCCCTTGGGAAGCCAGATGGAGATCCCAGGGCCCATTCAGCCCTAGGTCACCCAACCAAGACTAAAGACTGCATTTCTTGAGGACATATTCATGTCCTGTAGGTCTCCCACATCCCTGTCTGAGTGTGGAGTTTCATTCAGGGGTGATGACATAACCTAAAATCAGACGGTGGCTTTGTTTATAAGTAGTCTAAAACCACCAGCTCCTCAATGTCTCCAGTGGTCATACCATATATTGGCAACATGATGGTATAACATAGGTGCTCTATAAGTCAGTCAGTGGTAGGGAAGGAAAACCTGGCCTCATCTATACAGCACCCACATTACCCTACTGCTTCCCCAACAAAGGGTACTTGAGGCCATACAATGTCTGCACTAACACTGAGCCAATGCAGAGAATCACAGAGGTCAGGTGACCTATCCAAGGTCACACAGAGAATCTGTAGCAGAGAAAAGAGCGAGGACTCCAATCAGCCTCCCGTTGCCCTCACCATGAGTATTCTAACTTCTTTTCTCAGCAAAGAGGTCACGGTCTCAAGGGCAGAGGGCAGAATCTACAAGCTGACTGGAAGAACTTAACAGTCACACAGCAATAGGGAGCTGTGGGGCCCATATGTGCTGTTTAAACAACCCAAAAAAAAAAAAAAAAGCAATGCAAATCTCACGGCAGGAGGGGTGGACACTGGTTTTCTATTTGCATCCTCAACAGCTTAGCTTAATATATAGCCCAGAAAAAGGGGCCTCAATTGATCTTCTTTGACAATGGCCTAATTGATCTCTGGTCTTGATGGAACCAGCCCACAGCTCAAAGCAAAAGACCTCTCTCAGACAAATACGTCTTCCACGAAGGGGGAAGATGACAGAGCTGAGCACAGGCATTTGTCACAGAGACCCAGGTGGGCCCCCAGTGAGACTGCCAGCCTTCCAGCAGCTGGCCAGCTGGAATGACCACAGTCTCATTTATCAACAGCCACAGCCAGTCCATAACTTGGCTTCAAGATCAGCCCCAACCACTGGCCGTGACAGTGAGTTTGTAATCTCACAGGCTCCTCACCACTGGAGCTCCTCCAGGACTAAATGAAGCAGACAGCTGGCAGACACGAGGGCCAGGCTGTGCCCAGCACTCTGCAGTCACCCTGTTCAGGGAAAGCAGAAGGCACTACTGCTCACCCTGTGGGGTGGGGGTAGCGCCCATCACTCTGCACTGATTCATCACGACCTGTGCGAGCCACAGCTGAAGTTTGCAGGATTCTCAGTAAGACACAGGAGGGAGAACCTGGGGTCACCTCAGCCAGTATGGCAGCATTCAGAAGAAAGAACACAGACTTCAAGAGCCAGCAGACGGAGAGAAACCCCAGCTCAGCCTCCTATAAGGTGTCTCACGTTCACCTCTCTAAACTTCACTTCCTCCATCTGCTCAAACAATGGACAAGGGGACTTCAAGCAGCAGATGGAAAAATGGAATTAAAAGAAGTTGGTTTTGAAATCCATGTGTGGTTTTACCCCTTTGTGAAGATACCTTGTTTGCAAGGATTTCAAAAAGATTTTGCACTAAAATAAATTTATTTTTTCAAAAAAAGTCTTTTTAAAGACTTATTTATTTGAAGAGGGGAAACAGAGAGAGAGAGAGAGAGAGAGAGAGAGAGAAAGAGAGAGAGAGAGAGAGAGAGAGAGAATATTTTTCATTCACAGGTTCATTCCCCAAATGGCCACCACCATAGTCAAGCCCAAGTCAGGAGCTGAAGATCCACCCGGGTTTTCTATGTGGGTGGCAGGGGCCCAAGTACTCGCCCCGGCATCAGTTACTTTCCCAGGCACATTGCATGGTAGTTGGATCTGAAGAGGAGCAGCCGGCCGGCACTCAAACCAGCACTCTGACATGGGCTGCTGGCACTGCAGGCAGCAGCTCAGATGGCTGCGCCACAATCCTGGCCTCGTAAATTTATCTTTAATTCCATTTTTTCCATGAACTTTTTGAAGTCCCCCCATCTTACCTTTATATGGGCTCCCAGGGCTAATTGGGTTGGTAGGAGTGGCTGGTGATGGGAGACAGGAAGCGGTGGGGGAGGAAGCATATCTATTCCGGTGGGCTGACAGTGGAAACCAGAATGGCTGAGAAGACGAGAGAGTGTGTGGTGATAAAAAGAGAGACAGGGAGAAGAGGTAACTCAAAAGGAAGCTGCATTTAGTAGGCAAGAGGAAAGCAAGTTAGACACAACAGAATGTGGTCAGTGGACATAATAAGGAAACATATAAGAAAATCACATTTTCCATTTGATGCATCAGAGAAATTGTCTAAGGTCTGCCAACTGCTTGATCCTGAAAGAGCAATCGTGACGCTGAAGACTTCTTACACCACCAACAAATGCCTTCCACAGATGCGGAGGGCAAAAGCAGCATTTGGGCTCCTTCTTAGCAGTGATTTTCTGCTGACTGATCACGTTTATCTGGAACATTGTATTTGGAAAACTCCTGAGACCTCATCTGAAAGCAGTGGTCAAGGGATTCCCTTCACCTGGTGTTGCCAGCAGTGGGATGGAAGGGTGGAAAGGCAGCCCGCGTGCCACGGGGACGTGGGGACATGGGGGCATGCCAGCCACACACCCACTTTGGCAGCGAGCACTCTTCTTCCAGCCTCAGGGACCGTGGTTACGGCTGTGGACAGCTCTCAGTTGAGTCCCTCTGTGGGAATGTCAGCAAGGGGCAGCCCATAGCTGTCACTGCAGTGTGGCCAACTCCTCTTGACTTGACGTGGCTACTGGAGGGCCATTCCAGCTCCAGAACTCCCAGCGGGATCAGTTGTCACTCTCGATGTGACTGTGTTGCAGCTCCACTCCTCCCTCCATCCCATCCTGCTTCCCTTACTCCCTCACAGTTGTTGATCCTAAGGGCATGACCCAGTAAACTGTCTGCATGCCAATCTCGGTCCCAGAGTCTGCTCCTGGGAGATACATCATGCAGCTGCCACTCCTGCACAAGCTGTGCCTCTCTAGGCCTTGCTGAGAGCTCACCATCTGTGTTGACTCACTCCTCGATAAGATTCGGTGTTAGCCAATGAGAGCAATGTGCAATCTATCGGTTTCCTTTTTTTCCCCTGGCAGGAGAGAATCTCGATCATAAGTGATCCATTCTCCCTTCCATGTGCCTATGTTGGGTGTCAATTTCTGCTTTGGGCTTGGAGATGCTCTAATATGTAAGTGATGGGTTAGTTCTGTTCCTCTCACTATCACTAGCTCTCTCCCACAGTCTGTAATCCTACAAGAGACAGCATGCACCCACAGCCCACTATTGGGGATCACTGTAGACAAAAAGGGTCATCAGGAGGAGGGACAGTACATGCTAAGGACTCTCAATGGCATGACACTTACACTTGATCTGCATCTATCATTTCAAAGACACAGCAGCCCTTTGAAGTCATTATCATTTCTTTAGAACAAAAAGCACAAACACGTTACATAATTTCTCAAATCTCACAGCACACCCACTGCAGAACCCAGACTAGAATCTGGGTTTCTGGACTGCCAATCATGCAAATCCCAGCCTCAGCTGGCCTCTGCTGCTCTCCCGGGGCCAGCGTATGGTCGGTCTTTAGAGAACCCCAAGACACTGGACTTAGCTCAAGTGATGCCCTCCCATCCCTCTTGGTACTGTGACCAGACCCTGGGGTCTTGGTGGTAGTTACATCCTACCCCAAGTGCTGCAGAGCACGTGGAATACAGGAGATGATCTAACAACCCCACGCCACCCATGACAAGTGGCCACCTGGTGTCATGTACCATCCTACTGATGGGCTCTCACTATGTAGGATTCTGCTTCTTCTGTTGTACCTTCATGTGTACAATTGAAACAATTCTAAAAGGGGAAAACTATGACATTTAAACCAATAAATACAGAGTACATAGTAGCTACTATGTGAATGGATTTACATTTTTTTTTTAATTTCTGCTGGACAAAACAAGAGGAAAGAATTCATACTTAGCTTCAGCCCCTGAAGCCTTCCCCGGGACTGATTCAGTCCTTACCCAGACACAAGATACAAGCGGAGCAATGCAGGGGTTTGTACTGTGGGCTCGATCGCCACACCATCTGCATCTGAGCCCTTGCTCTGCCAATTAGCTGTGAGAACTTGGCAAAGCCACTTAATCATCCCGTGCCTCAACTCCTTCACCTGGAAGATGCAGCGAGAACGTTACCAACCTCAACAGGAATTGCCAGGTAAATGCTCACAACTCTGCTAGGCCTATGATAAATATTAGTTTCCACTCCACTCACACTTCCCAATTTATAGTCAAGGAAACTGAGGCCGAGAGTGTGTGCCACCTACCCAAGATGCAATGGCTTCATGAGGAGCAGAGCCCGCGTGTAAACCCTGGTCCATCCGAGTCCCAAGTGCCCGCTAAAGAGACATGCTAAGGGCTAGGACTGAACGGATAAATTCTAGCTTCCAGATCTGCCACTTGAACAAAACCAGGCGCCTTGCTTTGGTGGTGGTGATAAACGGTCCAGGTCCCTCTTGGACAAGTGGATGGGTGACGCTGTAGCCCGAGGATGGACAGGGAGGCACAGCAAGTGCTTCTCAAAGACAGCAGCTGTGGCTGGAAGGTTGGTCCCCAGAGTGCCTGTCTTAGATGTGGCTGACATGGGGCAGCGCCTCCGACTCAGAACACAGGCCAGCTGGCAAGCAGGAGTGAAATTCCAAATACCTAAAATCTGATACAGCCCCGGCAGAGACCACTCTGAACAGACACACTGCTGGTGAGAACGGATACCAGCTGCATACGATGATGCGGACGTGCAACTCCCCCTGAGCGGAACATGTGCCTTGGCAACAAGGAAACCCAGTAGGCAGACAGGGACAGAGGCGCCACAAGGTGGGGCCCAGTCCACAGGGGGCTGTCCACCCTTCTCCTGGGGAAGTCCAAGAGAGGACGCACAGTACACGCTCTGCAGAGCGTGGTTTAAAACCTTTCGCTTCAGGGAGAGAGTAAATGCCTTCAAGGTCCAGCACTGTCACTCCCTTTGTGTAGGGCCAGTCTCTACAAGGGCAAAGCCCTGCTTCCACCCAAAGGGACACCCACGAGGGCTCTGCTGTCACCCTGCTGTCACGCTGATTGCCTTTCCCTTTGCCAAGGAGAGTTCATGTGTGGGCTCCCAAAGCACTGGCTCCCCTTCTAGCATTTATAGATGATGGCATGGTCGCTCCTCCTCAGAACACAGCCTGGATTCATGCAAAGGGAGCCTGGGCCCCAGCAGGGCTCAGAGGCTTCAAGAATCCTAGGGGTTGGTGCTGTGAGGCAGCGGTTAAGCTGCCGCCTGCAATGTCACCATCCCATGTGGGTGCTGGTTCGAGTCCTGGCTGCTCCACTTCTGATCCAGCTCCCTGCTAATGTGCCTGGGAAAATAGCAGAGGATGGCCCAAGTGCTTGGGCCCCTGCCACCTATGTAGGAGACCTGGAGGAAGCTCCTGTTTCCTGGCTTTGGCCTTGCCCAGCCTGGCTATTCCTGCCTTCCAAGGAATGAACCAGCAGGTGGAAGATCTCTCTCTGTCTCTCCCTCTTTCTCTGTAACTCTGACTTTCAAATGAATAAATACATCCTTAAAAGAAAAATGAAATGCAGAATTCGAGTCCTGCCTCAACAGTCCCCAGCTCAGCTCACTTTTCCAGCTCAAATCTACCTCCATGCTGCTTAACTGTCACTCAAAGCTCCTGCCACTCTCTGGACAAAGTCACCAGGGCTCAATTACCTTGTGGCAATGATGCTGGAGCACCATTTCTTTGGCTTGCATAACATGAAGCTCCACATGATGACACATCATCATTGGTCCATGTGGTCTTTGGGGAAGGTTCTAGAAGGAAAGGCTGTCCCTGGAGAGCAAAGCTCCAGGACTTGGCTTCTCTCTACGTCAGCCTCACCCACTAGTGAGGCTGCTGTCACTCACTGCTCCAGCCCAAGAAAGACTCCCAGAAAAAGCCACTGAATCGTTTCCCCAGTGTTCTCCCAGGAACTCAAGATTGTGCCTCTTG
This sequence comes from Oryctolagus cuniculus, assembly GCF_964237555.1. Taxonomy (NCBI): domain Eukaryota; kingdom Metazoa; phylum Chordata; class Mammalia; order Lagomorpha; family Leporidae; genus Oryctolagus; species Oryctolagus cuniculus. The sequence continues at coordinate 70,311,070 of NC_091432.1, forward strand.
GTGCGGACCTTGCCCCTAGCTGCGTATTGCAAATCAGATATTCCCCAGGCAAGAAAGACACACTTTTCTTGTTGATTCTCTTAGGAGCTCTTCCCACCATTTTCCTACCTGACTATGGCCTCCCAGCCTACACCAGCTTCATCCCTTTAGATGGAGGCCACACATAGCCCTGGATTAGCAGGCGCTGGAGTTGACTAACTGCCTATGGAAGGAGCCATGAACCTCTGCTGTGGCTGGGAGGTTTGCAGGAACATCTGGAGGAGGCCAGTACATTGAGACAGGAGCACCACGTTCTCTTATCAGTCAGCTGGGGTCCCCTGCCCAGCTCTGCCAACTCACCAGCTGTGCAACCTGGGAGAGTTACTCAAAACTCAGGACATCCTTTTTTCTAAAGTGAGATGGTTAGAGTCATAGTTTCTACCTTAGGGATGTTTTAAGAATTCAACAAAATAGGGGCGTGTTGTATGGTAGGTTAAATCTCCACCTGTGGCACCAGCATCCCATACTGGCACCAGTTCAAGTCCCAGCTGCCCCTCTTCCAATCCAGCTCCCTGCTTATATATGTGAGAAAACAGTGGAAGACGGCCCAAGGGCTTGGGCCCCTGCACCCACATAGGAGACCCAGAAGCTCCTGGCTCCTGGCTTTGGATTGACCCAGCTACAGCCATTGTGGTCATCTGGAAAGTAAACCAGCAGGTGGAAGACTTCTCTCTCTGTCTCTCCCTCTCTCTGTCTGCAACTTTGCCTCTCAAATAAATAAATAAATAAGTCTTTAAAAAAAGAATTCAACAAAATAAAACTTATAAGGGAGTTAGTACTATATCTAGCACATAGTCATTGATTGAGCCATTCTTAATATTGTTAATCATTCAAATATTTATTGATCAATTGCTCTCAACCTGGTATCCTGCTAGGGGCCATGTTTCTACCCCAAGAAACTCAGTGGAATGGGAGAGGACCACAGAAGAACCACAGGATGCAGGATGACAAGTGCTTTATCGATTACTTTTTACAAAAATGGGCATATTTCAAATATTTAGTTATTTAATTTTAACTTAAGAGACAGACAGAGATCTTCCATCTACTGGTTCACTCTCCAAGTGCCTGCAACAGCTTGGGCCAGACCAGGCCAAAGCTGGGAGTATGTGGATAGCAGAAACCCAAGCAATGAGCCATCATTTGGAAGCAGGGCCAGGACTTGAACCCAGGCACTCTTAACTGCTGGGCTGAACATCTGCCCCAAGTGATTACTGGTAAGTGATAGCCCCCCACCACCCCACCTTTTTGGTTGCTAGTCATCTTGTGCTACAGGCTTTATCTAAGTCCGTTGCACAACCTTTGTAGTCCAAATGCCTGGGTTCAAACCTTAGTAGTATCACTAAATAATTATGTAAGTTGAGGCATGTTAATTACTTTTCTTGAAATTACAAAAGTTAGAAATAATATCATGAGTGGTGTTGTGGCGTAGCAAGTTAAGCCCCACTTGCAGTGCTTGCAATCCCAAATGGGCACAGGATTGGATCCCAGCTGCTCCACTTCTGATCCAGCTCCCTGCTAATGGACCTGGGAAAACAGCAGAGGATGCCCCAACTGCTTGGGCCCCTGCACTCACCTGGGAGACCTGAAAGAAGCTCCTGGCTCCTGGCTTCAACCTGGTCCAGCCCTGGCCATTGTGGCCTTTTGGGAAGTAAATCAGTGGATGGAAGATTTCTTTGTCTGTCTGTCTGTCTATCTCTCTCTCTCCCTCTTTTCCACTCCCTCTCCTTCTCTGTGTTTCTACCTTTCATATAAATAATATTTAAAAATAAAAAAGAATAATCTTTGCATAAGTTGTCACTAGAGTACCTTGTGCACAGTAGGTGCTTAAAAAATGCTATTGGCCAGATGGGTTGAATAAGTACTTGAAGCAGTGACTAAGGATGTTTGGAAGGCTGGTGCTGGATTGCTCTCCTTCCCTACACCTGGACAGTCTTCCTGGGGTGCTCTGAAGATGCAGGCCACAAGGTCACTTGAGGTGTATGGCAGTGCTGATGGCCAGTGGCATATCTGGCACGGAGCCAGCTCTGAGCCAATGACTTCTGCCGCAAACACTAGAACTGGTCTCTCCAATGGAGCTGCTGGCAAGAACCAGCCAGAATGTTCCAAATAGGGCAGGCCCTCCAGGACCAAGGAGCTGACAAGGATGGGGAATGAAGGCAGAGAAAGGCTCCTGCTTCAGGGATAAGTAACGATGTGTTGGGATGCCCCAGGAACACCCAGTCTTGCATCCCCTAACTACACCATGGCAAGGGTGGCTGCCCTTGCTCACGGTCAGGTCTTCAGGGACTGACAATAGGTAAGCCCCCTCACATCTCTCTTTGTCCCCATTTCCTATTCTGTCTAAACTCAAGAATAATCCCAACCCTGACTTTTTACAAAATATTTATTTATTTATTTATTTATTTATTTTTAAAGTCAGAGCTACAGAGAAAAAGGGAGGGGAGGAGGTAGGAGAGGGAGAGAGAGAGAGAGAGAGTGTGTGTGAGAGGGAGCTCCTCCATCAGCTGATTCACTCTGCCAATGGCTGCAACAACTGGAGCTAGGTCAGGCTGAAGCCAGGAGTCAGGAGTGTCTTCCAGGTCTCCCACATGGGCGCAGGGGCCCAAGCACTTGGACCACCTTCCACTGTTTTTCCCAGGTGTATTAGCAGGGACTTGGATCAGAAGTAGAGGAGGCGGGACTCGAACCGGCACCCATATGGGATGCTGGCATCACAGGCACCTGCTACACCACAACATGGGCCCTGTCTTTAATGCAGGATTGGCAAGAGAACCAAATACAAAAGACGTTAGAGAAACAGAAAGTAGTAGGGAAACAAGACACGAGCGTGACTGACATCATTGCTACTATTGCTACTGTGACAACTCCTAATACAGCTACAACTTATCAGCCTGTTACCGTCAAGGATACCTTGAGGATGATCACCCATCCCCCCATACAACCTATTACCTAAAAGATGGAGAAACCAAGGCTGAACGGGAGAGGGCCACCACCAGCCCCTTTATTGCTTTGGTATGGACTAGAGAAAGATGCTTCTTTCTCTGGGCAGCTGCAGCCCTGTGGGGCACCTGGCTTGGCAGGTGCAGTGATAGCTGATGTTAGCTTCAGTTCACTCTCGACTTCGGGCAGGATATACTTTCAACACAGGTTATAGCAAGCTGCACAGACACGTTGAATGGGTTGGCTGTGGAGAGGCCAAGCCAGGGCTCAAACACAGGGTTGTTCTATTCTGCAAGGCACAAGCCCCGCGGTGGACAATCGCAGCCTGCAGAATGAGACACGGGCTGCCTCTCTCCCGCACACTGGCCCCACGCAGCCCACTGTGGGGATGGACACAGATGATGCAAGCAGAGCTGCGCACTTCGGGATCCACATTCCCTCTGCCAAGGAGCCATGCACATCACAACACAGCAGCCCCTGGAACTGAGCCGACGCACAGAGAGAAACGAAACTGCACAAAGCCAGACCTGTTGACACGAGCGAACATTCTTGTAGTGCGGCCTGATAAGTCTGTTGCTAAGCCTACTTGGCTTCCTGTCTCAGAGCACCTGGCCGCCAGCTCAGGAAAGATAATCGCTCTGGGAAACTAGCTCTCCTCGGGAGCCCTGGCAGAGCCCTGCAGTCCACAGCAAGACCTGCCTCTCACCGCAGCTGCCCCTCCTCCCAGGTCACCCAAGGGGAAACCCTACCTGCAGAGGGTACCCTGGATCTCTGAGCTCAGAGCATGCCCTCAAAAAAGATCTTCAAGTTTCCTGCCTGGACGGGGCACTCCATTTCTAGGCAGAGCCGCAGCTGTCAGCCCCCCAGCCCCTCCACCAGCCCTGTCCAAGCGAGAGGCATCAGACAAGCGCTGGGGCGGGAGCGGGGGCTGTGGAGGGCAGGAAGGGGGCGAAGGGCTTTGGAGAGATCAATCTAAAGAGCAGGCATCTGTATCTGACCCCGGGGAAGGGCTGCGTGATCAGAGCCAGGATGAAAGAATGGCTGGCCTCCCTTTGTGCCCACATTGTTCAGTGATGCTGGTTCAAAGCCCACTGCTGGGGTTGTTGAAACATTACACCCCTAAGTGTTTCTTTTTCCCAAGAAGGCTCTCTTAGGGATTAAACACACATGTGCGCAACACACACACTCCCCAAGAACCCCTTGCCCCACGCATGCGCACCCACCTTCCACACAATCCCCACACACCTGACACTGCTCAGGCACATCTACTCCCCCGCAGGCTACTGGCATGCCCTTTGAAATTCCAGACTTTGTAGGAACTCCTGAGCTTCAGAAGCCCAAGGAATTGTCACCAGGTAAACAAAGAGCACCACTTGTAATCCAGGTCCTTCTCAGTGCCTTGCCTGAGGCCAGGTAACTTCACAAAAGCTGAAGCTACCTCATTTGCTTTAGAGCCAGGGATTGTTAAATATGGTGAAATTTGGTGGCAAAGCGGGGCAGCTTCAGCAGGCTCATTGCATAAGAAGAGGGGATCCATCCTCAGCGCATAGTGCCTTCTCTCTTGATTGGCTACCTCCCAGCCCTGGGTAGGAGGCAGCCCCAGCACAGGGCAGGTTTCCCTCCCGCCATCAGCTCTCCCAGCGCCCATGACTGCCTTCACTCTAGGTAGAGAAGGCGCTACCTAGTGCAACCCCCAGCCAGATGCAGGAGAGAGCAGAGAAGCATCCCTGGCCCAGGGAGAGCTCCCGCACAGCGCCCCACTCCCCAGCACCACACCGGCAACAACGCAACAGTTGGCCTCATTAGAAACCCATGCTTTAGAGTGAGCAAATCTGGAGTTCAAAGGCCAGTTCTGACCCTTCCATATGTCAATAGCCTGGGCCAACTCTGAGCCATGGTTTTACTCCTCACAGAGCATACTCCAGACAGCAACCTCCAAAGTACAGCTTAGAAATGTTCAGGGGGGAGCCCGTAAGGAGGAAACAGAGACGCTAGAACATTGAGCTGGGAGCTCCTTGGCATTTTCTCTCGATATCCCCACACCTGACACAGAGGCTGGCACCTCATCGGCTGGGGGAAAACAGTTTGAAAGAAGGCATGAGAAAATGAGCGACTCAGGTCCTGGAGCAGGTGCCAGGGGGACTCCAGCCCAGGGCCCGTGACTCATGCTCCAGCACTCTCCATTCCAGAGGCAGCAAATGGTTGGGTCTCTTGAAGGGACAGGGAGTGAGGCAGGTTTTGACGAGCACTGCCAGCCTGGGGAAGCCTCAGTAGGGGGGCCAGGCAACAGCCAGGAGGACCTCATAAACTCTCTGGCTGAACACTCCAACTCCATGGTGGGCACACACAGAAACCTCAGCTGCAAAGGACACCCCAATGCCCCAGAGAAGCTCCTCTTATTTCCTGGCTCAAAATGCACAAAGAAGAAAAGTCACAAGACTGGGACCAAGGAGTGCAGCAGGGGTTAGGTCGCGGAGACCGGCCCATCTCCTATTTCAGGCTTGCCGTCCACATCATCCCTTACCTACTGACCGCGTGTCCTGGAGATCACTAGCCCGCTCTGATTCTCAGCTTTTCCATCTGCAAAACAAGAAGACAATCACAGTTAATCCTTTGAGACCTCTGCATGGAAAAACATCACTGGATTGACATATCAGATTGTTTGCTGGCTACTCATGAGCCAATGGTACTAGGAACACTGCCAATGGTCAGGGAAGCATGAGGGCACTTCAAAAAGCTCACAGAAAATGGAATCAAAAGATACACTTATTTTGGTGCAAAATATTTTGAAAGCTAAGCATATGAGAGATTTCCAAAAAAGTGCATGGAAAATGAGAATTACTAAAAAAAAATGCATGGGCTTCATATTTTTGTTTCACCCAAATCAATTTATCTTTTAATTCCATTTTCCACAAATTTTGGGAGATTCCATGGCATTTAAGAAAATAAATAAATCACACGTGATAATTATTTAGGATTCAAGCAGGGGGTCCATGAGTGCCAGAGTCTCAACACAGAGAGTTTAGCCTTCAGACCATTTTTCATTTAACTCCTAACTTTCCACAGACATCAAAATAGAAAGGGCATTGAGAACACTAGGAGAAATGGAGCAAGGCAAAGTGCTCGACACACTCACTTTCAGCATTTGGGAGAAACTCCCCCACTTGTTTTTTCCTTCTGTACAATGGGTCTACCATTTTTCAGAGCCAGGCCTCCGGGACACCCTACCCAGAACAGAACCAGGCCAAGCAGGACCGCCCCTCCTGCCCCCAGCGTTCGGTAACCGGTGCCCTTGAGTCTTAGTTTTCATCCTCATCCCTCTGTCACGGAGGCCTGGGGTCTGGTCCCTGGCAGGCAGAGTCTACACCAGAGCCCGCGGGATGAGAACATCACATCAGGGGGCCTTGTACAGGTCTTCTCCATGGCTGGGATTTCTCACTTCCATTGGACTAACCATTCACAGACAAACCTTTCAACTTAAAAAGACAAGGCCAAGGCCAAGGCCAGGAAACTCATCTATGAGTCCCTACTACGTGACAGCTACTGAGCCAACAGTATCTGTGCACATGCTCTGGCGCATCCAAATCCCCACGGGAGATTTCCCAGTGGGAAGACTGCAGCTTGGTGAGGCTCAGCAGCTGCCCAAGGCCTGCAGCCGCGGTGCTGGCCCCGGCTCACGATTCCTGCACATCTGGGGGTCACCTCCACTGGCATTGATTCTTCCTAGTCAGCTCATGGTTGTTGTTTTTTTGTTTTTTAACTTCCTTTTTAAGGGATTTTCTTCAGTTCCTACAGCTGTTTATTTCTGCTCCTTCTTGCAACCATGAAGGATTCTCTAAAGGCAAAAGGACTACCAGCAACTTAATGTGTAATCATGGCCACTCTGTGTAGCAATAGCCCGGAAGTCACAGGCTCCAGTACTGCTCATGCATATGTTTCTGATACTCAGTAAAATAAATGTTGAAACTGAACATGCCCCTCTGTGCACCGCCCTAACTCCCCGGAATGCACCTATGATCCTTTGGGAAGCCCAGTGTCGGTTCCTGTCTACACCTAAATCTGCCTCTCTGCTGAGCTGCAGCAATAAAAACACCTAATGCTGCAGTAGCCAGAGGCCACACAGCGAGGATCCGAAGGCCCTGGGACTTGGGCCCCCACTGGCCCACCTCCCACCCAGTGCTCGGCTCTCCTCCCCACACACCAAATCTGCAATTCCAAATCAAGGCAGGGTCACCCTGCTCTGCTGTACGGGTCACCAGCTACTCCATAGTGACCAGATCACACCCGTACCGATTTACGTTCCCCACAACAGCACTCGGGTAAGAAGCTGCCTAATTCCCAAAACCCAGTTTGGAAACATGTGAACTGGAAGTGATTCTTCATTCAAAGATCTAAGATTGCAGCCAAGGAGACAGAAAGGGCAGATAACACAATACCCAGAGAGCTACTGCCACTGCAAAGGAGGACAAATCCCACCCAAGTCCAGGGAAGAGGAGGAAGCGGCAAAGCGACTGTTTCGGAGGCTGATCGAAGCCATCGTGTAATCTTTCTAGAGTGCTAAGCTTCAATTTTATGTCATTGGTTTGGAATTAATTGGCATGAATTTTGTATGACCTGAGAGCAAACAGGCCGAAAGGCCTGGAGAACTGACTTAGGCATTCTTTCTGTAGATCCCCCAGTTCTGCACTGCATATGGGCCACAGAGCTGTGCAGAGACAGGAAAACAAAGAGGACCCTAATTATTCATTGCCAACCCAAGGACACCTTCTCCATGAAGCCTTTCCCCTCCAAGCTCAGAAAGTCCCTCCCCTTGCGCCCTTACGGCAATTACAGATTGCGTTATGTTGCAATGACATATTGTTTTCTATTTTTTTTACTTTTAGTTTTAAAGATTTATTTGTTTGGGGACTGGTGTTGTGGTACAGTGGGTTAAGCTGCCACCTGCAATGTCAGCGTCCCATATGGGTGCCACTTCGAGTCCTGGATGCTCCACTTCTTAACAAGCTCCCTGCTAATCTGCCTGGGAAAGTAACAGAAGATGCTCAAGTCCTTGGGCCCCTGCACCCACGTGGGAATCCTGGAAGAAGCTCCTGGCTTTGGATTGGACCAGCCTTGTTGAGGCCATTTGGTCATTTGGGAAGTAAACCAAGGGATGGAAGATCTCTCTTTCTCTGTCTCTCCATCTCTCTATTAGTCTGCCAAATAAATAAATAAATAAATATTTTTCTAAAGAAAAACATGTTCTTATTTGAAAGGCAGAAGTGACACAAAGAGAGCAAGAGGCAGAGAGAGAGGGAGAGACAGAGGCAGATAAATCTTCCACCCACTGGTTCAATCACTCCCTAAATGCCCACAACATCCAGGTCCAGGACGGGTTGCAGCAGAAGCCAGGAATTCCAGCTGTCTCCCATGGGGGTGGCAGGTACCCAAGTACTTGGGCCACGATCTGCTGTTTCCCAGGCACATCAGCAAGAAGTTGGATTAGAAGGGCAGAGTAGAGGTCAGTGCTTTGCCTTAGTAGGCTAAGCCTTTGCCTGCAATGCTGGCATCCCATGTGGGCGCTGGTTCGTGTCCCAGATGCTCCACTTCTGATCCATCTCTCTGCTATGGCCTGGGAAAGCAGTAGAAGATGGTCCAAGTACTTAGGCTCTTGTACCCTCATGGGAGATCTGAAAGAAGCTCCCAGCTCCAGGCTTTGGATCAGCCCAGCTCCAGCCATTGCAGCCATTCAGGAAGTGAACCAGCAGATGGAAGACCTCTCTCTCTGTCTCTCCCTCTCTATGACTGTAATTCTACTTCTGAAATACATAAATAAAACCTTAAAAAAGAATTGCAGAGTAGCTGGTACTTGAGCCAGGCACTCTGATATAGGATGCAGGTCTCCCAAGTGGTGGTTTAACCCTCTGTGCCACAATGCCAGCCCCTGTTTTCCCTTTTGTAGTGTCATGTTTTCTATGTACTCAAATACACAAAATATGCAGATACTTCGAAGAGTTTGTGGAAAATAAAATTAAAAGGTGAGTTTATTTGGTGCAAAAAGTTTAAATCAAGTCTTGAGCAGGTCTTCTAGAAGGTCATAGAAAATGCACACTGTATGGACCTCAAAAGTGTTGCGCACCAAAATGAACCAGATTTAAATTCCATTCTTCAACAAACTTTCGGAAGTCCCTTTGTACATAATAAAGCAATCATACCTACAGCTAGCAATACAGAAGATGTTTCTCTGCAAACCTTTGTGTATGGATACCAACGCATAGACATCCATATGACACACATTTAGAAACCTAACAAAACAGGATCATCCCATAAGCACTAACCTTAATCTGTTTTGAACTAAGTAAAATAGCAAAGCACGCTTTTACTTGGTCATATAGGTATGTAATTACTGCCCTCCTGATGGACACACGAGTTATTCCACACTTTTCACTAGTGTAAATACTCCAACATTTTTATCCACATGGCTTGCATTACCGCTTGATTATGTACTTAGACTTTGTTATTTAACATTTAAAAAGCATTCTAACTTCCTCACTAGACCATATAACTTTTAACATCCACCACACTACGTGAGGATAAGTACGCCTGCTCTTCTCAGTCTTACCAGTACTAGGCATTAGCATGCCTTCTTATCTTTGCCAGTGTGATAGGTACATGGTGTCTAGTTATTTCATCTGCATCTCTTGAGTGACAGCCACATACCTTTTCCCATGTTTCTTGGACACTGCACTTCTGGGAACTGCATGTTCATGGTCCTTTACCTATATCTAGGTAGAGCATTAGTCTGCTTCTTATTGGTGTGCAAGAATCTGCCATTGTCTTTCCCTTTATTTTTTAGCTTGCTTCTTTTGTAAAGGACACTGCCATCCAGCAGTTAATCCCATCAGAAACCGGGGCTCCTGTCCTGAGGGGTCTCTGCACGTCACCCATGGCCATCAATCACCCAGGCCTATCAGTCCTGCCTCCTGCATGCCCCTGAAATCTGCTCCTTCTTCACCCTCTCCAGCTCCACATCATCTCTCACCTAGACTTCTCGTCATAGCCTCCTAGCAGGTCCCCAAATAACTTCTCCTCCTATTCTCCAACAACAGAAGCCTCAGGGAGTTTTTAGGAAATAAATGAAAATTAGATCACCTCTCCTGCTGAAAATCTTCTTGACCATTTCCTGTTCTACTGAAGATAAAATCCAAGGCCCTTCATGTGTCCTCGAACCTTGCAAGGCTGCTTCTGGAACCCAGGGCTCTACTGCTTGGAAATGAAGACCCATTCGCCTCCCCCTCAGTCTCCATCCTTGAGCCACACTGGCTTCCAGTCTGGTTCTCAGATGGGCCCTCCTTCCTCGCTACTCAGGGCTCTGGCTGCTATTCCCTCCACCTTGAAGGTTGCTTGTGCTCCTCTTTCTTCTGGCTAATCCAAACTCATCCTTCAGGTCTCTCAGCTTAAGCACCAACTCCCAGAGAAGCCCTGAGCCCCCAGATGACGTGCACTGCTCTGACTGTGTACTGGAGCTTGCTTTGTGGCACAGCTCTCGACTGCAATGAAGCACCTCTGGCCCGCTTGGTTTACTGCCTTTGAGATGACAAGCTCCAGGGGGACAGAAGCTGGTTTCCCTTGTCCACCTCTATCTACTCAGAACACAGCGTGGGACCTGGCACATATTAGTCACTCAACAAATACTTGCAGACATACTGTATTAAGGCAAAAATATTTAAAAAAATATCTAATCCAAGGTCCAAGCAATCAACTCTAGGTTTTCCTAACAAACGAATGTGGGTCTTCACACAGAAGCAGATGTGGTGACAAACCAGGCCTGTCTAGCAAGGCTCAGGCTCTGGATTAAGCTGCATCGTGCCAGACTGTCACCCTTCTTTATATGCACCAAGTTCAAAGCCTTGGCTTTGGCCACCACAGGACAACAGAACAGAAGCGTCTCAAGGCAAATCCCTGGCTTACGCCTTTTGGTAGCCCCCACAGCCTCTCTACCATGTGTTTCACCCACATTCAATGAATGTCACTCAAATGGACTTAACTCCAAGTCAAATCCTATGGTAATTATATCTAATTCACTGCCTTCTCCTGTGTCCATAATTTGCACCACTGCCATTATTGACTTGATGGATTTCCCTACTATTGATCGATACCTATATTTATGCCTATTTCCTCTTCCTGAATTAAGACAGAAAAAGTGGACTGTAGATCAGCATGGTTCAGCTGTCCTCTAGCTGCAATTCAGCCCTGCCCCCTAAGTCTCCCTTGTCCTCCAATCAGTACTCCGTGCACTGCATGTAGTGAAACTGTACTCCCATCTTGGCTACAGGGTTTCTGGGATGTAAATCAGAGAGCAGGCCAGGGTGTTGATTCCACATCCCCTGGGCTTCATTTAGCCTCTTCTCAAGCTGATCCCAGAGTACCGCTTTGGACAAAATGACCGGCTACATGTGAGAAGCTCATCTGGGCCACCCCAAGCAGCTGCCACGCTGGTCACGCTTGTGCAGAGAGTGAAAGGAGGTGGGCAGGTCAGGGTTCCCTGGGGGCCCTCACCCCTATGCCAAGGAGCCCGAGGGGAAGAACAAACTTCCTGCCTGGGAGGAGATAGAGTTTCAGTTGGGCAGACAACAGCAAGAGGCTGTAAATAGTCTGGGTCCTGCTTCTGTCTGCAGCCTCATCCCCAGCTACTGCTCCAGCTGCTGCCTTGAGATTCTTTTTGGTGGAACATCCCATCATGCAGAAAGCCCTTTTACACCTGGACATCCAGGGAAGAGAGACAGGGATGCCTGCGAGTTCAGTACATCTTTAGTTAGTAAGAAGCAGCTGCATCAAGACTCAAAGGGTGTGGGCTCGACGCTAGCTGTCACCTCCCACCTTGGGTGGAGTAGTCAACCTCCCCCAGACTCTGTGCTTTCATCCAAAATGGGGGGATGGTGAAGGCACCCACTCCCTGGGGTGCTTCAGTACTGTTGCACCTGTCACCTAGCAAAGGCCCAACAAGTGCTGGCAAATATCATTATAATGACTACTAGGATCATCTTAGTCAACCCCATGGCACTGACTGTGTGCTACTCGGTGTCCTCGCCACTCCTCAAATATTCATTCATGGAACCCTCATAAACAATTCTGCAAGGAGGAGACCATTATTCTCCTCATTGTACTGACAGAAACTGGGGCAGTGAGAGGCTAGCCAAGTAGCCTAGAGTCCCACGATAGATGGCAGAGCCAAGATTCTTAACTCTAGCAGTCTGGCTCCAGAAGCCACTGCGCTAAACCACCAGATTATTAATCATCACTACAATGATGTAATGCTTTACCCCCATTTTTAGTTATTAATAATTACTGGGATGGGTGGCTGGCCAATGCACACAGGACGCTGGTGCTGGCAGGGTACCAGGGAGCCAGCCAAGCTCACAGAATTCCAAGTAGGAATCACGGAGCTGACCGGGACACTGAGGAAGAAGCTCAGAGCTGTGTGTTGGGCCAACAGGGTTAGAGGTGTGGGTGGATGGCGGGACTGTCACAGTCAGCCCCAAGTACCTCGTGGGCTGGACCTTCCATGTCCCACTGACTATGAAGGCTGAGGCTTCTCCCACCTCCCTACAGCATGGATGTGGGTCAGGTCCTGGAAGGGTAGAGCTCCAGTGCCTTAGCAAAGCCAGACCTGGCGAGGGCACAAGCCAGTGTCTCCTCCCTGGAAGCCTTGGCTGCCCGAGCTCAGGAGGTCCCAGGGAGCCTGCAGCTCGGAGATGTTGCTTGAGCTCTCAGCCTGTGCTCTTCAGATGCGGGTCTGATTTCAGGAAACTCCGTTGATCCAAGCTAAGCCGCTCATGTTGCCACCAGATGTCTGAGTGAGGAGTTCTCCCCCGAGGGCCGCGTTCTGTAATTCCTGGCTGCATCACGCTCGGTGTGTAGTTGTTCTTTCCTAGGCTTCTGCTGCTCATTAGGTCCTCAAAAATCCACCCGCTGCAGCTTGCTCTAGATATTTCAAGGTCAAAGATGCTGCCCTTTCCCACTCCCTCTTGGTTGGATTTCATTTTGTGTATCCCCAGTGTGGTGTGAAGCATTTGAGGATGAGACCATTGTACTCCAGGCACAGGGCCTTGGCCTCAAGAACCTCACAACCTGCCAGGGCTCCGCAGGGCCAAGAGTGAAGCCGCAATGACCCAGCCCATCTTGCAAAGGCCAAGCATGTCCCCCTGCAGGTGCCCTCCTCCCAGAAGCCACAGCACAGGTGCTCCCTGGCTGAGACCCTCCACAGCCAGCTGCTCTCAGACACAGTTGTAGGTGTTATACAGTGGCGACACCTAAAACACACAAAGTCTGCAATGCAAAACACCACCGGCCCTTTCAGCCACCTGGGGAATGAACCAGAAGTTGAAGGACCACTCCCCTCTGATTCTGCCTCTCTGTAACTCTGCCTTTCAAATAAATAAGTAAATAAATCTTTTTAAAAAATTTCAAAACACCAGCTTCTGCATTCAACACACCCTCGGCCAACTGCATGGGCTCCGGACAGAACTGGAAACCAGTGAGAGTAAACAGAGCCTGTGCCTGACCCAGGTGCAAATCCTGACTCCAGGGGACACCGAGAAAGCGCCCTCGCTCCTTGGAGTCTTGGTGTCCTTATCTGCCCACAGAGACCTTTCAATCCAGCCCTGCAGGCTGCTGGGAGAGATGCACAGAGCAGGGTTTCTCCAGCGCCCTGGCTGAGGTCTGCAAGTCTGTCCTGAGGAGCACTCCCTCTTTTGAACGTTTGCACTGTGGAGCGTGCTCAGTAAGACGTGCTCCCTGCATGCAAGGGGGAGAGCACAGGATCTACAGGGAGATCCAGCCACGAAGGGGCCAAAGCTACCTGTATGGGAATGGACAAGGCCAGCTTCAGCACCATAGCCGAGCACGGTCTTTATACAACAAAGAGTCCTGTGGCAGGAGGTACGGTCTCCCAGGGGCAGGCAGCAGCAGGAAGAGAGGAGCCCTTGACTGAGCACAGGGACCACAGAGGATGCTGGGCTCAGGGCCCAGGATCTAGCAGTGGCATGCCTGGTCCTTTGAGGGGTTGGAAAACATAGGGCCGGGTTGTGTCCTTGTTATAATCGCTCCGGCTGCAAGTGAGGATGAGCTGGAGGAGGAAGGGGGTGGGGAGGAGGGCTGGAGCAGCCAGAGCTGCGGAGCCAAGGTAGGTTCAGCCCAAGGAGAGGGTCCCTGCCTTCATTCAGGAAGCCACTGGGCACTACTGCCCAGCTCCCCGCAGCTGGCTGCCCACAGGGGTCCTGCAGTCCAAAGCTCTGGGCCTGGCTGCCCCTAGCACGCTAAGCCTCCACGACCCACTCCTTTCCGACCCTGTGGGGGGCAGGGCATCCTCTGCAACAGGGCTGTCAATCCCAATGCCGTCTCTGAGTCCTTGCCCAGAGCCACACACGGGATGACGGAGCTGCTGTCCTGGCCTCTACCCATCAAATTAATCTAATTCCGTTCAGTGACATGATTCCTGTGCAAGGACCCGTGCTCAGATCTGAGGGTGGTACTGGATGCTACCAGACAAGGGCGCAGGCCTGAGGTTTCGGAGGAAGGAGACAGAGCTGTGCTGTCATCCAAAGCTGAGTGCTGGCAGGGGTTCAAGACAGGGCCAAGCGACAGGGACAAAGGAGATGGAGTACCCAGAAAGCCTTGTGGCGGAGGCGGCACTTGTCTAGGCCCTGTAAGAAGGCACTGGGTGGTCACAGGCTGGGAGAAGGACTCTCTAGGCTGAGGGACAGCGAGTGTGGAGAAAGCTGAGCTGCCTGCTGTGCCTGTACCCAGGAAAGGAAGAGGTGACCAGGGACCAAGCCACACAGGCGGGCTGAGATCACGCAGGGAGAGGCCTCCAAGGCACAAGGACAAGGGTCACGTGAGAAAGAGCCAAGCAGTAACTTTTATTAGGCACCTCCCGTGTACTGGGTAACACACATTACATTAACTCTACACTAACTCATTTCATGTGGATTCTAGAATCATCCCGGGAGGCAGAGATCAAAGCCATCCCCTTTTTACAATGGAAGATGCTAAGGCCTGCCCATGGCCACAGAGGCAGAGATGGAGCCCAAATGTCTGAATCGCAGCCCAGCCATCTCCACTCTGCACAGCACGCCTGTCCCAAGTGACAGAGGCGACATATGCACTTCATTCATACAGCCAAGACAACTTCACGGCCGTTGGTGCCGAACACGTCTCTGTGTAGCAAGAGCTCGTGAGGGTCCTCGGGATGCACGAGCATGGGTAGCAGAGACCACCAGCGAGCCCCTGCGCTCTTGGCTCTCAACGTGCAAGGAGCTTCCACTCCAGGCTCAGACAGAGCCTGAGCCATCACCACAGCGACCCAGGAGGTTTTGCCTTCCAGTTTTTCAGTCGAGGACACGGAGCTTCCGAGAACAGCACCAGTCCACACTCTGGTCATCTGCTACCCAAGCTTCCGCAGCAGCCTCCCCCCGAGCCTCCCTGCCTGCTGTGCTCATGGAAGATGCAAGCCCTGCCCCGGACACGGGGCCCCTGCCAGCAGCCCCGCTGTCCCTCACTCTACCATGCCTTCTTGTTCCCAGACAGCCCCGTCTGGGTGACCCCAGGCTTTCGTCTTCCTTTGGTCTCAGCTTCCCTCCCTGCACAATAAGAAAGGCCCATGCCCTTCCCTCGCCAGATTCCCCCACCAAGATTCTCCCCCTGGAGGTGGGGAGGATGCAAACAGAGGAGTTGGAGGCCTAGAGAGACCAGCAGCACGGTGCTCGCAGCTCAGGGGACCTGGCGGGGAGCCGAGGCCCATGGGAGTGGAGATGGGGGCAGGCCATCCCACCCCATCTCCTGCCTCTCTGACAGCTTCAGCCCCCAGCAACCTGGGAGACACTGGTCTGATGTAACCCAACATCAACCGGGCGGCGTGTGGCCCAGGGAATTGCCTGTGAGGCTGCTCCAGGTGAAGGAGTCCGAGGCTGGCCTGGGCTCCTGACTGAGTGGCTGTGGACTTGACGCTCATGGAACTTCGAGTCTGAGAGGGTCCAGTGGCCCAGGGATGGCTGGTGCAAGGGCCTTGCTTAGCCTTTTTGTCCCATAGATCCCTTTAGCAACTTTGTGAACACTACGGATCTTTTCTCTAATAATACTTCCAAATGCACAAAATAAAACTTAATGGGAAGACAGGTGGAACCAGTTGTGGGAATTTGTGAAAGTCCCATTTTTATTTCTTTTCCAACTCATAACAGGACCCAGCGGCAGTTCTGATCACTGCCATAACCCTGAGTAGTGCTGAGCACAAATGATACTCTGAGTGTCTCCTACAACTGTGACGAAAACAGGACACTCACATATCTGATTCCTCCTGGGAACAAAGTCCCATTGTGCTTTCTGGCCTATCTTTACAATAGGAGAAAGCACTAACTTCCAGCCCCCCCCCCCCCCCCCACCGCTGCCGTGCTCACATTAGGGACCTCTGAGATGGGGCAGCAACCACGCTTTATGGAGGAGGAAACTGGAGCCCTCCATGGGGCAAGCATTCAGAACTGTGTTAGAGTGAAATCCTGCGGTGCATATGGGCCCACTGCCTACCAGGCCAGGCTCTGCCTGCTGTGCACACCACCTCCAAGGTGTGCAGAGGTGCTGCAAACCCAGCAGCCTCTGAGCCATCGTTTCTTTACCTGGAAGAGGGAAACCAACCTCTGTATCTGGGCATGCTGCTGTGAGGACGGACTGGGCGAATGCCCAGGAAAAGGCCTGGGTATTTGGAGAGTGCCCTGTGGTTGTGTAGACAGGCACTCTTTCACTTAGCATGGGGCCGTGTCCCCAGTGGAAAGAGCAGTACGTGCACCTGCCCTGCCAGAGGTCACAGCTCAGCAACACAGCACATTGACAGCACGGGGCGGGGGTCCTTTTTGACTGCACGTTCTTGGGAGGCTGTGGCTCAGTGCTTTAGGCAGAGTAACCAGCCCAAGAAAGGATCAAAATTCAAAATCCCAAGTATGGTTTAGACAGAATAGGTCTCTCTCATACCACTGAAAATTCAAAAACATCCCATTGGTGCATCGTAAGTGGCAGGCTGTCTATCACTAATGTGAGTAATTACTATAAACTACCCATGGGAGAATACAGGCTATGAGGGTCCAGGGTGGTAGACCCAGTGCCTACGGGATGAGACAATAAAGAGGAGCGGGGACTGTGGCAAACTCAGGGCCTCATGTCCTTCTGAAAGGGGCAGCCACCCCTGAGTGCCATGGACAGCACCCTGTGGGAAGGTGGACCTAGGGGAGGCAAATTGGACTTTCTGAGAGTGGGGTAAATTGTGATGGCTTCTGCCTTAAATTTCTTTATATTTAGAACAGAATATGAGACCAAGCCATGGCCGTCAGACCACCAGCTCTGTGGTGTACAGGAAGGAGCCGGAGAGAGAGAAGGACACAGGCGAGCCTTTCCCCATACGCCATCCAGGCCCTGGGGTCAGACAGTGCCCGTGCAGGGTGGCGGCATTCTTGCCTGCACAACCAAGGGCCCTCCAGGGAGACATCTGGGCACGCGCACGTGCTCCTGGCTCCTGGCTGCTGGGATGCTGCCTGGTTTTATTAATAGCCTTGGATCCTGTTCACAGTGCATCAAGGTAAACAGAGACATTTCAGGGCGTGTAATGCAGGCAATTCTAACAGATGAAGAAACAGGCTTCCAAATATAAATAGAAAGAGGAGATAAATAGACAGAGATCCCAGTCTGCTTCTCAGCGATCTGCAGGCTGTGAGCTGTGGATTTAGAAACTTGTGGATCACTGGGATACCAGGGACCCTCATGTGGAGGATGGGGAGCTAGACACAGAGACGGGAAAAGACTCGCCAGGGGTCACGTTCGTCATCTGGATACTTCTGATTTATCATAGCATTGGTTTCTTCATTTGGAAACTCACAGAGCCACCTGTGGTCCCCTGAATGTGTCCTTTCCGCTCAGGCCCAATGCTGCTGCCCATAGCGGGCCCCCCTATTAACAGGTCCCCAGAGTGGATCTTTAAGATGAGCCAGAGTCTGCCTACGGAGGCTGCTCTGACTCCTCCTACAAGGGGCAGACATGACCCTGCTCTGGACCACGGCCCCTGGGTCTCCACCCATCGCAGCACGTGCGCCGGCCGTGGCCGCAGTCTGTGGCCCCGACATTCTAGCATGGGCCCTGGTGTGGGGGGGGGCCTCTGTTAACAGATACTAAATGGAGCAGTGGAGCGTGTCATGTGTGTGACCTTAATTCCCTCTTGCAATGGCATAAGGAGGTTCCAAGTGATGACCACCAAGGGAAAGCTCACAAAACACCATCTTGATATTGAGTGCACTTCCCAAGTCCAAGAGGAAAGAAGGGCTTTGGCCCCAGCCTCAAAGAGCAGCCACAGCTCCAGCAAGGCAGGCACGGTGTGGCTTCACAACCCCTCTGGTTAATGAAAGAGGGAGGGTAGGGTGAGTAGTGGTGGAGGACCCGGGGGTGCCCGGCCCTACCCCAACACACTCACACATGTGGACTCCCCGGTGGCTTTTGGATATACCTGGCTACAGGTATAGAGGGAGCAAAATAACCCCCACAGGCTGAACAACACATCTGTGGCAGGAAGGGTAGATCGGAGGCGGGGCAGGAGCTCAGCCACACGACCCTGGAGATCCTGATCCAAGCCGCCCCTTCACAAATGCCAGATTGCTCTCACTGCACCAGGGCTACGCCACTGCTCATCCCAGGCATGGAGCAGAAGGGGGCGGAGCTAGAATAAATCATCTCTCTACCCCCTACCCCAGCCCTGCCACTGCCACCCATCTGGGAATTTGGTGGAGGGAGGGTGTCCGGTGCTTTCTAGGAAAAGGAATCAAATTCAGAGGACAAAAGAGATGTCCAAAAGCCATACTTACTGCAGTCATGGAGTGTGTAGGTGAAAAAGGACTCTATCACAGCTTTTTAAGACATATTGTACAGCTTAAATATCATTTATATTTCCATATTATCCCTAGCAAATGCTGTTTGAGAGAGTGTGTGCTTGGAGACCGAAGTCCCCGGGGTCCTTCACGACTTTGTCACCCCTGTTAGCCACAGTGAGACGGGACATGGGAGCAGGCTGGTGCACACCTTGCTAACACAATGCAAAGCTCTCTGGGCACTCAGGGCATGCACTGGACTCGCCCAGCTGCTCAGTGGACTTGACAACCACGGGGACGCTGGATCCTGCTGCATCCTGGATGGACAAGGCAGAGCCTGGGCGTCGAGAGACCACAGCCTCAGGCCCACCTGACTCGTGAGTCACTGGGTCTATGCTTACACTCACGGGGCTACGCTGACAACAGGGACGCAGATTGCCTCGTGAACACTGCTCTCCCAGTTCCTGCCACTCTCGCCCCAGACACGTCAGGGGCTGCATACTGCAGGCAGCAGAGGTCGGGGGCGGGGGGGGCACACCCATGGGGCTGGGCTGTCTATTCCCTCAGGCTTCGCCTCTATGGTTCCCTGTTGATCCTCCTTTGTAGAATGGGCTGGTGTTTTACAAGCCCGCAATATAGTTTTATACAAGCATAAAACTCTTCCAAGTGAAATGAAATTCACTTGTTACTCCCTGGCCTGAGATCACAGCTGCACTCTGAGCTTGCCTGGCCAACACCCTTCCCAGGGTGCACTGGGCAGCCTGCATGCAAACCTACTCAGCCTTTTCTGGACAGGCTCCACCCACTCCTCCTGCCTCTGCACCTTTGTGCATGCTGTTCCTCATCTGGAACAGTCCAAACCCTTCCAGGGGCTGCCACCTGCTCACTGTGGGAAGCATTCCCCTGATTTAAGCCCCTGCTGCCTCCCCCTCGTCGTGCACAGAGAAGTGGCTGCCATTCTCATTCTCCGCTTCATTGGCTGCAGGACCCTGCGTGGGTCTCTGGCCCCTTCCAGGTTCCCAAGGCAGGGCCGCTGCAGACCCTCACCCTGCCATCTTCCTGCCCTTCAAAGCCTGAAAGTGCTCCCTCCTCCTGGAAGCTTCGCGCGGTCCAGCCAGCTTGGATCTCTCCCACACTCGGCTCCCCTGGGCTCCATCTGAACCATCCTCACAGGACGCCTGGCTTCCTGCAGTACTGAGCAGTCACAGCTGCCTGTTCCTGCAACCTAGGAGCCCATGAGAGAAGGCCACGCGTGTTCACGGCCACATTCCTGACGCCCAGCACAGGTGTGCACAGGGCAGGATTTCAGTGAACATCTGTCTAGGGATAAGGGCAATAAGGACAACAGAAAACGCTAACTCCATGCCAAGTATTGCAATGGCTCTACACACCAGGCCACTTCAAAAATGGGACTAAAAGACAAAGCTTATTTTGGTGCAAAAAAATATTTAAAATGCATACATGTGAGGGGGCTTCAAAGAGCTCATTGAAAATGCACATTGAAAAAGCCGTGTGTGAATTTCAAAATAAACATCTTTAAATTCCATTTCCCCACTAAGTTTTATAAGTCTCTGCTATGTTAGTATATTTAATGGTTCATAAATTAGCATATTTCATGGGCACAGCCCCCTAAGAACCATGCCCTGACACTGTTCCATTTTTCAGATGACAAAACCAAGTCACTGAGAGATCAGGCAGAGGAAGTGACAAGTGACAGAGCATCTGCCTGAATCCAGGCAGCCATGTTCTCAACGTCTTAGCAAGAAAGTCCAACCTTGAATTCCCTCGTCTTTATATCCCAGGGCCCAGCATAGGACTAGGGCTCAGCACCAGCTCAGTCAATCTTGGTAAGAAGGCCACAGGCCACCGTGATCAGGGTGAGACACAGGACACTGCAAGCCCTGGGCTGAGCAGGTGAGGCCCCTGCCCAGCCAGCCACCACCAGGGGGCCGCTCCCCTTGGCTTAATGGGTTGCCGGGACCCCAACCCACAGAGCCTTGTCTGCCAGGGCAAGCTGCTGACTCCACCTCAGCAGGAGGGGGCGCTGTGAGCTGCCCACCTATTTCTACCATCATTAAAGCCTCCCCACACTCCGTTCCTCGTCCAAAAGATGCCACCCTCACCAACTGTGAGGGACAGCCAGTGAGTGTGGTGGGGGATGCTCCCCAGCTCACGGGCAAGGAAGGGGGCCCCAGAGCCTGCGTCCCAGATCCAGATGCTTTGATCACCTTATGCCCCGTCTTCCCACGCAACGTCAACTTCTCCTCGGATCACAAGATGGGGGTTCTCCAGTGATTCCAAAGCCACGTGAAAATCACCCTTTCCCCTACTCTTTCCCAGACTCTGCACAAAAGGGCTGGGGTCAGAGAGAGACCTGAATGGCTCTGGGATTACGGAGTCAACGTAGGCACCCGGCTCCTTATGGCAAAGCACAAGCACAGGCACCAGACCCCTCTTCCTGCCCAAACCTGCTGCACGTAGCGCCGTCCAAAAGGCTCATCAGCTGCTAAACCCTGCGCAATCGCTTCCACGGTTTGCGGGTAAGGGACACTGGGCAGCCGGCATGGGGGCCTGGGCTCCAAACGCATTTGCTGCCAACCCTCCCAGGAAGGGCCCCGCCCCCGCACGGCTCTGGCAGCTGGGCTGCTCAAAAACTGCCCCTGACTTTGCTTCACCTAATCCTGCTCCTCTCTGCTTCCTGCTCTTCTCCGAATGTGTCAGCCCCAGCGGGCCGCTGTCCTCCGTGACTGATGGCTGCAGGCCCGACAAATGGCCCTCCATCCATCAGCACGGGGACCTGGCAGCCGCTCAGAGGCCCCTCTGTCTCCCACCTTAAGCAGACAGAGCCACGGCCCCGCCCACGGTCCTGGGAGGGAAACTGGGAATGCTGGGAGATCTGGGAGAGGCAGAGGGCTGAGCGGTTTCCACGTGTAGTCTGTGGAGACCCCATTTATGTTCTCTTCTCTCACGTGACAGTCCCCGCTGTCTTCCATCCTCTGATCCGCAGCCCCCCAATCCAACCCGCCACGTCATCCCTCTCCCTGTTGAACTCCTACATGTAAGGAGATAATCACGCAGAGCGCTGTGCAAATGCAGAGCCAGTAGAGCCCTTAAGGAGGGCTGGGGGTGGTGTCAGAGAGGCCTGGGTTCAAGTCCGGCTCAGCCTCTTTCAGACTGTACTGCCTGGTGAGAGCCGCTTAACCTCTCTGTGCCTCAGCGTTCTCATCTGCAAAGTAAAGACACTCATAAGGCAAGGGGTATGCACCACACAGCACAGTGGCCACAAGACAGGGGCACTGAATAGGCGCCTGCTGTTTTCAACAATTAACCTCATGACAATAAGAGTTCTACATTTCCCCTAGAAAATTTCCCTAGAAAAATTGATGGTGGAGAGACATGAGTGGAGAAGGATGAGAAAGAGGAGAGGAAGGGCCAGCATTATGGCTCAGTGGCTTAACGAGTTAAGCTGCTACTTGCAATGCTGCATCACATATCCGAGTCCTGGATGCTCCGCCCCCAATCCAGCTTCCTGATAATGCACCTGGGAAAGCAGCAGAAGGTGGCCCAAGCACTTGCCCCAGGCCGCCCTCCTGGAAGACATAGATAAAATTCCAAACTCCTGGCCATTTGGGGAGTAGACTAATAAATGGAAGATCCCCCATCCCAGTTTCTCCCTCTCTACTATTCTTTTGAATAGATAACTATTTTTTTAAAAGGCACAGTGACAGAGAAGGAGGGAGAGATAGAGATCTTCCATCTGCTAGTCCACTCCCCAGTACTAACAAATACTATGCCCAGAGATTCTGAGTGGATTAACCTTGGGTGGTGCCCAGGCATCAGTATTTTGCAGATGTTCCCCGGGTGATGCTAACGTGACCAAGACCAAAAAAAAAAAAAAAAAAAAAAAAAAAAGCCTGAATTCTTTTTGGGGGAGACATAAGCACACAGATGCCTTTAATAGTATCTGCTTAGGGCTCCAACAGAGCAGGGACGAAGAGCATCAGGAACACAGACTGAGGCAGATAGTGCCTTGTCATCGCAGCTGCATGATGTGTGGGAGGAGGAGTTCACCGGAAAGAGGACTGGGGGCGGGGGGAGCATTTGGAGCCTTTGCTGCAAGACGCCAGTCACAGGCGAGTTACTGGGCAGCTGTGGCCGCCAACACACCGATTCCCGTGAGCAGAGCCCTGCGCGAGCCTGGCCCTGTGCCTGGGTCCCTTGGCTGGACCCTGTTCTGAGAGCTTCAGCCCACGTGATCGGGGGGCTGCTTTCGTGCAGAAAGGACAGAGCAGGAAAGCCTCGAGGAAGTTCCTTAGCTTCCCTATCAACAGGGCTACATGCCTCACGGAGCAGCCCAACCCTCGGGTGACTCCTAGACTTGTGGGTCCTTGGGGATGGGCATGAGGCAGGGGAGGAACAGGTTTGCGTCCTGTCCGTAGTGCTCACCAACACCTGTGCTGGAGAACCAAGGCGCTCAGAGTGGCCAGATACACAAGTGGCACCGGGGCCTTGAGCCGGCCTGTTCAGGATGAGGAATCGTGGGTCCCACCCACACCTACCGAATCAGAATTTGCCACTTAGCAATATCCTGGGGCAGTCTGTGTGCGCGTGAGGCCCAAGATACAGCTTTTCCAAGCCAGAGGTTGCATCCCCTTTGTGAGTCATCAAACTCTTTTAGTGTATCAGAAACTGCATTTTGAAAGACAAGAAAGGAACAAGAAAGAAAAAAAAGTCTCAGAGTGTCACATGTAGGAAGCACAAGTATTTTTATTACATATATGAGCACCCTAAGTAGGATCTAAAAAGTATATACTTTTGTGGACTGCATTTTTAAAGAATAATTGGAGAGAGAAAGGGAGAGGGAGTGAGGTGGGGTGGGGGGAAAGCCTGAAAGACAGCTTCCATCTACTGGCTAATTCCCCCAGAGGGGGGCTGGCGCTGTGGCACAGTGGGTTAACGCCCTGGCCTGAAGCGCTGGTGTCCCATATGGGTGCCAGTTCAAGACCCAGCTGCTCTACTTCCAATCCAGCTCTCTGCTATGGCCTGGGAAAGCAGTAGAAGATGGTCCAAGTCCTTGGGCTCCTGTATCTGTGTGGGAGACCTGGAAGAAGCTCCTGGTTCCTGGCTTCAGATCTGCACAGCTCCAGCCATTGTGGCCAATTGGGGAGTGAACCATCGGATAGAAGACCTCTCTCTCTCTCTCTCTCTCTCTCTCTCTCTCTCTGCCTCTCCTCTCTCTGTGTAACTCTAACTTTCAAATAAATAAATAAATCTTTAAGAAAAGAATTCCCCTAGATGTCCACAAAGGCCAAGGCTGGGCCAGGCTGAAGTAGGAAGCCAGGAACTCAATCCAGGTCTCTCCCATGCATGCGTGTCAAACCACTTGGACTGGGATGCAGGTGTCTTAATTGCTAGGCCAAATGCCGACCTCTGAATTGCATTTTAAGCAATATCTGAGGGCCATGGCTTGTTTTCCCTAAATCTGGGACACTGGTTTTTCTCATCCAGTATTTCCCAGGATTCTGAGCCAACTGCAGACATAGTGGGAGATGACAGGGCTTTAGATGGATGGAGAGGGAGAATGAGAGAGTGAGACAGGGCCTGTGGGGAGGTGTAGACTGCAAGACCCTGGAAGAGGAAAGACAAAAACAAGGCCGGTTTTGGTGACATTTACCAGTGACCACAAAAGAGACGACGACCACCACCACAGCTCCCTATCGGTATCAGTATCAAACAGCCGAAGGGATTACAGCACAGCTGGACCAAAGCAGGTGCAGACAGACCCGCGTGCGAGGGCACGCCCACTCAGCGGGGCAGAGGGGCCTGGCTGCGAGTGACACTCTCTGTAGAGTCACTTTCAAGTGCTCTTGGATTTCCTCTCATTTCAATGGAATTTGGTAACATCTTACACCACCCTTAACATCAAACAGTGCAGTGAGTTGCTCTTTCTCAATGGGCGTGACTTCAGCATTCCTTCCTGCCTCTGAGGTTCCCAGCCACCAGCCCCAGGGAACTCAGCCAAGGGGAATGCCCATGGTTTATGGTCAACAGCCGCAGTGGTGTGCTCCTGACCGCAGCCAGATTACTTTGGTTTTCCACTGCTCACCCTTCACCAAAACATTTAGAGACACAACTCTAGAGAACTTTGGCAAGGAACCAGCAGAAAGCTCTTTAAAATGCACACAGACACCTTGCGCACTTCAAGAGGTAACAGAACAAAACGTCAAGAGTGAAAGTGACACCATGATGGTTCTTCCTTTCAGAACCGGGCAGCGGGAGTTATTAACCTCCTGCTACGTGTCTGTTATTTCATTTATACAACAGTGTCCTGCATTTGATTTTGCCTAGGAAATTGGTGTCTAATAGAAGATGACAAAAAATGACTTTTTAAAATATTTTTAATCCAGGCTAGTGGTGTTTATGAGATTCTGAGCTTGGGGCTGGTGCTGTGGCGCAGTAGGTTAACGCCCTGGCCTGCAGTGCCAGCATCCCATATGGGCACTGGTTCAAGGCCTGGCTGCTCTACTTCGGATCCAGCTCTCTGCTATGGCCTGGGAAAGCAGTAGAAGATGGCCCAAGTCCTTGGGCCCCTGAACCTGTGTGGGAGACCTGGAAGAAGCTCCTGGCTCCTGGCTTCGGATCAGTGTAGCTCCAGCCATTGCAGCCACCTGGGGAGTGAACCAGCGGATAGAAGACCTCTCTCTCTGTCTCTACCTCTCTCTGTAACTGACTTTCAAATAAAATAAATCTTAAAAAAAAAATTATGACACCGTGGGAGATTTTGCACGGAGTGAGTGGTACAGCACCCAGCTTTCACGAAAGCTCGCATATGGCATCCGCTTCAAGGAAGATGTGGCTCCCTGTGTCCAATCCTGTGCTTCTCCTATAACTTGACAGAATTAACACCAGTACTTTCTCTGTCATGAACCAACATGATATCAACTTGGGCCATCTTAATTTTTCTAAAATAAGAAAATGATCAAGTAATGTATGGGTATATGTGTGTGTGTATGTGTGTGTATATATGTATATGTATATATATGTGTATACACACATATATATATATACACACACACATATACATATATAACCTAGAAAGACAGTTTTTTAAATGTGAACAAGGTCGTCAATATTTTAGGTCTGATTTAGGTGCTGCAAAACCCCCAAGTTAACTGGCCTAAGGTCTGGTGTGACAAGTGACAAGTGGAGTGGTTAACTCCTACTGCTACCTGCCATGTTCCTGGGCCCTCGTATATGTTCTTATTGTTTAATCCACTTGACAAACAACGGGGTGGGTACTAGAATCCCTATTTATCAGAGAGGTTTAGGGACCTGCCCTAGGTCACACAGTTCATGTGCGTGGCGTGACTAGACTCTGAACTACAGCTCAAGTGATCCTAAAAACCCCAACCAAATTGACCCAGAGTCAACTTGTTCAATTGCCTTTCTGCTTCAGTTTTAAAAGCCCCAGCATCTCTCCCCTTGGTTATTTTTTCAGCTGGCTGGTATTATCTGCCTACGTCTTACATCCAAGCAGGCTGCCATGTTCCCTTGTTTGATCTGGCCTTAAAGGAACTATCCAGGTGGGTAGACAGAGAGGGCGATTCTAGAAGGGGACTGGCTTTCCAGAGTGGCCCCAAATGATACCTGCTCCCACTCTATTCAATAGACAATTTTGGAAACAGCATATACTCGGCGTAGGAACATTTAAGGCGCATTCAGCTTTGAGGCTGGATTTTGCTGTGGTCACAGTTCCACACTTCTGCCACTGGTCAACGCTCAGAGGGAAGTGGTCTCAGCTGAGAAACATCCCTTAATGGTTCTGTCTGAATACAAAGACAATGTAACACGCCAGTACTTCCCTGGGGTCTAACCATTCCATCAACCTATGCCAAGGTGAGTATTTACCCACGAGCAAACAAAGTCACGAAAATTCTAACTAGAATCCAAGCTAGCAGAAGACACAAGGCAGCAAAATATGACGGAAGGATCTCCTGACCAAGAGCACTTGTCCAATGAAATAGCCAACTGCATTAGCCACTGAGCTTTGCTCAGTGATGTGCTCAGAAATATTTAACAGCTGGCCCTCCAAAAAGGAGAAAAAAAAAAAAAAAAAACCCAGGCTGGTTGGTGGTGTGTGCTGATTTCCATGGAGTAAACACTCGTAGCATGGCCAATTTCAGGTTGCCGAGTGAAGGAGGATTTGGGCAGAGACCAGAGTAGCCACCATCATTCAGGGTTTCCCTGCACAGATCAAGCAAACGTCCACAGCTTCAGGAGCATAGGACGAAGTAGGAACAGAATCAGGAAGCGGTGAGTCTCGAGTCTTTATTTCCTTTGTCTTGAATACGATTTATTTAAGTGCACCTTTACACAATTCATCTTTTAAAATAATGGCTGTGTTTTAACAACTAGCTCACAGAACTCCTGAAAAATTAACAATCAGTTCCCAAGAGCTGACGTGAGGGGCCCCAGCACTGACTGTCTGCCCATCCGACAGGCATCCATCAGCCTGAGCTGCGGCTGCATTGTCACTGCTGGCTGCCGGTGACAGCGCGGAGGACTTGCCGTGCCGGAACCCTAAAAAGATGGGCACTAACATTACCCCCATTTCACAGATGGGAAAACTGTAGCTTCCAAAGAGAGGTGACTTGCTGTCAAAATCACAGAACAGAAAGTGCTAAGTTTGACTCCAAATCCCTTGTCCTTAACCCAGGACATTACGCTGATGTAGTGAGGAACACACTCCACACACTTTGCTCAGGAACGTCCATGAGCCTTCGGGGCAAACTCATCTGGAAAATATGAGAAGGGAGGAGGCGCCGTGGTCCCAGCTGCACATTTCAGAGGGCTTGGCTCACCCTTCCCAATCCAGAAACCTCAACTGGACCCCAGTTCCACAGAAGTGTTAACATGAACAACATGTTCCTGTCTTTGATTTAGCATTGCACAAACAACTAAAATTTTAAATCAAGTAGATGCATGTAAAATCATAATGTTTGTAAGTAAGTAAAAAAAAAAAATGAAGTCAAACATGGGCCACTGAACTTTGTTCCAACAAATGGGCAAATCAGGGCGTGCCGAAGGGACCGCCAGCAACGTGCAGCTTGATCTGAGGTCTCGAGCATCAGCACTAATGGAAAACCAATCCTTTTCCTCTGTGGGGGGCACCGCAAAGGGGTGAGCAATACGAACACACGAGATGCCCAGCACAAGGACGATGACATCTGTATTGAAAAGGGGCAGGTGAACACGGACGTCTCATCCAGTACTGCCCACCACCACATTCTCTGCTGCACAGAAAACAGTGCATGATCGCAGGCTAAGCCGGCAGCCTCCCCACCCACACCACAGTGAGGCTCCAGCCCGAGTCCTCGCTTTGTACTAGGCAACCACCGTGGCTGGGCTTGCAGCTGGTTGACAAGATGTTCTTACTGGGAACAGGCTCCTGCCATGAGGAACTGCCTGCGGTCTTGCTCACTCCCTGTATACATTGCCCACCTACCTCTGCTGCAATAGAGGGTCCCAGCAGGGCAGGAGGAGTGGAGTCCGCGGGAGGGTAGGAAGAGCCACTTGGACACAGGCAGAACACAGTCTGCTGCTCCCCCTCTTCTCCCTTTCTGCAGCCTCCTACGCCAGGATTGCAACTGAACGCAAGCGTTTGCACTCCGTGTTTACCTGTGGGCATTTCAGTCACGCGCTGCACCACGCTCCCTGGGCTGTGCTGTTAGCTGCCTTTTCATCATGCCTCCATAGCACAGAACCACTGAGGTGTGCCTGCATGATGCAAACTGGCCACATTGCCGGCAATGGCTCCTGTTGCAACAAACACAGGGTGTGGGCAGCATGCCCGGCGCTGGGCCTGGAGAAGT
Source organism: Oryctolagus cuniculus (assembly GCF_964237555.1). Taxonomy (NCBI): domain Eukaryota; kingdom Metazoa; phylum Chordata; class Mammalia; order Lagomorpha; family Leporidae; genus Oryctolagus; species Oryctolagus cuniculus. Next base: position 70,339,799 of record NC_091432.1, read on the forward strand.
CTTACTTTAAATCGATCAGAAGAGCTATTAAGAAAGAAACACGGACGGACGACTATAAATTTTTCAGCATGATGGGACAGGCGAGTTCTTGCCAGTGCTCACAAGCAGCCATGCAGAGTAACTGACTACTGCTGTCCCACTTCTCAGATAAGGAGACTGAGGCTCAGAAAAGTCGAGAAGTCTGTTGGAAGGCAGCTCCAGGTTTTTGACTCCTGCTCGTCCATAAAAAGAACTCTTATTCTAGCCACATTGCAACTCTGCTTCCATGAAAGGGGGGAAAAAAAATCAATGCTAAGGGCCTATTTGGTACCAGCAATACTGATGGGAGAGGCTGAGAACAATGAAAACAACTAACACTTACAGGGTGCTCCTAGTGCTCCAGGAACCGTCGAAAGTCAAGTTCTCAAATCCTTCCAACAGCCTCCATTTCAGAGGTGAGTTAAGAAGCAGAAGGCCGCCACGACCTGCCCAAAGCCAGCCAGCTAGGGACTGCACATGCCTCCCTCTTGATGTCCTCCTGTCAACCCTGAGAAACAAGCGGCTCCCTTTCTCCTAGCAATGCGTAGGTAGCTCAGGAGGAGAAAGAGAGCCGGCGTGAGGGTCAGCTTGCATTTCCACTCTGCATAGCCTCACCCAAGTCCCTTGGTCCCACCACGCGTCAGCTGACCCACCAGGACAGGGCAGAGTTTTAAGCAGGGGGTGCTCTCCTGTCCCTCTAACACCCACTGCCCCAGCCTGGACGCGCCAGGCTCCAGGGTGCTGGAGGAACCTAGGTGGGACTCTCTCTCAGCAGAGGGATTGGCGTCTGCTTCCAGATGCAACACACAGGCGACCCCCACCGCCCTGGCTGTTAGGTTTCCAGGCAAATAAACAGCCTCCAAACGCTTCCTAAATTGCTGCTTAATGCTTCTCCTCGGAGCGCCATCTTTTTTATGGGTCTGCAGGAAGGGTTTATGGCAACGCTGTTGATGGTGCGACGTCCCAAGTGATTTATCGGAGAAGGTGATGTAAAAGAGCAGCAAGAAACCGCAGGCGGGGGAAGGGGGTTAACTACCCACTCGGCGCTGGCCGGGCGGGGGCCCACACGACGCAGTGGGCGGAAACGGGCTGTTTGTCTGGGCCCCGATGACCGGCCACTGGCGCCTGGGGTCACTTCTGCACAAGCGGGGAAGGAAAAAAAAATGTGAAGAGGCTTGAGAGAAATTCACAGAGCCTGTGGAAGGCTCCAAGTCACACAGACTGTGGGATCCTGAGCGCAGCGTGTGCCACAGAGCCGGCCCCGTCCTAATGGCAGGTCTGGGTCAGCCAGGAGCCTGACTGTATGGAGTTCACATTCATGCTGGTGGCCGGACCCGTCCCGGTGCATTGTGGGAGTTTCAGGGAGGGAGGGGCGAAGATCTGAGGCAGCAGGCCAGAGGGGGCTGTGCTGGGTCAGTGCTGGAACAGGAGTCTCTGGGGCCTGGAAATCAGCACCAGGTCAGTTTCATGCAGTTTCACACAGCCTCTCTGGGAGCGGAATCAACAAAGCCTACAGGTCACAGGACAGGCTTTGAGCGGCCTCAACTCCTGCACCAGCTCCTGTGCCGGCCCCCTCACCACTCACCTCCTACACCGCGTGTTCCAGCACCAGCTGCTCCGCAAGCCAGACAGCCCCCTGGCTGCTCTCTGCCAGCAAAGCCCTGCCCTTCCCTAGGGAGCCTCCTTACATTAAAAGGGCTGGATTCGGTGCACACAATCCATATACAGGCCCACACAGGAGCCCAGCTGGCCTCAGGGCTCTGCTCTTGCTGTCTCCACAGTCTTTTTTCTTTTTCTTTTTTCAAGATTGATTGATTGATTGATTGATGGCTTTGAAAGTCAGAGTTACAGAGGGAGAGGGAGAAACAGAGAGAGATATCTTCCATCTACTGGTTCGCTCCCCCAAATGGCCACAACAGCCAGAGTTGGCTCAGGCAGAAGCCAGGAGCTACTTCCAGGTCTCCCGCATGGGTGGCAGGGCTTGAGCCATCTTCCATTGCTTTTCCCAGGCCATCAGCAGGGAGCTGGATTGGAAGTGGAGCAGCCAGGACCCGAATCGACACTCAGGATGCTGGCATTGCAGGCGACGGCTTTATCTGCTAGGCCACAATGCCAGCTCCTGTCTTCACATTCGTAGTTTTTTAACAAAGGAGTCTATTCTCATTTTGCATTGGGACCTGTGAGTCATGAGGCCGGCCTCGTTCCTACCCCTTGAGGCTGTGGTTTCGTGGCACCTGACATACTTCTATATGGAGGACCTGTCACTGTTCTCAGCTTATTTGTCTATGTTTTTCCACCCTGCCTTACCACAGAGAGAGAGAGAGAGAGACAGAGACAGAGAAAGAGAGGTGGGGGGGGGGGTGAGAGAACTTAAATAGTTAAAAATGTCAGTCTTCTCTCTTGCCCCAAGCAAGAAGCATGACAATAACAAAGAGCAATGTGGCACCAACTGCCGGTGATAGGAAAGAAGTGGGGATGGTGGGGTGCGACAGGCAGAATCAACACTGGGTTATGAACTGGGGGGATCCTCTCAAGAGGCATCCTCACTCTGACCTTGCATTCCAAGCAGTCCTCAGGGACCAGGGTCCATCATCGTCCCCACAATTCCACCTTTACCAGATCAGCGCGGCCCAGCTCCTCCGAACGGGCACATTTATTTTGCACGTTGAGAAGAGGTGAGATTTTCTCTCTGAGCTTCCTCATTTACAAAACCTCAAAAGCAGAGGGGGCGTTAACCGGGGGTCTGCCTCTTCTGAACCATGCCACAGCATTCGGTGTGTCTTGGGGTGAGCAGTATTCTGTGGGGACACTCCATGGCTGGTTCTGGGTTCTCACCCGGGTCCCAGGCGCACAGAGGATTGAGCCTGGCGAGGCTATGACGGCGAGGCTATAACTCGAGGCTATGACGGCGAGGCTATGACGACGAGCCCTCATAGTACCTGCTTTCTCAGTGCAAACCAGCCTCACTGCCACAGAGCACAGCGACTCCACTCGCCGCTGAGGACTTGCTACCGCTGAATTATTTGCACATGACCGCATCTTCCCTTAGGCAAGGGCTTTCTCTCTCTCTCATCTCTGGTCCCAGAAGGCCTCACTCAAGACAAGCATAAAATCAGCACCTTGTATCAGAGGCCAAGCAGGAAATGGAGGGACCCACAAAGAAGTGAAGGAAACGTCCCACAATCTGGGAGGTTCTCTCTCCACTCCAGCACACTCAAGACCAAACTCCGATCGGAAACGCTGACCGGCTCTCCAGCCATATGTCCGGTCCACATTCCCTGGGCCTGGGGATTCAGCAGCAAAGTAAGCCCCTCCCAGGCCCCTGAACTTCCCAAGGAAGGAGACTCCGCCCCCAGAGCAAGCCCTCTACCGGGACCATGCTGGCTAATTCTGTGCATTGCCCTGACAAGGCTAGATTGCTCAAACAGCAGTCCAAATGCTGCCGGGAAGCTGGCTGTGGACATCACCCACATTTACGATCTGCTGACTGAGTCGATGACCCTCAGCATTCTGCGCTGGTTCGAGTCCCAGCTGCTTCACTTCCTTCCTATCCAGCTCTCTGCTATGGCCTGGGAAAGAAGAAGAAGATGGCCCAAATAGCTCGGGGCCCTGCACCCACATGGGAGACGCGGAAGAAGTTTCTGGCTGCAGATTGGCCCAGGTCTGGCCATTGCAGCCTTTTGGGGAGTAAATCAGCCAATGGAAGACTTTTCTCTCTGTCTCTCCCTCTCTCTGCAACTCTGCCTCAAATAAATAAATAAATGTTAAAAAAAAAAAAAGGTGTAAAGAAAGGAGGGTGGCTTCTCCAGGAAGACACAACTCTGCCCATGATGGGGCACAGAGATCCTGCCAGAGCTTCCAACCTGAGCAGTCTGCCCTGCAAATGTCAGACTTGCCACTGGTGACCGTCCCATGAGCCTGTAAATCAGCTCTCGCTCTTCCTTCTCCTCCCGCCCCACCAGCAAGGGTACTTCAAAAACTCTGTAGAAAATGGAATGAAAGACAAGTTCATTTTGGTGCAAAATAAAGTTTTGCAATCTACGCATAGCTGTTCCATGACACATTTCCCATGCACTTTTTGAAGATGCCTCCAGGTGCGCGTGGATGTGTGTGAGATGACACTGGCTTATTCTGAGCAAGGGACAAGGCAGCTGCCCACCCCCCATCCCCCACCAACCCACGGACCATCTTCCAGGAGGGAACACAGACAGGATAAGGAGGGAGTGTCTGCAGCCAGCACGAGTATGAGGAACAGCTGCCCAGGGTTCACAGCGGGCTCAAAGGGAATTCAGGAGGGCCACTCCCCAGAGACCAGCCCTGCCTCTCCAGCCTTCCATCTCTGTCAGAGAAGGGCCTGGAAAACACAAGCGGCAGGCAGCCCAGCCTGCAATGAGCTGTTCGGAGAAGGAAGCCATGGACAGGACACACTGTGGCACGGCTTGTCTGCTGCCTCTCCAGGGAAGCGGGTGCTGCCCTGTGCCGGGGCACGCAGCACGTCCAGCCTGCAGGCCATACCACCTCCTCAGGAGCAGTGACCGTCCACGAGATGTGCACGTGGGCAACACGCAGGCCGACCTGGTCCTTGTAGGCGTGCTCTCGTGGAGGAATCCCCACATCAAATCCAGGGAAGCTCAGAGAAGTGCAGGGAACCATGTGCAATGGCAGCTCCCAGCTGCTGGAACCAAAAGACCTGGAACTCTTCCCTCCGCCTTGTCTTCACTGGCTGTGCGGTGCCCTAGACAGAACGTCCCATGGGCTCGGTCTTTGGCTTTGCATCACAGAAAGTCTTCAAAGTTAATGGAAATGTGCATTAGGAGAAATCTTTTTTATGGATTTCAATAGTTTTTGCTCCAAAATAATTTTTTTGCCGAATTTTTTGTAGTCCCTCGTGCCAGCTATGTGAGCATGGATAAGTCACACACCTTCCTCATGCTCATTGCATGAGCACACATCACTCACACCCCTTCTTCAAACAGCAGGGTTCTCCTCTGTTAACTGTGCCTGCCTTGTAAAACAAGATGAGGGATCAGCGCTGTGGCGGAGCAGGTAAAGCTGCACCTGCAGTGCTGGCATCCCATATGGAGGCGGCTTTGAGACCAGCCTGCTCCATTTCCTATCCAGCTCTCTGTTAGGGCTTGGGAAAGCAGTAGAGGATGGCCCAAGTCCTCGGGCCACTACACCCATGTGGGAGACCCAGAAGAAACTCCTGGCTCCTGGCTTTGGGTTGGTGCAGCTCCGGCCATTGCGGCCATCTGAAGAGTAAACCAGTGGATAGAAGACCTCTCTCTCTTTCTCTCTCTCTTTCTCTCTTTCTCTCTGTTTCTGCCTCTCTGTAACTCTGCCTTTCAAATAAATAAATAAATCTTTGAAAAAAAAAGGATGAATAATGATCATACTGGCTGGTACTTGGTGGGCGCCCAGTGATCAGTGGTTACTGTCACTATTTGACAATTCACTGGGTCACAGACATGGATGCTCATGGGCCCATGATCACGTGAGGACTCAGCCAGGGGCTGCTGACCCACAGTGGAAGTCTCAACTTCCCATGCAGCTCCGCCCTCCCGCAGGGAGCATGCGATGCCAGCTCCACCGGGAGTTTTCACACCGGTGGGAGGAAGAGGAGGCTTTGTGAGCCCTGTAAACGGTGGCTGCTCCGTGTCTGCATGCTTCTACTCCTGCCTTGGGTTGCAGGCCTATTAGTAGCCACCACCCTCAGAGAGGAAGCGTGTGCCTCACCCCAGGAACATACTGAGCGGGGAAAGATCCCTAAATCTACTACATTCAACAAGTGCTTACACAGCCACAGGACCTGGCTTCTCACTGCCTGCGGGAGGAGGAGGCGTGTGCTCCTGGGTGAGTGGGGGCGTCTGTCATCCGCAGGGCCCCCAAACCCCTTTCCAGGTGGCTTCCACTTCATCCAGCGCAGCCGGGCCACCCAAGGTCAACCCCGTGACCATCCCTACCTTGTGCCTGTGCTGGCGGTCACTGCTGCCCCGATGCCGGCCACAGTATCTGCTTTGCTCCCCCAGCACCTGTCCGGTCTGAGGTCCTCGCAGGCTCCCTCCTCTGCCACGCCAGCCCACAGTGACATGGCGCGGCTCAGCTGTCTTTCCTGGCACTCACTGCACTACCCGGCAGAGCACTCTCCCCTCTGTTGCCCATCTCTCTCCCTGGCCCTGCTCCCTGCCACACTCAGGCTGAATTCTCCAGCGGCGGCCATGGCCCAGCACGGGGTTCACCAGCAAGGCTTCTCCCATCACCACCCCAGCACGCTGACTGGAGCCACACAGCCAGCACTTCACACCCAGAACGCAGCTTATGTAGTAGGCGTTGGTCAATATCTGTTGTTAAATAAATGAGGAAGCAAACTAATAAATTAGTAAACCAAATCCAAACAAAACCCTGGATCACAAGCTGCCTCCAGCAGTGGCCTCATCCCTCTCGGCTCCCCTCCCCACTCGATGCCCCGCCTGCGGCAGACAGTCAGTAATAGATACAGCTTGCTCTCATCTGAACTGTACGTGGGGCCTGATGCTTAAAACAAAGCATTAATCTTCACCAACACTCAGACATCCTCCCCCCCCCCGCCCTGGACCATCAGCCTCAGCAAAGTGGGGTTACCGAAGTCAGCCAGAAGGTGAAGTCTTTGACAATGTTGACAACTGGAAGTGCCACAGAGATGGATCCTTTTAATGGATACGGCATTTCTGCGGAAATAAAATACTAGATGGAGACAGGGGCCAAGGGTTTCAGTGCTGGTTGGTGGTGAGGTTTCATTTGAATCAATGAGAAAGTTCTAGAAGTCAATTACCTTTCATTTCTTTCCTTTGCAGTAAATGAAAGTTTGGGGCCAAGAGCAAAAATGCATTTGGAAAGGACCATGCTGCAATTTGTGCGTCCTTACATCCTCACCACCCCACAAGCGCTCTGTAGCAAACACATCCACACTCGTGGAGTTCAAGGCCGTCTCAATGGAAAATTCACCTTGAGTTGTTCAACCCAATGAGCATAGTTTCACTGTCACTCCCATTTGACAGCTAGGGAATCCAAGTCTCAGTGACTTCTGCATCTTGTTGAGAGTCACTCACGTACCTAGTAAGGACAGAGTCAGAGCTGGACATGAGATTTTCTTTGGTCCCCCAAGTCCTGTGGTCCTTGCCCGAAACCAGAGCTTGAAGAGGAACTGACGGAAGAAGAGGCAGCGGCAAGAAGACAGCTGGGAAAAATGACCGGAAGCCCGCATCTGCCTCCTGGTACCCTGGAGGCCGTTCCGTGTGTTCACAGGGGCAGTTCCGCCCCTGACGTTTAAATGCCACAAAAGGAGGAAAACGCCTGGGAATGAAAGCTTTTCAGGCTCTGCCCATGAACTGTGAAGGGGTGAAGGGAACTGTTTCCAGGGCACAATTTAGAGAGGGAATGCTTCCGTGCACTTAGCAACAGCCCACTACCTGAGCTCGCCTCCTCTGCCCCCCCCCCCCCCGCAAGGGACCCAGGAGGACACAAGCCTGAGGAGATCATCTGAGAAGTTTCCTAGTGAGATGTCTCTTTCATTTTTTAATTTATTTTATTTTTTTAATTTTTTAAATTTTTTTGTCAGGCAGAGTAGACAGTGAAAGAGAGAGACAGAGAGAAAGGTCTTCCTTTTCTGTTGGTTCACCCTCCAATGGCCGCTGCAGCTGGCGCACTGCAACCAGTGCATTGCGCTGATCCGAAGGCAGGAGGCAGGTGCTTCTCCTGGTCTCCCATGCGGGTGCAGGGCCCAAGCACTTGGACCATCCTCCACTGCACTCCTGGGCCACAGCAGAGAGATGGACTGGAAGAGGAGCAACCGGGACAGAATCCGGCGTCCCGACTGGGACTAGAACCCTGTGTGATGGCACCACAGGCGGAGGATTAGCCTATTGAGCCGTGGCACCGGCTGAGATGTCTCACTTCCGTTTACTTGGGAACGTGGAGGGAAGGGACGCTCAGGCTTAACGTTCTGTGTGTCCCTGTGTGTCTCCTCTTCATTCCCTGCTCCTACAGGCTGGGTGTGACCATTCTCAACCAGCCAATGAGGGCACACAGGTGCAGAAAACCACACAGCAGGTGCTGAGCTCCAGCCCCCGTGTTCAGGTCTCTCACAACCTTCTTCTGCCTTCCCCATGCCAAGGAGGGGGGACCTTTTCTTGTTAAGCCACAGAGAAGCCTCAGAAAAATCTCAGCAGGTGGAAAGACAGAGTGCATCTCCAAGGTGCTGCCAACGGCCTGCAGACTCCAGGAAACCCCTTCCCCTCATGCTAAATGGCTTCTTACTCTCCGAGAGCAAGCCCTCCAGGGTTTGCTGCCTGTGAGCCTGCAGCAGCTTGGGGATCTAGCTCAGGCCGTGTGGTGGGGGGAGGTGCTAGTGGCAGGGACACAGATGTGTGACAAGGACGGTATGACCGATGTGGAGCTCATCAGCTCTGGCTTGCCCACTTTTTGGAGAACGGAGGGAGGAAAAGAGCACTCGCTGGTGCCTACTGGGCGTGATGTCCTATGTCAACCACTTCTATGGACGCCATTGCATCTCCTCACCAACACGACACTGAGAGGTAGGCAGCATGGGCTCCATGTCATAGAAGGAGAAACCAAGGTTGCCAGGGCCCCAGGGATTTGCCAGAGTTCCTGAGCTGCTGTGGCCTATATCAGGGAGCTTGTTGCCACTACAAGGAAATGCCTGAGAAAAGCTACTTAGAAGAGGGGTTTTTACCTGGCTCACAGGTTTGAAGCTTCAAAGTCCAAATAGCCTGGTACAGGCTCTGGCTTGGAAAAGGGGCCCTTAGAAGATAGCAGAACACAGGTTAGAGGAAGGATCATGCAGCAAGCCAGGAAGGGCAGGGGGAGAGGGAGGGAGAGCGAGACTGGGCTCCAACCAGGGCTTTTGTAGCGACCCTCTGGTGAGAGCTACCTCCCAAAGGCACGCCCCCAGTGTCCAAGGGCTCTCCCATGAGGCCCTGCCTCCCAACAGCACAACCCTGGGGACCATGCCTTTAAGGTAGAGACTTTGGGACACACTTAACATTGAAGCCACAGCATAGCCCAAGGCCAGGCTGACTCCAGGGACTCTGGAAAAACAGAAATTTTCCCATAAAGACAGCCATTGTCCCTACAAAACTGCCCTTTAAGCCAGGCACAGAACCATCCCAACCGACCTGGCACAACTAGAATTAACCATGTGAGCAGGCACTGGCCTCACCGACACCATCCAGGAATAGCTGGGCTGTCCAGAAGCCATGGAGGATTCTGGGCAGGTGGCAGTGGATTGCTCCTTTTCCCTTGCAGTGTAGAGATGAGAGAATTCCTCAGGGCAGAGCTAGCTGGGTGCTCCAAGGATTCAGAGACTGAGGCAGTGCCCGAGCTCAGCACTCACCTTCTCGCGGGAAAGCAAGACCTTCAATCATTCAGCAAGTATTTGCTAAGCACCTGATAGCCCAACCTCAGTTGCAGATAATCCAGAACTTTTATTTTGGAGGAGAGATGGAAAATTAAGTTGAAATAAAGAGAAAACATGAAGGCCGGCGCCGTGGCTCACTAGGCTAATCTTTCGCCTTGCGGCGCCGGCACACCGGTTCTAGTCCCAGTCGGGGTGCTGGATTCTGTCCCGGTTGCCCCTCTTCCAGGCCAGCTCTCTGCTGTGGCCAGGGAGTGCAGTGGAGGATGGCCCAGGTGCTTGGGCCCTGCACCCCATGAGAGACCAGGAAAAGCACCTTGCTCCTGGCTCCTGCTATCAGATCAGTGCGGTGCGCCGGCCGCAGCGTGCCGGCCACAGCGGCCATTGGAGGGTAAACCAACGGCAAAGGAAGACCTTTCTCTCTGTCTCTCTCTCTCACTGTCCACTCTGCCTGTCAAAAAAAAAAAAAAAAAAGAGAGAGAGAGAGAGAGAGAAAACATGAGGACTATCATGAAAAATGACTTGGGGCAGGGGCAGGAGGAAATGAATGTGAGGAGTTCTCTGTATTGGGAGGGTGGTTAAGGAAGACTTCCTGGAGGAGGTGGCACTTGAATGAAGACCTGGATACCCACAAGAAGGCAGAGCTAGTCCAGCAGAAGTGCAAAGCCCTGAGACTTGGGAGGTGTCTGCTGCTTGCAGGCACAGTAGGACAGCCCAGGGGTCCACGGCTGGGTGGGCAGGGAAGTGCAGAAGCTGGCAGAGCAGCTGGAGTAAGGATGTGTGGGCCCAGCATGCGGTTTGGTTTGAGTCTGAGAATTCTGGGAAGCCACAGGAAGGCACTACAGCAGAGACGCCCAGGAGCTGCTTTGCGTTTTTGGGGAAGACGCTGTGGCTGCCTGGTAAGGAACAGATGGCAGAAGACCAGTGGGGAGACCCAGAAGAAGCTGTTGGGTGAGAGCGAACACGGTGCCAGCTACAGTGATAGAAACGGACATGAGGGCCCATGGAATAATTCGGACAGCGGCATGCCGGTAAATGCTTAGTGACCAGCTCCCTGGTGGGGGGGGGGGGGGGACTGCTGATTACGGTGCTGTACACACTCCTGCCATGTTGCCTCAGCACTGAACGAACCCTCGGCATGATGCAAGCACAGAACTTAATGGAGGACGGCCAGAAGAACAAATGAGAGATCTCAAACTTCTCATGTGCAAGAGAGAACAGCAATATTAACACCTGCCAAGGGCAACCGTGAGAATCCAATGCGGAGACGAGAGTTAGCCCTCCCCAGGGTTGCGCAGGCCTACAGGTGATCCTCCCGCCTCCCCTGTGACGGTCACTGCCCCATTTGATGCAGGAAGAAATGACACTCAGAGCCATGGAGCGTCCAGACCCACTCCACGCATGCGTGGTCGAGCTGGAACGCAACCAGCCCCCTGCTGTCGAACTGGCTTCCTCAGGTGCGGGGACCACCCCAGCTGAGGGCTGCTGGGTGTCTGCGCTCTCTCCCTCTGGTTCTTCTTTTTCTTTCTTTTTTTTTTTTTTTTAGATTTATCTATATATTTTTGAAAGCCAGAGATACAGAGAGAAAGGGAAAGTCAGAGAGAGAGAGAGAGAGAGAGAGACCTTCCATTTGCGGGTTCACTCCCCACATGGCCCCCATGGCCCAAATCCTGCCAATCTGAAGCCAGGAGCCAGGAGCTTCATCGGAGTCTCCCCCAGGGAGGCAGGGATGCAAGCACTTGGGTCATCTTCCACTGCCTTTCCAGATGCATCGACAGGGAGCTGGATTGGAAGAGGAGCAGCCGGGACACGAACCAGCACCCATGTGGGATGTCGGCATCACAGGTGGCAGCTTTACCTGCTGCACCACAACAGGGGCCCCTTGCACTCTGCTTTTACTACTCAGGAGCTGAGCAGCTTCAGCGAATAGCTCAGGTCAGCAGCCCGCACCTCTGTATACTTGCAAAATAAAGGCTCCACAAGGTCCCTGTGCCCAGAGTGGGGCAGGGACTGGGGGCCCCAGGGTGGCTCCAAGGACATCAGAGCCCCGGCCACATGCCCCTGACATTTCCCTCTAAGAGGCACTCATGCCCTCGTTGCCTAATGTCTACTGCACACAGTGTAAGACTGAGCCAGAAAAGAAAAAAAAAAAAACAAAAAACAAAAAACAAAAAACAAAACCAAACACAAACAGGAGGGAAATAAAAGCCGGGAACTCACTCCTGAATGTCAGACAAGTGTAAGTGACACATTAGGCCCCTCTCACCCTGGGAGGGCTATCAGCTGCTGGATGCCCGAAGGAGCCCAGTGGTGCTGGTAAATCATAGCACTTCCTGCAACCACAGGGCAGGGAGCCTGGTGGGCAGAGCTCAGCCTGCCAATGCTCCCTGCTCTCCTGGGGGCGGCAGACAGGATCCCCGCCCTGCCAGCCAATGGCCCAGCTCCCCTGGCTGCGGCTACTCATGCAGAAAGGTCGCTTGTTCAGAAATCAGTGCTGGTGAAACCTGTCAGGCTCTGGTGCTCAGGTGCAGCATAGCAAAAAAAAAGCTGTCAGCCTGAGGAGGCACTGATTTGCATTAGAGACAAATGCTGGGCTTCATCAATCCTGCAGGCCACCGACCCGTGCTCATCCGGTGCCGGGCCCAACTCTGATCTTCACACAACCCCGAGGGTAGCTGTGATTGGGATTCCTGTTTCATAGCAGGGGAAACGAGACCCAGAGGGCAGGAAAGTCACCAGCGGGGATGTGAACCCAGGCAGCCCAGTGCCAGAACCGAACCCTCTGCCACCACTCCAGGCCGCGTCTGCAGCTCCCCCAGGGCACCCGGGGCTTGTTTCCAGGCTATAGGCCAGACTGTGGATCATAGAAGAAATCAAAAGGAAAATAAAAAATTTTCTGGAAACTAATGAAGAGGATGATACATCAGATCAAAATTTATGGGATACAGCAAAATCAGGGTTAAGAGGAAAATTTGGAGCAATTGGTGCCTACACTAAGAAATTGGAAAAGTCTGGCACTGCGGCTCACTTGGCTAATCCTCCGCCTGCGGACCTGGTGCTCCGAGTTCTAGACCCAGTTGGGGCGCCGGATCCTATCCCAGTTGCTCCTCTTCCAGGCCAGCTCTCTGCTGTGGCCCAGGAGAGCAGTGGAGGATGGCCCAAGTGCTTGGGCCCTGCACCCACATGGGAGACCAGGGGGAAGCACCTGGCTCCTGGCTTCAGATAGGCACAGCATTGGCCATGGTGGCCATTTTGGGGGGTGAACCAATGGAAGAAAGACCTTTCTCTTGGTCTCTCAGACAAGGATATCCACTTTTACCACTGCTATTCAATATAGCCCTGGAAGATTTAGCCAGAGCCATTAGGGAATAAAAAGAAATCAAAACAACAGAAATTGGATACAAGGAAGTCTACATATGCCTATTTGTAGATGACATGATTCTATATATAGGAAAGGCAAAAAACTCTACTAAGAGAGTATGGGAACTTATAAAAGAGTTTGGTAAAGTGACAGGATATAATATTAACACACAAAAATCAATAGCTTTTGTATACACACAATGAAATGGCTGAGAAAGAACTTCTAAGACCAATCCCATTCACAAAGCTACAAAAAATTAATTTCTTGGAATAAATGTAACTAAAGAGGTCAAAGATCTCTATGATAAAATTATGAAACATTAAAAAAAGAAATAGGAGAAGATACAAAAAATGTAAATATTTTCCAAGTTCATGGATTGGGAGAATTCATATCATCAAAATGTCCATACTACTGAAAGCAATTTACAGATTCAATCAAAATATCAATGACATTCTTCTTGGATGTAGAACAAAACAATGCTAAAATTCATATGGAATTCAAGGAACCCTGAATAGCTAAAGCAATATTAAACAACAAAAACAAAGTCAGAGGCATCACAATACCAGATTTCAAGACATCCTACAGTGCAGTTATAATCAAAACAACCAGGTACTGGCAGAAATTAGACATATAGAACAATGGAACAGAATGGAAACTCCAGAAATCGATCCATGCATCCACAACCAACTAATCTTTGACAAAGGAGTTAAGATCAATCCCTGGAGAAAGGACAGTCTCTTCAACAAATGGTGCTGGGAAAATTGGGTCTCCACATGCAGAACTATGAAACAAGACCCCTACTTACATCTTATACAAAAGTAAACTCAAAATGGATCAAGGATCTAAATCTATGACTTCATACCATCAAATTACTAGAGGACAACATTGGGGAAACTCTGCAAGATACTGGCATAGGCAAAGAATTCTTGGAAGACACCCCAGAAACACATGCAATCAAAGCCAAAATTGACAAATAGGATTACTTTAAGCTTAGAAGCTTCTGTACTACAAAGGAAACACTCAGCAAAGTGAAAAGGCAGCCTACAGAAGGGAGAAAATATTTGTAAACTATGAAACTGATAAAGGATTAATATCCAGAATCTATAAAGAGCTCAAGAAACTCAACAACAAAACAAACAATCCTGTTAAGAAATGGGCAAAGGACTTGAATAGGCATTTTTCAAAAGCAGAATTTCAAATGCCCGACAGACACATGAAAAATGCTCAGAATCACTAGCCATCAGGAAGATGCAAATCAAAACCACAGTAAGGTTTCACTTCACCCCAGTTAGAAAGAAATCATACAGAAATCAACAAATAATAAATGCTGGCAAGAATGTGGAGAAAAAGTTCCCTAATCCACTGTTGGTGGAAATGTAAATTAGTACAGCCTTTGAGGAAGACAGTAGGGAGATACCTTAGAATGCTGAAAATAGATATGCCATATGACCCAGCAATGCAACTCCCAGAAATTTACCCAAAAGAATGAAGTCAGCTTATGAAAGAGTTATCTGTACCCCCATGTTTATTGCAGTTCAATTCACAACAGCTAAGATATGGAAGCAACCCAGATGTCCACCAACAGATGACTGGATGAAGAAATTGTAGTACATATACACTATGGAACACTACCCAGCTATATAAAAAAGGAAATCCTATCTTTTGCAACAAAATAGATGCAACTGGAAACTATTATACTTAGTGAAATAAAGTCCCAAAAAGACAAATACCATATGTTTTCCCTGAACTGTGGTAACTAATAGAGTACCAAGAATGTAATGTATAAGAGTGAAATTCGTATTTTGAAATTCAGTGACTGTTTACAGCCCTTGTCTCTACTGTAGAGGAACAGTATTTTCTTTCTTCTTACAATTTGTTGAACTCCTCACTTAATGTAGGGCTAATCTTCTGAGTATAAAGTAAACTTCTGAATATAAAGTAATCTTCTGAGTATAAAGTAGATCATTGTGAAAATTAAGAGAGACAATGAGAGAGGAAGGAGGAGGAAGGGTGGGAGCGTGGTTGGGAGGGAGGGTTGGGTGGGAAATAACAATATGTTCTTGAATCTGTATGTATGAATCATATGAAGTTTGTTTACCTTAAATAAAAAATGAAAATAAAAAAATAAAATTGTTATTAAATAAAAAATAAACAAACAAACCAGAAAAAAAAAGAGTTTTGCAAACAGGACTGAGGCCCCAAGTCAAACACCTTCAAAGGCCAGAAAGCAGGTGTGGCCTTGGATTTAGAGACTGCTGGAAGTGGTAGGGACTGTGGCACCCTGTAGGTGTGCACCACATCTCAGCACATGTGGTTGAGTGAAAATGGGGCCCAGCATATCCTGCATCATTTTGTCAAAGGAAGTTAAACATTTGGAGCTTCTATATGAAATCTCTGTTCTAAACAAATAAATAAAGAGAAAAGCACATGATGTTGGCCCAGATCACCAGTATCTATGTGGGGTAACTGTGGCCGGGGGTAGCAGTTGGCAACTTCTATTGTTACCCTTTAACGTGCAAGCACTCTTCACATCTGTTGCCTCCTTTTGCTTAGATATCCAATGGTGTTCTTGTCCCATTTCACAGGTGGACAAATTGAGACAGCTTCTGTGGATTGCATATCTCTCCATGAATAATCATCTGAACTGGTTGATTATTAGAGACCTTGGAAACACAGATGGCCCATCTACACATTGTGCCAGATGAGCACACTTACCTGCAGTGTCAGGGAGTCACTCCTGTGACCACAACCTCAATTGTTTCTGTTGTGCCTTTAAACTTATGTATCAGTTGAGAGGGAGGAAGATATGGAGGGAGAGCGGGAGAGACAGACAGAAAAGAAATAGGGAGATTGGGGAAATTCTCATCCACTGGTGATGGGTGGAGTCAAAAACTGGGAGCTGGGAACTCAATTCGGGTCCCCCAAGTGGGTGGCAGGAACTCAGTCTTTGAACCCTCACCTCTGCCTTCCAAGGTCTGCACCACAGGAAGCTGGAATCAGAGCCAGAGCCTGAAATTGAACCCGGCTAATCCAATATGAGACTCCCACAAGAGACACGCATCTGAAACCTGACCTAAAGACTCGCTTCACATGGAATCCTTCAAACATAGTTATGCTCTTGAAGCCTCCTGAACTTCTACCTGCTCACCCAGCGCTGGAACTCGGGAGCGTGCCCAGTTCCCCTTCCACGTGACAAGCTTTGCCAACTGCCAACAGTAGCTAAGGCAGGAAAACAAATCAGAACTTGCTGAACGCCTCTGGGGCAGGAAGCTCCATGGTCAGTACTTAACATACTTTGTTTTCGCTGAATCCCTAGAACGCAGGACAACAGACTTCCATATCTCCATGTGCAGCTTGCACTCAGGGAAGCAAGTGCCAGCCCCTCAAAGGTAGTGTATGACGGGCAGGGGATTCAACACAAGATCTGCAAGATTCCACGGCCTCCAATGCATCTGTCCACCCATCCACCCATCATCCATCTATCCACCCACTCACCCAACAAATATTTACTGAGAACCTACTGTGTGCTGGGTACTGTTCTAGACACTGAAAGATACAATGTTTTCCTCTGCCATGCCACCTGCCATCATGTTTTTCAGCCAAGATACCTGGGCTGTTTCTACTGATCTGGACGTGGCCATTGTCCAGACCATTCTCCTTTCCTGACTTGTCGGAAGGAACGTGTGCCCACAACCCTATTACTCAGAACAGAAGCTGGTCTTTGATCAGAGCCTGGACAAGCATGTGGCCGGGAGCGATCCCTCCCTGACTTGGCACACTCTCCTTTTATTGACGGAGCCTAAGCTCATATCAGCTTTTCTGGCCGCCTTCCCATGAGCAACTTTTCAACCAAAACCGTGAAAATTGTTTTCACAGCTGCAGCTACTAAACCGTCTCTGGTCTTGGGATGCTGGGCTTAAATGCCCAGGAAAAATGAAACTACACCTGGGATCTACTGAGCTAATTTTACGTGCTAACCATTTTATAAACATCTGAAAACTTCTAAGAAATGTGTGGATGCCATACTATTTGGCACATATTTATAAATGTTGTCTTCACTGAATTATACTCCTTACATAATAATATACCCTTCATTCCACATTTTATGATCTTTGTCATGAATCCCACATTGTGTAATATTAATATATCCACCCTGTTTTCACAGAAACAGTATGCATGTATATATATATATATATATATATATATAGTATTTACATTTGAAGAAAATATAGCAAAATGTTACCAATTGTTAAATCTAGGTGTGCCCATTGAACTTGACACTTTTCTGAATTAGAGTATTTTAAAATAAAAAAAAGATACAGAGAAATAATAAAGATTCGAGAGGTAAAATATTTTATGGCAATTTGTTTTTTTTAAGATGTATTTATTTGAAAGGCAGAGTTACAGAGAGGCAGAGGCAGAGAGAGACAGAGAGGTCTTGCATCCACTGGTTCATTCCTCAAATGGCTCCAACAGCCAGAGCCGGGCCAATCTGAAGCCAGGAGCCAGGAGCTGCTTCTGCATCTCCTACACGGGTGCAGGGGCCCAGCACTTGGGCCATCTTCTACTGTTCTCCCAGGCCATAGCAGAGAGCTGCATCGGAAGTGGAGCAGCCAGGTCTCAAACTGGTGCCCATGTGGGATGCCAGCACTGTGGGCGGCGGTTTTACCTGCTATGCCACAGTGCAGACCCCAGCAATTTGCATTTTCTAGCAAGAAAAGTTCAGGCTCAGAGTAGTTCAGTGACTGGTGTGCAGAGACTCAGACAATGCATTATGGAGCCAGGGTGTGAGCCAGGGGTGTCTGGCTGCGGAGCTTTTGGTTTTCCCTAGTGGGTTCCACATTCATTCCTGTGTTGTCTCCTCTTCTTCTTCTTCTTTTTTTTTCTTTTTTCTTTTTTTTTTTTTTTTTTTTTTTTGACAGGCCGAGTGGACAGTGAGAGAGAGAGAGAGACAGAGAGAAAGGTCTGCCTTTGCTGTTGGTTCACTCTCCAATGGCCGCCGCGGCCGGTGCACCGCGCTGATCCGATGGCAGGAGCCAGGAGCCAGGTGCTTTTCCTGGTCTCCCATGGGGTGCAGGGCCCAAGCACTTGGGCCATCCTCCACTGCACTCCCGGGCCACAGCAGAGGGCTGGCCTGGAAGAGAGGCAATCGGGACAGAATCCGGCGCCCTGACCGGGACTAGAACCCAGTGTGCCGGCGCCGCTAGGCGGAGGATTAGCCTAGTGAGCCGCGGCGCCGGCCCGTCTCCTCTTCTTAAAATAGCTCTATTGCTCTGAACTGCTTCTTTGACCCAATATTCTGGCACAAAAGATGACCTATCCACGTCTCTGCAGTTCCTGGCCACACCAAGGCTGAGCATGGCACACTCCACCCACCACCGACCTGGGACTGTGGCTGGAGGCAACTGGCATGGCAGCCCTCACTGAAGCCAGCACCCAGGGAGCAGGTCCTGGTCACCACGCAAGCCAAGAGCGGCTGTTGAACAGGAGAGCGTCTTATAGCATCACATACGGGCTGGCACGACTCAGCTATGGGCCCGTGTGGACCTGGGTGAAGATTCTCCATGGGGTCTATTAAATGTGGCCATTCTGGTGCTGGTGGGCCAGCACTGTGGCACAGTAGGTTAAGCTTCTGCCTGTGGTGCCGTCATCCATATGGGCACCAGTTCGACTCCCAGCTGCTGCACCTCTGATCCAGTTCCCTGCTAAAGTGCCTGGGAAAGCAGCAGATGATAGACAAAGTGCTTGGACTCCTACACTCATATGGGAGACCTGGAAGAAGCTCCTGGCTCCTGGCTCCTGGCTTCAGTCTGGCCCAACCCTGGCTATTGCAGGTAATTGGAGTGAAACAGCAGATGGAAGATTCTCTCTCTCTCTCTCTCTCTGACCTTCAAATAAATAATAAATCTTTAAATAAATAAATCTTTAAAATCTACATAAATAAATCTACATAAATAAATCTTGAAAATACTGTGACTGTCCTGTGTGGGGCTGAGTCACCTAACCAAGGCCAGGTGCTATGAGACGCCTACTCTTACATCCACAGCAAGAGGCACCAAAGAGCAAGAATCACAACAGCTTGAGTCTCTAACCTCTGCCTCCAGGGCCTTGCTTGAAAGATTCCCAGAGCCGCCTTCCCCTTCCAGGGACCAACCTGTCCTCACCAAACCCTGTGATGGACTCCTTGGGATTTGCCCTCCACCACAAACACCTGATCCTCAGCCAACACCCTGCTTGCTCGCTTGGCATGTGCCCTGGTCGGGTCCCAGGAACCTGACTCCTGAAAGGTGACCTAAGTATCCCAAGAAGTCAGTAAGTCCAGGCAATGGTGCCACCAACTTTCCCACCTTGAAAACAAACAAATCCCAGTCAGCATTAGCACACGGCATGTGACTGAGAAATCTTGCCCCAAGGACATCAGTTTCACTGGAAGCCTCGATTTCTTGTTCTGTGATAGAGCCCCTTGTCTGAATGACACCTGTCAACATCCCAAGGGAGAAACATCTGGACTCATTGAGTGATATCACGAACTTGCCATGGTTCCTCTTATGCCTGCACGGTAGGGCCTCTTACTGTGCCCTTCCATAAACACATTCTTCTTCCACCTATAGAACTCTTATTCAGACTTCAAAGCCTGGCTCAGCTTACAATGCCTCTGAAACATAATCAGTTAAACTCCAGCCTCAATTTTGTCCTCATCCTAATGATAGCATTGATCACAGATCTTGTTCTAAGCTGGTCTGTCCTGCTAGTGTGTCAGCTCCCCGGGGACAAGTCCCAGTCCTGATTCTTCTCTAGAAATGCCAGTGAATGGCATAGTGTCTGCAGGCTATGGACACAGTGAGTGCAGGAGTGAGCGAGAAAGGAACAGAGCCCCTGTTCTTGATGGGGATGCGGTTCAGCAGGGCCAGCATCCTGCTGCCGTGGCGGGGGACTCCCCACCCTTCGGCAAGCCAACTCATTGCAAGGCAATAACTGCCACACTCAAAGAGCGGCAGTGGGTCACTTCGGGAAGATTCAAAATAGATGCCTCCCTGCTACATCACTTGGCGTTGCTAGGAGACGGCGAGTTTGCTACAAGGCAGCTTGATTAGCATTGCCGAGGAGATGCAAGGCTAAGAGAGGGCTGCTTCTTTTGCCCTGCCCAAGCCAGCCAGCAGCACACACTGGCGTCAATTTCCTCATCAGCTTAGGTGGAAACTACAGAGTTTGAAATCGGGATGGGAGGCTGTGGAAGCCTGTCAGAGGGCCGGGGAGCACAGTGGACCAAGCGGAGGGTCACCATCAAAACCCAGTTCGCCAGGGCTGCCCCACCTCAGTCTTCCGCACAGGCCCTGCGTGCATGCCGGCCTGGCAGGAGACTGCAGGAGGCAGTCGGGGAGGGGCTCAGGTCCGGACAGGAAGAGAGCGCTCAAGGTGCCTCCTGCCCTGGTTGTCTCTGAGTTACAGAAGCCCGGGAGGATTCCGCAAGGCTGCCTAAGGGGGTTCAAAGGGCAGGTGGGAATCTCCGAGTATTATGGGTTGGGGTCTTCCAGGCAGCAGCTGCTGGCTTGCCTTCAAGTGGGCTGTCAGGGCCCCCTCTGCTGACTCCCTGCCTAACCACCAGAGAAGTGGGCTGAGAGCTTTCGTGAGGGTATCAGCTGGTAACAGATCAGGAACCTGAAGCTCAGACTGGTCACACCGTGAGCAGCAAGCAGACCAGGACTTGAACCCAAGAATGACTGACATGCACTGTGGTGTCAGCTACATCTGACCAAAACAGGAACAAATACACTTTTCAGTCTCTCACCCATCTGCCTCCTACTTGGAAGAATGTATTTCAGGGTGGGAGGGAGGCATGGTTTGGTGCGCAGAGCTCCCATGTGGCACCGGGATCTGGCATAGCCATTAACTAGCTGAATCACCTTGAGTGAACCCCTATGTTCCTTCAGGCCTCCAGCTTACGATCTGTTAAATGGGAATGACAAGTGCCACCCTGCCCTGCATGCTGACTTCCCTGGCTATTAAATTAGATAGCAAACACAAAGAGTTTTTGAAATCATAACAGACTCTGCAGTGCCCAGTGCATAGTACACACTCCCAAAGTACTGGCTGGGCGTGTGCTTCAAAGCCATTAGTGCACCACACTGAGCAGCTCAGAGAACTCCCATTTGTCTTCTAGTACTCTGAGCCAATTACTCCTTCTCTCTCAGCCTCGTTGCTTCCATCTGTGAAATGGGGATTATAATGTCCCCTGGATAATATGGTTATGAAGATACAATAACATCCAGAAAGACTCAGGTCCCAGAGGGATGTCTGGGCTGCTCTCCACCCCAGCACCCCTGGAAGGCAGAGGCAGTCTGCTCACTGCCTGTCACTCCCACTGGCCAGCTGCCAGGAGGCCCCTCTGCTGGGCTTGGCCTGTGTGCACAGCAGCCTCATTTACTCAGTCATGCCCAGCAGCACACTGCATGGAGCCCCTTTGGAGGAAGCCACATCCAAGGCCCCGGGGAAACACAACAGCTGGAAACAAAGGGGTTGCCCAGCTAATCATCCCTGACTCATTAAAGCACCTGCCCTACAGCCAGCCAAGGAGCTTTGGCAAAGTTCATCACAGTGCTCCACCTGATTCTTACACTTCATGGCTACCCAGTGCCTCACCACTTACGAGGCCTTCTCAAACAGCAGGCCTAGAGGAATTCCTTGCAGTGCACAGGGGGGCAGCCTGCTAGGCACAAATAAACATTTTCTTCCATTGGTCAGGGTAGCCCTGGAGGAGCAAGTGTGTGCCACATTTTGTGGTTACTGCATTACCATCTTCCAAGGGAAACTATCCTGCCCCAAGCCCAGCTGTTTGGTGCCATGCGCTCATTCCTCAGTGTGATCACAGCTGACTGGACCAGGCCTGGGTCTTAGTCCCACACAGGGCCTAACCCTCAGCTGTTCAGTAACGTATGGTTCATCTCCAACACGTTCCTCCTCTGACAATTTTTTTTTTGACAGGCAGAGTTAGACAGTGAGAGAGAGAGACAGAGAGAAAGGTTTTCCTTCCGTTAGGTCACCCCCCAAATGGCCGCTACGGCCAGCATGCTGTGCCGATCCGAAGCCAGGAGCCAGGTGCTTCCTCCGGGTCTCCCATGCGGGTGCAGGGCCCAAGGACCTGGGTCATCCTCCATTGCCTTCCCGGGCCACAGCAGAGAGCTGGCCTGGAAGAGGAGCAACTGGGACAGAATCTGGCGCCCCAACCGGGACTAGAACCTGAGGTACCGGTGCCGCAGGTGGAGGATTAGCCAAGTGAGCCGTGGCGCCGGCCTCCTCCGACAATTTGGAACTGGAACTGGGGAACAGAGACTAGTGCAGTTCGCAGAGAAGAGAAAAGCCAAGAGGGGTTTGGGAAAGGTCAGGGCGGCCAGAATGGGCCTTTGCAACTCAAAGCGTTATGGGATTATATTCTACCTAGGAAGACGACAAAGCAAACGTACAGATAGAAACAGAGCCGCTAAGAGAGAGCCCACACGGATAGCTCCATGCCTGGCACAGTCCCCACTTTATTTTCTTTGAGGCCCTGCTACATGGGGTTCTTGCCTTTGGACTCCCCCAGAAGATCCCTGTCACCTTGTTGCAAGCCACCCCTCCCCTGAGTTAGTCTCAGTGGGTCTCTGTTCCATGCACCAGTGATCCTGCTCGGGATGGTAGGCAGGTATTTCTACCTGCACCCTGCACACAGAAACCTGGGACCCAGAGAGGTGCCACAGCCTGCTGCCAGCTCACAGCCAGATCAGCTCTGTCCCAACTCCAGTCCAGCCAGGTGGTCTCTCTCCAGGGCCCTTCCTGCTTTCCTGTCTGTGTGCAGTCATGTAACTAACTCCACTGAGTCTCGAAGGACAGGGCAGAGGGCACTGGGCAGTCAGGGGCTTCTGAGGATCTGTTGTCACCTGTCTCTTCTGGGGACTGAAGTGCTGAGACGGAGGAACAGTGTTGCTACTCCACTCACTGCTGCAGCTCCACAGCCCAGGGAACACATACAGGTGTCTGTTCAATGGATGACCCGCTCAGTCAGTGCTGGGACCTTCCCTCCGTCATGAGCACCAGGGAGGCTGGCATCTCCTCATCCAGACTGCAGGAAGTGCAGCTGCATTTGGGATTCCAGATCCTTCTGGGGCAAGTTTTCCACTTCCCTCTCCCTGGGGAACTGTTTATGTGCAGCAGCTGTTGTCGGCTTGGGTTCAACTCCTGGGCAGCTCCGGGAAGGAAGAAGATCACCGCATAATCCTTGGAACAGATCACCACTGACTGCCACCCAGGCATCAGGAGTCAGAGTCATCCCCTACCCTACCCCTCCCCAGCATCCCCACAGTGACCTCTGCCCTTACCCAAATTGCCCAGGGGACAGCCCTGCAGGTGGCAAGCTGGCTTCCTTTATTTTCTTTTATTTATTTATTTTTTTGACAGGCAGAGTGGACAGTGAGAGAGAGAGACAGAGAGAAAGGTCTTCCTTTGCCATTGGTTCACCCTCCAATGGCCGCCGCGGCCAGCGCACTGCGGCCAGTGCACCGCGCTGATGCGATGGCAGGAGCCAGGTACTTCTCCTGGTCTCCCATGGGGTGCAGGGCCCAAGTACTCAGGCCACAGCAGAGAGCTGGCCTGGAAGAGGGGCAACCGGGACAGAATCCAGCACCCCGACTGGGACTAGAACCCGGTGTGCCGGCGCCACAAGGCAGAAGATTAGTCTAGTGAGCCGCGGCGCTGGCCTTATTGCTATTTCAGTTGCACATGTATATGGAGGGAAGGTTGACTTTAAACCGGCGGTAACTTCTGTCTTGCTGGCCTTGCTTCTGGACATCAGGGTCTCACTTGAGCTGTCTAAACTCTGCTGAGGGTAGGATGGAGTGCAAGGTGTTCTGGTGCTGCCTGCAGAGACAGAACTCCATATACACTGGGTGATCCTGAGCCGCTTGTTAGGCATCCTTGAGCCCCAAAGGCCTGAAGTCATTGGTGAGGCTTGGGTTCAAGTTCCAGTTGAGCTGGGATGGGTATCTTCCACCGAACGTCACTTTCCTCAATCCAGAGAGACAAACACTACCCAGTCAAGAGTCCACTCTGCCTGCTCAGAGCACTCAGATGAACTACGGACTCCAGGCCAGTGTGGAAGGCAGGTCCAGTGGCTGGCTCAGCTCACTCTGGGGCCACAAGCTCAAAAACGGGCCTTGAAATGAGAGATGACAGAGCTGGGTGGGTGGGGCAATGACCTTGCTAGTCTCAGTCACAGAGCTGGGCCTCTGAGGTCTGGGAAGATCCAGCACAAACCAGTTTCCTTGACTCCAATGCCAGGATCAGGATCAGGACAGTGGCAGGCCATGCAGGGGAGAGCTGGACAGGGCTGTCCTCTGGCAACTCATTCCATGACCCAAAGACACCATGCGCAATGGGCAGGTGATACACATGCCCATGTACCAATGGGGCCACCGAGGACCGATCATGGCCAATCTCTTTGCCTTGGTTTTCTCATCCCGTGGGCAGACAAGGGCACGTGCTTTATCTCCAGCCAAAGCATCGTCTAGGAGATCGAACTTGGAGGTAGGTCACAGGAGTCTCGATAAACTGCAAGGTGCTGTGCCCTTGAAAAGGGTCCCATAGCACGCATTGGAAGCAGTGCTGCACCCTCTCTTCCATGCCCCATGGCTAGGATCAGGGGCTCCTGTGCGGCACACTCGCCTCGCTGGGCGATCTCCCGGCCCGGGGAACTGCTCCCTGTTACCCTATTTTGCAGAGGAAGTAGCTGATTCTCCAGGGAGACTGAGCCACCTGCAGGGTTCCTTAGCTGTTCAGTGATAGCTTGAACCTCAGGAAAGGAGGCATGGGGGTGGGGTGGAGGGAGAATGAAGAGTGAGAGAGGAGCCAAATGAGAGGAAGTCAGTATCAGAAGAGAGAGAGGAGAAAAGGAAGGAGGGAGATGGAGGAGGAAGAGCAAAGGCCGAGAGCAGAGGGTAAATCGCCCCATGCCGGGGATGCAGAGGGAGCACCTTGGGGTGCTGGGAGTGGGTACAGGGTGAGGGGCGGGCCCTCCAGGCTGGAGGAGGGGCCGCTGGTGGTGGCAGGAGGAAGTGACAGGTCAGCAGAGCTGTTCAGCTGAGCTACAAAACCCTTCTGCCAGGGTGGCGAAAAAATATCAAACGCCACTTCCTCGGGCTTTGGAAATTGCTAAAATACAGAGGCCGCGATGGAAGATAAAGTGTCCTACAAAGGGAGATCCGAACGGAATCAATTTCCCTGGGCCGACTTTTATGTCCTATTATAAGAAATTGAAAAATTATTTCCGTGGGAATGGCGCTCTGCCGGCCCATCTCCTACAGAGAGTGTGTGTTGGGGGGCTGGGGTGGACAACTTCCAAGAAAGGCATGGGCGCTGGGCCTTGCCCCTCACCCCTGGGGCTTGCAGAGGTGGGGCTCAGGGCCCCCTGACTGGGACCTCCAGGGAAGGCAATAAAATGCAGGCAAATGTGACAACCCCAGGGAGCACCAGCTCCCCGTGGCCAGACACAGACAGACGCGTGCACACACACACACCCGCATACACAAGGCACACACCTTGGCTGGAACTTGACCGCCTCGAGGCTGGCTAGACGGGGCCAGGTGCACCACGTGTCAGGCTCCCTGGACAGGATGTGACACTAGGAGAGACTCAGCAGCTGCAGCCTCACTGCACACGTTTGTTTCTAGACTCATTGCTCAAAGGCCTTCCCGCCCAACCCCCCTCTGTCATGCTCACCTTCCAGTCACCATGAACCTCTCCCTGACCCTGCACACGGCCAGCATTGCTCCTGTCCTGCCTCTCAGTCTGGCACACTCTTATTCCTTCTGCTGGAACCGGCCCAAATGTCACCTGCAGAAAGTCCTCCATTGCCTCAATGCTGCCCCTCCCCACCCCCCACCATGTACACGTGTCCCCAGAACCCTCAAAGATGCTACCCATCATGGTCAAGGGGACTTTGCGAGTGTGCTGAAGTTAGGGGCAGGAGATGGGCAGGGGACCCAGTAGGCCCTTACGATGATGACGGTGGAGATGGTGGTGGCGGGGTAGGGGTGGGGAAGGCAGGAGGCTCAGGTAGCAGCAGGAGGTGAGAAACAGGCTGGAGGGAGGCGGTGGGGGCAGGGAACCTGCTGTCTGCCACTGGAGATCTCTAACATCATGTAGGGGCCATATACAATTTCCAAGTTAGCCTGCTACAGACTGATCAGATTGCAAGTGCTGCCTGTGGGTGCCTTGTCAGGGCTCAGCCAAATGATTCTGCAGGCCTTACACAGCCCACAGGCTGGACGTTCCCCACACCTGCTCTAGGGGCTGAGAGAGATGAGGAAATTCTTTTCTCATCACAGCCTCCTCCAGAAGGAACCAATCCTGCCAACAAATTACCCTGGTGAAACCGATTTGCGGTTCCTTTGTCTTTTGGAGATAGAGCTCCTGTCTGCTGGCTTATTGCCCATCCAGGTCTCCCAGGTGGGTATTAGGGACCCAACTACTTGAACCATCACTGCCGCCCCCCCCCCCCCCCAGGATGTACATCAGCAGGAAGCTGGAGTCAGAAGCAGAGCCAATGTGGGGTTCAGGTACGCTAATTGGCTTCCTAACTGCTGGGCCTAACACTGGTCCTGGCTTTTGGGCTTCTGACTTCTAGAGCCAGAGAATACCATTGTGTTGTTTCCAGGCACTTACTGGGTTTGTGTTATGTTGGCGATAAGGAACCCACACATGCGGACAGTGTCCCTCTGCCTCCCCTGGGCTCCCTGGAACTGCCCCATCCACACTGCAGCTCCTCACAACCATTCCCCAAGTGACTTCCTCGGGGCTGGCCTACCCTGGGAGCTCCACATGTATGGGCACACACAGTGCTGCTGGGAAGGTGCTTTTACCCCCATGTTACAGATGAGGAGACCAAAGGTCAGTGAGATGGGACAACTCGCCAAGAGAAAGTCACAAGCTGACGCGTGACAGAGCGGTAACTGAACGCGGAACACTGTAGTCACTATGTTTAAGCGTTGGTCTCTTCGATCAGAAGGAAGCTGGTTCCTGGGTCCACAGTATGTAGTTCAGGCTTGGTTTGGCTGAGCCTCCACTAACTGCAGAATGAGTAAATGTATGAATGGAGCCTTCCTAACCCTATCCAAGGGCCACTGTCATCAGTGAATCCTGTTGTAGGAAGGACCTGTAAACAATGGATGTTGTCTACCTACCCTTGGAAAGCAAAACTTCTGCTCAGCTTAGATGACTGATAACAACTAAGTGCTGAATTTTACACCTGCTGAGCTTCCCTCATGGGTAGTGTTGTGGTCAAGTGGAAGGGGCCCAGGATTTATACCTCCGGGTATGTCTGAGTTCCTGCATGTCTATTTTTCCAAACCTCAATTTCTTCATCTGAGAAATAGAACGATCCCACAGAGGCACTGGTGAGGCTATGTGGGAATGTGCACAAAAGCCCTGTCCTCTTGTCCCCTCTGGGCCTCGCCACATGCAGCACAGCACACTGGAAGGTGGTCTCACCCCCCCAGTCACAGGGGGAAGCCAAGACCCTGCCGGTTGCTGTGGCACCAAGTCATAAAGCACGAGGCTGTTGAGCCGTGGCACCAAGGGGATTGCTCCAGCAAGGTGCCACCAGAGCGGAGACGCCAGAAAGATGGCAAGAAGCTGGGACAGAGTCTCCCAGAAAAGCCGGCCTGAGCTCATCAAAGCTGGGTGACTTCAGAGCATGTGGGGAGAGGAGGGTCTTGAGGTGGGGCACAGGGGAGAGGGAGACCCATGGGCAAGGGGAGACCCTGGAGGGTGGGGTCACAGCTCTGTGGCAAAGGCTAACAGGGCCAGGTGAGCTCCAAGAGCAGGAGGAGGTGCAGGGCAGAGTTGGGGCTGGGAGAGGCCACATGGCCACGGGCACCTCTATCCCCCAGTTCAAAAGGATGAGCTGAAGGTCCAAAGGGATGCCAGCCTCCTGTTTGATAAGAGAATCCCTTGGGGGAGTTTTGCAAGTCCCAGTGCCCAGGCTGCTCTCCAGGTCTGTGGGTGTGGGACCCAGGCTGGGGCATTTGCCGAAGCTCATTGGGGCGATTCTAGCATATAGGTGGGGCCGCAAAGCTCTGCACAGGCCTCGGACCCAGGGCCAGGATGCCAGCCCAAGTCATCCAGATTTCTATTGGGTTGTCAGCAGCTGCCGGTTCTGTCACCCTGCTCCCCTGGCCCGTGCCCCTCAGCCCTTTAGCCCTGGTGCCCTGCATGAATACAACAACTCAGTTCTAGGCTTGGCCTGAACCCAGCCTTCCAGGGCTGCTGTGCCGATATCTGAGGCCAGATTTCCACCTGCGTCATCTCCCAAGCTGGCCAGACAGGAGGCTCAGTGCACAGAAGCACTCCCAAGTGTCACTAAGGCTTCTCTGCGGCTGAGCCCAGGTGTGAATGGCTTGGGGACCAGGGACTAGGAATAAGGAGTCTCTTCCTATTGACCGCTAGAGAAAGAAGGGGACAGCATTTCCTTAGCCCATGCTCGGTGCCCAGCCTTGGACTAGGGGCTTTACATGCATGCTGGTGAGTGTAGGAAGCAGTCGGGGGAAATCTGCCCATTTTGCAAGAGAGAACTGGGAGACTCAAGGCGGGGTCGTGGCTCAGCCTGAGTCTCACTGCCAGGTCGGCTGAATTTCAACTCTCAGGGCCGCTGCCTCCCATCTGTACCACGGGTGCAGTAGCTCCTCCTGCACGGAGTTCTTGTGAACCCGGAGAAAGCAGCTGGTGATGGGAATTCAGCTGGTGCTGGATACAAATGGCCACGATGCACCTTCTGAAAACATAACCCATACCAACGTGTGTGCGATTTGCAGAAGACATCACAGAGCTAAGTTTAAAAGGAAAAGAAAAAAAAAATGGATCCAGATCTGAGTATTTTTCCCACCTCCACCTGGACTCCTCTGCATGAGCTCTGAAAAGCCAGTGTGCTCAGGACCAGTGCTAATGAGCCTTATCCTGGCACCCAAGCAACAAGAAGATGTCTAGCGTCATGCATCTGGGGTCCTTTGGGGGGCAGCCAAGAGGTAAAGCAGGGCTTCTTCCCTGGCTCCGCTGGGTCCCCACAGACAGCACAGAGAGTATTTGTGAGCACGCTTGCAGGCTGCGAGAGAGAGAGAGAGAGAGAGAGAGAGAGAGAGAGAGAGAGAGGCTGTTTCCGTGCCTTTGAGGTGGGCAGACTTTCTGAGACAGCTCAGATCCCATGATAAGGAAATGCATTTCATATACTCCCAGCCCTAGGCCAGTGCCTGGCGCATAGCAGGTGTGCAGTAACTCTTTGCTGAATGAATTAATGAATGTATGAGTGAATAAAGGCAAACTCACTGCTCCTACTGTCTAAGTCTGCCAGTGTCCAGACTGATGCCATGCCCTGAGTTGGTCAACTGCCATCCACACATGTGGCACAGGCGATGTCCAGAGGTCGAGGCAGTGTGCACCAGAGGCTGATGGAAGAAAATCTTCTCCTCGTAGGCCAGGGAGGGGAGGGGAGGGAGTCAGAGCAGGGGCTCTGGGCTGGGCATGCGCTTGCTGTCCCCATGAGAAAGGGCTGGATGGAGAGCACAGGAGGAGAGGGGCACAGCCTCCCACCACAATGCTGCCTTGGCTGGACCATGGAGTCTATAGGAACAGAGCCAGGCCTGCATCATGGCACAGTGGTTGTTAAGCCTCCACCTGCGATGCCAGCATCACACTCATAGCACCAGTTCAGGTGCCGGCTGCTCCACTTCCAATCTAGCTTTCCATTAATGTGCTTGGGAAGGCAGCAAATGATGGCCAAGTGCTTGGGACCAGCCACCCACGGGGGAGACCGTGAATAGAGTTCATGTTTCTTGTCGTGGGCCTGGCCCAGTCCTCGCCATGGCAATCATTGGGGGATCAAACCAGCAGATGGAAGATTCTCTCTCTCTCTCTCTCTCTCTGTGTGTGTGTGTGTGCGTGTGTGTGTGTGTGTTACTCTACCTTCCAAGCAAATAAAAAAAAAAGGAACAGAGCCATGGACACCCAGAGAGAGGACCTGCAAGTGCCTGGCCACCTTAGCCTGGCACTGAGCTCTCTGAATAGGAAACTTCTGAACCAGCATTCGAGAGCAAAGACCACTCTGAGTCCCAGACTGCTTCTCCACCTGGGCACGGGAGCCAAGATGGAATCTGACCCTTCCAGAACGGCAGCCTTTCCTTTTACCAAGAAAACCCAGCAGCCCAGGGCAGGATGCGGCAGAGACAGGCCACCTTCCCAATTCTCCCGGAATTTTCTACCTAAATTACCAAGACAAATACTTCAGGAAACCACACTTGGCTGGGATGGTTAGGTAATCCATTTTGTTTACCATCCCCGCGCACTTGAGAGCTGAGATGGATTCATTCACATTGCCGCTCGCGCGTCAGAGGCAATTCACGGCAGAAACCGCTGCCATCCAAAGCTTCCGTAACTTCCAAAGGGTAATGGATTTTTTTCAGCCCATCTTTCTTCCCTGCTCATAGTTGCTTGAGGATTCCAAATGGATTCTATTTACTGTAATTACTGTTCTAACTGCAGCTCACTTGCAATGCATCAGGTTAATGTTAACAAGATACCCAGCTGATGCTGGTAATGTGTGTTCATTGTTCAAGCTCCTGACCCACCCGCTTTGGTGCTGTCTCAATTCTATTTTCTGAACCCAAAGGGGAGGGAGCAAAGCCAAGTAACACGGGGCTATTTTTTTCTCCGCTTCATTCTTCTCTAATGCCATGGGCTTTTTCTCAATGACATTCATTGTTCTGGGGCTGTGCTGCGCCCGTGTTTACATGGCATTACTGCAAATGTTGTGCTTTGCTCAAATACTGATTTGCATGCCTACCTTTGTGCAGTTCCGGGCATGCTATTAGTGTCGTTAAATTCCCTACTTGATTTATTAGTATTATGAGTTCACATCAACAAAGACCTGGCAATTTGCAAGACACATTTCTCCTGTGTTATCTTTATAATAAGAAGAGAAATAATAGCCTAGTGTATCAGGAGTCTTCATCTTTCAATTATATTGGGCAGTTTTGTGTTCATAATTGGCTGCTGTGGAAAAAGCACACACCTCAGCGTGGCGAAGGGTAGGGTTCAAGTTCTAGCTTCCCCACTCACCAGCTAGATGAGTTCAGGTGATCTTAGCCCTCTGAATTTCACGTTTCCTTATCTAGAAAAGGATGCAACTAATCCCTACCTACTTCAAGCCCTGTTGAAATGATCTAGCAAACAGAAGGTGATTAGTAAGCTACCCCGTCATGAACACATAGTGTCGATAATTCCAGTCACACGGCCAGATCTTAGGACCACTGCACACACACAGGAGGGGCGCTGTGTTTTAACAGAATCCACTTAGGACTTCCAAACCGGCGTCCTGAGCAGGTGGGAGTTGGAGGTGAGTCCCTCCCTCCTCAGGGCGGGGGTGGGGGGGGAGTATCCAGATGAGCCCAGCAGCTTCCAGGCACTCAGTGTAATGCGGACCCTTGGGCCCCTCCCCACAGAGCCGTCTCATGGAGTTGACAAAAACAGACACCCCCGCCCCCTCCCCATCCTGACTACTTGCTCCAGGTCTGAAGGGCACAAATGAAGCCAGGAGGAGACAGTCCCAGATAAAACCCAAAGTCCATTCCGGCTGGTTCCCTTATGCAAGCAGCTGTGATCCCCAGGGGACACTTCGCCCACCACCTAGAAGTGACAACTGTGGCACGTGTTGGTTCAGGTGGTGAGAGTGTGACAGGCAGCTTTGGGGCTCTCGCCTTCAGACTCTGGGCACGTCTCTCCCCCCCACCTAGGTTACCTCATCTGTAAAGTGAGGAGACACGACCCCCGCCGCGGCATGGGAGAATCAGACAGACTATCAGACGCTTAGCAATGCCCGCATCGGAGGCACTCAACAACAGCTGGGGCAGGCACAGCCTCAGTAGTAGTAACAGTGTGTGTGTGTGTGTGTGTGTGTGTGTGAGAGAGAGAGACAGACAGACAGACAGACAGGGGATGCTGGCGCTGTGGTGCTGTTTGGCCACATCTGCCAGAAGAGATATCACATCCCTGACCAGTGTTGCGGCACAGGGGATTAAGTTACCACCTGTGACACCGGCATCCCAGTTCAAATCATGCTTCCTCCCTTTCCAATCCAGCTCCCTACTAATGCTCTTGGAAGCAGTGGAAGACGGCCCAAATACCTGAGACCCTGCAACCGATCTGGGTGACCCGGATGGAAATTTCTGGCTTCTGGTTTCAGCCTGGCCCAGCCCTGACTCCCTGGCTCCCTCTCCCTCACGCTCTGCCTTTCAAATAAATAAACAAATCACTTTAGAAAAAGTTACCTGAGCTTCATGATGTGATATGATACACTAAAAAATACACAAAATTACTTAGGTTGTATAGCTATCAGAATGCATAGCCACAGCCAGTGGTGTGGTGTGGTGGGATAAGCTGCCACCCAGCACCCCTTAGCAGACCGCTGGTTGGAGTCCCAGCTGCTCCACTTCCGATACAGCTTCCTGGAAATGTGACTAAAAAGGCAGCAGAAGGTGCCACAAGTACTGGGCCCTGCCACTCACATGAGGCCCAGATGGAGCTCCTGGCTCCTGGCTTTGGCCTGGCCCAGCCCTGGCTGTGGTGACCTTTGGGGAGTGAACAAGTAGATGGAAGATCCATTCTCTCTCTCACTCACTCTCGCTCTCCATTTCAAATAGATTAATCTTGAAAGAGCTGCCATGTCCCTGTTCCCAAAGCCAAATGCGTGGGGTCAGCCACCTGCTGTCGTTAACTGGGGCTGGAATTTAAAAATCCAGCATCACTTTACGGCTTCTGCCAACTTTGTTGGGAAAGCGGCTTAGCGGCTGACAGCTACACTTTCCCCACCTGTAAAATGGACACAATGCTACTGCTCACGTCATGAAGCCCATGAGGATACTGGTGCCCCAGCTCCCATGCAGCACTCACTGAGCACATGGAAAACACCCCTGGGGCCCCCAGTCCCGATCTCGTGTTTGTTCTCTTCTGTTCTCTCGTGTCCCTTTCTCATCCTGGCTCACCAACCACCTGCCTTCGTAGAGGCCTCCACTGTGTGGGGGTGGGGCAGGGAACGGGCTTTACCTGGCACATGACTTGCAGTAGATCCCCCTCCCTCCAAGACACATATGCAGCCCAAGTCAGACTATGTCTCTTACACGATGCGGAGGAGGCCTCCCGGTCAGCCTCCCCCTCCCACCTCCCAGCCCAGCCCAGTGGTGCCAGGGAGATTCTAGAACTTGCACGACTTCCCCTCCATTGCCCAAGCAACCATTAAGGAAGTCCCATCGTGGCCTGGCCTGACCCCGGGTAGACTGGTCCATCTTGTCCCACGATGCACTCAGACACGGAGAAAGTATCTCCCTGAGCAGCTGCAGAGCAGGTCTCCACGCCACCAGGATGAAGGCACAGCCCACAGGATGGCCTCGTGCTCTTGGTGCTTCAGGCCCACACCGCGTACTGCTGGGACCTGCCGGCGGCCTCCCCCCAACCCCCCATCAGACGCCTGGAGACCTTGGCCAGCCCCTCTCTGCTCCCCAGCCCCTGGGGCCCCATGCCTCTGTCAGCCTCTGTTTCCCTACCTCTACAAAGAGGAACATGGTTCTCTCTGGGGTTGCAGTGACATTTACACGGGTAATCAAATGTGTGCAAAGCAGCTGGCGGAATGTGGCATTGATCAGATGTCTCGTTATCGCTGCTCCCCCTTCCCTCGACAGGAACTGGAGGGGCCCAGACAAAACCACTTTCTGAGCTTTCTGCACTAGCCGTCATCCTCAGGGTTCAATCGTTTACATGATAAATATCCACTGGGCCTTCCGTGTGCCAGGATAAGGCTTGTGTGGGGGATGCACTGGGTTCCTGGTCTCACAGGGGCTGTGTGCTCCCAGCCAACACCAGCTGTAACACCAGGGACCCTCCAACCCAGCAGTCTCCTGCACTGGTGTCTGGTGGCCAAGCAGAGGGATCAGCAAGCTGCCCTGGAGCCAACTTGAGGGGCCAGCAAGGGATGAAAGTTAAA
Organism: Oryctolagus cuniculus; assembly: GCF_964237555.1. Lineage (NCBI taxonomy): Eukaryota > Metazoa > Chordata > Mammalia > Lagomorpha > Leporidae > Oryctolagus > Oryctolagus cuniculus. The sequence continues at coordinate 70,373,642 of NC_091432.1, forward strand.
TTCTGGTTCTATCAGTTGCTAGCCATGGGCTGTTAAGGACTGAACATCTGTGGTCCTCCAAACTCGCCATGTTGGATTAACCCCCAAAGTGATGGCTTGGGGAGCTATAAGGCCTTTGGGAGGTGATCAGGGCTAGCTGAGGGCAAGGCCCTCATGATGGACTCAGAGAGAAGGGGCTATCTCAGGACACACAAGAAGGCGGTCGCCAGCAAACCAGGAAGAGAGCTCTCACCAGCCACTGCGTCGGCTGCACTTGATCTTCTCAGCCTCCAGAATTGTGAGAAATACATTTCCGTGGCGTGAGTGGCCCCGTCTATGGCATCAGCAGCTCAAGCTAGCTAACCCAGAGTCCTCCTCTAGTTAGTAGGGGTAACTACAACTGCCTCTCCCAGAGTGGACAGGAGGGTCTCAGGGAATGACTCACAGGAAGCGCTCAGCCCAGGGACTCGTCCAATGCAGCGCAGTTCTTATCCTCACGCTTTCCTGCTGGGAACAGCAATCAGAGGATGGAGCTGCAGGGGGTCCTGAGCAGCCCCCTGCACATGTGGAGGGAACAAGGCTCACCGGCAGTCACGCAGGGAGGGAGAATCGACACTGGGGTGTCCGACCCCGGAGGCCACCTGTCTCATCTCTGACACTCAGCACTCCCACTGATACTGTCACCGTTTTTACAGGGTGAGCAACTCCCATGCAAGCTTGCTAAGTGATGAGCACCCATCTCTGAATTCCACACCTGGAAATTTTCTGAAATTGGAATCGTCGGAATTCTTCTCTTCAAAGAAAACCCAAATAGAAAATAATAATAATAGGAATAATAATTCAGCCACGCTTGCCTTGCAAAATGCTGAAGAGAGTCAGAGCCTGGCTGTGTATGCAGCAGGTATGTAATAAAAGCTGCATGCTTGTCATTTGTTTTGCCCTTTCTGGTGTGCAAAGAAGGTTTAACCAGACTGTGGGACCCCTACAATCATTCATTCACTCATTCATTCACATATACGTATATAGTAATTTCTACCCATCTGGGCCCGGGGGCCAAAGGTTAGTGGTGAACCTCTGCCTTCACGGAGTTTATGCTTCCACGGGGGAGACAGTCAGTCAGTCATTGTCATGTTTTCAGATACTGGCAAGTGTTACAGGAAAATAAAGCAAGGGAATCGGGGAGAGAACTGGGGGAATAGTTCTGAGTGGCCAGGGAAGCCTTCTTTGGGATGTGCTTTGGGCAGGGGTCATTAGCCATGCTAAAGGAATGACTAAAGTCTCAGGTTACAGACACGGAAGCATGGCTCAGACTCACACAGCAGGAAGATGGTAGAATGGAGAGCAGAATTCATGCTCCTTCCATCCAGTCTGTGACAATGCGAAGTCTTGAGTCTGGATGGAGGAAGCCAGACCCAGGGACACGGTGAACTCGGTGTGCATGGAGATCTGGCTGGCATGGGATCACATTGCCCATGGCTATCACTTCCAGTGCTCTGGGCCCTGGGACACAGAACAGACAAGTTCACACACGAGCATATGTTACATAAGAAAGCATGAGTCGGGGGGCAGGTGTTGTGGTGCAGCAGATTAAGCTGCCACCTGGGATGCCTACATCCAATACTGGAGCACCAATTTGAGTCCTGGCTACTCCACTTCAGATCTAGCTTCCTACTAGCACCTAGGAGACAGTAGATGAAGGCCCAGGTGTCCGGGCTTGTGCCATACACTTGGGAGAACCTGATGGAGTTCCAGGTTCCTGGCTTTGGCCCAGCCTTGGATATTGTAGGCATTTGGATACTAAGCCAGTAGATGGAAGATCTCTCTCTCTTTCTCTCTCTCTTTCTCTGCCTTTCAAGAAGAAGATAAATAAATAAACGTCCAGCATAAGTCTAACCCAAGCCTTTCCAGATGAGGCTGCCTCTCCAGCACTAAGCGAAAGCTCCCAGACCCTGGCTCTTCTCTTTAACCACTGGATGTGAATCAGACGCTGACCCCAGGAGGACCACTGCTAGGCGTTCCCTCCATCCTCACCTCCCAGGCACCTCAAGCCCAACTCCCAGCCACGGCACTAACCACACCCTCACCCACACCATCCTCGCACCTTGCTTAGCTCCTGGCCTGGCCATCGGACCTCTGCTTCTGCCTCGACCCTGACCACCACGCCCCTCTCAGCCTGGCAGCCAGGAATACCCCATTCAAACATTGCTCATTCGTGTTGTTTTCTGCCCGATGGTTCCCAAAGCATCCAGAGTGAAAACTAAATCCTCACACTGGCCTCCAAGACTGTACAGACCGAACTCCACCTTTCTGACCACCTCATCATCTTCCTACTACTGTCTCCTCCTTGCCCTCCTCTCCCAGACCCAGGCCAGGCCGACTCCAGGGCTGTGACACCTGCTGTTCTCTGCCTGGAACACTGTTCTTGTGGGCAGGGATGTGACTTGCCCTGGGCCCCTGTGAGTCTTTATTCCAATCTCTCTTGTTTTAACTTGCAGCCTCCACTCCCTCCCCAGCCCAACACTGCTTGCTCCCTGCATTTTCTCCCTGCCATTCATCACCCCCTCATCCAAGGTAAACTCACTTATCTTGTTACTGTCTGCCTTCCTGTTCTACAATGCAGGCTCCCCAAGCACAGAGATTCTGTCTGATGTGTTTACCGTATAACCCAAAGCCTGGTGCAGCGCCAGGCATATAAAATATGCTCAACAAATAGCTGTTGAATAAATAAACATCCAGACAAATAATCTTCCCATCCCCAAAGGGTTGCTCTTCCCCTGCTGCCACTCCTTTTTGCTGATGGAAGGATCACCCATCTGACCACCCGGCCAAGTGCCACAGTCCAACAGCCTGGATGGCAGGCGAGGTGATAAGCCCTAAGCTGGGTGCCCTGAGAAACCCGAGACTCACTTTTGGTCCCGCCATTTTCCCACCCCCCCTCAACTCCCAACACAACCTCAGTTTTCTGATCCATAAAACTGAGATGTCAACACCTGCTTCAGAGGGGCCAGGAACAGGTGAGCCATGTAGCAGATATTGGCAAGAACAGTGAGCCAGCAGGCACTGCATTCATGAGGGTCTGCTCCTGTACATCTCCCAGACACACCCATTTCTCACCCCTCTCCCCGTGCTGCTGCTGGGATCACTTAGGAAAGCTAGAGAGCCAAGAGTTGGGGGAGAGAGGACAGGCCTGTGCTCAGGGGTGGGCTTGCTTTCAGCCGAATGCACAATCCAAACACCATCACCCATCACCTGCATAGTGCAGGGCCACAACCTTCTAGGACTCCAGGTTCCTAGAGAATAAAGAGAGAGATCTTCCCCATTGTCCCCCTGCATCAGTCACACTCAGCCTCCCAGCTGTCTCCAAACAGGCTCCTCACACCACTGCCTGGTTGACATCTGTGGGGACAGAGATACATAGAACAGAATGACCTGCAGCTAACTGATTTATGCACATTGCTGACAGAAGAATGTGCACAGCCCCAGTGAAAGGTAAGAAATGGGACATACGTGGAGAGAGGGCTGGGCCAGCAGCGAGGCTGGGAGAGATTCTGCTGCTTACTCTCTCTGCTGGTCAGCTGGGGAGACCTGGATGCCCTCCAGGGCTGGCCTCAGTGAGTTTTTTCCATGGAAAAGGCACAGAGAGAGAGAAGAAGGAAGGTAGGGCAGGAGCAAGAGAGAATAAGGAAGAACACACAGAGACACCACCAATGACCATCTGGGGGCATTTTCTGTGTACATGGCCCTAGTTCTCTCTAAAGAAGTAGAAAAGACAAAGGCAGTGTAGGGGAAAGAGAGGTGGCCCAGAGAGAAATAGGCAAGCACAGAAAAGTGGCAGTGAGATGCTGGCAGATGGCACCTCCACTGGCCAGGCTGATGACATAGGAGCAAGATCAGCTCCTCAAGTGGGGAAGAGTCTGTCTCTGAGTTAGGGGCAGCTAGGAGGAAAGGACATGGAGCTCTTGGGGCCCTAAAGACTTTTACTTTATGAGAGAGGAAAACCAGGCTGGGCTGGTGCTAAGGCACCCCAGGCAGGAGGCAGGGAGAAATGTGCCCGGCACACTTCTGCCTCAGGGCCAGATCACCTCCCACACTCCCCCACCTTAAGTCTCATTACAGGCTGGTTTAAATTTGTTTTCTTGCTTTCCTTCATATCAACTCTGTCTGATGAACCAGACTTTCTGGGGGAAGGCCCAGTCCCCAGCTGGTGATTCAGAAAGAGAAGGAATCTACAACCTGATGGCCAAGTCCAAGGCTTTCTGACTTAAATAATCTCATTTCTGGACTAACTTCTAATGTGGTCATCAGACAAACAGCGGTCTTTGCCTTGAACCTGACAAACAAGACTCTGAAAACTGTGTGGGCCTAAGCCTCATCTGTCACTCCACAAACACGTCATCCTGGAGCTATGACAATCTCTAATGCTTCGCAGCTCAAAAGTGAGTCTGATGTGCTGCCTGGCAGGTGAAAAACGCTGATGTTCCATCAGGAAAATCCAGAAATCTGCAAGAATGGCTTATGGTTTACAGATCCACCACCATGAAAAGCTACTTAGGATATGCTCGCGATCAACCAGCCTGATATTGTCAATGAAAATTAAAAAAACAACAATAACAAACAGGAGAAAAGAGGAGTTAAAGCAGGGTCAGAAAACTCAGGCCCGTGGGCCACATCCAGCTGGTCTGTTTTTGTAAATAAAGTTTTATTGGCACACAGCCATGCCCACTTGGTTACATATTATCTGTGGCTACTCTCCCCAACCAAGCAGAGCTGAAGAGTTGCAACAGAAGTTGTATTGCCCATGAAAGCTGGAACATTTACTCCCTGGGCCTTCACAAAGCCTGCCCAGCTAAGGGCACATGGAGACACTACTTTTTGTCTACAAAGGTTATTTCCAGGGTCTGTTGTTTGTTTGTTTTGTAACCTTGGTTTTCCAACTTACAAAGTGAGTGCTATAATAACTCTCTCCCAGACTGAGAATGAAGTTAAAAAGTGAAAGCGTCCATCACTTTCCCTGCAAAAGACCCCCCCCCCCAGCCTGCCTGGCACTTCAAGAGCTCTCGCGGATGGCACCTTTGTGTTAGCAACATAACTTTAGGAGACGCTGGGTGCTGCTTTCCAGGGCCTGAGGCTCAGGGGAGGCAGAGCTGGCTGACGAACTGTCCCCAGCATCCTGAGAACCTCAGAGGAAGTTAAGGGGATGAGCACGTGTGGGTGACACTCGGTGCCAAGCTCATTTTACTTCAATTCCTAGATTGTAGCAAGGGCTCCATGCCATTGCACAAGGGAGGATGGTGAGGTTCAGAGCGGCCACACAAAATCACAAAAGGCCAAGGAATGTAAATCCAGATCTGTCTGCTCCAAAGCTGCGATCCATACTTTTTTTCTACCTTAAAATCCTTAATGCGGCTGGAGGTGCTGGTGATGCCTCACACAGGAAAGGGAGGATTCCTGGTGACTAGCAATTTCCCTCCAAATATATTTGTCTTTCTGTGTACAAAAGAGACCTGATTTACTATAGCTTCAGAGGACCAAACCATGACCAAAGCCCACCCCTTTCCTGAATACATGCATTGAAAAATTAGTTTAATGATGTGATAATTCTCTGTTACGACATGTTACAATTTTCAAAAGACAACAAAGGGCCAGTGTTGTGGTGTAGCAGGAAAAGCCACTACCTGCAACACAGGCATCCCATATGGGCAGTGGTTCACATCCCAGCTGTTCCACTTCTGATCCAGCTCCCTGCTAATGGCCTGGGAAAAGCAGCAGAAGATGGCCCAAGTGTTGTGCCCCTGCCACCCACGTGGGACACCCAGATGAAGCTCCTGGCTCCTGGCTTCAGCCTGGCCCAGTCCTGGCTGTTGTGGGCACTAGGGGAATGAACCAGCGGATGGAAGATCTCTCTCTGTTTGTGTCTCTGTGTGTGTACATCTCCTCTCTGCAACTCTGACTTTCAAATAAATCAATCTATATATAGACAACAAAGAGTTTGAAGTCCAAAAGGGTGAGTCTGTTCTGAAGACATGCTGGCATGAAAAGATCATTTTATATGTGCAGAGCACTGGTAGTTAGGGAGAATTTCCTCATAAATGATTTGACTTAATTTCACCATTGCCAAAGCCACATAAGGATGCTCAGACACATGTCTACCTTCCCACTGTGTACAAAAGGAAAGCTGAGATCCAGGCAAGAGGGTGCCTTGGCCAAAGCCATATGGCCAGCAGGCCACCGCCAGAGCTGTGGCTCCCACTGGCTGGAGACCGAGCGACAGATCATGCCACCTCGGTAGGGCAAACTGACACACCGCGTGTTTGTCAAGATGAGCGATGAAAATTACTCAGAGCCTTTTAGCAGCCAGAATGAAAATCATGGAGAGGAAGATGAAAGGTGCGTTTCCTGCCCCCTGGGCTTGCAGGGCCTGAGGCAGAACCTTTGTCTCACTCCTTAGATCCACAGCTTTGGGACAGCACTGTTTCACCCAGGGCAGCTGAGCAGTGAGCTGCCTGGTGGTGGGTACCAACAGTGGTCTGGGGCAGACGGACAAGACAAATCCCAGGGGTCAGTCAGTGCCTGCCAGTGGGCCCCTGCCTTGCACTAGGGCACGGAGACAAGGAGGGGAAAGAGAATGCCTCCCCGTTCTGTATGGAAACTTCTGCTGCAGGAGTGTGGGGCATGGTTAGAGGGGGCTCTGGAGACCTGAGTTCAAGTCCTCCTAACTAGTTGGGTAGCTATAGGCAAAGGACAACCTTTCCCACCCTCGAGTTCTCCATGTTTTTGGGGAGATGACACTTGTCTTACACCATGGCTAGTTGCAGGAATGAGAAACAGCATGAGAGTGAATTCTGTGTCCCCATTCAGGGGCCATCGAAACCGCCACGGAGACTGTAGCACCAGGCTGCACAGCCTCAGAGAACATGAGAGAGAGAGAGAGAGAGAACGAACTTCCGGGGAGGCTCCCGCTCCTACTCTGACTCCACCTGCTTTGCCACTTGACCCCAGATAGGTCCCATAAGCTCTCCGGGTTTTTCGTTTTCTCCCAACGACTAGAAACAACCAGCCCTGTAACATCAGCCTAGCGGGCTCACTAGGAGACTGGAGCAAGTTCACGGATGTGGGCCCAACCTGCAGAGCCAGCCTTGCTCACTTCCAGATCCAACAGAACACTGCTTTTCTTGAGTCCTTGCTTTCAGGATCTGCCGCTCGTCTCAGCACCACTTCCACACTACACATCCATAATGGATGTGTTACAATGTAATGAGAGCTATCATTTTTCCATGTCTACTTTATTCCAGGAAAAGGCTCGCTGCTGCCGAGGGGAGGGAGGGGAAAGAGGTGGCAGCCACACTTTGCAAACAAGAAAAAGCTGCCACCAGAGACCTTTCTCCCCTCCCTCTCCTCGGCCCCCAACAATAGGCAGTGAGTCAGAGCACACAAGGTGCTGGCTCTACATCCCACCTGGTGGGAGCTGCTTTGCCCAGTGACTGTGGACCACTTCCTTTAAAATAGTCCAAGGGCACGTGTTCAGTGTAGCTGTTAAGATATCACTTGAGATTCTGACAACTCATATTGGAGTGCCTGGGTTTGAGCCCAACTCTAATTCTGATTCCAGCTTCCTGCTAATTTGTACCCTGGGAGGCAGCAGACGATGGCTCAAGTACTTGGGTCCCTGTCCCCTATGTGGGAGACCCGAATGGAGTTCCTGGGTCCTGGCCACAGCATGGCCCAGCCTTGGCTGTTGCAGGTATTTGAGAAGTAAACCAGTGAAGATGCACACAGGATATACAAACCAGGGACCAGGGAGCAACTTGGGACATTCCAAATGCACTCAGGTGTGTTCTCCACTCCTACTGAGTTAGCATCCCTTCTCAACCCAACTGTGAGGACCCAGGGCTTGGCACACACATCCTCGTCAAGAGTCTTGCTCTTGCAGGTGGCAGCACACCAGCCCGACCATCTGGCTGCTTTAGCAGTTCCTGAAGCATCCATCAGTGAGTGTTAAATAGACAAGCCACTGCTGGACAGCAGTTACCTCCCACCCTCCATCCTTCCAAAACAAAGAGGTGACTGATGAAATCAGTGTGACCAATGACAACTTGGCAAAAATTAAATCTGTGCCTTAGGCTGAGCACCCCTAAATGATCTTGCCCACTTCTACTAACAGCCAGAGCTCCTGTGTCCCAGTGTGGCATGTGTTGGGGTGACTAGCACTGGCAGACATCCCACTAGGACACTATACATCAGTATAGCTCATGTCCATGGCTATGTGTTAGGTTCACTGAGATGGAAACAGACTACATGGAGCGGAAGTGCTTCTGCTTTGAAATGTTCACACAGGAACTACCAGGTCTTCTTTATGGGATGGGCACCCCCGGAAATGGGTCCTTTACAGACCCGCTCCTCCCCACAGCTTTTGGGCCCGGGAAAACCAGGGCTCTAAGCACAGCAGTGCTGGGAGATGGGGACTCCACCCCCAAGCGCTAGAATTACTACCTTGCTGTCCACTTACCTACCCCGCCTCACACACGGAGCCGACAATTTCAGGGAATTAAATGATAAATACTTCGACATGACCTTTAGCACAGTGTCAGCTGAGTAAATGCCAGTGCTTCATCGTGCTGTGCAGAGGCCAGGGAAGCCATGATTACCGGGCAGCCTGGGAGGTGAAGGGCTCCCCACCAGAGGGCTCAGGGCCAAACAGGGCACAGCTGTGGTCAGAGCAAGGGACAGGCAGGGCCAGGAGCAGAGACTGGAAGCTCTGTCAATTACTCAGGGGCCTGATGAAAAATGCTATGTCACCACATCGGGGACCTGGATGCAAGCTGTAAACACTGTGTGGGACCACAGAAGCAGCAAAGGATGCCTTTGCAAAAAGTTCCATCCTAAAACCCACGTGAGTGGCATAAGGGTTCACATTCCACCCTCCCCCCACTTTCTTTCCTTCCTTTCCCTCTCTTTCTGCCTTCATTTGATAATTACTAACGGACATCCACTGTGAGGCCAGCACTGTGCTGGGTACTGATGATACTAAGTGAAAACCAAACAGACCTGGATCTTTCATTGTGTGTGCTCTTCCATATTTTTGCAAACTGTCTTTAAACAACTCAAATTGTATGCTGGTATAAAAATAAATGCATTATTAAAACTAATAGGTTAAGAACTCCACAAGGCAGGGAAATATGAATACTAACAAGCTAGCTAATGTTTTAAATACTTACTGCTAATTAGTATCCCATGAACATGGTTTGTCTTTTCACAAGGTGGGAAAATTGTAGTTTTTGAGCAATATTGACTGTGGTATATACAGATGAGATAATATGAAGTCTGGGATTTTGACTCAAAAACCCAATGGCTAGATATTGATAACTGTTGAAGCTGGGTGCTGAGTACACAAGGACTCGCATACTAGTTTGTGTGTTTGGCTAAATTTGGACTTGTTCATAATCAAATCAACTCTAAACAAAGAAAAACACACTTACTACACTTGATCTTAGCCAAAAGGCCAAGAAGCAATACAAAGCACACTTAAAAAATAAAGGAGACAAGTCTGCTAGGAAGAGCTGAGGTCCTGGGGCAGGGGTGGAAGTGGGTATGGTGGGTGCAGAAGAGCAGGTAGATGTCCAAGCAGAGAAAGACTGAAGAGCAGGATTAAAATAAAATTGGTACTTCCTCACTTAGATAAAAATTATCATCCTCAAATTCTCTTTAAACACAAAGACTAACCCTCCTTTATGTAAGCTCTTCAGGAGAAACCCACAGCATCTTCCTCAGTGGCTCCTGCCAGGGCTTCATGCACTTGGACTTGCCCAAGGAGGCCAGCACGTAACAGTTCACTCATGCATCTGACTTCTCTGTCCACTCCAAGACGACATCTTCCCATTTGTGATTCCCAGCTCTTCCCACTGGGCGGGGCATACAACACATGCCTCATGAGACTGATTGTTAAAAATCCCACACGGTTCCTAGGTTTTGGCAAGTTTTCCCTAACACTTAAAATAACTTCTCTGATAAGGCAGGAAGGATATAGGAATGAAATGGAAAGGCATATTGATTGGCCTTGGTTTCCACCCACAGTTAGCATGTTGATTCTGCCCACACAAAGAACTCTCCCTTCAAATCCGGAGACATTCGTCTTCGGCCAAGTTCACAATCAATGGAGTCAGTGAGGAGCATGCCGCACCATGCCGCACCAACCACACACTTTCCCTCAAAGTCAAGGAAATAAAACAAGACTGAAAAGGTGGCATTCATGCCAGGAACCACTTCATTACAGAAGCAAAGCACAATCCCACAATCAGGTTCGATGTCTCCACATGTTCTAAGAATGGCCAGATGGACCGTCAGATTTTTAGTTACACAAAGACGCAGTTCTCTTGAGACTTTATTTAAAGTTAATGCTTATGAATGAACAGGCTGTAGATTAGACCTTCTCATTATCTACGGAGATATCATAAAGTGAGTAGGGGGAATTTCTGAAATTTAAACTTCACACCTAGAGTGCAGAAAGTATTCTTCGAATTTGAAACCCATCATGTTCCAAAAGGAACTAAAAACTGTCCCCAGATGATCTCAACCTGCCGGGCCTACAGACTAAACTACTGTGCACATCACAGCTGGGTCATATGACAAACATGCAAATGACTGTGCGTGCCTGATGCTGAGTCCCTCTCCTCGGCCTGTGACCATGCAGCTGGACGGTGCTGGTGGCAGTGAGCCCCAAGCCCAGACGTCAGATCCGGAGGATGGTTAAGGCAATCACGCTGGGCTCCCGGTGTGATATGGGTGAAGGTAAGCGATCCCACAGGCATAAAATCAGTGCCACTGCTGCGAGGAAATTGGGGAAAGCTTGGGAAACAGACTTCAATGACTATCTCCCTGCCACAAGGTCTTTAGTTGGGCAGGGACCCTTTGCATGATCAGATTTGTGAGTTTACAGTGGACATTTTCATCCAGCCTCAAAGCCAGGCCTCTGCTGGTCTAACCTCATATACCTGCTACAATGTCAGAGTGACATTTTTAAAGCATAAACTCAACTCCAACGTCCTCAGCTTCAAACCGTTAGTAGATCCCTATCCACAGGGCTGCTTCTTTGGGTCCTAGGAATCACACTTCGTACAGGTGTGCCATCTCTCCACACCTCAGTCAATAATCCATTCACACAACTCTCTCCAGTCTCCTCCATCTATTTCCTGCTCAGACTGTGACCAGCACAAATAGATTGCTTTGAACTAGAGAAAGAAGACAGAGGTGCAAATCCAGACACCAACCTACGTTCTTAAGCATTGTAGTACATATGGGGAGACAAGTCTAACAACAGAAGAGGTTATGGCAGCCTTATGTATGTGTGTGTGGGGGGGGGGGTTGATATGTGCTGGAAGCAACTCAAATCAGAGAAGGGAAAAGGATAGACATTCAATACACAGTGTCACAACAACAGACTGGCCACACAGGGCAACCAAACCTGTGCCAGACACCAGACATTTGCTTACTTAGAAGATCAGTATGAAAACGAGGCTCTGGGTTGCTCAACACAACACACATTCAGAGACTCAAGGAGTCAGAGAAGCTGGAACAAAACCAGACACATCTCAAGAGACCATCTGCACCAGAGCTCTGCATCCAGTTAGGGAAATAGCATTCCCATTTAACAGGTGAAGAAACTGAGCCCTGAAGAAGTATAAATGGCTTCTCCAGGCTCATCTAACAAGCGACAGGAGGGTACAGGACCCGGTCTCAAGCAGCTTGGAGCCTGAAATTGCTGAGTTCTGCACCACTTCCCCTGCCACCCGGGCTTCAGGTACAGAGGCTTGAACACAATGAGTGCAGACAGCTGCTGCGTGTCAGCAGAGGGGGAATAATACCTGTTCATCAGGGAGCTAATTCTGCAAAGCACACCATCTAATAGGCACCGTACACGCGTAAATAAGATGCTCCAAGCAGCGGGAAGGCAGGAGCTACAATCTATCCCTCATGGACCTAAAATATAATGGAGCCAAATTAAAGGTTTTATGGGGCACAAAGCACTTTACTGGGAAGACGGATGCTTTTCCAGGCAAAGTGTTCATTTCCAGGACAAGTTCCCATACTCGCTGACATCCGATCCCAGGGAGTCACAGGCAAGGAAGAGAGCAATGGCTGGGGCAGCCCTTCTGTATTTCTAGAGTCTGGGGGAAGATTGCAGAGGGCAGAGTCTCAGAGCACAGACTGGGAAACCAGGCAGATGCAGGCTCAAGTCCCACTCTGCGACTTTCTAACTCTGTGACCCTGGGCACGTCTCTCGACTTCTCGGAATCTCTTCACTCGAAAGTAGAAGAAAGACGATGGTCCTGTTCCCATGGCAGCATCGGAAGAATCAAATAATGTAGGTCAAGCACCTGCACGTGGCACTCAATGAGATTTCACCATAATTCTTCGTCCGATTTTCTGGGGGTGGGCCATCTTGTTCCAAAGAACATTCCCAGGGGAGAGTTGGGAAATGGAAACACTGCTGGAACAAGCACATTGCCTCTCTGGGGGCTGCTCCGACACGAAGGAGGCCCAGAACACAGAAGGCTGGACACCGGTCTCACGGGGGCAGGGCAGCTCCTGGCCGGTCTGCTTGGCTTACATAGTTATTTTTCCTTTTCTCTTTTCAATTGTACTATTGTTTTCAATTTTTAACTAAAAATATTTATTTCTTTGAGTGGCCAGATAGAGAGACAGAGACAGAGAGACAGAGACTCCTTCTGCTTTTTCATTCCCCAAATGCTTATAATTGCTGGGACTGGGCAGGTCAGCACTGGGAACCAGGAATTCAGTCCAGGTCTGCCACGAGGGTAACAGGGAGCCAGGCACTTGAGCCATTGCCACGCCCTCCCAGGGCTTGCACTGGTAGGAAGCTGGGGTCAGGAGCAGTGCCAGGTATTGAACGCAGGTGCTGAGATGTGGGACATGTACATCTTAACCATCTGCCTGAATGCCTGCTCCTTTACTTTGCTTTGACACACGGTAATTGTACACAAGAGGTGCCGTACAGTGTGATGTTTTGATACATGTACACACTGGCTAATAGTCCCATCCCAGGATTTAGTTTAACTATTGCCTCATACACTTATCATTTCTTTCTGGTGAGAACATGCAGATTCCACCCTTCTGGCTATTTTGAAAGGCTCAGTACAGCCCTGTTACCCACAGTCACCCTCCCGTGCAATAGAACCCAAGAGCACATTCCCTGTTTCTCACTGAAACATTGCATCCGCCATTTCCTTAGGGTCAAATTAACTGACAACATGTTACAATCAAAATTTTTCATGTACAAATCTGCATTTCCAGTGTCTCTTAGAACATCAAGCATATATGACAAAACATCTGCCTTCCTTTCGGACCACAGTGAGCTGCAGCTGAGGGGACACTGACCCCCGCAGAGGGGCCACTGGTGGACCTGTGTTGCCACAGTCTGCATCCAGCCCACTCGATCTCCCTGCCTGTTCCTATTCCCCTTTGAGTTGGGGACTCATCCTGATTTGAAGCTTTCTTTTTCTACCCTAAAAGCAGGAAAATATAACTATCAGAAAACAACCTGTGATATAATGGCAATGACTTTTATGACATTTGTGTGAATCTCAGCTGTCTCTGAAACTCATGTTTTCTCATTTGAAAAAAAAAAATGGGATAAAATACTTCCAAAGGAGCTAGTGCTGTGGCATAGCTGGTTAAACCTCTACCTGCAATGCCAGCATACCACATGGGCACCGGTTCAAGACCTGTCTGCTCCACTTCTGGCTCAGCTCCTTGCTAATATGCTTGGGAAAGCAGCAACAAACAGCCCAAGTGCTTGGGCCCCTGTGCCCACCACATAGGAGACTGGGAAGAGTGAACCAGCAGATAGAAGATCTCTTTCTCATCCCCTCTCTCTGTTCCTCTCTCTGTAACTCTGTAACTCTGCCTTTCAAATAAATAAAATAAAAAAAAAAAAAAAAAAAAAACACCTCCCAGCCAGCACCACGGCTCAGTAGGCTAATCCTCCACCTTGCGGCGCCGGCACACGGGGTTCTAGTCCCGGTCGGGGCGCCGGATTCTGTCCCAGTTGTTCCTCTTCTAGTCCAGCTCTCTGCTATGGCCCAGGAGTGCAGTGGAGGATGGTCCAAGTGCTTGGGTCCTGCACCCCATGGGAGACCAGGAGAAGCACCTGGCTCCTGGCTTCGGATCAGCGCGATGCGCTGGCAGCAGCGCACCAGCCGCGGCGGCCATTGGAGGGTGAACCAACGGCAAAGGAAGACCTTTCTCTCTGTCTCTCTCTCTCTCTCACTGTCCACTCTGCCTGTCCAAAAAAAAAAAAAAAAAAAAGGCAACAAAAACAAAAAACACAAAACAAAAAAAACCCACCTCCCACAGTTAATGTGAGGGTTAATGGTTATAGTGTTAGGCACAGTGCCCATAGCAGACTTCCATAAGATATGGCTTTCATAATAATAATTTTTTTTTTATATAAAATAGAGCTGGGGGCCGGTGTTGTGGCATAGGAGGTTAAACCACCACATGTGATACTCATATGGGCACTGGTTTGAGACCAGGCTGCTCCACTTCTGATCCAGCTCCCTGCTAGTGCACCTGAGAAAGCAGTGAAAAATGGCCCAAGTGCTTGGGACCCTGCACCCACGTGGGAGACCTGGTTTCTGATTGGCTCAGCTCCGGCTGTTGCAACCCTTTGGGGAATGAACCAGCAGATGGAAGATCTCTCTGCTTTTGCCTCTTTCCCTTTCTGTAACTCTATCTTTCAAATAAATAAATAAATCTATCTTTAAAAAAAAATAGAGAGCTAGGGCAACGAAGATTGAGAATACACTTAAGAAATTTCTTTGTAATGAAAAATTAAAATTAAATTAAAAAGAAATTTCTTTGTGTTGCTTTGTTTCATGAATCTAAAAATAATGGATTGCACGGACATATTTGCAAGCTCCTTCACCTATCTTATTTGTATGTCACACACTGCACATTTCATCTTCATATACTATCTTTGCTAGCTAGAAACACTTCAGGATCTTCTTCCCTCCTTGCTCCAGTGCAGTGTCTGTGTTTTTTTCTTTTTTTTTTCTCAGGTGCAAGCAATACATACACTCATCACAGGAATCTGTTCTGGGTCTGGTCATTGATCTTAATGTTCAATGACTTTGATGTTTTCACCTGGAGCTGTCGGCTCCCACCTTCTGGATGCCGTTGTGGTTGCAGAGATGAAAGATTATCTTTGCTGACGGAGATGGGAAAAGCTTTGAGTGACACGTATTTTACCCACGGGACATCATTGAGTAGGTATTTGTAAGCACCATCCATGAAACGAAAAAATGCATCATCTTAGCTCTTGCCATGGAAAATCTTCGTTAAACAGTCACACGTTCCGCAGCTACAGGTGCCAGAGCTGGCCCTTGCTGGTGCCGGGACAAAGCAGCGAATGGGACAGACATGAGCCCGGTGTCTGGGAACCACCTGTGCTTTCCCAAGCACACCAGCATCTCCTTTTGTCTTGGAACGCTTGATCTGCCCCGGGGACCTGCTGCAGGTGGCAAGGCTCTGAAGGAGGGGGCGTTCTCCCTACCTCCTCCTCTCCTTCTCTCCTAGTCTTACCACTTTCTTTCCTACCTAATTCTGATCCTCTCCCTGCCCACCAGGGTTATCTCCCCTAGGAGCAACTTCAAACTTCACACAGACTTAACTAAAATCCTCATAGGTGCAGAAAAGCCACAGTAAAAACCTGAATGAGGTCAACTTCCCAGCACGCAGAGACTAACTCTACAATATTAATCTATTATGGATTATTCTATGACATTCATATATTAATACTACATGATATTAATAACAACTGCAATAAAAACAGTGAGCTTTTAGCAAACCTCTGTCACCCAGCAGCTCTTGCACTATCTCATCTAATCCAGCAAAGACTGCTTGAGGTATTTTAACCCCCATTTCATGGAAAAGGAAACTGACGCTCATACCACACTGAGTCCCACGCCTATAGATGCCAGCGCAAGGGTTTAGCTCCAGCTCAGAATCACTCCCATGCCAGTGGCCCTGACTTCTGTACCAATTGCCCTATATTTGCTTTAAGAACTATTCTCTGCAATTTATCGCCCTATAAATCTCTTTCCTCAAGTGGGTTTCATAGAGATACTCAAAATTATGCAGCCAGCAGCATCTGCAACACAATCGGTGCATCTCTTTTTCTTTAAAATTTCATTGTTTTTCAGAGGGAAACAAAAGCCATTGGGAGACATGTTTCAAAATCCTCCTAATGAGGTATTTATCTGATAATCCACGCTGCCTTTGATTGCGGGATAAATGTGGGATCGCCACTCCGACTTTCAGGGAAAACAGACGGAATTGCAAAGCTTTAGCAAAGTGTGCACAACAAACAGTTTCTCAACTTCTGACACTAGCAACTGCAGCCCCAGGAGCTTTGAGCTAGGAAGCTATGCACCATCTCAACCCCTAAATGCCCATTAAATGCTGGGTCAGCGGCCCTCTCTTATAACCATTGGCCCCTACTCCCCAAAAGAATTGAGGTGAGGTGTGTGCAAGGCCTTTGGAGAAGGGAAAACCTACCCGGGTGCCCCTGCTCCTCCTCCACCCATGACAGCCCCTGGAAGAGTCTCCAAGCTCCCAGCAGCAACTGCATTATGAATGATCCCAGGGTCCTTTTATCGGGAGAGTTCTGAAATCATGAGATTTTAAAGCGAGCAGGACCCTGGGTGTTTAAATCTTGCCAGAGGCACAAGTCACATACCCACAGCAGGCTGACCCGCTGCCCTCTAACCAGGCTTCTCTGAATCCCATCATCTGTTCTGGAAATGTGTCTGCCAAGCTCCGCGCTGGGGGCACAAGGACGAACAGGACAGGCAAGGGACGGGCATGAACGGCAGATTACTGAGCAGGTGAGTGCTCTACAACAGTGGCGACAGGTAGAGCAAGAAGGAGCAGGAGCGCAGAGCAAGGGACAAGGACAGCCCCAGCAGATCTCACGGGGGCCTGGGAAGGGCTGGGGGCGGGGAGTGACACAGAGGAGACAGGTACATTTGTGGGACACAAGGGCGTCGAGTGTGGTGGAGCGAAGCCTGCGGCAGGGGAAATGGGGCCGTCGACGCAGCAGGAGCTGCATTTGAAAATGTGCTGGGGGCTTGGAACTTTATTTTGAGCTGAGTACAAGCCACTGATGGGCTCCGAGCAGGAGAGTCCCCAGTGAAAAGCCCCCCAGGTGATGGAGCAGATTGAGAGGTGGAGACCGCTGCATGCTGGAATCGGGTTGTACTTGAGACAGACAGCGATGTGCGTGTCCTCCCAGCCTCACCTCCAGTGACATCACGCGAGTCTCCCAAAATCGGCTGTGGTGTGGCTGTGGCAGGTGACAACCAGGGACTGCCTGGTGTACATTCGCCAGGAGCCACCCCCTGGAGGGGACAATGATGGTCCAGGCAGGGGAGGATGGTGGCCCGGACCAGGGGGGTGAAGCGAAGGAGGCAGAGTATGTGTCGATCATTTGTGGGTGGTGGGAGGGAGAGGCCAATTTACAGGTGCCCTCAACATTTCTCAGCCTGTCCATGGGCAGGCTAAGGATTCTGAAGGAAGAGGAACTTCTGTGTGTTCTAGAGGAGAAAAAAGAAGCCAGATGAAAGTTATTCCAGTTTGTGGTACGATATGCTAAGATCTGGGCTGTATGAGATTCCATAAGGTGCAATCGGGTCATACCAATAGCAGCAGCCATAACAATGCTCACCGAGGTGCTCACGGTGAGACAGCAGTGATGATCACTCCTGTTTTATAGATGAGAAAACAGGGGTTTGGAGAGGGTGAGTACTTGGTATTGAGGTTTTCCCAAGAAAAGTGGCACTTGGCTTGGCTTTGAAGGATGGGGCCAATTGGAGCTTGGGAGAGTCAAATGGAGCTGCTGCAGGCAGAGGGCCCAGTGGGGGCAAAGGGAAGGAGGAGAGAAGGACACGGGACAACAGGACAACAGGTGAGTTCTCTGTGGCCGTGGCCACCACTGCTCAAGGCCACCACTGTGGTGCCCCGGACAGGGTGCCAACAAACGTGCACGGCTGTGCTTCCAACACTACTTCATGAACTGAAATTTTGAATTTTAGATAATTCTCACATGTTCCCAAGTATTAGATTTCATTTGATTTTTGTTAAACCAAGAGGCATCCTCAGTACTTGGACTGACTAAGTTCCCATATCTTGGCTTCTCCCCAGTTGGAGGCATTTGGGGAGTGAAATGGCAGATGGGAGCACACACTCTCTCTGTTCTCTGCCTCTCGGCAAAATAAAACAAACAAAATAATAAAAACTTTATACGGCCCCAGGGGTATTTCTCTTGGACAGTATGAGTCTAAGTCAGGATGGGGAAGCCAGCCCAGGAAACCACCTATGCTGGTACAGTCCAAGTACTGCATCAGCAGCAATTTGTGGAGTGTTTGAGGGTAATGCAACGTACTTGCGACTTTGACCACGGGCCCTGACTGTGGACACTAATGCCCCTCTCTGGGTGCTGCTGCACTGCACTGTGTCAGTAGCCCATGTCCCTGTGTCCTTCACGTCCACCGTCAGCACCTTGAGAGCAGGAGATGTGCTATAGGTACCCTCTTTGTATGCCTAGGCCCAGAGAAAAGCCAGCAGCTGAAACAGGACTAAACATTGGAGAAATCACATCATGGTCAGCGGTTAATGCATGAATGAATGACACAGTCACTACAGAAAAGTCCCTATCATTCATTCCGTAGCTCTGCCAGAGGCACAGAGCTGTTTAGCAGCCCATGACTTCTCCTCCACTCACAGCTTTCATTTGAGACAACACGGATATTGCCCGGGCAAAGAAAAATACCTCGCGAGGTACACAGACTCAGCTTTGCAATTATTCAACCTGATTCTGTGACAAAGTGCCTCGATCACCTTTGGCCACATCTTTCCTTAGGCCTTGGGCCTCCATTTGCTCATTTGTAAAAGTAGTGGAGCTAAGGTGTGACTTAACACGGTAAAACCAGGAACATCAGGGGATCTAAGTGTAGACACCGCCCAGATAACCCTGCCCATGGAACCTGGTTCTCTCTCCTTCCTTCTGATCATAGAGAATGTCCTCCCTGGAAAGCCTGGTTCTCCCAGAGCAGGATGCCTGCACCGGAAACCGCTTCCCGTGCGTCCTGTGCGTCCCGTGCAGGGTGCTGCAAGATGACGTTTGCTTCTCCCTCAGCCCCCTCTAGCCCCATTTACCTCTGCAGGAAAGTCTAAGAAAATGGCTCCTTTAAACTCTTACTCCTGCTAGCAGTTAATGCACATCACACCTTCCTCTGATGCACACCTGCTATTGATTAGGTACAGCAGGAGAATTGCCATCATTTTGACACTGGCTGCCGTGAGGAAATATATAGACAAATAATTACTTATTTGCTTATAATTTTCTTGACTATATGAATTGGGCTTTGGAAATAACTCATTTATGCTAATCCAGTATGTCAACGGCTTGCTGAAAATGGAGCAATTTTATAATTTTATAATTTTTATTTATTTTTTATTTTTTTGACAGGCAGAGTTGGACAGTGAGAGAGAGAGAGAGAGAGACAGAGAGAAAGGTCTTCCTTTTTCTGTTGGTTCACCCCCCAAGTGGCTGCTACAGCCGGTGCGTTGCCGCCGGCGTGCTGCGCCGATCCGAAGGCAGGAGCCAGGTGCTTCTCCTGGTCTCCCATGCAGGTGCAGGGCCCAAGCACTTGGGCCATCCTCCACTGCATTCCCGGGCCACAGCAGAGAGCTGGACTGGAAGAGGAGCGACTGGGACAGAATCCGGCGCCCCAACCAGGACTAGAACCTGGTGTGCCGGCGCTGCAGGCGGAGGATTAGCCTAGTGAGCCATGGCGCCAGCCTATCATCATTTTGATCCAAATTATTGGAAGGAAAAGCAGGGGGGAAAAAACCAGAACAAATGTGACATTCAGATGGACTTCTTTGACAAAAAGAAAACCCAAAATCCCACAACTTCTTCCCTAAAGCCTTCACAAAGTGATAATTTAGATGACTGTTGATCTTTTCCTTGGGGAGGGGGTGTCTTTTGTACCCCAGGATCAAGAGCTTCCAACCTCCGGTGTGTCTATTAATAGCAATAACAAGAGAGAGAGTCTGATGCTGGAACTAGATCTGGCTAACACAGTTAGAGGCTGCTGGTTCGTTAGTCGAAAGGAAGCCAGCACAGAGTTGGGGGAGACCCAGTGCTGTCATTTCTAGTTCTCTGCAGTGGCTGGCGATGGGGGCAGGAAGGCACCCAGGCCAGGGCCCTACCCCAAGACCAGCAGCTCCTCCAGGGCAGGGCTGGCTCAGTCTCATCTCCGGTCTTCCAGCACAGAGCAGCCAGGAACAGCCGCTCACTTGTTGAACCAGCATTCCTTTAACAGACCAAAGCCCCAGGAACAATTTTACGAACTTAATGAAAGGAGCCAGCTAACACAGCCATCTAGCTTAGGCAGCTGCCTGGAGCCACAGCTGGCAGCGTGGGCTTGGGTAGACCACTCCACCTCCGTGAGCTTCAGTTTTCACCGACCTCAGTGGGACACAGGAGAATACACATACAGCAAGCGTGAAGCAATAGCCAGGTCACCCTCTCTCAGCCGGCACTCACTAGGTGGCCACCTGATGTATCAGGGCACTCCCAAAAGGTAGGGCAAAATGGAATTAAAGCTCAAGTTTATTTTGGTGCACACTCTTTGAAATCCCTGCCTAGTTTTTGCAGAATACACATTTTCCATGAATTTTCTCAAGGTCCTTCAGCTGCTTCCCAGGGTGATCTCGTTTTCAGGGAGCTAAGGCAGCAGGGTATGGTTGAAAGGGCAAGGACGTTTTGAGGATAGCAGACTTGCTTTCCGGCTTCCAGCTTCCTAGTGGTTAAAAGCACAGGCTCAGCAGGCAGAGTGCCCGGGACTGAATCCCCGTCCCGCCATTTCCTAGCTAAAGCAAATTCACCTTTCTATGCCTTGTGTTCTTCATCCGAAAAATGGAGCTCACAACAATACGTCTCCTCCAGGGTTTCTGGGAAGAGTGAGTGAGTTCGTACCGCACGTGTGGAGAGCTTAGAATAGAGCCTCCGAATCAACCTCATTACCATCGGCATCATCGTGCCCATTGTGTGGGGCAAGCTAATTCACCTAATGTCGCCATCTGCAAAATGAGAGTAACGGTATCTGTCCCACAGAGACGTGTGGGGTCAAGGAGCTCGGGAGTCGGTAAGTCTTAGCTGCCTCCTTGCTTTTCCCATTCCAGTCGCAAGGAAGCTTTGCCCAGGGGGCCCTGGCACTTGTAACACACACTAGCACCATCCTAACTGCTTTTATGTCTTTGTAGACTCTCTTCCCCGCCCTCTTTTCTCTTCCCAGGCTCAGGTCCCCAGACAACAAAAGAACAGGCCACCTCCTAGCTGGAAGCTGTCCCTGCAGCTGGCAGGGCCAGGAGTCACTAGCAGCGACACCATCAAATTACCAAGGAGTCTCAGAGGCTTCCAAGAGAGGCTTAAGAACGTGGGCAAGGGTTTGCAGCACTTAACCTGCCCGAGCCTCTTCCCTCGCAGCTGTCACCCCCTGCGTGAAGGCGTGGATGAAATCTGCGTGTGTAATTTCTCATCCACCGGCTTCACACAGGAGCATTACCTTTCAGCGTGATTAACAGCGCTTCCACCCTGGCTGCTTTTTCTTTCGCATTTTCCCTTCCCAAGAACGAGTAACAGGGTTCAGAGAACTGGAGAGAGACAGAGGTGAGCACTTCAATAGAACAGGTGCTCAGCTTCAAGTGAGACGCTAACAATGGGTCATCGGGCGACACAGATCTCCCTGTCATCGCTGCTCTGCCCGATTTAGCAACTTTCCAGCAGGCCTGTAGGGGCCAAGAAAGAACAGGTGGGAAGATAGCCAACCTCTTAAACTCGGGCTCAGCATCATTTATTCATTTACTCATTCACCCATTCTTTTTGTCATTTGTACACCTCTCCCTCCATCCATTCACTTGCTGAGTTCTCTCCCTTCTCGACCAGGTTAGCTTGGATTCATCTGCAGATGTCAGTCCAGTGCATTCTAGACGAGGCGACATTTAAGCTCTCCAGCCTGCTTTGCCTTGGGAGGACTCACTGTCATGTAGAACTGATTGCTTAAGGATGGCCTTTGGGAGTGCAGGTCGCAGCTTGAGATTCCTGAGCCAAACACTGTCACATCCCACTGTGGGTGGTCCTCTCATCTGGATGGACCTGTAGGATGAGGCCTGGGCCCACCACATGCTGATCATGACAGTATGGGCTGCTGCCTCTTCTTTCCCCTGAATTTGAACTTCACAGGTACCTCGACTGACGCCATGGGTGACTTAGACTGGGGTGGAGCTGACCTCCTTGTCTGGAGCTGTTGCAATCAGTGCTCAGGGCTGGGGGTGGGGGAACATGGCCACTCCTGAACCATTGTCTCCATGATCAGAAGCACAGCACCCCTGAAGTTCAGAAAAATCAAAGAATAGAAAATTTAATTAAAGCCCTCTGCTTAATTGCCTTCCCGATGGCTTATGGGGTCCTTTGAAGGAAGCAAAGGCTTCACTCTCTATCCTCCCTATCAGCCTGGGGCTACTACACACAGTCCTTCCGCCGGCAGAGACGAGAGCCCAGTGCTCCCTCTACCTCCAGGAGTTATCAGGGGAATACGGAAGAGCATCTTCACACGCAGATTGCAGGAAAGGACCTCTTAAAACCCCCGCAGTACAGACTCTGCAGCCACAAAATGACGAGCTTGCTGATCCCAGAATTTAAGCTTTTTGCATCACAAAATTAACAGGTGCATATAGTTTGAGGGAAGAAACATGTCTAAAAGAGACGAAGGGTTCCTACTTGGCATACACTAGGAACCCCTTCCAGTAGACAAGATGTCAGGAATCCTCACTAGCAAATGGACAAAGGCTATGGAGAAGTCAATGAAGAAAACCCCGAAGACCAAAATGCTTGTGTAGATACCAAACTTCCTGACCAACAAAGAAATAAAACACAAACAAGGCACCGACATTGTGACGCCATGGGATCAGCCACCACCAGGAGCAAAGGCACAAGGGAAATCCGGGAGCCGGGGTTAGTAGGATGGAGGTTATCACCATGGGGGGTTGCACATACCAATAGGAAGATCCATGCCCCCCCAAGCCCCTTGCAAATCCAAAGAAAGGAGACTTCAGGATAACACTCCAGCGCCTTGCCACACCTGTGTCCTGACCTCTGGGGAAAACAGCCCCCAGCGAACACAGGGAGGAGGCTGGGAACGGCAGCTGCTGCTAAGGGACCAAGAGCCCCGAGGGGTCAGGGCCACAGTCTGGATTTGGAAATGGGAACCGATTCTCTGAAAGCCCCATCAGCAGTGTTCCGGCCCTGCCCCCAGCCCCCTCGTGCACAGAGAAACTCCGACGAGGGCTCTCATAAGGGTCACCAGGAGTTTGGCACACACAGATTGACTTTTGTATCATTACCCCAGCTTGTGAAATATACTTCAAGTGGTGATTTTATTTTTATTTTGTCCAATCTCAGTCTCGAAAGGTCAATCCAATACTTACTAGATGGACATCCCAGGGTTTGTAATACAGTCGGGACCCAGATGATGGGATTTGGAGGGCAGAACCATTTTCTTTGCAGTAAAATGGAATAAGAGAATCTGCAAGCAGGAGAGGCTAAAATGATGTGTTGAGGGTAGCGACTGGCTTTGCTCTGTCAGAGCTACAGAAGCTCCTCCTCCTCTCTCCCTCCTCCCCTCTCCTCCACTCCCCTCCTAGGGCTCCTACAAGAAGTCAGCAAGGGTGTGGGGTAGGGGCATGGGGCCTCCTCCTCAGCTGCCAACAATGAATGTGTGAAGCCCAAAATGGATCCTTTTTTCAGAGAGGATCACAGTAGAATCAGGAAGAACTGGGTGCGAATCCCAGCCTGCAACTACCAGCTTTGACAACTTGCACAAGTCATCTGGCTTCTCTGACCCCCAGTTCCTGCTGGTAGAGAAAGGGCACAAAATGCTTGTTTGGAAAGATACAGAAACTCATAAAGTTATGGGGCATGGCACACGGCAGGGGCTCAGTCAGTGTCAGCTTCCACATAACCCCCTCTGACAGACTTACTCCGAATCATACCTAAGGGACTTGGATGGCAAGGCTCGGCATGGTGAAAGTGAGAGAACTTGCGCCACGTGACTCCGGAGCCTGCTACTAGGGAGTCAGCCATGAGACCAAGAAAGTGAATTAATGAAGGCATATTCAGAGTGCCGAGAAGACAGGACTCAATGACTGGGACAGTAAGTCCTTGCCTATTCTGTTCATTAAAGTGGAGAATTTTCCCCCCAACTTCTGAAAAATACACACATAACAGAAGACATGAAAAACATGTAAGGGAAACAATTTTTATCTGTGTTATTGGCCACTGTGTCTCTAATGGTAAGCATAGTGCCTTATAAATACTAGATGCTGAGTAAACACCTAGTAGGTGCATCTACAGACAGATGGACAAATAGACATGTGGACAGATGCATGGTTGGGTGGGTGGAACAGATGAATGGTCGGTGCATTTCAGAGAGGAGGTAACGAGGAACCAGCAGGTGATCACCATGAAGGGAAGAAGCAGGTAGAGAGATCGTACAAGGGGATCAAGTTCCTATATCTTCTCCAGCAGCACAAATTGCTGTGTGTGTGTGTGTGTGTGTGTTTAATCTTCTTGTTAGTCTGAAAGGTAAGATATAACGAGGTGGCTGATTCCTAAAAGAGTTGTTTTGTATAAAGGCCTGACTCACCATGGAGTTAAAAGTGATGTCCAAGAAGGCATTAGGTTAAAGGCAATGATATTTATTTCAAAGCTCAAGGGCCTGATTACGAATGACTACTTTCAATTACACGCATTCCCAGGCAGAGGAAAGCAAATGTTCCATCCATTCAGGGAGAAGGCATTCCGAGGTCACAGCAAGGAGGCCAGTGGGAGACAGGGGACACACAGGCAAGCCAGGGAAGGTGGATGCCATGGTCTGAGTGCATCCACCGCGGTTCATCATTGATTGGAGACTTAATCCCCAACACAGCAGCGCTGGGAGGCGGGTCCCACTGGGAGGTGTGCAGGTAGAGCCCTCACAAATGGACTAACATTGCTACGGCGGTAGTGGGCCATCACTGGGGGAGTAGGTTGTTGCAAAGCGCAATTCGTGATCTCTCTTGCCTTTCTTTCTTCTGCCATGGGATGACACAGGAAGAAGGCCGCCACCAGATGCCAGCACCATGCTCGTGGGCCAGGGCCCAACAAACTTGCACTTTGGTAAACAACCCAGTCTCATGTAGCCTGTTACAGCAACACGAAATGGCCTAAGACAACAGTCCAGGAATGGCCAATGCTCACCCACTGAACTCAGCAGGTGAGAGATGAGAATTTCTACGTGATTGACAGTCATACCAGCACCTTTTGCAGGGATAGGTGTGGGGGAGGACATGTGTGTCCCTAGAGGGCAAAGTCATATGTCACATCTATCTTTGTACATATACTTGCTCACCCCCACACTCCAACACAGAAAACGGAACCTAAAGCGATAACCATTTTACATGTTGTCTCCTGTGACTTGAAACCACCCTTTCAAATGGCTGCACTTAGCCCACTGCGTGAGCTCGGTGACTGACAAGCTCATTTGCTTGGTGTCAGATGTTTATTTCCACTTTGTTCCCAACCTTTCTCTGCCGTGGCTGACAGTGTAATACCACCTCTAAGTACAAAATCTTTTTTTCTTAATTTCTTTTTTTTTTTTTTTTTGACAGGCAGAGTGGACAGTGAAAGAGAAAGAGACAGAGAGAAAGGTCTTCCTTTTGCCATTGGTTCACCCTCCAATGGCCGCCGCAGCCGGCGCACCGCACTGATCTGAAGGCAGGAGCCAGGTGCTTCTCCTGGTCTCCCATGCGGGTGCAGAGCCCAAGCATTTGGGCCATCCTCCACTGCACTCCCTGGCCACAGCAGAGAGCTGACCTGGAAGAGGGGCAACTGGGACAGAATCCGGCACCCTGACCGGGACTAGAACCCGGTGTGCTGGCGCCGCAAGGCGGAGGATTAGCCTAGTGAGCCACGGCACCGGCCTTTTCTTAATTTCTTACCTTGGCTCATATACTTAAGATGAAAGCTCAAAAAAACCGTATCACTGATTCAAGGGCCTAAGCTCTGTCAAAAAGATTTCCAGAACATACTTTCTCTGAGGATGCTAGTCTTGCCACAGGCTCATGAATCGCAATTACTACTGAAAATTTTCTCTTGGTCATTTAATAGGAAAAAATGATGTGGATTAATGTTAGAAGAGCGATAGCACAGGGAAAGGCATAATACTACCACGTTGTTTTAATGAAGTACAAAGTCTGAGAATGCATTACAAAGCCTAGGATAATTAGCAAACACACACACACACACTTCCAGGGGATTTCACTCTGGCCACCACAATGGGCAAGCCTGAAACTTACTCTCCTTTCAAACACCGTAATGCCACTTTGCCCTTTTGTCTGGGCAATAGTCCCTGTGGGAATTCCAAGAGAAAAAGCTGGAAAGGAATGAGAGAGCAAGACTTCAAATATTCCCTTTGTCCAGCCCATAATAAGGATTATGCTAAGTCTTTTGTCCAGTGCACATAAGATACCATGGCAGTTAATGAGGAAGTTAATTGGTTCAATCATTCTAGTGGGGGCCTCCAATTCATCCCAGCGAGCCAGTAATGTGTGTAAAAGATTACGGCTGCATGCCAAGAAAAGACCAAGACACCAGATGGCTCAAACGAGCACCATCAATATTCTATTTTTTTATCACAAAAGTCATACGCTCCCATTAAAGAATGCGAAAGGAAGAAAAAATGAAAACAATAATTATCCTATAGGTTCACAATCCACGGTCAATATTTTGATAGGTTTCCAAGTGAACAGATGTGAGATTTGTACAATGGAGTTAGATTTTATATAGCTTTTTATCTGCTTCCTCTGTTCAACAAATTTCTCTTAAAAAAAGATTTATTTATTTATTTGAGAGGCAAAGTTATGGACAGAGAGAGGGAGAGACAGAGAGAAAGGTCTTCCATCTGTTGGTTCACTCCCCAAATGGCCACAACGGCCAGAGATGGGCCAATCTGAAGCCAGGATCCAGGAGCTTCTTCCAGGACTCCCTCGTGGGTGCAGGAGCCCAAGCACTTGGACCATCTTCCACTGCTTTCCCAGGCCACAGCAGGGAATTGGATTGGAAGAGGGGCAGCCAGAACATGAACGGGTACCCATAGGAGATGCCAATGCCACAGGCAGAGACTTAACACACTAAGTCACAGCATCTCTACTAAAACAAATTCTTTCAAAATATATTTAATGGCTAAAGAATATGGCCTGAAGTGGGTATATCATGAATGTTAAATATTTTACTTCTGGAATTTTCTTCGGTTTTTGTTATTATGCCGTCATTCACTCAACATCTATTTACCTGCGCATGCTGTGTGGCAACTGACTAAGTTAACAAAACTTTTGTGGACCCCTGCCCTGGAGAAGAAAAATCTGAAGCTATCTGAACACCTACACATATTGAAGCAAAGCTGTGTAAATGCCATAGAGAAGTAACTGTTCAGTTCCCACTTGAAGACCACAGGAGGTAGCTGCTCAGACTGGGAGAAAGTGCTACCACTGAGGGACACAGGCAAGGCAGGGAGGGCTGCTGAGAACACGGAGTACGATTCGCACGGGGCTCGCAGGCTGGGTTGCAGATGGTGGAGCAGGCGCCGTGCTGTGCTGGTCACTCTACACTGAGCGCACTGAGAAACCATTCCCACAAGGTGCATTTTCCCATCTGAAGGGGGGGAGGGGGCGGGCGGCGTTAACTCTGAGCCACACCATGGGACTGGATTCTTTAGACCCAACAAGTCTCTAAGTTACAGCCCGTTTGCATTTGGATTTCATGGCTGGCCCGTCTGCCCACCTGTGTGCAGTAGGGCACACATGCAATAGAAGATAGGCCCCATCACCCTGCGGAACCTGTCCTCTCTTTGGTGGGTTTGTCTGTCTGGAGGTCCGACAGGAGAAAGATAGCAGGTGCACTCAGAACACCAGGAGCAGACCCCTGCTTCTAGATGTCCTCAGCTAGGAGATGCCACAGTCTTAAGACGACCATCTGGCAACCTCAGCAGGTCAAAGGCAGGTACAGCCTTGACCACACAGCTTTGCTAATTGCTGCTGTGCTAAAACACCATTTTCCAGTCTTGGGTACCACCCCTGGCTAACTCCCATTTACCCTGCAGCCTCAGTCCAAGCCTCGCCTCCTCCTGGAAGCCTTCCCAGATAGGACTGAAAATACTCCTGTTTATGGCACATTCCTCCACCCCATTCCTTGCTATGTTCAATAGTTTCTTGATCTATCTGTTCCCTTGTTTGAAGTGTGAACTCCAAGGACTGAGCATAGACTATATGTTCAATAACCTTTTGATGAATGGCTAAATGAGCTCTGGCCCTGATATCTCAAATCCAATGCTTTGTAGAAGCTGGTCTATGTGTGCCTCCCTCCCAAAAGACAAGGAGGACACCCCTGCTGACACCTGTCAGCCCTACCTCCTGCCCTCCACATGTGCCCCCTCCCCCCGAAGAGGATCAGCACTTCCTCTGCACAGCCCCTACTGCTGGTGCAGCAGGCTGAATAATGGCCCCAAAGCTATCTGGTCCTGAGCCCCGGAACCTCTGAAGGTCTTTGTCAGTATGACTGAGAATCTTACAATGGCGAGATTATTCTGGATTAGCTGGGTGGGTACTAAACACCATCACGAATGTCCTTAGGAAAGAGAAGCAGAGGGAGATTTGGCGCACACATGAGGCAAAGACTACGGGAAGGTAGAGGTGGGGCTGGAGCAATGTGACCACAAGCCAGGGGATGCTGGCAGCCACCAGATGCTGGAAGAGGCAGAGACAGAGTCTCCCCTGGCCTCCAAGGGGGTGCAGGCAGCCCAGTTGACGGCTTGCTTCCAATGTACCATTGCCGAGTTTGGACTCCTGGCTTGTCATACAATGAGAGGATAAATAATGGGTTACAGCAGCCACAGGACACTAAGGCAGCTGGGTAGTGGGACAGCCCAGGCGATCAGGAAATTACTTCTTAGAACTGAGATCCTCACCCAGGCTTCCCCTCGAGGCACAGTCTACGCTGGGCCAGGCCTTCGCACTCTGCCCTTCAGTTTGCTAAGCCAGAAAGATGGAGAGAGTAAAGTCGACAGCTTGCCGAGGGGCTGCAGGGTGTGGAGAGACTTGGTGTATACACAGGGTGTGGAGGGACTTGGTGTGCACACAGCCCTAGCACAGTGCCAGGTGCACCGCACATATCCTGTCACTCACTGCTGTGCTCCCTTTATCGTATGTCAAGCACAGTTAGCACCACCCGAGCTGTGTGCCAGGCCCCAGGCGAGGCCTTCACCTGCAAAGGAATAACTGGCCAGCATGTCCAAGAGGGGAAGGGGATGGGATCAACGTGCCCCTAAAAGACAAGAGTTTTGAGCTCCCTAGCAAGCAGGGTGACTGAACATGACTTACCAAAAAGCTAGACTCTCCCAGAAAGCCACAAGGTGAACACCAACAACAAATCACCAGGGCTATAGCTAGGGTCATCCTTCCCATCCTTGGGTCTCCAGTCCAGGGTGCCTCTCCAATAAGCATGTTTGCCCCTAACACAGAGGCCAGGGAGACTGCAAAGACTCCTAAAGACTGTACCCAGTTGAACACCTTCCCCTCCTGTCTGCTCTGCTGTCTGAGCCTGCCGAGGCCTGCTGGTCTCAAATGAAAATCACTCAATCCATCGAGAACACTGCTCATATCACTTAGGAGTTTAGGGGCTGAAAGGACAAGTGTCTCTTGCCGAGAACTAAGGCTTGCCTATCTTGCAAGATCCTAGAAAGGAATGCCAGCCTTCCCATGTCAGCAGGCTCATCTGTAAAAAGGGATGACTGAAGGAGGCCCGGGAGAGCATGGCTCAGGGAGCCTGGCCCTGAGTCTTGGGTTTCTCCTCCTTTCGCACTCATCTGGGAACACCCTGGGAAGCAGACAGAGCCCAGGCTCTGATCTCCCTCGTGCTGTTCCCACCCATGCCTGCTGATCTGGGCACGCTGCCCTCGGTCCTGTTCCTTGCACCTCACCCCCCTCCCTGCACTGCCCCTTCCCTGATGTGACCTTTGCGTGCGCCTCCCACGTTGACAGGCTCACGCACACCTAGTGCTCACCTCTGCTCAGCACCCTCTCTCCTCGGCACCAGAATGTGCGTTTCCCCACAGCTTTAATCCACCTGTTCATTTTCTCACCGCAGAGAAAATGGATGACCAGAGAGGCTGAGTAGCTTCCCTGTGACCCCACCGCTGGACAGGAGCAGAAGCAGCCTGCTCCAGAACCCCCCGCCAGACTGCCCTGCCTCCAGCTGGCCTTGACAGTGGATGCACTGCCAAGGGTGATGGAAGGGGAATGTGTGATGACTCCTGGGGTTTGGGCCAAGGCTGGTGCTGTTTACAGAAGGGGCTGTGTGGAGGGAGAGGTTGTCTTGTGGGCTTGGGAGGCAGGTGGGGCACCCCAGGCTCCACATAGGACGTGTCCAGCTCCAGCCCCCTGTATCCTGTATCGGCCCCTGCAAAGCAGTCAGTTGGAGGAGGCAGGAGGGAGCAGAGGGACCAGGATAACTGTTCTCTGTGGGACCGAATCTCCCTCTCCAACACCTGTAGGTGTGAGCCTCTCGGCACCCCCTTACAAAAGGAGCTGGATGCCAGTCACGTGTCGAAATGCAGTGAACACTAAATGAGAAAAGTGGGCACAAGGCTGTGCACATGGGGCGCATTTTGGTTGTCAGTGCGATTCTGCCTTCCGGTTTTCCTATTAGTTATCAGTAGTTGGTAGGAGTGGCATACGTGGCATTTCCCACATAGAAGACAATATGGGAAAAAAGGAGAGAGGGAACGACCCCACAGAGCTGTAATGCATTTCTGACTTCCGGAGGCGAGGGTCCCCATGTGGGGAGTGGGGCAGTCTCTTGGGGGATCCCATCTTTGGAGGCCCCCTTGCTGAGTCAGCTCTTGGCCACTCTGCTGATTCATCTGCTCCAGAGTTTCCTAAAGAACCACTTGGCTCTGCGGGATGGCAATCAGCACTGCTAAAACAAAGATCACTGATCCCAAGGGCTTGGGAAACACCAGACTATTACAGCTGCTCCATGGCAGGAGTTGCCAGAACCCTGAACCTGGGAATGTGCATTCTGACGCTCCAAGAAAGACGATAAGTCCCCAAGTGTGTTTGATCACAGAATGCTTTTCTAGCTAAGCACCTCGCAGCTCAAGAGTTCCAAGGAACAGATTTGGGAAATGTTCACGTAATTCCTTTCACTCTTCAGGGAAACGCAATGACTCAGAATTGAGTGCAGACGGTTCCTGGGTGTGCAGCGTGGAGAGCCAAGCCAGAAACCTCGTAGGGAGCATGGAGCAATAGAAGCTGTGCGGAAAGGCCTGGGGCCCGGTGCATGCTGTCTGACCAGAAGCCATGCAATGAACCACCCTGAACCTTGCTTTCTCAGCTCACTGTTGGGGAAGGCCTCCCGGAGTTGTATGTGAAGGTGTCATGGAAATAACTTACAAGGAAGTCAAAATGCAGGGGATCAGTACACAGGACGCCTCTCTGACTCTTGAGGGCATGGTTCATGCAGGTCACGTGGTCCCTCTGACCCCCCCCCCCCCTTCATCTTCCCTTGGCACCAGCCCTCACCAGGTGGCCCAGTTCCTTGCGATTAGTAGGCTTCTCAGAGGGGCAGGTGGGGGGCAACCAAGTCCAACGTGGAACTTGAAAACAAGCTCCCCTCCAGCACCCAGCACTTGTAGCCAATGATGTGATCATGCCCCCACAGCTTAAATAGCCAGAAAACTCCCCCGGAGGACACAGCCAGCACACCCAGCTTTCTATAGGCTTCAAGGCTTTCAAGGCACCATCTCCTGTAACTGCAGCTTTTGCAGCAAGCTCAAAGTCACAACACCCAGCCCTGGGTCTCCGGAGGCTCCACATCTGCGCATCATTCTTTTGTTCATTCCACTCTTCTTGACTGAGTCCCTCTTGGGATGGACTTTGGGCCCAGACACTAAGGTACAAAACACTGCTGGCCTAGCGGAGGAAGACAGGCAGCTGAGCTGTTAAAACACCGAGACAGAGCTGCACTACAGTTTGACCACAGTTTCAGCGCATGTTGCCCAAAGGTTTGTGCCCTGGGATTAGGCAACAGTGGAATTTTTAAGAGCAGGCTAGGGTTGGGTCCTGGTGGGAAGGCTCTCAGAAGGGACCCTGATCAGTCCCGTGAGAGGGGCAAGGGCATGACCAGCCCCCATCCCCGCCCCCTCTGACTTCCTGTCTGGCTGTGTGACCCCTCCCTCTTGCAGGTGCTTCCGCCCTGATACACCCACCATGCTGTAACCCAGCCAGCAGGGGTCTCGCCAGAGGTCCTTCGATGGGGGTGCTGGATCTTGGACTTTGAGGCCCCCAAACTGTAAGCTAAATAAGTCTTTTGACAAATGACCCAGCTTCTGATATTTAGCCACAGCAATGGGAAACACATGACTATGGCTACAAATACCAGCGAGGAGGAGGATTTGGTTTGTTCCCAACTATGGCTTCAAAACTGAGCTTATCTTTAGGGAGCACTTGGTGGGTGCCAGATACTGGTGCAGAAGATTTGCACAAGTTGTCTCAACTCGCACACATTTAGGACCCCATTTTGCAAAGGAGAAGATAGAATCAGACAGGTCGAGGGAGCTGCCCAAGGTCACACAGCTCATTAAGATTTAAGTCATCTGCCTGGGCACCCTTCAGCGGGCCACTCCTGAGCTCACTCAACTGAGTGGGCAAAGTCCATGCCAGAAGGTTCTAGAAGATTAAAGAAGGTCTCTGTGAACACTCTTCCTCAATCTGCTGGTGCCAAACAGGCTCTTCTGCTTTGTATTTCCTTCTTCTGCCGTTCAGGCTTCGCTTATAGTGGAACAATAGCCTCCTACTTCTATACGTGACACTCTGGGACCAGAAATCAGTGAAAATGCACAATCATGGAGTGGCAGGAAGTTTTCCCCTCAACGCCCTGCACAGATCAGCCTCAGGAACTCAATGTGCAGTAATCCTGGAAGACTTCCTGAAGGAAGCCTCCTATGAGGCAGAACTCAAGGACCAGCAAGATCCAGAGCATCTTGTAGAGATGGATCCCCTGGCCTGAGCCCTCAGTGGGGCTGGGGACGGGGAGGATGGAGAGGGCATCTAGTAGGAGATGCTTTTGCCCCAGAAGAGGCTAGGGGCCAGTTCTCCAAAGCCTCGGGGCTGGCTAGAAACCCGAGAAACAACACCACCCTCCTCTGAGGAGTAAATCCTTGGGGAAGTATTTATGAGACATTAAAACCCCCACCATGAACCCTTTAACACTTCCTGTACACACAATTACGGGTGCAGGGTTGAGATTCCTGGATGTGGTATGAATCACTTCCCTGAAGCTTGGAGTCCCCAGTGACCAAGAGCAGGAAGCTTCTGCCTGCAGCCCCCCTGGGTCTCCCTCTACCCCCTACACACTCCTCCATCACATGTGAGCTGATGCCCCTCTCCATTGCCCACCCCCATCTACCCAGCAAATGGCCAGGTGCATGTCCTACCCAGGCTGCTTGTTGGCTACCCTCCATAGGCTTGGGTCAGTGGGAGGCACTAGCAGGAGATGGGAGGGAGGAGGAGGTGAGGCCAAGGCACCCTGTGCCTGTCCCACCCTCCTGGCCTCAGGACTGCATGGGTGCAACCACAGCTCCTGCCACCAAGCCACTTTCTCTCCTTGCCCCTTCAACCCCGGTGTGGTTTTGGCTCCACCTCTACTGGCCTCAACCTCTCTTATTTGTTCCCTTGACTGCCCACTCCTACTAAATAGCTCCTCATTATTAAGATCTCTTCGTTCAGACCATCTGGGATGAGTTCTATTTTCCGAGGCAAATGGACAAGAAGCAAATCAGATGGCTAATTGCAACGCTGCAGGCCCATGGCCACAGACTTGGTCTGGAGGAGAGTTCAGCCATGGCCACTTCAACAGTGTGCCCCGAGTTCTGTGCCGTGTGCAGGTGCTGGAGATGCAGGGGCACTGGGCAAGGGAGGGGGTCCCACAGCACCTGCTCCTGTTTCTCCTCTCTTCCTCCCCTTTTCCGCTACGTACAGACTCTGTGTGTGTGTGTGTGTGTGTGTGTTTCTATCCTTTACTCTTGCCTAAAATAATACATTACCCACAACGTGGACCAACAAAATATTGGAAAGAAGAGGGACTTCTCTCTTCATCATGCATGCAGCAGCCCTGTCCCTGTGTGAAACCCTGAACAAGAAAGTGTGCTCTACAAATGGGTATCTACAGAAGGGATGGCTCGGCACGGGAGCCCTGCCAGAACACTGAGCCTTCTGTTTCTATGGAATGACCAGGGGAGCCTGCTGCACTAGCATAAGGCTAACCTGTCCCTGGCTCTTCCCTCTGCACTGGTTCATCTGGTAGAATGCCACCAGACAGCTGAGCAGACACACACACACACACACACGCCAGCCCAGCCTGGCGGCCCGGAATTCCCGCCCAGTGCCACAGCAATCCTACTCTACAGTGTTTTAGAGGCAGGCTACGGGGTAGCAAAATAGGATCTGTGTATAACGGAGGGCCTGAATCTGTACATTCCCTCCCTGTCCTCAACAGCGCCTCACAGGTGCTTCTTCTGTTCACTCAATCACAGCCATGGGACTGGTGCCCAGCTTGGTGCTCAGTGGTTGGACTTCAGAGCTTCCCTGTGGTCAGCGGTGCCCACTTCCTTGTCCTGCTCGCCACTCCCACCCTCTGTAGACCCTGCCACATCCTCAGCCAGTGAATCAGGAAGCCAGAGTTTCTGGCTCAATGTATCACTGATTCACCTGCTGCAGGACCATGCACAAACCACTCCTCTCCCTGACCCTGGGACTCCACACCTGCAGGATGAGGCATTAGAATAGACGGGGAGAAGGAACCCCTTAGTGGGAACTCACTGTGCTCCCCAAAGCCAGTGCCACTGAACAGAGATGGGAGCTGTGCAGGAAAGCTGAGGCAGGTGCTATGGCAGGGGATGAGAGGCTTGTGACCTCCGGGTGCAGGGACTATCTGGAGGCACAGTCTAGAAGGTTCTTTATAGACACAGGTTTCACCCTGGCTCCACACTGCACTTGCTGGAGGAGCTTTCAGGTTGCTTCCAAGACCAAGCAAATCAGAATCCCTGGGGCAGCACCCTGCCCTCAGTTTCCTTTGTGATTCAAATGTGAGCCAAGACTGAGAACCACTAATCCAAGTTCACGGCCAACATTTGGGTAACTTCCACCAGATGGTCAATGATGGCCATTTCGAGCACACCTTTTAGATCAGGACCATAAGGAACTCCTCAATCACAGAAGACAGAAAGAAGCCAGGTTATTAAATGCTGGCTATTTGTGCCTCATCTACAAAAATGTAATCCCCTATTAAGATGAGAGCACATATGGATTAACTCCTATAATCAAAAAGGTAATTAATAGCCCAGTTAGAACATGATTTGGAAGAGCTAATAATCCCTAAGTACAAATTATGCGCTCTCATTAAAATCTGTTTCAAACCCGACTTACTCAACAAATAACTCCTTGTCTAACAATTCGTGTTACTTCATGGCTGTAGAAGCACATACTTTTTCCGCTATCCTTTCGGATTGTCCTCCCCAAGAGTTTGTCAAAGATCCTGGTTCATGGGTTTCCCTTGTTGCCAGCTCTTTTCCCAGCACCTCCCGGGAGACTGGAAGCACAGGCTTTTGCCGTCCCTCCCTCACCTCCTGCCTCTACCCTGCAGTCCCCAGGTGTGATTTAGAACTCTGAATACCTTCTGTGTCTCCTCATTCTTACACAGCCCACAGCAACCCCACTCAAAAGCCAGACTCTTACATGCTCCCACCCTTAGCTTAGTTTGAGATCACTTATTCAAATTCTAGTAGAGTACTGCAAGGGAGATACACAGTTCAATCAGGTAGCTCAGGCCTAAAGATTTAACTGGAGGAGAGCTGATGCACACCACCCCTTGTGCAGCCACAGGATGCAGGACAAAGAGGACCCTCAGTGCCCTGGGAAGAAGACAGATTACAGATCCTTCAGTAGAGGCTACCATATCTGCTGGCTATCCATATGCAAAATGGTGAGCCTGGGCCTCTATTTCACAGGGTACACGAAAATCAATTCCAAGTGGGCTGTGGATCTGTTCACGGTACAACCACAGCAATCCTAGAAGAAAATAGAGGAGCGCATCCTCGTGACCTTGGGATAGGCAGAGTTTTCTTTCACTGAACATAAGATGTGCTGACAATACTGGACAAAATTCTGATCAACAGGACTTCATCAAAATTAGGAACTTCTGCTAATCAAATGATGCTAGTTAAAGACAAGATGACAAGCCACAAAAAGGGAGAAGATATTGACAATATCTGAGAAAGGATTTATGCCAGAAAGTAGAGAGAATTTCTACAAATAAACAAGACAGCAATCTGCTAATAACAACAACAAAAAAAAATGAGTTGAACAGGCACTGCACAAAAGAGGAAATCCAAATGGCCAATAAACACATAATAGGTATGATGGAAATGCAAATTAAAGGCTAAGGGGACACAAGGATGGGAGTACTACGGGAATAGCTGAAGCAAAAGAGGCGGTTGTTACAGAACACATGATGTTGGCGCAGACAAAGCAATCAGAACGCTTGCACGCTTTGCGTAGTTGGCACAATCACTTGGGAAAACTGTCTGGCAGTATCTACTAAATCAGATCAGCCACGCGGTACTCCAAATTGTTCACGGACAAATGGAATAAAAGATGTTGATTTCATGCAAGAAGTTAAGGGATCCATGCAGCTTTTTTGGCAATACACGTTTTTAAATGAGCTTCATTTCTGAAGACCCCTCATGCTTTTCCTATAAGCCACAAACTCTTCAAATGCGTACCAAACGCCACGTGCAAGAGCATCCACTGAAGCACCATCTGGAACAGCCCCAAAGCAGGAAACACCCAACGTCCACCTCCAGTAGGACAGGTAAATTACACATGCTCACAAAAGGCAACGCTTCACAGTGATGAAAAACACCCAGCTCCAGCTACAGGGAGCAGTACAGGGAAGTCTCACTAACACAGTGTTGAGTACAAGAAGCTCTAGGGCTCCATTTACATTAAATTACAAAACAGGCCCAACTAACCTGTGGTATTAGAAGCCAGGGCAGCAGTTAACTTAGCAGGAAGCGACCAGAAAGACAGAAGCTGAGAGAAGGAGGGAGGGAGGGAGGGAGGGACGACACGGGGGCCCTCAGGAGGTGGTATCATGATTAAAGTTCTAGCCACGTGGGCAGGCTCACCTCATGGAACATTAACAGGGAGGCAGACGCCTGGCCTAGCAGTTCCAATTAAGACAGCGTGTCCCCCATCAGAGTGCCTGGGTTTGATTCCTGGCTCTGGCTCCTGTCTCTAGATTCCTGCTAATGCAGATCCTTGGAGGCCATGGTGATGGCTTGAGTAACTGGTTATCTGCCACCCATGTGAGAGCCTGGACTAAGATCCTAGCTCCTGCTTCCCAGCCCTGTTCCTAGCCCAGCCCCAGCTGTTGGGGCAGTTTGAGATGTGAGCCAGTGGATAGGTGATTTTTATTGTCTCTCTGCCCATCTCTTGGCCTCTCAAATAAATAAAATTAGAACAACAATTTCTTTAAAGAGCCAAAGAAGACCACACTGAGCCATACACTTGTGAATTGTGAACTGTACTCTATACATATCAAGCATCCATTAAAAGTATACACGAGTACACATGAATTTGGCTGCTCTACTCTACCCCTTGGGCAATACAATCCCTCCATCTGGTATTAAGGTTCCTCTTGTGTAAAAATTGAAATTATAATACCACTTACCTTGCAGGGATGGTGCAGGACAAAATGATAAAAGGAACAAATAAAGTAAGACAGGCAGAGACTGCCACACACAAGCAGCTGGTACACAGAGCAGGCACTCCATGGACGACGCTTCCCTCCCTTCCCCAGTGGAACTTTGGGAATGCCCTAGATGACCTTGGGACCTTGAAGACCCAGTCTCTTTCCCTCCTGCACATTCAACAAGTAAACAAAAGCAAAATAGATGTGTTGAGTATAAAAGGTAGAAGGGTAGTGAGGTTTTCCAATAGTCTTGAGATGCTTGGTGAGTTCATATACGGAAGGAGCCAGCTGGCACCTCCACCAAGGTCAGAGCCAGCCATGGGCCACAGCAATAGGGAGGGGAGCTACACAACAGGGTCCACCCCCAGGGCAGCGCTAACCCAGAAACAGGGGCCATGGGGACAGCATGAAGATGACCGAAAGAATGCAGCAGGATGCAACATGCCAAAATGGCCACCACATTTCCATTTCTATGACCACACATGGGCTGAGTTTTACAGCAGCAAAATTCTTCAACAAAAAAATAAATAAATAAATAAATAAATAAATAAATAAATAAAGGGGGGAAAAAAACCACTTTGTTTTCTTTAAAAAAAAAAGTGCCAAATCACAATGTGAGAAAGTGTAAGTTACAGAAAACATCAGATTCCCAGAAAATAAACTTGTGATTACCAGGAATCGGAAACCAACTGCTTCTGGCCTCCCCTGCACCCTCTGCACCACTAGATCTGACTCTTCCTTGTTGGGGAGGAGGTTCCCCAGCAACCATGGGGGGGGCCCTATCCAGGCTGCTCCATTTCAGCCTTTATTGTTCCCACTGACTCAGCACACATTTCCTAAGCACCAAGGGATGGTGCGCCAACCTTGTGTTAGCTGGACACGGGGCATGCTGAGAGGAGAGAGATATGCTCACTACCCTTGCACAGCTTGCAGTCTGGGGAGGGTCCAGGGGGGTCCCTGGGCAATGACAGTGCAGGGTGCTCCATGCTAAAATGCAAAGTCCAGGGACTCGAGCCTGAGGACAGGCACACACACTGAAGGACAAAGGGGAAAGGGTTAGATACAGGTGTTCCCACACAGAGAAAGCTCTGGAACAGACTGGGGACCAGGAGAGCCGGGGAAAGAGGCCAGAGAGGTCGGTGGCACCAGATGCAGCCAGGCCTCCCGTGGCCTCCATCCTGGAGGGCCGCGGTTCCTGGACCTGGCAATCACAATCGGCCAGCCCCACTCAGGGCATCCTGATGTCCTGCTCAGCTGCCCAGAATTGCGTGTTGAATGGGCCCATGCTTCAGCCCCATCACTAGCATTTCTGAGAAGTGTCCCAGGTGAACCCAGCGCGCAGTCAAGGCGGAGCAGCATTGCCAAGTTCAGGGGTCTGCAAACAACAGACCTGGGGCCAAACCCATTTCCACAGGGCCTGAGAACTAGGAGTGTTTTTTTTTTTTTTTTAAGATAATTGTTTACAACTGATTTCATGGTAGGAAACACAAATTCCAATTAAGCCCAGCTCAATTTGAAACCCATTTAAGCACAAAAAGTACCCTCCCCTCCAGGAGAAGTTACAGGCTTCCCATCTTTAGACCTGCACAATAGAGCACTCGATGATGGCTGCATTTTGGATCATGTCAATGAAAGATGCCGGCAAATTTGTTTCCACTCTTAGGACAGAGTCCCCACTCAGCCTCCAGTTCACCTCCTGGTCTGGAAAGCGTGTGCTACAAAGGGTTTGCAGACCCTGCTAAGTTTGGTTGATGGGGAGCAAACGAACAGGGAATAGCACGGTGGCATTTTGTTAGAAAGAGGACCTTGGCAGCTATGCAGGGACAGATGTGGGGAGGACAGAGGGAGAAATGGGGCATCGGCCATGGCTGGGGCAGGAAGAGGAGATAAAACCTAGGCAGTGGGATGGGGAGGGAGGGGGATACCAGGATCCCAGGGGTGCTGAGGAAACACATGCCAGGTTTGGCAGCTGCCAGATGTGAGAGATGAGGCCAGAGGTGGGTCCAGGGGGCCTTGTGATTGTCAAAGACCGCTCAGCGCCATCAGCACCCTCACTGCTCCACTGGGGGCCAGGGGGAAGGGTGCCCAGATGCGTGCTCCAAACATTTAGGGGAGACTACTGGAGTCCCTTTTCCCCTCCACCTTCTCCCAAAAGATCCAGATTGCTCTTTCAAGCCCTCAGATATGGTTCCCTGCCCAGTACCTCTGTGTACAGACAAGAAAGCACAAAGAACCAAACCATGGTTTATTATACTTTGGTTCCCTGAATCTAAAGTACCATCCACCATGGCACTCAGGGCAGGTATTACTGTGCCCATTTTACAGATGGGAAGCTGGGGCCCACAGGGCAGCTGAAATGTGGCTAATGACATACAGGAAAGAGAGGCTGATTCCGTCTTTCTACTCGCCATCCATGTACTAATGTGTCTGTCACCAAGGCCACTCACTGCTCTGTGTCACATACGCCTGAACCTCCATGTGAGCTCCTGGAGGCCAACACAAGGCATCTCAACCCTTAAGATCCTCCACTTGATGCCAGTAGTCCTGGGTTTGAATCTTGGCCCCACCATGTCCTTTCCCACTCCGAGCCTTAGTTACTTTGCCTGGGAAATGGATTTTTGCAACTCTACCTGAAACAGTTGCTTAAAGGCTTAAATTAAATAATGCAAAGTTCTGAGTACAATGCCCAGCACATGGCATGTGCTCAAGAGTGCATTTTGTTCACTCAGGATGGTTCCTTCTTGGCGGTCTTGTTAGTTGCAGCTTGGCTTGTGTGGGCATCCGCAGAGCAGCAGCAGCTCAAAAGTGTCATGTGAGGAGCCAAAATGCTGTGGGACCTTGAATAATGCCACCTCGTAGCGCTGCTGTGAAAAATTCAGTGAGGTAAAAGATGTAGGCAGGGCTGGCATTGTGGCACAATGGGTTAAGCCACCGCCTGCAGTGCAAGCATCCAATAGGAGTTCTGGCTGCTCCACTTCTGATCCAGCTCCCTGCTAATGCATCTGGGAAAGCGGCAGACAATGGCCCAAGTGCTTGGGCCCCTGCATCCATGTGGGAGACCCAGAGGGAGCTCTTGGCTCCTGGCTTTGGCATGGCCACTGTGACCATCTGGGGAATGAACCAGCAGATATAAGGCCTGTCTGCCTCTCCTTCTCTCTCTCTCTCTTTCAAATAAATATAATAAATAAATAAATAAATAACTATTACTTTAAAAGAAAAAAAAAGATGTGGGTGTCTGAGTGTCTGGACCAGGGCCTGGTGGTAGTATTCTAAGTGAGAGCCACTGCTGCTGTTTTACAGCTATTTTTATTTTCCATGATAGCTTTAATGCTTGGCCAGTTACTGGGATCTCGCGCTAATAGCAAGGCTGTGCCACCCTCGTTCACCCAGTGTTTTTCAGCCCCACATCTCTGCCTGGTCGGCGCAAGCCTTCAGCAGGCCAAGCCGACTGGGGCCCAGTCCCGTGTACCCAAGGTCTTCCTGTCCTTGCCGACGACTGGGAGTTGATTCCTACGGCCTCACGCGGCGTCTCTCTGCGGCTTTCTGAGTCAGGTAGCAAACATGAATCATCCGCAGCCACAGGCTCTTATCAGTGCCGACACTCAAAAAATCCTCAATCAAAAGCTTTCTGCTTTTTTAATAACTGATTTGGTGGCAAAAGCTGACCTGAAGTGATGCGAAGCTATTTATTGTCTTTATTTTTCCCACTTAGTGTGGAGAGTCATACATTTTGCTGCAGAAAAATTAATGGGTTTGATTATGGAGCACTGCCCCAGACTCCACCAGGAGTATTACATAATATACAGTAAATGCAACCAATTTCCTTTCAGAAACCTAAAAATGCACTAAATTCCAAACACATCTGACCCCAAGGGCTTTGGGCGATGGACTGTACACTCGCATTTATTATTTCCACTGGACAGCTATAATCACTCCTATCATTCCCATCAACCCAAAGATACAGAAAAGGGGTGTGTGCTCATAACCAAATGACTTTTTATTTCTTGTTGAAAAAAAAAAATCAATACATTGTTGTGATCCAAGAAATAAAATCAGCTTTCCCCTTTTTACATGGTTGGTATTTCAGAAAACATTTACTAACAACCAACAGGGACTCCAGCAGACTATTTATTCCCAGGCAGAAAACGCCAGCTCTGAGGTCAAGGACAGCCAAGGTCAGCCATGGCCTAGCCCCTGGGCAATGCAGCAGGAAGGGTGCAAGATGGAACAGCCTGGAGGAAGCCGTAAGCCCCAGCATTCCAAGCCAAGATAACCCTTTGCTGAGGATGGCTGCTGGGATATCTGGGCAGTCACAGGAAGGTCACACTGAAGCTGGGCAGGAGAGAGATTGTCATGAACTTGGAGCAAAGCAACCGGAACATTCACTCTGTGGGCGAACTGCTAATTGCAAACTGCTAACAGCCTTGGGGCACTGAATTGACAGCCAGGATGTGTGGGTTGCTCCCTGGCTTGTGGCCTTGGGGAAGGACAATCTCAGGGAGGAAAAGTACCCCTGTGATGTTTCCATACTGGGGTGCCAGGCTTGGGGTCAGGAAAGCAGGCAGTAGTCCATCAGCCGCGAGCTCTGCCTCCCCAGCCCTGCGGCTGGCAGGGGTAAGTGTGTGTGCTGGGAATCATGGCTTCCCACCTCTGCCCTGGGGAACCACAGAGCCCCTGAGCATCACAGACTTACCTGGGTACTTCAAACAGTCTGGAAAAATGGAAAGCAGAGGTAAGTTGGGTGCAAAGCAGTGTGTGAAATGTGTGCATCGTTTCCTCCCAATACCCACTTTCCCCAAGCTTTTTGAAGACTCTTTATAGGCATGAGTTTCCAAAAAACTGTCTGTACCCAAGTAAACCTACCTCTCAATTCCACTTTCCACAAATTTTCTGGAGT
This sequence comes from Oryctolagus cuniculus, assembly GCF_964237555.1. NCBI lineage: Eukaryota > Metazoa > Chordata > Mammalia > Lagomorpha > Leporidae > Oryctolagus > Oryctolagus cuniculus. The sequence goes on from NC_091432.1 coordinate 70,416,502, forward strand.
ACCCTCACGGCAAGCCTGACATGGGGCTTGTAGATCTTCAGGCTCCTTCCCCGCATCCGAACACCGCGAAGGGCAGAGGGGTGGATGAGGGTTAGAGTGCAGAGGTGATGAACAGTCAGAAGGGTTCGAGTGAAGAGATGCCGCTCCCACCTTGGGCCTCCAGGACCGTGCAGGGTTAGGCTCTGGCTTTGACCCCACAGCTATGGACAGCCAGCGCCCCCTCTTTCCTCCTCCACACCTCGGGGACCCTGCCTCCGCTCCCCTGTAGCCTCTATTTCCTCCTGGGTCCCCTCTGCTTCCTCTCTGCAGTCCAGCTGGAAGTTGCAAGTGCTTACTGGATGCCAGGTAAGCACATGCACAGATGTGGTTTGATTCAGACCCCAACATAGGCTTGCGGAACATTCAGACAGGTTGTCAAAGGAGAGGAAGCTAGGGTCCATGCGGCGGTGCAATGGGTTAAGCCGCTGCTTGCGACACTGGCATCCCCCTTTCAAAGTTCTGGGTTGTGGCCTGGCTATTCCACTTCTGATCCAGCTGCCTATGAATACTCCTGGGAAGGCAGTGGGTGAGTGCCTGAGCCCCGGTGCCTGAGCCCCGGCCACTCATGTGGGAGACTTCGATGGACTTTTGGGCCCCTGGCCTTGACCTGGCCCAGCTCTGGCCTGTTGTGGTATTTTGGGGAGTGAACCAGCAGATGGAAGCTTGCTGCCTCTCTCCTCTCCCCCTACCCATGTCACTCTGCCTTTCAAATAAATGAATAAATTTGTTGTTTAAAGAATAAAGTGAGGGCTCAGAAACAAATTTGTCTGAAATCGCATAACTTGACATGTGGGAAAGGTGTTTTATACTTTTAAATTTGTATGTATTTATTTACTTATTTTTATTTAAGGGAGGTGGGGGAGACAGACAAATCTATCTTCCATCTGTTGGTCTACTCCCTAAATGCCCACAAGAGCCAGGGCTGGGCCAGGTCAAAGCCAGGAGCCCATAACCCAGTCTGAATGTCCCAAGTGATTGACAAGGACTCAAGCACTTGAGCCAGCACCTCTGTCTCTCAGGGCACACATTAGCAGGGAGCTGGAATCGGACTCGCACCCTGGCACTCTGATATGGGACATGTGCGTCTTGACAACTGCCCGGGAAGGTGGTTGTCCAACCCAGGTGGTGGGCAGGTACCAAGATGCTCTCTCTGGGCCTCCACGCCCTCATCTGCACACTGGTGAACCTTATCTTCTCCAGAGGGTGCCCTCTGCAAGGGGCACGGGCACAGCCCGTGGCACACCACAGGACCCTCACACCCAAGGAGGTGCTGATGCACAGCTGCTGCCTCCCACTTGCAGAGTGCTAGCAGCCCCCTGGGGAGCTCCTTCATCTTAACAACGGCCAACGAGACGGAAGTGCCCCACACGCAGGCAGAGGAAAAGGGACAGGGGAGAGAGAGAGGGCTTCTACCTGTTGGTTCACTCCCCAAACGCCTACAACAGCTGGAGCTGGGCCAAATCAAAGCCAGGAGCCCATAATCCAACCTGAGCCTCTTCTATGAGTGACAAGGACTCAAGTACTTGAGCCATCACCTGCCATCCCAGGAGCAGAGGTGGCAACCCAGCACCATGAAGTCCAGAAGGGTAGGGAATGTTCTAAAAGGCACAGGGGCCACAGGGTGGCAGCACCATGGCCAACGGGGAGGGGGTGACAGTCTGGCCTTTCTCTGGCACTCAGGGGAGCAGGGTGGGGAAGGGAAAAGCAGCTGGCTGTGTGGCCCTGGTGGCCACCGGGTGGGGGATGCACCAGCATGAGGATAGGCTTGAAGGAAGGGAGAGATTGCCAGAGGGAGGGGCCCAGACAATGTGGGGCAGCCAACCGTGGCCGAGACCTTGGGCTAGTTCTTTGCTAGGAAGGAAATAAGGATCACCCCCTGGCTTTCCCCACCATGGGGTGAGCAGAGTGAAGTTGGCACCTGACCCTTGGAAATGGCCACAAACTCACTCACCCTGCCTTCTCCCAAAAGCTGGCTTAGCTGATCTGACACACTCCCTATCAGTCACCACCTGCTCCTGGGTGCAAAGTGAGTCACGGGTGTGCACATGGTGCCTGGCTCTCCTGGATCCCACCAGCCCTCTGGGCACGTGAGGAGGTGACACACCTGCCCCTGCCACCCCGCAGCTCCCAGACAGCAGAGGACAGTGGGGGAAAAGCCCAGGCTTGAGTTGGAAGCCCTAGCACCAGCTCCTCCTGTTCCTACCACTTATTCACTCTGTGAATTTGAGCAAATCACTTTTCCAATCTCAGTTTCCATTTTTCTGAAGATGCCACCTTCCCTTGGGATTGGGGTGATTATTGCAATAACCACTGACTCACGACCTGCAAATGCCACATAACACGAACGCATAATGAGCAAATACTGGCGACTAAACTGTGTCTCCTAAAATGCTATGTGGAAATGCTAGCCCCCAGCACCTGCGAATGAAACTTTCTTTGATTAAGATGCAAGTGAAGATGAGATCCTACTGCAGCAGGGCAGTTTCTTTATCCAGGAGGAGGGGAGTCCTCGTGGGAAGAGGAGAAGACACAGAGGCGGCTGGGAAGAATGCTGTGTGCACACAGTGAGAGGCTCCCAGAAGACAGAGGTGAGGGCACATGAAAGATAGTCCAGGACTGTCGCAACCACCAGCACCCAACCAGATTCTGCCCTGGGAGACCCAAGAAGGAGCCAGTCCTGCCAGCACCTTCATTCGGGACTTGGCAGCTGCCACCACTGTGAGAAACACTTGCTTTGTATCCAACCACTCTTTGGGTGGTAGCAAGACATGGCAGCCCTAAGGAGCTCATCCACCAACCAAGCCCACTCGCAGAAAGTGCCAGACAGACTTCAGGGTTGCAGCATAGAGAAAGAAGCAACGCGCCCCTCCCTGAACACTGCCATCAGCCATTTGCCTTCCAGTCCTGAGCCCAAAGACCTGCACCTTGTGGGCTGCCACAGTTTGGCTGAGTATCTGCTCTACTCCAGGGTTGGGGAGGGAAGGCTGCAGAGGAGGACCACTCTGGCTCCATCCTGGGCTGCATTCGGTGAACAGCCAGGAACCTGCAACCAGGAAGCCCAGGACGGCACTCCGAGATGCACCATGGCCCACTGGCTCTGTCGGCAGCTCAGGTGGAGACACTCACACAGGCTCTGCAAGGCCATAGCACTCAGCACCTGACCTCCCCCACTGCTCCCAGTGCCTTCAACATCAGGTCCCTACTCCTTCTGCGGATATGTAGCACCCCCCCTGCACCCCCCTTCACCCTCTTCCAACAAGCCACAGGCAATAAGGGCCTGGGACAATGGCTCCATACTCTGAGATAATGTTAGGTAGGAAGTCAGATATGAGCTTATGTGTGTGTGACAAAGGCCTAAGGAGTTGACATCTAGGTCCAGCATGTGCATCTCAAAGTCATCCAGATAACCTTCCAGGTGCAGCCCAGTATCCGCACTTCAAATGTCCTGTCCCTTCTACCCGATAACCATCCTTCTTCTAAGGCGGGGCGACGCCAGCCAGGCTTCCCCCCATCTGATAACTTCAGTGGGAAAACTCGCAAGGCCCATCCTTAAAAACCCCCCAGCCTCAACCTGACTGCACGCTCAGCCCTCTGCCTCTCTGCTGAGCCGCCCGCCTGGCCTGCCCAGGTGTATTCTCTCCACTCAACCATGTAACCTCGCTCTCCCCCAGTCTGAGCGACTGGGCACTCTCTCCCAGGTCCTGTCTGGAGAGGTGCCCATCCATTCTTACAGATGTCCCTGCCCTAATAAACCTTGCTATTTGCTTTCCACTGCTCTCTGTCTCACGTCTGAATTCTTTCTTGTGCAAAGACAAAAACCTTTGCAGTTCTCTGGTAACAATTATTCCTGCTCTCAGGCAGCTGAGAGAGGGAGTTGGCTCTCCTGGGCCTCAGTTTGCTTGTCTGTAAAATGGAGTCTCATCTGAGCTAGTGGGAAGGGGACAGATGTATGAAGAGAGTAGGATACAGCAGGTGTGTGATAAATACCACATCCTCATGCACCGATCTTCCTGCCTCTTTGTTCAGCCCTTGCCCCCCTTGCCTTCCTTTCACCTTGGCTTCCCCATGGCCAACATCTTCAACATTCTAATGAAATCCTGATCCCTCTATGAGCTTTAATTGCCCAGCCCAACCCCTTCTGAGAATTCCAACCTCTCCAATCGTATGAATCTGAATCTGTAATACTTCCCCCAATTGTCCTAAGCACCTTTACCTTTGTGTCTTTCCCGCTTCAAGCTTGGGACCCGATTCTCATCCAAGGGTGATCTGTAGACAGGTTTGCTGATCGCATCACTACTGCCAGCCCAGAAAAAGGGAAGAGAAACCTGTCACACCCCCACCTCCACCCCCACCTGGGAGCCAGGCCTTCCTAAAAGTGGAGACAACAGGAGCATCCTCAATAGAAGCCCCATGCTCCCTGCGTCCGAATGGCCTCGTCCCCTCTGCCTTCCTGCCTCCCGAAGCAGCCCAGCTGTTCACATTGTGGCAAGGGCGCCTTCCACCCAGGGGAGAGGGCATGGTTGCCCTAATTGGAAGGCAGGCAGGCAGGTCTACGGCTGGGGACACAATAGTGCATTGCGGGGGCGGGCTGCAACTTCGGCCCCCTCTCCTTTTGTGTGCTTCTCTGCTCCCATGCACATGAGGCTCCTCCTTATGACAGTCAGGCATGGCGGCTGCTGGGGCTCCCCAGGCCGCTGCTCTCTGGCTCACGATCCCAGGGCCCTCAGATCTCTCGGGGGCCCACAGGGAGGGTTGCTTGAATCCTCGGCAGTGATCAAGGGGACGTGTCTTTCAGAGCCCAGGCAAGGACACAGGGATTTCAGCAGGGACATCACAGCACAGAAGGCAACTTTACGGACACAGAGAGAAGGAAGCCGCAGACGTGGGCTTGAGGCGTCAGGGAAAGGCACTCAAAGGGCTGAGACTGAGGGAGAAGCAGGAGCTAAGTGCAAAGGCCACTGCCGTGAGCCGTGGCTGGGGACGTCAACTCCACGGCAGCCCACGTTGCACCGGGCCACGTGCCCTCTGACTTACATATGGGATTTCACCGCATCCTCACCATAGGTGTTGGTGTCGTTGATATCTGCCTTTCACAAATCCAAAACAAACACGCACATGCAGGGGGCAGAGGACCTGGACTGGGCCAGCCAGCCAGTGAGTTGGCAACATGAGGATTCTAATCCAGGTCTGGGAAACCCAAAGACTGTCCCCTCTCACCCCATGCTAGGTGGCCACTGGGAGAGGCCCACAGCCGTGCCCGGCCTGCATCTCCTCGGCACTCTCCTTCCTCACTTGTACACTATATCCTCCCATGTGTAGCATCTGAGCAATTTCCAGGCCACAGACAGCTGCCACTGGTGGCGAGAAGGAAGGACATCCCAGAACGAGACACAGTAGGGGAGGAACTGGGAGTCCAACATCTGGCTGCTCTGGGAGTCAGGAAGGTGGAAGTGGCGAGGCCATTCCAGTCTGGGGGTCACGGGCTTCCACTGGGGAAAGAGGGCAGTCCTCTCATTTCAGGAATTTTAGGGAGGTCTGATTGTTGAGTGGCCCAAAATGTGTGGGGGTTTTTTTGACTTTTTTTTCCTCTCTTTTTGTATGAGGTCTCAATCAGCAAATGAAACTGCAGACACTGTCAAATGGAGCTTGCATGTTGGAGGCTAGGCAGCACAAGACGGCCCAAGACCCTGGGCCCTGCCATCCATGTGGGAGACCCAGACGGAGGTCCTGGCTCCTGGCTTAGGCCTGACCCAGACCTGGCTGCTGCAGCCCTTTGGGGAGTAAGCCAGTGAATGGCTGATAGCTCTGTGTGTGAGTGTGTGTGTGTATGTGTGTGTGTGTGTGTCTCCTCTCTTTGTAGCTCTGCCTTTCAAATAAGTAAATCCTCTAAAACTAAAATTAAATCACATTAAAATACCAACGCCATGCTGCCATCCAGGGTCCATTTGCATGAGGTTTCTCATTGAATGTGCATGACAACCTTGCACAGAGGTGTTATTATCATCACTCTCACTGGAGAAAAATGAAGATGACAGGGGCCAATTTTTTTTTAAGTTAATGAATTTACATATGTGTGTTAATTTACATTTATCCCAACTTTTGCAAGGAAAACTGTGAGCAGTGCCATGCCGACAGAAGGTAGACAGTCTGGAAGGAGGCCCAAGGTTGCAGCGGGCTCTCCGCATTTCTCACTCACCCATGCTTCCCAGCCATCCTCCCCACCAGCACGTCTACCGGGGATACCCAAGTCATGGGTTCAACTTGGAATTCCTGATCAGACAGCAGGTTCACCTGGGGATTTCCAGCAGCAGCAGCTAACAAGCTGGGGTGGGGGCGCCTCACCTGGTTGAGATGGTAGATACTCTGCAAAGCCCACCAAGGTCACCCAGCCTCACCTCACAGGGCCTCAAGAGAGAGAGCTGGGCCTCCAAACTGCCTGACCCCCGGTCAGATCAGGTGACTTCTCCACGCTTTGGTTATCATCCCCATGCCTATCATGGGAATATTAATAGCGGTTGCTCCTCCACACAAGTTAAGGGGAACGAGTGGCAAGAGGGATATAAACACTCTTGCAAACCATGAACTGCTACGTGCACACGAGGGTTTATTTTCATTGCTGCCTGCGTTATGGCCCCGATACAATCCAACATTAAGTAGAATATGCTCAGGGCTGATGGCAAAATTTCTGCCACTGTCATCAAGAAACATATTTTGAGCACCCAGCTCTGGGAAAGAAGAAAGTCAGAATTCAGGTCGCAGCGTGCTAGGTTCTAGAACGCAGATGGGACAGAGATGAGGTATGCCAGGCGCCCAAGTAGAGGTCATACAGGACAGACAGGAAAGTAGGGAATGCTGGACCTGAGTCTTGAAGACTTAGTGGGACTGGGCCAAGGGGACAGAGAGAAGGGATTCCCAGCAGAGCACAGCACGGCACAGGCACAGAGGCCTGAGCAGCCAAGTGTGGTCATCTCATAGGGAGGAGCGAGCGCCAAGGTCTACCAAGGCCCAGCCAGCCTGGCCCCTCCCTTCATCAGGAAGGAAGGGGATCGACTCATCCATGGGGTGTCACTGCAGGTGCCCTGCATGACTTCTCATGGGCAGAAGCACAAAGACGGCTCCAAACCTCACCAACCCAAATGATTTGCAGCATTCTGCTTCTTACTCTGATTTCTTAGGGAGTCCCTGAAGGCGAGCCAATCCCTGGGGGACATCAGCTGAGTTCCAGCTGTCGTGTGGGCAGGTACCTACTGGTTCCAGATTCTTCTCTGGGGAAGCAGAATCAGCCGAAATGAGTAGCTGTTTCCTGGATCTACACGGTTGTTGCATTTCACTCGAAATGCTTATGGCCAAGGACGAATCTGCTAGGAAGGCAGAGAAACACTGATTCCTGTGACTGCAGCCTTCAAGAACCGACTGGGCATGGGGGCAATATTTCCTTTGTCTCAACAGCCAAAGAACTGGATTCTGTGGGGTCTGAGAGAACTTCAGTCAGAGAAGACTCAGAGGTGGTCTCATCCCAGAGTTACTCCAGGCAAGACCTCAGCATAAAACTGCCTGACCCATTAGCAGGCACCAAGTCTCAGCTTGAATGACGTCTGTTTATTAAGTTCATCATTTGAGAGATGTTACTTCTGTTGGAAACACACATGTTGCACATCAAGAAAGAGTGGGGAATGTGGATTTTTGGGAAATGGAGTCGAATCGGGCTCCTCTGCTTACTAGATTGAGTTACTCTGACCTCAGGCAAGATATTCAAACCCTCCCGAGCTTCTTCCTCTTTCAAGAGCGGGTTATAAAACCTTCCTTGTTGAGGTTGTTGTGAGGATTAAGTGGAATCGTGTATACAAAGCGCCCAGCAGAGGAGCCTGGCATGCCAGCAGCACTCACTAAATGGAAATTGTTATTATCTCATTAGCCCAAACGCCCACCCAAGGCCAAAATCCTCCTTTAAACAACCCTGACAAGCTACAGAGCTATCAGGTCCCTGCTTGAATAAATATTTGTTGATTGATTTGGCAATCAGTTGATTCTAAATACCTGGGAGACACACATGAGCCTTCCTATTTCTCCATATCCTCTATAAGACCACGCCCTCGCCACTGGGCAGCACTAACAGGGAAGTTCCCAGCCAGGATTCACGGTCACTGCCACTCCTCCCCAGTCCAGGGCCTGCCCTCTTAACTCATGGGGATTTTTAACGGTTCAGACTCCTCCCAAGAACCTCCCAGAAAACAGCACATCCACGGTACAAATAGCCTATATGTGTGGGAGCACTGTGGCCCTCACAGAGAACCTTGTGCGTTCCCAGCTTAGCTCCTCCACGCTGGCCCTGCACCACACAGGGCCATGAAGCTGCAGCCCCTGCTCCTCACTTTCAGCAAACACCCCCACCTTGTCCTCTCCTCTCACTCCACCCAGAACAGCGAGCAGAGGGACCCAGGGCTCAGCTGTGGCTCTGCAATTAGTGCACCCCAGTGCAGACCCCAGTCTCTCCCCACCTGGTGTGTCTGTAAGCCTCAGTTTCTTCAGCTACAAAATGGGAGTGTGCTGGCACCCACCTCACAGAGCTGTTGTGAGGGCTGAAGGGGCCAGTGCATGTCGATGCTCAGCAGGATGCCCGGCACAGAGTAAACACACAATTCGAGTTTGCTGTGGCCATTTCCTCCTTATTCCATCTGTTCCCTCCTTCCTGCTGCATGCTGGCACAGACACGAAAGCTTGCCACTGCCGCACTCAAAGCCATGCTCCAGAATGTACTGAGCTCCAAAGACTTGTGACAGTCCTGCGTGTCGTGCCCTGGGTGTCAGGCAGGGGACACTCTGCCCGAGTCAGACTGGGTCAGTAGCTAACACGTGCCAGACTCAGCCCTGGTGGAGCTCTGGCTGGCATCCATAAGGTCTTTGCTTACTAAATAAGAAGCACTTGATTTAAAAAGTAAGGACTCCATAGAATGAAAAACTGAATAAACAGACTCGGGGAAGAGAAACAACGAAAGGGAGGCATCAAGGTGAAAAATCCGAGAACCCGATGTCCTTCCCCCTCCTCCTAAAGAACAAACCTGCATTGAGTGGTTACCTGTGCTAGGCTCCAGGAACATGAGATGAACACACCATGCTGCCTGCCCTCTAGGAGCTCACAATCTAGTAGGGGAGTGATGTATAAGAGGAGCCCAGTGTGACAAGTCCCCCAACAGGGTACACAAGAGCAGGTGCACAGCCTCAGATTCTGTGAGCTGCTGTTTCCCAGAGAAGGCGACACTTACATTGAGACCTTTTAACCACTTTTATTAGATAGTTTTGCTGGTTATAAAAGTAACACATATTTGTTGCAGGAGATTTGAAAAGCACAAGGGTCATCACATAAAGAAAACATCTACCACAGTCTCACAAAAACCCATTCAGGAGCATCTCCCTATCTGTCTTTCAGCGGATGTCTTTAACATAAATCCACTCATTACATCTACACCATCTGCTAGGCTCCCCTCTGTACTCAACACTGAAACACAAGCATTTTCCATCAAGCTCCGTCCAGAAGAGCAGCCCCCGGGAGTCTGATTTGGTGGACCATGCCCAGTAGCCAGGGGTGGCGTAGAGGAGATGCAGACGAGCAGCTGGGTGTTAGTGAGCAGCTGGGGTTGGCAGCACCTGCGGAGAATCCCCCCACAGCGAGGAGCCCTGGGGACGGCGGAAGGGCTGGGGTGGCAGCCAGCAGACTCTTCAGGCTGAGGTCCTCGGCACACAGGCGGTGGTGGAGGTCATGGGGCTGGCTGAGATCCCTCAGGGAGGGTGTGCAGGGTGAGAAGAGAGATGACTAGGGTGAGGCCCCTGCCCTCTAGAAGCTCACAGTCTAGTTGTGTTCGCGTGCAAGTCATTCACCCCCAGCTAGATTGTAAGCTCCTTGAGGGCAGTTACCATTTCATACACAGCAGTCCCTTGCCAACCAGGGGGCTTAGGTTTCTGAAAACCCCTGGCAAGGAGATGGCAGGCTTGAGGAATTTAGGACCTTACTGGGGAAAAAATAGGGTTAGGGGGATGAAGTCATCAGTGAACTTGCGAAAGCAAAATCGTTTTACATCGATATAAAGGAAAATGACAACAGCATGCTCAAAACAGTGAGTATCAGTGACACTTAAGGGAGCAACACACTTCTCAGTTAACAAACAACAAACACTTTACAATTTATTTTCATTCACCATCCATCCCTGTAATAGAGTGCTCCCCTTCACAGTTTTAAAAATAACATGTAAATTCATTTTTGCCTTGCTGGAAAAAATGAACTTGCTAAGAGTCATTTTGTTATGTGTGTGTTCCCATCCCATTTCGGCTGTCCTGACTCTGAGCTACTGGCTCCTGTCTGTTGGTCCCCACTGTAGGTGCAAGCACACACCCACACCCTAACAAGCAGGAGTGTGCCTGTGAAACTGATACATCTGCTCCCACCCTCCTCTCTTCCCCACTTCACTTCACCGCAAACACCTGTCCTCTCTACCCTGCACCCACTTCCCCTATTTTCCTCTTCCAAACTCTGGGCCGATTTCATCAGTTCCCTATGGAAATGAGCAAGCACTTCTGATCCTGGATTTTCCCTGGCTTCTGAAAGAGCAGGCACACAGATGGGAGGATGCCACTATTAGAACTTGGTGCCTTTCTTTGGCAGACCTAGCACATGGCTTGCCCACTAGCTCATAATCAGGTGCTCAAAGAATTCACACTGAACTTAGCACTTCTCTAACTCCCAAAGTACAGGAGGTGGATATTTCTTTTGCTCTCCAATCATTGCTCCGAATGAATATTCAACCTTCACACAGCATAGACATGGCAATATTTGTGGACACATTTAATTTTCCCTCCTGGCAGGTCATGATGACAAGAGGCATCTAATTGATGCCATCTATCTGCATTCATGATGGCAATTCTGCATTCCACATGGCCTGCTCTCAATATATTCAACAGATACGACTCTTCAGCAAAGCAGTTCACCATCTTTCCAATCACACAGACCACTTGGAGAAAGCCAAGAGGCTGCTGACCTATGATTTCCCCATATGCATTTTTGACATAAAAGATTATTATTTGGACTAAAGGGAGGACTTGCACTGTTTTCAATGAGATACCAACAAAACAACACCTTATACATGAAACAATCATGAGTTACATTTACACAACAGTTTACAAAATGACATTTTTCTCCCACTTTTTCTTCACAGCAACCCTGTGAGGTGGCCAGAGAAGGCACTGTTATTTCCATTTTACAGAGGAAGAAACTGAGGCTTACCCTACAGAAGAGATCAAAAGGGGCCAATCCACTAGGCAAATGTGAGCCCTCCGCTTCCACCAAGGTTAGCTTTCCATCTGGGTTACAGATTTTAAAAAGCACAACAGCATTGCAATGGTGTTCCACGGTCATGTCACCGCCAGGGTTTAAGAGGGAGTCCCCACTTTCCCTACCCCCAACCTCCCTCACCTGTGCCCCAGCCACTGCACAGATTAAGGACCCAACATGGCCCAGGGAGATATGTGAGTCCACGTTGCCATTTGGCACTTCCACAACCACCACCCTGTGAAGGAGGCCCTGCCACTCCTGTCTAGCAGATAAGGAGGTGGAGAGAGGTTACTTGGTCAGTTCACCCAGCTTTAAGTAGGAAACCTGGTTTGAAGTGAGTCTCCTGGACCTCGTGGTCTTTTCCATGGTTTTCCCAGAGCCCATGGTTGGCAAGGAGGAGGATTCTGATCGAAACCCAGGACATCTGATGCTGGATGCTTGGGTAATGTTTCTAACACACTCCTCTGCTTCCAAGAAGCAAAGCAAAGGCCTGCAGGTGATCATCCCCTGAGCCATCTTCTCATGGTCCTCTTGGTAAAGATGCAGAAACAGGCTCAAGGAGTGCACCTGCTGGACTAAGGACCCATGTTAGACAAGGACGGAGCCAGGACTCCAACACAGCACCTCACCAGCCAGAGGGCAAAGGCAGGGGTGCTCGCCTCCATCCTCCCTGCCCAGCACCACGCTGGTTTGGTGGGAGCCTGACCATAAACCCAAGCTGCTTCCCAAGGGCAGGGCCTCCCAGAAGGGGCCCTCAGCAGACTAAAGCTGACCACCTGGCATCACAACAAAGCCAACTCCAGTCTCTACTGCCTTGTGAGAAAAGCACAGTCTGTACTGAGAGTGAATTCCCCAGAATTGAAGCCTTCCAACTCAGGAAATGGGGGCTGCACCCACTCCCTCATTACACAGGATCTTTCACCAGCAGAAGAGGGGGAAAGCCCCATGAACCTCAACCACGAGAACACGACAATTTTACGCATGGTTCTCAGCAAAATTAAAAGCAGAAACGGAACGTAGACTAGTGGTTGCCAGGCACTGGGAGAGGAGGAAATGGGGAGGGGCTGGTTCATGGGTCCAGAGTTTCCTTTGGGGACCATAGAAATGTGTTGGAACTAGCCAGACAATGCCTGGGCAATGCTGGGAGTGGACGAGTGCCACCGAACCGTACCCTGTTGGGTAGTTAAGAGCTACTTTTACGTTCTGTGATTTTTACTTCCATTTTTACAAAGTGGAAGGGGAGAAAGGCAAGTTGCATAGGAGGAGCGTGGAGTCTGGCCACCGGACTAGGTCTTGCACAGTAACTGTGGGGGCAACTGCTCCGCAGCGGTGGAAGCTCTCCGCACAGCCTCGGCTGAGCACCAGAGCCGCGTGAGTGGGCCTTCGCATCTGCTCGGCTAAGGCAGCCTGCCTGTCCATGTGTATGTGTGTGTGTGTGTGTGTGTGTGATATTATATGTATATGTGTGCATGTGTGCACGGCCCCATTTCCTCCATCTTGTATGTATGGCTTGATGTTTTGGTTTTTAAACCGTTACACCCCACCAGCAGTAATAACAAAAACACTGACATTATTATGTCTATTACTAAATAACGGCAAGTACTATGTATTGACAGCCTGCTGTGAGTCAGGGACCCTGATAAGTGCTTGCATGCCTCATCTCAATGCTGGCTTATTTCTAAAAAAATATTATTGTCATTTTTATTTTGAGAGGCAGAGAGAGAGAGAGAGAGAGAGAGAGAACTCTCCTCTCATGGTTCATTCTTCAAACGCCTGTGTTGTTGGGAAGCCAGCAACTAAGGATTCAATCCATGTCTTCCTCGTGGGTGACAGGAACTCAACCACTGGAGTCACCCAAGGTGCACACAGCATCAGAGCGGGGACTTCAGCATGGAACACGGATGTCCAAGCTGGTGGCTTCACCACGGGGCCAATACCTCCCCAGCAGCATCTCAGTTAATACAGAAACCCATGAGAAAGAAATTCTCTCCATTTCTCAGGTAAGAAAACTGAGGGTCACAGGAAGTACTTACCCAAGGTCACATTTGAGTGAGTGACAGGGCCAGAATTGTAATTAGGGCCATCCGCCTGATGCCAGAGATTTAATAGAGGAGGGAAAGTGTAGGGCTTCAAATCATGGGAAAAGTCTTAGGGCATAAAAAGGCATTTTCAAGAGATGCACCATCACTCTAGCCAAAAAAACAACCACTGTCAACACGCTAACATATTTACTTCTAACGGTGCCACTGACATAAAGCTGCAGTTGGGCTCGTGTGTAGTGCGTTTCCCCTTGCACTGTCCAGTAAGCATCCTCCTCCAGTTCCCCCAAACATATCAGTTAGCACAGCTCTGTGACACTCTGTCTCAGGACGCCACAACCAACTCTCACCTGACTGTGGAGCAAGGGGCAGCTTTCCAGCGAGAGCAGCATCAGCAATGCTGCGTTGAGCCTTTTCCGTCCACCCGCATTCTCCGAACCCATGCTGCTTTCCCAAGGACTTCCGGATTCTAGATGTGCACGGGACTTCATGTGCTCATCTGGAAGCCTGTCTGGGTAACAGCCTCACCTGCAGAAGTTTCTACCCTCTCCCCTCCCCGCCCCCGAAGCTAGGAGCAGAATCTTCAGGATGGGCGGCAGCTCGCTTTGGCGTCTCTGGCCGTCAGAACTGTGCCGGGACTTACACTCCCACCCACCCTCTGCTGGCCTGATTGCACAGCCTGCACTTTAAAAAAGTATATTTATTTGAAAGGTAGAGTTACAGATAGACAGAGGGAGAGACAGAGAGAGAGAGGTCTTCTACCTGCTGGTTCACTCCCCAAATGGCCATAACGGCAGGAGCTGAGCCAATCCAAAGCCAGGAGCCAGGAGGTTCCTCCAGGTCTCCCATGTGGGTGCAGGGGCCCACGCACCTGGGCCATCCTCTCCTGCTTTACCAGGCCATAAGCACAGAGCTGGATCAGAAGAGGAGCAGCCAGGACACAAACCAGCACCCATAGGGGATGTTGGTACTGCAGGCGGAGGCTTAGCCCACTGCACCAGCCCCCAGCCTGCACTCTTGACCAAAGAGAAGGTTCCTCCCCTCACCACACTAACTCCTGGCCAGCAAAGCCTCAGGGCTCCTGGCCATCATCCAGCTCCTAACAGGAGGCCCCACCTACTTTCTTGAGCTCTGCCACACACACACAGGTACTACATGCCACAGGCACTATGATTAACCCGATTAAAAAAAAAAAAAAATGAAAGTGATGTTTGTTTCTTGAATCAAGTTACTGGCGAAGGAAAGTGTATCTTATTATGGTAAGCTGAAAACACCAGCTCTTCCTGGATAGGAATGAACACAACGAACTTAAAACAGGCTGAGTGCTGTTGCCTCCTCATCCAGAACCCAGCCTTTGTCTACCGGTGAGATGAGCAAGGTATTGAATGCCCACCAGCGCCAAATCAAGTTCACTCCCCAGCTAAATCACAAAGCATGCAAAGGACTGGAGACAAGACTCTCTCACTAGGCGATTCAATGTTACTTAACACCTGGCTTAGGTAACACACACAACCATTGGGTACCAGCCCCTGTAGAAAATACGGATCCAGTCCAGCGTTCTCCATTTACACTTGAATGAAAGAGCCAGGGGTTAAGTGGCAAGCCTTTGTCACACCCACACCTTGGCAGCAAAGCAGGACCAAGAATACAGGTCTCCTGGCTCCTAAGTCTCACTTGATAGTTCTTTGAAAAACGTCACTGTAACAAAATGTTATGCAGTGAAATCCACAGGGAGAGAAGCATACTTTTGCTTATAAAGATCTCAGAGCATTTTATGATAGATCAAAGAAATGAACACTTCCATTAAAAACAAAAGTTTAGTCAACAATTATTTGAAGATTTATTTATTTATTTGAAAGGCAGAGTTACAGAGGAGAGGCAGAGGTGGAGGGAGGGAGGGAGGGAGAGAGAGAGAGAGAGAGAGAGAGACAGAGAGAGACAGAGAGAATGAGAATATGAATCTTCAATTCCCTGGTTCACTCCCCAAATGGTCGCAAATATCATGGCTGGGCCAGGCTGAAGTGAGAAGCCAGGAGATTCATCTGAGTCTCCCACATGGGTGCAGGGGCCCAAGGACTTGGGCCACCCTCCGCTGCTTTCTGAGGCATGTTAGCAGCGAGCTGGATTGGAAAGGGAGCAGCCGGGACTCAAACTGGCACCCATATGAGATACTGGCGCTGCAGATGGTGGCTTTACCCACTACACCACAGCGGCAGCCCCAACAAGTAATTATTTGATCAACCACTTCTGCGCCGGACCCTGTGCTGAGCGCTGGGACCCTAACAAGAGGCAGCCCCCTGCTCACAAGCCCAGTCCAGCAGTGTGAGGGGACAGCATTCTGACCAGAAGTGGCATCTGTGGGTTGACTGTTCATTCTGCTCCACTCCCCGGAAACACCTACTCTGATGAGCACCTACTCTGTGTCAATTTCCAAAACTGATTTTTTTTCCATCTTTTTTAGGTTTTAAAAATGTATTCATTTTTTTCAAAGATAAAGAAAAGGAGGGGAAGAGGGGGAGAGGGGGAGAGGGAGGGAGGGAGGGAGGGAGGGCGAGCGAGCGAGCGAGCTCATCCATTGGGTCACTCCCCAAATGCCCGTGACAGACAGGAGCCCAGAAACCAACCTAAGTCTCCCACATGGTGGCAGGGATTTGACGCTTTGAGCCATCACCTGTTGCCTCCCAGGGTACAGATAACAGAATCAGAACATAGGCATTCCCATATGGGATGCTGGCATCTTAGCCAACATCTTAGCCACTGTGCCACATGTCTGCCCCCATGAATGACTGGTTTTCCATGGGCATATTGATAGTCTCTCCTAGACAGGTGCTGAGATAACTATACCAACCGCTAAGATTCAAATATAAGAAGGGCAGGGCTTAAAAATATCATTCAGTTACAGGAAACTTGTATCAAACTGATGGTGAATTTCCTAGTGGAGGATACAATTTTAAAAACATTAAACATGGGCCCTGGTTGTGGCACAAGTTAAGCTACTGATTGAGATGACAGCATCCCCTCTTAGAGGGCTGTTTTGAGCACCAGCTGCTCTACTTCTGATCCAGATCCTTGCAAATGAGCCTGGGAAGGCAAAAGAAGATGAGCCAAGTTCTTGGGGGCCCTCGCTAACCATAGAGAAGACCCAGTTGGAGTTCTGAGTGCCTGGCTTTGACACAGCCCAGCACTGGATATTGTAGCCATTCAGGGAACGAACCAATGGACCAAAGATCAATCTCTCTCTGCCTTTCAAATAAATAAAACAAAACTTTAAAAAAGCATTATATAGTTTAGATACTATTAATAACTATTATAAGCAAAGTAGTCCTACAATTATTAACAATTAACATATTCATTGGATCCTCATGATTCACTTGACACTATCCTAAACCTGAATCCCTTCGCAGTGCTGACTCACTGAATCCTTGCAAAAATCTGGTAAAGGACCACGGTCATCTGCAATATACAGACTGGACGTCGAGGCACACAGAGGTTAGGCCACTTTCCTAAGGTCTCACAGTCAACTTGAAGTGGGGTCCAGACCCAGACAGACAGCTGACTGAGAGTGAAAACTCTCAAAATCTGAAAGTCATACATCCGAGAGAAAAAGAAAAGTTTCTGCAATTTTTTTTTCATAAAGTGAAGGAGAAGATTTAAGGTTCTTGCAAATCTTAACCACTATTGTAACTATTTATTAGAAATCAGACGGGTGATGACAGTGTCACCCAAACTTCACATGCATCAGACTCTCCTGGAGGGCTTTGTTGAAACTCAGATTCTGGGATCCCTCCTCCCAAGCCCCAGGGTTTCTCATTCTTGGGGATCTGCCTTTCCAGCAAGTTCCCAGACAAGGCTGAAGCTACAGGTGGAGACCACACTCTGAGGAACCCCAGGCTGCAGGCTCATGCGCCCATCCCACAGACCCGGGTAAAAACCTGGATTTCTTCCCACTTGCTTTATGTGCGAGTGCAGCACTCCCAGAGGTAGAGTCCCTCCGTCTGGAATGAAATCACAGCGAGGGCTGCATTAAACGATATCACACGCACAATCGGTGAGGCACTCGGCTCCTGGTTGGTATTCAGTCCACTGGTTCTATTAATATGATTGATAAACGGTCCACAAGAGAGAGCTTTTCCGGTGGATGTCCTATTGGAAATATCCCAAATCATCACACTTGCCCTTTCTATGCATGGAGTTGGTAGAGAATGCTACCTGGTGAGGGAATGCAAGGACCAGGCCCTGGGAAGCCCACCCCGAGCCAGTGCCTGCAGGCCGAGATGGACTGCTCCGTCCCCACACCCAGAGGACTTGTAGCAGCTTTGACGGTGCAGAAGGATCTACAGGCAAAACTGGAGGTGCTTGGTGGAATCTGCGCTTATCTGGAGCTCACTACAGAATAATAATTACAAAACAGCGACATAATTGCATGGGCTTTTTAAAGCACTTTGCTGTCGAATGGAATAATGCTAAGTATTAAGTGGTCCCTTTTGGTTTTCCTTTGCCTGATTTATAAAGTATTGTCTGTGGAGGACAGAGAGTGAGTGTGTGTGTGTGTGTGTGTGTGTGTATGCTCGCATGCGCACATGTACATGCCTGTGTGGTGGTGGTGTTGTTGATTCCAAAATAAGCAACAGTGACAAATCTTTTTTGTGAGCTGCTCTTCCAGAAAAAGCAGAGCGTGCTAAGAGCTGGGAATCGGCATGAGGGCTAAATACAGCTGAGTGGTCAAGTGATGGGTGCACTTGGGCACCCTGCAGAGCTCTCTGAGAGTACCTGAAGCATGTAAAGGTAGATGCTAGAGAGCGGGTGTTTAGCCTAGCAGTTAAGAGGTCCACATCCTGTATCAGAGGGCCTGAATTCAATTCCCAGCTCAGGTTCCCGCCTCCAGCTTCCTGCTAACACAAACCCTGGGAGACAGCCGATGACGATGGCCCAAGTAACCAGTCCCTGTCACCCACATGGGAGACCTCAATAACATTTCTGGCTCCCAGACTCAGCTCTGGCTCAACCTCGAGTACTGCAGGCATTTGCGGGGGCTTAATCAGTGGGTGGGTTGTGTGTGTGTGTGTGTGTGTGTGTGTATCTCCCTCTTTCCCTTGCAAATAAATTAAAGCTTTTTTCAACGGGAGACACTGGTGTGGTTGAGCCTCTGGTGTGGTTGAGCAGGATGTTGGTGCTCTGCTGAGGAACGAATTTCTTTTTTTTTTTTTTT
This sequence comes from Oryctolagus cuniculus, assembly GCF_964237555.1. Taxonomy (NCBI): domain Eukaryota; kingdom Metazoa; phylum Chordata; class Mammalia; order Lagomorpha; family Leporidae; genus Oryctolagus; species Oryctolagus cuniculus. The sequence goes on from NC_091432.1 coordinate 70,435,111, forward strand.
GTATTTATTTATTTATTTTTATGTGACAGATAAAGTTAGACAGTGAGAGAGAGAGACAGACAGAAAGGTCTTCCTTCATTGGTTCACCCCCAAATGGCTGCTACGGCCGGAGCTACGCCGATCTTCTCCTGGTCTCCCATGGGGTGCAGGGCCCAAGCACTTGGGCCATCCTCCACTGCACTCCCGGGCCACAGCAGGGAGCTGGACTGGAAGAGGAGCAACTGGGACAGAATCTTGCGCCCATATGGGATGCTGGCGCCGCAGGCAGAGGATTAACCAAGTGAGCCATGGCGCTGTCCCCTGAGGGATGAATTTCTAAGGCTATTTGTAAGTTGCTGGCTGATGGGGAGTGAGGCATATGTGTGACCCAGTGAAAGGGGATCAAGATGGAATGGGGGGGTGGGCAGAGGGCCAGCTTGGCCAGCCCTTTGCACCTGCTGGGCCTGGCCTGAGGCCTTCACTCCTGGAGCCCCAGGCTCTGCAGGCAGGTAGAACAGCTTCCCAGGAGCCATTCCGCCTGCTGCACAGCTGCCGCCCCCCTTGCCGGTCTCAGCTCCAGTGCTGCTTCCCTGAGCGTGCCAGCCAGAGCAGACACCAGGGATCCCCTCACCCCACCTGCAGCTCCCATGGGCCTCCCCCACCACAGAGGCTTCCTGCCTCAAGTCAACGCTTGCCTTTATCTGCCTGGGGACTCGGGCAATAGAAAGCCAGCACGGGGTAAGGTGGAAGCACCTGCAAGTTGACAGTGGGGGGGAGCAATCCATGAGCCATGAGGGGCAAGAATTGGTGTGGAAACATACCAGCTTCTTTGCACCCTGAGGGAACAGCCGCCCGGCAGTGCTGCAGGCCTGAGCCCCAGGTGCCCACACGGTGACCCGATCATACCTCACCCTGCCAGCTCTCCTCCCTTGCCTGTCTCTCCTCCCAACACCCTCCCCAGGCTTCCCCGAACCACCGTGCACAGAAGGTACTCACACCCACACCTGCTTCTCAGGACCCGCTTAAGCAGCAGCCAAGCCCAGATCACATCAATGTCCCCTCTGTACTCTCACCAGTTTGATTCCCTTCCTGATCGCGCCAAACAGAGCTATCTGTTCACGCGTCTTACTTTCCCGGCAGGGCAGGGCCTGGTCCTGCTGCATCCTCTCCACCTAGAACTGCCTGGGCTCCAGGAGTAGTCACATATATAAACAACAGTCAGTCTATGACCCTTTGGTGTCATCTCCCTCCCTGTCCCGAAATAGTCCTCTCCTACCACACCTCTGTGAGCAGGCAGAGAGGTTTAATGGAAAGGGTTCTGGAATTTAGACAGCTCTGTGGCTTTGGGCCAATGAGTTGCCTTCTCTGAGCCTTCTTGGGGCCATCTCCAAACTAGGACTAGAACTGCCTGCTTCATGGGTTTACAGAGAAGGCTCTGAGCACAGCAATGGAAAGTGTCCTGTACACAGTAGGCATTTAATAGAAGTGAGTCCCTTTCATTCCTCATTTCTTTCCCTCACCTTCTGTCTAAACCTCCACAGGAAGTCCAACACTCCATAGGGAGGGAGGTTCTTTGTCCCTGTGCCCTGTACACACACACACACACATGTGCACAAGTAGGCAGATCAGCTGCAGGGTACACCCAGCCCACATTGTGCAATGCCTTCCACTTCCTGCTTCCAGGTAGTCAGCCCTTCTGGGTGGAGCCTGGCCCTCCCAGACTGGCCATGCGGCCATTTCACAGACAGGCACAGTGAGGTCCAGAAAGGCAGACTCAAACCTTGGTGCTGGGAGGACGCACAGTGTGCCTGACTCCTGAGCTCTCGCTCTCTCCCAGGCTGCGTGACCTTCCTCAGGCTCCCAGGGAAGCGCACAGACGACGGTGGCTGGGACCGAATGATGCTGAAGGCAGCAGCAACATACTCCCCTGCAGAGACGGCTGCTACTGCTTTTGCTGGAGAGTTAACGCGATGCCTCCAGTGTTCGGCTGGGCAAACCTCACCAGGTAGGCATTATTAGCCCATTTTACAGTTGAGGAAACTGACACTCGGAGACAGGAAGCAATTCCCCACAGAATGAATAAACAGGGTGACAAAGAATGCGATCCAGCTTTGCTGATTCTGGAGCCCAGGCTGACCGTAGGCGGCGCTCTCCTTCCTGGGTCTGCTGCTGGGAGCTTCCTTCCCTCCTCACCCTTGTGATGCTGATCGTCTTCCCGGTGCGCTCTGATAGCTGCTCTCTGCCGCCCAGTTTTCTTCTCTCCCCAGGCTGGGAAGAAGGGCATCCACTAGACTGCAAGCTCCTGGGGTTGGCCGCTTGGTTTTCTCCGTCTCTTCTCCAGGCACAGTTGCACACTCAGGCAAGATTTACTCAGCTGTCATGATCGCAGCTTCCATGGGAGTTAATTAGCTGTTCTGCTCCCTTCCAGCTCTGGAGGGCCATTCCTCTGACAGGCTCATTGCAGCCATCAACATGCAGAGGCAAGCAGTGGGCAGCGGTTCAAACCATGGAACGGCATCATTAGGCACCGGCACACGCGCCTCTTCGAGAAGGAATTCCACGGCCACAGCAGGGGCCCAGCAGAGCCCTGAGGCGTGCTTCAGCCAGAACACAGTACAGCTCCACCGGCCCTGGCACAAGCTTTCTACTAGGGAGAGGGTGTGGGGGCCAGGCCGGGTCACGAGGATTCGTATCTCCATGAAGTTCAGAGAGGATACGGTCTTCCCAGCTCGGCCAGCACCTTAGCCACTCCAGAAAGTCCAAGAGAATTCTCCAGAAGCATCCAAATGCACTGAGAGACTGCCAGGCAAGGGTGACCAACAGAGGGTGGGGTGTCGGGGCCCCAGGAACACCAAACATGTCTGGCTCCCTCCGATGACCAAGCTGGGGGCCTATCAGCCCCAGACACACTTGCAATGGCTCCAGGAAGGGGCTTTGGGTTTCCTTTTGCCCAGGTGATTTTCCTGACCTTGGAACACCCAAGCCCACTCAACACAGAGGGAGATGGCTGAGGGTGGCCTCAAGACCCAGCTCCACAACCTGCTACCTATGCAGCCTACGACAAGTCACCTGACCTGTCTGTGCCTCAGTTTCCTCAAACAGGAGGTAAGAAACATACTGCGGCGTAGTAGGTAAAACTGCCGCCTGCAGTGCCGGCATCCCATATGGGTGCCAGTTTGTGTTGCAGGTCCTCCATTTCCTATCCAGCTCCCTGATAATGCTCCTGGGAAAACAGAGGAAGATGGCCCAAGTCCTTGGAACCCTGCACTCATGTGGGAGACCCGGAGTAAGCTCCTGGCTTCAGATCGACACAGCTCCGGCCATTGCAGCCAATTGGGGAGTAAAGATCTCTCTCTCTCTCTCTCTCTCTCTCTCTCTCTCTCTCTCTCCCCTTCTCTCTGCCTCTCTGTAACTCTGCCTTTCAAATAAATAAATAAATCTTTTAAAAAATGTTACTTATAAAGCAATCAAAATAATTCTGTGGATAATAAGACTTGAAAAGTACTAATCAAATAAATCCTCATTGCATGTCCCAATAACTGCCTGGGGCTCACTTACCTACCTAATGAGGTTCTCACATACACATCTATCCATCCACTTCGATTTCCTCCTGCGTGCCATGTAACATTCTGCCTGATCCTCTCTCTTTCTGGGTCACTGTCATCTATTCCAGGAGCCTGTTCTTCACAGCCAGGCGCTGTATTGGCACAAAGGATGCAATGAGACAATGCTTGTCCCAGAAAGGAAAGCAGACTCGGGTGAGGGCTGCCACTAACTACTGACGCCCAGGGCAGAGGACGAGAGACACAGGTGATGGGGCCCTCAGTGACGCATTGGCCATAACCTGCACTGATGATGCTGTAATAATTCAGTTATCAAATCAAACTACAGCTAAAAAAAAAAAAAGTCTGTACATCACAAGGGCATGTTCATTCTCGAAGGGCTATAAGCACAAAATGGAAATGAAAAACAGAGTTACAACACACTTTCCTGGCCCCTTGTGCCCCTAATCTGCTCCTATTGCACAAATGGTTCCCCAGCCCCCTGGCAACTCTCCCCCGATCCCAGAGCATCCGTGGGCTCACACCCCGGGCTGCTTAGGATGCCTGTAGCAACTCCCAGCTTCCGAAGCAATGCTCACGGGCTTTAGGCTGCTCTGGTTTCAGCGCCTAGGAATCCACAGCTTTCCCAGCAAGAAGCAGGATGGCTCTGCCTTTCCCAGCCTGGCGGAGCCTCTCTGTTCTGGCACAGTGATCACAGCTCTTCCTGCTGATTGGTCAGCGGCTCTGAGAGGGACAGCACCACTGTCCCCATGAGCCCCTCGTGGCCAGCCCTAACAGCTGCCTCAGCTGGAGAGGGCTGTTTCCTTCTAATTTGGAGATGATTCTAGCTCATGAAAACTGCTTATTAGGAATGTTGGTTCAACATACCAACTAGTCGTAATGCATAAATCTTGTTTGGATGCTAGTTTAGCAGGAAAAAAAGCCATGATGATATTTTTGGACAATTATACCATTTGAATATGGACTACAAATTAGATGATATTTGTAAATTACCATTACTTTCCCTAGGTACAAACATCATATTCTGCTTATGCAGAAGAATGGCCTGCTTTTACAGGAGGTATGCTAAAGTATGTACAAACTTATGTCTGCAAAAGAGGAGAAATACACACACACACACACACACACACACACATGCCAATACAGATAAAGTATATACAGCAAATATTTTAAGAAAAAGAAAGATAAAGGCTGGTGCTATGATGTAGTGGGTAAAGTCGCCACCTGCAGTGCCCGTATCCCATATGGGTGCCAGTTCGAGTCCTGGCTGCTCCAATCCAGCTCTCTGCTATGGCCTGGGAAAGCAGTGGAGGATGGCCCAAGTCCTTAGGCTCCTGCACCCACGTAGGAGACCTGGAAGAAGCTCCGGGCTCCTGGTTCGGATCTGCCAAGCTCTGGCCACTGTGCCCATTTGGGGAGCAAACCAGCAGATGGAAGACCTCTCTCTCTTTGCCTCTGCCTCTGTAACTATCTTTCAGATAAATAAATAAAAATCTTTAAGAAAAGAAAGAAAAAAAAGATCAGTTCCCTTTGGCTCTACATAGAGCTTATTCATACACTCAGAATAAAAACTGAAAAAATAGAGAAGCACAAGATACATGTAATTTTCCTCTATATTTCTTTTTGTTTATTTTTATTTGACAGGTAGAGTCACAGACAGTGAGAGAGAGAGACAGAAAGGTCTTCCTTCGTTGATTCACTCCCCAAATGGCCGCTACGGCTGGCACTGCACCCATCGGAAGCCAGGAGCCAGGTCTTCCTCCTGGTTTCCTATGCGGGTGCAGGGGCCCAAACACTTGGGCCATCCTCCACTGCCACAGCAGAGAGCTGGACTGGAAGAGGAGCAACTGGGACTAGAACCCAGTGTCCATATGGGATGCTGGCACCATAGGCGGAGGACTAACCAAGTGAGCCACAGCGCTGGCCCCTTTATACATGTAATTTTCCTCTACATTTCTAAATTGAACTTGACTTTACCCTCAAAGAGAAAAAAACTCTCTTGGCCTTGCCTTGACACTCAACACACATACAAGCACACATGCACGCACACACACACGCACACACATGCACACATGCACTGGAAGGTACTTTCTTGTAGCGCAAAGCCCTAAGACATGTCACAGAAATGTGACAGAAGAGCTGGGGACTCCGCATCAAAGGACTTGGGTTCAATCCCTGTCGCACAGTTGCTGGTGATCTTGGGACACCATGGAACCTGAGTCTCACCTTCTTCAGCATCACTAGGGACTGCAACCCCCTTGCTGTTCAATCCCACAGGTTCGCCCAAGGATCAAGAGAAAGAACGTCTAAAGATGCCATAGAGGGGCCAGCACCATGGCACAGAAGGTTAAGCCACTGCTTGTCCAGCCAGCATCCCACGTGGGCTCTGGTTCATATCTCAGCTATTTCACCTCCAGTCCAGCTCCCTGCTAATGTGACTGGAAAAGCAGCAACAAATGTTCCAAGTACTCAGGCCCCTGTACCCAAGTAAGAGACCCAAATGCAGTTCCAGGCTCCTTTCTTTGGCCTGGCCCAGCTCCAGTTATCACAGTCATTTACGGGAGTGAACCAGTGGATGGAAGATCTCCCCCAACCCTGTAACTCTGCCTTTAAAATAAATAAATACATCTTCAAAAAATGATGCCATCCAGATGTTCCTTACTACTGCCTACATTTACAAGACATATTAAGACTCGACTGCAGGAAGGGTCTTCCACCAGCTGTTTCAAGGGGCGTGTGTCAGTCTTCTGGAACTGGACCTCCAAGAATGTTCTGATATGAGCCACACACCCTGGAAACAGAACTCCTAAAGCCCTACATTTTACTGCCAATGCAATGAAAACACAACTTGTTTTGCTTTGTTTTTTAACTGACATTACCAAAGCTGTCTTGTATAAATGGACCTGGAATACACGGAAGAGGCAGAGGGATTGAGAGATGGAACCCAACCCAGCCCTTCCTAGCTCATGGGCAAAGAATGCCGACGCTTTGGCTGAGTGCCTTGTAAGATCCTTGAACCTTAAACTTGGGCAGAAAATCTCATTCATTCAGAATCAGAATCCATTCATTCTGATCATTTGGACACAGCCTCAGCTGACCTTGCTACTGTTCCAGCTGCAAGAAGCTGTCTGGCTTGGGGGGTGGGAGGGATTTTGTCCACAGGGGTGCATGGGCAAACATGCTAACTGGGGGCCAGGAGACCTGGTTCACCATGGACCCCACTACTTGATACCCCTGGATAAGCTCCTTGCTTCCCCAGCCTCAATTTTCATCTCTGTAAAGTGACCGTGTTGCATTAGAGTCTGTCCTCTCATCCAATTAGAGGATTCTAGGATTAGTCACTTCCTTTGGGGTGTCCTCCCAATCCGAAAAGAATGTTTGCCAAATGGAACTAGTATCTGTGAAATTGAACCATGCTTAATCAACCAAAGGGAACAAACTGTTTTGAGCACTTTGCAAGCACTCGTGTCCATGTCCAAGGAAGTAAAACACATTTTGGTCTGCACTTGCGTTGACTCACTGGAAGCTGCGCTGGTTCTCAGGCAGCTGGGGTATCTAAATAGTCTCCAAACATCAAGGTAACAAATGGTACTATCCTTATAGATGGGAATTCGGGGCTTCTACCATATGCTAGGGTCTGCTTTATGTCTATCAACTCCTTTGAAAGCCACAACAATGACATAATGACATGATGAGAGGTGTATCACCCCCACTTTCATATGGGAAAACTGTAGCTCAAAGAGATTCAGGGACTCACCCAAGGTGACAAAGCGTGGTGGCATTGGGAGGCCAGCCATTTCACTAGGGTGACATCTGGAACAAACCCACCACTTTATAAACAAACTCAAGTATATAAGTAGGCTATTTGTCTTTCCTCATAGTGAACGTTAACTTAAAAAATACCATATTGAGCTATGTTTGATATATAATAAATTGTGCATGCTTAATTGCACAACTTGATAGCAGTATACAACTACAAAAGTATTGCTGCGATCAAAATAGTAAACATGTCCAATCACCCCAAAGAGTCTCCTCACCCCCCCTTTTTTTTTTTTTTTGACAGGCAGAGTCAGACAGTGAGAGAGAGACAGAGAAAAAGGTCTTCCTTTTTCTGTTAGTTCACTCCCTAAGTGGCCGCTACGGCTGGTGCGCTGTGGCTGGCACACTGCTCTGATCCAAAGCCAGGAGCCAGGTGCTTCCTCCTGGTCTCCCATGCAGGTGCATGCAGGGCAACATGGACCTGGGCCATCCTCCACTGCCCTCCGGGGCCACAGCCGAGAGCTGGACTGGAAGAGGAGCAACTGGGACTAGAATACAGGGTGCCGGCGCTGCAGGCGGAGGATTAGCCTAGTGAGCCGCAGCGCCAGCCTCCTCACCACTTTTAAAATCCCCACCCCTCCTCCAGGTAGAGTGATCTGCATTCTGTCACAACACATTGCTTTGCAACTACTTTGTACAATTTTGTGTAAGTGGAGTCATAGAGTATGTGTTCTTTTAATCTGGCTTTTGCCACTTAGTATAATTATTTTGAGGCTGATCCAGTTCCTTGGGGTTATCAAAAATCCATTCCTTTTTATTGTGGAGCAATATTCCATTGAATGGATACACCACAATTTGTTCATCCATCCATTAATGGACATATGGTCACTTCACAGTTTCTGGTTATCACAGATAATACTGCTGTAGGAGGGGGCCAGCATTGTGGCATACTGGATAAAGCCACCGCCTGCAATGCCAGCATCCCATATGGGCACCGGTTCAAGACCCAGCTGCTCCACTTTTTTTTAAGATCTATTTATTTATTTGAAAGAGTTACACAGAGAGAGAAGGAAAGGCAGCGAAGCAGAGGCAGAGAGGTCTTCCATCCACTGGTTCACTCCCCAAACAGCCGCAACATCAATCCGAAGCCAGGAGCCAGGAGCTTCTTCCAGGTCTCCCACATGGGAGAGCAGCAGGGACATGAATCAGCACCCATATGGGATGCTAGCACTGCAGGAGGCAGCTTAACCCACTACGCCACAGTGCCGGCCCCTGCTCTACTTCTGATCCAGCTCTCTGCTGTGGCCTGGGAAAGCAGTGGAAGATGGCCCAAGTCTTTGGGCCCCTGCACACGCATGGAGACCTGGAGAAAGCTCTTGGCTCCTGGCTTCAGATCAGCTCAGCACCAGCCATTGCAGCCACCTGGGGAGTGAACCAGCAGATGGACACACACACACACTCTCACATACACTCTCTCTCTCTTTGCCTCTGCCTTGCCTCTCTGTTGCTCTGCCTTTCAAATAAATAAATCTTTTTAAAAAATACTGCTGTGAACACTCTTGTACAGGTCTCTGTAAGTGAATATGCCTTCATTTCTCCTGAGTAAACACCTAGGAGTAGAGCGACTATTTAAGTAGAATGAATATGTCAGTTTGTAAGAAGCTGCCAAACTGTCTTCCAAAGCAGTACCAATTTACACTTCTGCTGTTCTAGCCCCTCGCCAACACCTGATATAGTCAGTCTTTTGAATGCTAGATATTCGAGTGGGTCTTGGAGAAGTATATCATTGTGGCTTTAACTTCCATTTGTCTAAAGATTCATGATGATGAACATCCTTTCCCATGCTGATTTTAAACAACTCTTCAGCTGTGACATGAAGATTTGATGAAATGGAGCTAATACTCACTATGTCGTAAGCTGTTACTTTCCTAAGTGACAGATGCCAGGCACCTTGTGCCAGCTCACCTCAGAAGGACCTGATCAGAGAGCGTTTGGATCAAGGTTACAGATGGGGAACCTGAGACACGTGAGCGTGTATACGTTGCTTCAAGTCACACACGAGTCAGTGCTGGGCTCACGAGTCCCTTCCAGACCTCTGTTGGAAAGCCTGCTCCTGTCGCTGCTCTTATGCCAAGCCTGCATCTTCCAAGGCACTGGCAGGACTGTACATCACCAGACAGTGGCAGGCAAAGACCGGCATTGCAGACAAAAGCAACGCGGATGCTTTTCTGTCACACACAGTCAGTCCCTGTTGGTTGGTCAAGACTCATGTGGCCGGCCAGCACCGCGGCTCACTAGGCTAATCCTCTGCCTGCAATACTGGCACCCCGGGTTCTAGTTCCGGTCAGGGCACCGGATTCTGTCCCGGATGCTCCCTTCCAGGCCAGCTCTCTGCTGTGGCCCGGGAGTGCAGTGGAGGATGGCGCACTTGGGCCCTGCACCCACATGGGAGACCAGGATAAGTACCTGGCTCCTGGCTTCAGATCAGCATAGCACCAGCTGCAGTGGCCATTTGGGGGGTGAACCAACAGAAGGAAGACCTTTTTCTTTGTTTCTCTCTAATTCTGCCTGTCAAAAAAAAAAAAAAAAAAAAAAAAAAAAGACTCACGTGGCCAAGGTCCTGACCAACACATCAATACTTTCTCACATTAAAGGCCAAACCACGGATCTGGCAACCAGTTAGCTGAAGAGCCTGCAATCTAAGGGCTGGCATTGAGAAGATCCATGTCTAGCACATTTATGGAGTGCTGCAGAAATCACCTAAAAGAATTTTACTTCGTTCTTTCCAAGCAGGTGTATCTCAAGCTGTTGCCCCTTACATAAGCACTGGAATGCATTTAGAGTTTTCATTCGCAGGGACTACATTCGAGCACCAAGGACAGGGTTGTGTAGTACCAGGGGAAGCAGGCCAGCAGCCTCCCTGGACGAATCTCTTCTCTGAGCTGCTGTGGCACTGCCCCCTAGCCCGCCCCTCCTAGTGCTGAGATGCTGTGGCCAGCTCTGCAAACTGCGTGGGAAATCCCAACCACGAGGTAGTTAACATGCCCATATGACAAGGAGAGCTGTGCCTGAGTAGAAGAAATGTCAGCTTTGCACGGGGACTGGGAAACCTGGCCTTTCCACAGTGGTGCCAAAGTCTCAAGTCCACGGAGTCACACTGTCCTCTGCAGAGCGGTGTGCCCATCTCCTACAATCCGGAAGTCGGCTCGTGCCTTTCCTGCAGATGCTCATGACGTGACATCATCTCTCTATCTATAGCTTTCTTGCTCTTTGCTCCCAAGGTCACTTCACCCACCCCCCAGCCTCCCCCACAGGTGTGATCTTCTGCAGTCTTCACACATTTGCTCGTGCTCTCTCCTCTGCCTGGGAGTCTCTGCACAGTTCCCCCACTCACAGGTCACCTAAACTCTCAGGGCCCAGTCAGAAGGTCTGTGCCCTAAAGCCTCCCACGCTAGCCCCAGGGCAGATCTGGTCATCCTTTAGCTCTGCCAGGCTGGAGAAGCCCTTTTCCTGCACCGTGTTTCAACCAGGGGGTGGGGCAGGGTATGCCTCAGCAATGCACTTGTCCGTCTTGCCTGTCTCCTCCCACTAGACCTGAGCACTGCTCAGTCGACTGAGAATGTAAATAAGATAAATACTTCCACACAGGAAGTAACACAATAAGCAACAAAACATAAATACAATGTTAAATTCTACTCTCCTCACATTTCAGGGGACCAACGGCCACATCTGACTCATCCCTTCCCTAGAAGAGGGCCTGGGTATAGGGCAGTGCCGTCATTTCAGAAACCTCTGCAGAAAAGCACTGGCCTAGAATCCCGCTGTGGGGAAGCCTTCTTCAGGGTGGGACAGTCACTTCTTTAGTGGCATTAGAGATTTCCCTGCAGTGGAGGAACACGGAAAACATCAGGAATACTGCTTGCAAGGCACTATGTCTGTGTGATATTTCAGAGCCAACCACAGGGCGGCTAAGCTGCCTCTGCAGGCCAGCTCTGTCTCTTATAAACCTGTCCAATCTATTCTCCCCACTACAGCTCCACCACCCCATCAGAGAAGCGCTGTGGGAGTCCCTAGGAAATAAGCTCATCTCCCGTTACTGTACATGCTGCTCCCTGCACCTGCAAAGTCTTCTCCCGTCATCCTCGTGAACTGGTCCCCCTCCAGCACAGGTCAAGCTATACCTCTTCCGGTAGAGAGTCCATCGCTGCCTGCCTCGGGCTCCTATCTGTCCCCAGACACTCCCTTCCCTCTCCAGCAGTGCTGGAAAAGTAGACACTCCTGATGAGTATCGAGTAAATGGATGGCTCAAGCCCCAAGTCCCTTGTGTTTAGCAATGGCAGCACCCCTCCAGGTCTGACCTCTGAAGGAAGTCAGACTCATCGGACAGCTCATGTCTAGGAGGTGAAGTCTAAAATAAGCTTAGCTCACGGATGCCCAGGGAAGCCCATGAGGGCAGGTGAGCCATTTACCTGACTCCAGGACAAACTCACATCTCCAGTGATACAGGAGATAATAAACAACTGACCTGGCTTTCATAACATACTTGAAGGAATCAGAAACCACTCCCGGCAAGCCAGGGCAGAACTGGAGCCCCCTCCTGGTCTGTGCTGAGTCAGTGCCTTTGTCTGCTCTCTGACTCACTCCACTGCTCACAAACCACCTGAACAGCTGTGAACCAGGAAGCCGGGCTGCTCCCGCCCACGGGCGGGAGGTCTGCTCCCTGCCTCGGTGTTTGGATTGGCACCCACAGCACAAGCACACGTGTGCTCCCTCCCGACTCCCTCCCGACAGAAGACAGCTGGGTCAGTCCTTGGCTCTGCCTGCAGATGAGTCAGAGATGGGTAGTGGGCGAGAAGTTGGCATTAGATGGCAGTCGAGACCCCCAGATTCTCCGCTTGACACTGTCACACAGTCGGTGCAGTGGGTGACATCCCAGTAGGCGGCCAGTCACCAACCACAGGGCATGCTGCTAAACACTCCCCAGCCTCACTTCTTCCACTTCCAGTGAAGACAGCACTCAGCTCCTGGCTGGGCTGTGAGGCAGTCAAGACACAGGACTGGGGCTGGTGCAGTGGCGCAGGGGTTAAAGCCCCAGCCTGCAGTGTCAGTTCTGGTCCTGGCTGCACCTCTTCCAGTCCAGCTCTCTGCTATGGCCTGGGAAAGCAGAAGATGGCCCAAGTGGTTGGGCCCCTGCACCCATGTGAGAGACCCAGAGGAAGCTCCTGGATCCTGGTTTTGGATCAGCGCAGCTCTGACCATTGCAGCCATTTTGGGAGAGAACCAGCAGATGGAAGACCTCTTTCTCTCTGTCTCTCTCTGTAACTCTTTCAAATAAATAAAAATAAATCTTAAAAAAAAAATAAAAAAGACATGAGGACCTGCCTACACATTAAGACATGTTCCCTGTCGCTACTCCTTGGTCTAATGTCACATGAACTGAGTTTGTGGACTTAGGCACAGTCCTTCCCTTCTCTGGGCCCTCAGCTTACCCCATTTCACAGGTGAGCCTGATTATGCCTGGGTTCCTTTCCAGAGCTAAGGAATGGAGGTTTTGGGTTTGGAGAATTCCTGCGTGATACGTTGTGTATGAGAGAGAGACCAAAAGTAATGTGAAAATAAGCAAGTCAATTTTTTTAAGTTCCCTTAATGGAATAAGATTTCAATATTTTTATTCTACTCCATGGTGTTCGCTTTGTTCCATCTATGTTTAAAAGCTTACCTTTGTCTTGTAGCTCTTTCAACCAGGCAAATCCTTCCCAATCCACACTAAAGTTTTCTGCCTCCTGAAAACATACCCTCCAACAGTCTGCTCAATATTTTCTCTTTGTATTTAAATTTGTCGAGGTTTCCATAAAATAGGTTGGGAAGGGCTAGAACAGGAACCGCTTCCATTTATAGGAATGAGGGACATGTCAGAAAGAGAGGCAGGCTTGCAGCCCCCCAAGAGGGATAGCAGCAGCCAGGGTCCACGCAGGACTCGGAAAGCATCCAGCCCACAGCTAACGGGGGAGCAAGCATCACCATCCCCAGCAGGCAGGAACCCACAGAGCCGGCTCTTGTCAAGAGTTTTCAAAGGCACTCTACTCTGGTGCAATGTTCTGAAAATGTTGGCTTCCAAAACGCCCATCTTAGAAGTCTGGGGACTCTGTCGTGCTGTCGGCCTCTCCTAGAGAGCCACATCCGCGTGGTAAAGGCTCTGAGAAGTCCTGAAGAACACATCTGCCCTACGTGAAGACAAACCCGTGCGTGGAGTGGTTCTCCTCCATGGGGTAAAAGAAAATCTATCACCCCTTCCGCACACGCACACATATGTATGGGAGGCAAATGCTTGAATCCCAGCCCCAGGAGCCAGGCTGCAGCAGAAGAGCGTGCCTGGGAGAGTGAGAAGACCCGGGTTCAAGGCTAATTCCACCACCAGGGTAGCCTTAGCGATGTTCCTTAGGCTCCCAGAGCGCCAGCTTTGCCGTAAGTGAAGACTGGACTTCTTCAGTCCTCGTGCGCACAAGATGAGCTGAGGCATGCACAGGAGCATCTGGCACGTGGAAGGTATTTGTAAAATGCGGCTCTCCCTCCTGTCTCCTCTTTGCAAATCACAAGTGGAGACACTTAGAAATAAACTGGTCGAGGTTGTTGTTTTTTTTTCAATACTCATAAAACTTTAAATCAAATGATTTCACATAGGATGCCATCTAGGAACACTATTGCATTTACCTAGCCTGCAAGTCTTCATAAAGTCATCCAGTTAAAAAAAAAAATCCACAAAAGAATGGCAGGGCCGCCTTATTCCTAGGTACATAAAGGAGAAGCTAGTATTTATACAGCTATCTACAATGTAACACTCAGGAATGTGCCCGTGTCAAATGTGACTTTATTTAACGGAATGCAATTTCACTTGATACAGTCATAAAGTGCATTCCTATCAAAATACAGCTGTTATTAACATCACCAACAACTGCTTTATCCCGGTGAGTTTTATTGAAACCGTAACGATGGGCACTTTTGAAATAAGTGTCCCCGGCTAATTTTCAGAGGCCCGTCTCCCGCAGAGAGTTCATCTAATAATTCTAAGGGGGTTTTCACACGAGGTGGAATGAGGAGTTGAAAACGCGTGAGAGTCATCTCGAGGTCACCCGTAATTAAATAGGAGCTAGAGGAAGAGAAGGCGGGAAATGCGCAATCCCCCCTCGCTCTGAAATAAAACCAGGTATCAGGGCTGTGGCAGGCGGACTGGACCCCCACCCACGGGCGCCTTCCTTGCGAGCCTGGATGTCTCTTTCCAGAATCTACGTCGGACTTTAACAATGAACAGCAGAATGTCAAAGTCCGCTCCTGCCCGCCCCTTGTTAGGGGTGGTTTCGAGCTGCCAATCAACCACCCCCATCAAAGAGGCCCAAGGTGCCACTTTAAAGAGGACAGGCTGGGAGGGAGGGGCTCCCACCCCGGCCACTCCGGTGCTGACAGATGCCGTGTTGAAATGCCTCGGGGACCTCGTGCTAAAGCTGCTGCAGTCTTCCCATTACTCTGAGGCACGGCAGCCAAGAGGCTCCCTGGCTCCTGTGTCTCATCCCTCAGCCTTCCAAGGGCCATCTCCTCACTTCCATGCTGTTTGCCGTGACCTAATCTGGTCCGTCCCCTCCTAAGCAGACCAGTGGTGTGAGTCTGCAGACACCACATACGCGTGCACTCGCACACATGCACGTGCACGCACGTACACCACGCACCGGGTCAAAGGGCAGCCCATCCCAGTAGAGGCAGCACCAGCTCACACATCCCAAGGACCCGCGATTGTGCCCTGCCTCCCTCCCTCCCTCTGCTGTGTGCACTTGGGCAGATTACTGAACCTCTCTGTACAGTGGAGACGAGAGGTTTAACAGGAGGCCCCCAGTTCATAACAGGATACCTTATAATGTCATTCCCCCAGCAGAAAAGCAGAACCCTGAAGCCAACGTCGAGTCTCCCTCCACGGCTTCCTATAAAACAACTCCCTCCGCCCCTGGAGAAACGCGCCGGAGAGGCCAGCCGAGAGAGAAAAATGTTAAATAATTCAGAAGCACTAACATCAAGTCTGATGTAGGTATAAAAATAGTTCCAAAACACCACACTGCTCTTGTTTTCATTACAGCAACCTTGGCTCCCTGGTAGGAACCCGAGTGAGGGTCCAGGCCGGGGTTGGGCTGGGCCTGGGGCAGAGCCGGGGTGGGGGGCTTCCCAGGCTTCTATTCTGGCTCTTTTAATTGCTCGTGGTGGCACAAAGGCAAGGCAGGCAGTCGCTTGTCACGGCTATATTTTAAACCCGCCTTCTGATAGGCCGGCTTATTTTTAAACAGAAAGTATGCCCAGCTGGGCCATCTGAAGCCCAGGGAATTCCTTACATCCTGCCTTCCGAAGAGCACCAACTGCTGAGCCCTCCAAGGGTGCCAGATCCCAGCCCCAAGCTCAAGTTCAAAGCAGAAGGCTGCTAGGCTGCCCTAAATCCAACCCCTCAGGGAGTCCCACACCATGGATGCTGCTCCTAAAAACACAAATTCTGGGAACAGAGCCACAGGACTCCACCTAGAGAGCAAACATTTATTAGGCACCTACTGTGTGCTCAATTATCGCCTATAGCCCTCACCACAAACCCCAAATCAGTTGCAAGCCTCCACATTTTACATGCAAGGAAAATGAGGCTCAGGACACTGGCAAGATTCCCCCACCCCACCCCCCACTGCCTCCGCTCTGCGTCCAGAGCTGCACTAGAGAGTCAGGGCTCAGACTCAAATGGGCTGAGTCCTAACCCATGCTCTCCACGCCACACCGTGCACAAGAGCAGAGCATGTGGTTGGAAAGGGTCTTCATGAAATATTCAGCTGCATTTGTAGCTGCTGTCTGGTCCAAGCCAGATCTGAATGCTTACTCAGTGCATTTTTTTTCTTGCAAGGGAGCTGCATGGAAACGAATTTCCAATTCATACTTAACGAGATGAGAAAAGAGGGCCTGCTCTTGGCCTGCTGCTCCAAGACAAGGTGGCATGTCCAGGCACACACCTGGAGAAGTAGGCCAGGGAGGGCCAGGTCGGGGGCCAGGAGCTGGGGGCTCGGAGGGGTATTCACGCCGGTTTCATAGAGCTGAAGAGGGAGTGCTCAGCGAGTGAGCGGAAGCCTGGGCCAGGAGGAAGGAAGGAGGAGAATGATCACGGCGTTCCCTGGAAATCACGTGTTCATCCTGCACATCTGGCCCCAGGCTTCTCCTCGGGAAGCTTCCCTTGCCTCTGCCAGCCCACCTGGTACGAGGGTCCTGCCTCAGCTGTGTCTCCTTTGTGCCTGGCTCTGTGGGAGCAGTTTGATTAATGTCATCTCATCTCCTCCTTAAAGTAGGCATCGCTGCCCCATAGCAAAGAGGACAGCACTAAGACCCAGCGGTTCACCTGCCAAAGGTTGCGCGAGCCAGCCCAGGGGTCTTCCACACTGCTGACTCTGCACTCTCCCCTCCCAGGGGGCTGCTGGTAACATCTGGTAACATTTTTTGTCATCACAACTGGTCCAGGAGGTCCTGGGATCCAGTGGCCACAGGTCAGAGGGGCTCCTGAACCTCTACAATGCACAGGACAGCTCACCACCACCAAGGATTACATAGACCAAGACGGCCAAGGTTGAGAAGGCCTGGGCCAGAGGTGCTCAGCCAGCCAGAAGCCAAGCTCAGTCTGACTTAGACTCACGATGTCTTGCACCTCTTAGCTGGATCCCAAGTACTTTGAGCTCTGAGCAGATCCCCTGCTCGTCTGTGTTGAATCCAGGTAGCCCAAGGCCCAGCTCACTGGCAAGCTCTCGTCGAGGCCTCTCTGTTCAGTGATGGAGTACGACAAGAACTGCTGGCAGAGCTGCCGTACTCATCACACACTAGGGGACCTGGCGCATAGTAGGGATTCAAATGACCTGACGGGCTTAGCTGGCAGGGCCCGTCTCGTGCACCTGGCTCCCAGGTTTCTGGTGTGAGCCCACTGACATCTGCTGGGCTCCCCCACAGCACAGCCCATTCTGGCCTCTGCCTGCCTGCCTCTCGGGCCCACTTCTGAACAAGTGATTTTAATTCCATGATTCTGAAGGGGGTGGGAAATGGAAATGGGGGGACAACAACAGATCAAGAAATGACAACCATGAGTTTCCATGGCAAAACTTCAACTCGAAAAGTTCCAAAAATGTACTATAAATTAGAGGCAATGCATGCACACGCGTACACACACACACACCCTGGATGTGGGGGCCTTTGAAACCTATTTGGGTGTCTTGAGGCCATCACCCAAACTCTGATCCAGGAGGAGCTTCCCCACACTATTTACAGTCTTCAGGGATAGGCTGAGAAGGGAATGTCTCCTTCCAGGAACACGATTCTCAGTGCAAGGGCAGGCAGGTGTCAGGAGAGCCTAGACATCTATTCAAGCTTGCGCTGGAAATTCCAAGGCATCTGAAGATGCTGAGGATCTTGCTCCTGCCACCAGGCAGACCAGGTGGGTGTCCCAGCCCTGCATATCCGGTGTACTAGCTAGAAAGCCTCCCTGGGGAGGGACATTTGCTGTCCAGGCAGGTGGACTTGGGTAGGAACCTTGACTTCCAAAGTCCCTGATGAAGTGACCTTGGGCGAGATGTCTCAGCTCCTTAACTCCCTCCAATCTTCTGCAAGTGGGAATCAAGAGACCTCACTCATCCTGCTGTGAAGATTAAGGTAGGTCAGATGCCTCCCACAACTCAGCAAAGACTAAGCACTTCCTGTCACCAGATTCGTCTGAGCCCTGAGGTTGGCTCATAAACAGGACAGAGGCGTGTGCCCCTGCAGAGACTAGCAGCAGTCATACAAAACTGAGCACACCAATGGCTGGCGGTCAGACTGCACATGAAACCAGCCCCCAACCAATAACCTCTGCAGCAAGCAGCCCAGGAGGCCATGCTATACCCTCTGCCCTAACTGGCTCAAAATGCCCAAGACTTGTTGGAGAGCCTGTCACTTCGATCTTGGGACTGACGAGAAGAAGCCAAAAGTGCTTCCTAAACCACGCACATGGAGAGTCTAATTCTAGCTACCATCTCCAATCAGAGTAGACCTGAAACCTTCACAGTGACGCTTTGCCCACTCCCCTGCCTGCCTGCCTCCCTCTCTGAGTCTTTAACAAAGGCAAGTGATGGTGGCCGATGCCCCTGTTACAGCAGGCTTGGAATGAATCACCTCAGCTTGTAATCATCTGCGTAGCCTTTATCTATTCCCACAGTTCAATAAGCATAATAAATAAGTAAATGACATAGCATGTTCTGCCCTTGACCCACCCCTTCCTTTCTATTCTACTTAAAACAGCAGCCAGAGTGATCTTGTTAGAAATAACAAGATGTAGTATTCAACACTGTAGGAAGACAATGTGTAGCCGGGCAAGGGTGGTCTGGAATGTGGGCAGGGGAGAACAATCCTGCTTAGAAGGTGACACTGGAACAGACTCCAGGGGGAGGGCAGGGAGGGGCATCCCAGGCAGAGGGAACTATCACAAAGCAGCAGTGGGTCAGGCCTGTTTCTACAAAGCACGGAAGGCTAGGGGTGCAGGGCAGGAGGTGAGGTCTGGGCTGTGGCAGAGACCTGGAGATGAGCAGGGCTTTGCAGGGCTTCTAAGGACCTTGGTCTTTGCTCTGAAGCAAATGGGGAGTCAGTTCGAGGTTCTGAGCAGACGAATAATCTGATCAGATCTCTGTTACCATGACTGTGTGAGCTGCTGTGTTGGCAAGGAACTGTAAGAGGGCAAGGGCAGAAGCAGTGAGTGCAGGGAGCCCAGGGAGCAAGGATGCAACCATCATGCAGGAGAGGGAAGTCGGGGGCTTCGACAGGAGCCGATGACGGGGAGGCAGCATCTGGATGTGTTCTGATCAGCTGGATTTGCTGATCCTACAGGAGCTCCTGATGGCTCAGCTGTAAGGCATGGAAGCAGAAGCAGGCCTCCAAGGCCAGGGGCCTGTGAACCAGGGCAGTTTCCAGTCACTGACTGGGGAGGCCTGCAGGCAGAGCAGTGCTGGCGAGGAGGATAAACGTTGGCCGTAGTAGGTTTGTGGTGCCTATGAGATTATCCAAGGGCTAGCTCTGTGGCATAGAAGGTTAAACCTCCACCCTCAGTGCCCGCATCCCATTTCAGCACCAGCTCAAGTCCTGGCTGCTCCTCTTCTGATCTAGCTCCCTGCTAATGCACCTGGGAAAGCAGCGGAGAATGGCCTAAGTCTTTGGGCCCCTGCAACCATGTGGGAGACCTGGAAGAAGCTCCAGTATTCTGGCTTCTTCAACCAGGCCTGGCCCAGCCCCAGCCATTGTGGCCATTTGGGGAATGAACCAGTAAACAGAAGATATACACTCATTCTCTCTCACTCTCCCCCCCATCTCTGCCTTTCAAATAAATAAATAAATCTTAAAGTAGAGACAAAAAAGGGTATAGTAGTCTGGAACTTTGAACACTGTGTATGTCACTTTCTTTCTCCCTTTCCTCTTCCCTTTAACAGTACAGGGCCATCACGGATCAGGAAGCAAGACCTTGTCTAGGTCGGCCCTCCTAACCTCCTCAACAAATGCAGGCCAGGAGATGGGGGGTCAGAGGGTACTGTCTGCTGGGGGTGTGTCCAGGGACACCCTGGTGAATGACAGTCTCTACACCCAGAAGAGGAATGATGATGATGTCCTGATCCAACTCCCACCAGACCTCAGGGAACATAACCAGGCTCCTGGGCTAGCAACTTCTATGAAGAAATTCACAAACCTGCAGCATCTTTGACTTAGACATTTCAAGGGAATAAATTGGGCCCAAGAATGCAACAGACAAGCCCATGACAATGCTGATCCCAGCATTTTTTACAGTGGTGAAACACCGGGAACAACAGGAGGAAATTAGCTAAATAAATAATGGCACATCCTTATGATGGGCTGCTACAGAGCTATTCAATGTCACGTTGGAGATAAAATTTCATGGCATGGGGAAATGACCATGATATATTAAGGCTACAAAACAACATGTGCAATTTTGTTCCAAGTGGTGTTAGGACAGGGTGGTGGGAAAGGGGCATTAAAAGTGTGTAGAAATGATTCCGGAAAGGAAAGCAAAATGTGAGTGGAGATGGCCATTTCATGGAAGGATTATGGGTTGTTGTCAATCTCTGGGTTAGCTTAGGTTTTCTAAGTTTTCTGTTGTGACATGCTTTCATGTAATAATCAGGAGAAACAACACATTAAATAAAAGCATGACAAATGTTACAAAATTTTCAAATACTTATCCCACTAATAAAAATCACTATGCATTCCACAAGGTGCCCTGAGGCTTAATGAGTTTAAGGAGATGGAAGAAGCCAAGAGAGGGCAACATAATTCCTGGACCAGACTCTTCCTGTAGCCTGATGATAAAGGCCACTATTTGCCACCTCTACCACCCCTGCGAGGCCAGAACAACACTCATAAACAAAAGCACACAATTGAGGCTGCACTCTCCCTGGCACAGTGCACATCTGGTCCTCCCGGACTTGCAGAGAAGAGGAGAGGGTAGAGTAGGTTGAAAGACCACAGCGTACAGCCTTGCTAAACAAAGTGCGTATGTGTATGTGGTGGTGGTGGTGGGAGTGCTAACACAATGGCACACTGAGTTAAGTTGCCCACCTGCAATGGTGGTTTCCCATATAGGAGTGTTGGTTTAAGTCCCAGTGCTCTGCTTCTAATCCAGCTCCCTGCTAACGTGCCTTGTAAGGCAGTGGCTTTAACCAGAAGATGGAAGACCTTCCTCTGTCTCTCTGCCTTTCAAATAAATAAATACTTTAACATTTAAGAAGCGCAGAGTGGGAAGTGGGGTTGGGGCCAAGGTGTAGCCTCTGCATTACAAAATAAAGCCCTGGATATCCTCAAAAAAAAGAAATACTTTCTAAAAACTAGAAAAAAGGGGGGTGGGTGGCATTGCAGTGTAACAGGTTAAGCTATCACCTGCATCGTCATTATCCCATACGGGCACTGGTTCAAGTCAGCTGCTCCATTTCCAATCCAGCTCCCTGCTAATGTGCCTGGGAAAACAGCAGAAGATGGTCCAAGACCTTGGGCCTCTGCATCTATGTAGAAGACCCAGATAAAGCTCCTGGCTCCTGGCTCTGGCCTGGCCCAGCCCTGGCTATTATGGCCATTTGGGGAGTGAACTAGCAGACGGAAGATCTCGCTATCTCTCCCTTTATCAAATAAAATAAAATAAATTTTTTAAGATTTATTTTATTTAATTTGAAAGAGTTACAGAGAGAGGTAGAGACAGAGAGAGAAAGACTTCCATCTGCTGGTTCACTCCCCAGATGGCCACAATGGCTGGAGCTGCGGCGATCCAAAGCCCGGAGCTTCCTCTGGGTCTCTCACATAGGTGCAGGGGCCCAAGGACTTGGGCCATCCTCTACTGCTTTCCTAGGCCACAGCAGAGAGCTTGATCAGAAGAGGAGAAGCTGGTATCAGAATCAGTGCCCATATGGAATGCTGGTGCTTCAGGCCAGGGCTTTATCCCCGCTGTGCCACAGCGCTGGCCCTATTAAAAAAAAAAAAAAAATGGGGTGGGTCTCTACTCAGCAGGATTAGCATTCCCTGGAGTGTCTCAGAAATGCAGAATCTTGGGCCTACCTTCCACTCACTGAATCAGAACCTGCATTTTAATAAGTCCCTAGAGGGTATCTATGCACACAGTTTTTTTAAAAAGCCCACTTCCAAGGTCGGTGTTTGGCTCAGTGGTAAAGATGCTGCTTAGCACACCCAAATCCCATATCAGAGTGCTGGGATCAAGTCCTGGCTCTTCTTCCGATCCAGCTTCCTGCTAATGCACACCCTGGGAGGTAGCAAAGGATAGTTTAACTACTAGGGTCCCTGCCACCCACATGGGAGACCCAAACTGAGTTCTACCCTCTTGGCTTCAGCTGGGTCCAGCCCTGGCTATTGCAGACACTTGGGCAGTGAACCAGCAGGTGGAAAATCTTTCTCTTTCGAGTAAATACATATTTAATAAAATAAAATGTGAAAAGCCCACTCCAGAATACATGAGGTTTTGAAAAGTTCTTGGGAAAACAGAATCAAAGGATGATGTGAATTTTCTGTGAGTGTGTTGAAGCCCACTTGTACAATGCTGTCCCCGTCTGAGGTGGGTTTGAGAAGGTCAAGAAGAAAGCACCCATTTAAGGAGAAGGATTTTGTGCCAGTGTTGTGGCTCAGTAGGTTAAGCCATCTCATGCAGCGCCTGCATCTCATATGGGTGCTGGTTTGAGTCCCAGCTCCTCCACTTCCAATCCAGCTCCCTGCTAATGCTCCTGGGAAAAGAGGAAGATGGCCCAAGTCCTTGGACCCCTGCACTCATGTGGGAGACCTGGACGAAGCTCCTGACACCTGGCTTCAGCCTGGCCCCGCCCGAGCCACTGCAGCCATTTGGGGAGAAAACAGCCTCTGCCTCTCCCTGTCTGTATAACTCTGAGTTTCAAATAAATAAATAAATCTTTTAAAAAATGGTGAAATCCTCTCCACCACATATTAATTTTCTACAGGACATAAAATCACCCCAAGCACCCAGGAGTTCAGAGCCTCTGGGTCCCTGAGCAATGCCAATGCCGTGTCTCTGGCACTGCTCTGGACATCTCCTGCCATCTGATAAGCATTTTATAGGCTGCTGGCGGAACGCAGGCCTTCCCTCTTCCACCCAGGGAATCAGAGGCCTTGGCTGGGCACAGGCTTGTGCATGATTGGCTAATGGGGCGCATCCCAGAAAAGAACATAAAAGGAGGCAAAGTAGGCCAAGGCACTGCCAGGACCTCTCCACGAGAGGCGCAGGCTGGGGGTGAGGCCACCTTCCTGAAGTGCCCCAGTTTGAGCGAAGGGGTGGGGGTGGGAGAGAAGCCTTGATTACCATATCCGTAGTCCCATGGCTCAGACGAATTAGGTCACCCACCTCATACATAAATTACTCAATACGGAATCCCTTCCTGCTGCTTTGAAAAAGGGAGGGAAGGAACACTTACTAAGGCTCCGCGGCAGGTGCAGCTGCCCCAGAGAAGTGGGGCGGAGCCGGGGCATTGGCCTTGGCCAGGGCTCCCCAGGTGTTCCAGTGCAGACCGGGGCATTGGGCTGGAACTTCACACGTAGCACCCGCGACAGCTCAGAGGCCATCTCATACAGGGTGGCAAAGAGAGGGAGCTGGAATGGAAATCAGGACCTGCTGTTTGCATGCAAGACCCCCATGGTCCCCCCCCCCACTCCCACCCCCCCCACCCCCCCACCCCCGGCCACAAGTACCTCCATCTGCAGAAGGCAGGGACATCAGGCTCCCATCAGCGTGTAACAGAGCCTTTCAGCCACTCCCATGCCCCACCCTCAACACAGACACGCCCGCGTCCACTCCTGCAGTATACTAACTGGCTCCAGAACCGAGACTTAGAGGAGCCAGGGCTGGGTGCTGGGAGACCACAGAAGAAATGACAATTTCCAAAGCTCCTGTTCCCACGGGCCACGCTGACCACCCCATGACCTGGCGACTTCACAAGTCCCATACTGCCCCTCTGGGACGGAGCCTTCTGTTTCCCATCCGATGCCTGAATAAAGGATGGGTGCTTCAAGAATCCAAGCAACTTGCTTGAATGCATGCAGCTACCAGGTGGCACAGCAGAGAACTCAACCCAAGACAGGCCAGCACTTTTTCACTGTCATACGTGGCCTTAGGAAGCACTTTGTGGGGCTGAAATATAGGGGAAAAAACCACCATCAATAGCAGAGAAAACAGCACCTGTGACTTAGCAGCACCTCAACACCTTGCACTTAGGGCTCTAGAAATAACGGTGCTGATTCAGCAGGGACAAGTCTCATATAACTGCCATAAACATTCTTTCATGATAACCTTCCCAATCGTTCCTTATTAATCCCATTTCATGGATAAGGAAACCAAGGCATGGAGGCGTTAACTTTCTCGAGGTCCCAAAAAGAGAGAGATCCGAGAGCTATGGCTGATGACAAACGCTGTGCCTCTTTCAAGCTAACCGAAGGGTGAAGTTTGGGTGGAGATGGTTCTAGGTAGCAACCTGAGTTGGACCACAGCGTCTTCAATACTTCCAGGAATGTGGCTCCAGGCTGAGCCTCATGGCTTGTGGACCAAGCAGCTCAAGGCCACTTTTTGGCTAGACGTGGCTTTGTTTTACTCTCTCAACCTGCAGAAAAGGAATGTCTACTTTATTTATTCCTTGTAGCAAGGCTGGGAAGCATTGAGGCCTTATACAGCATCCCACGCAAGTACAGCCCAGGGAAACCGAAATGTGAAATGGTACAGCCCAGGCAGGAAGACAGCTTCTCGGGTGGGACCAGAGAGTGTGCAAGGCTCAGAGTCAGTGCCAGGCCCAGCTCTGCTATTTACAAGCCCTCACGCCACTTGAAAGCCTTTGGGACAAGGGTTGCATCGCACAAACACACGATGCCTCTTCTCCTTCCATGGGACAGTGGTGCTCCCGCCAGTCTCAAGAAAGCATCACGGGCATTAAATGAGTGCATGTGGTAGACGGTGCTGCACTCCTGCCCCTGAAGTCATCTGCATCTTTATTTACCCAAATGTTCTGATGTTCAACTGGCAAGAACATGGGATCCTCACAGCCATGAGACATGAGACAGACTCCATTGCTATCCCTATTTACAGAAGAGCATGTGGAGGCACAGAAGGGTGGCCACAGGCCCCGCAGCAAGCAGGTGAAAGGTCAAGGTCTGCACCCTGTTCTTTCTGTTCTTCCCAGTACTCCATGTGCTCAATGGAAATTGCCCCAGACTACGTAGAGTAAAAGGACTTACTTGGCCATAGAAAGGAATTCAGGTTCAATAACAGGAAGAACGTTCTGGCCAGGAGGGCAGACAAACCATATAGTATATAGGCCAGAAATCCCACACTTGCTACAAGTGACAGTTTAGGAGTAACTAGGCGTCTCGAACTGCTCCCTAGATCAGAATTAGAGGACCCTGGTGCCCACTCAGGTGCCAATCTTTCTGTCAACTCGGTTAGAAAGACAAAGGTTAAAACAAAATAAAACATGGAACATAAAGCATAAAAAGCAGGGGCAGATGCTGTGGCTTAGTGGGTAAAGCCATTGTCTGCAATGTTGTCATCATACATGGGGGCTCGTTTAAGTCCCAGTTGCTCCACTTCTGATCCAGCTCCCTGCTAATGTGCCCGGGAAAGCAGCAGAAGATGGCCCAAGATCTTAGGCCTCTGCACCCATGCAGGAAACCCAGAAGCTCCTGGCTTTGGACTGGCCCAGCTACAGCCATTGCATCCATTTGGGGAATGAACCAGAAGATGGAAGATCTCTAACTGCCTTTCAAATAAATATTTTTTTAAAAAATAAAACAATAAAAAATAGGATAAAACATAGAAAGTATAGAAAAAAAAACTTGAAAACGGTTCATGCGAAACTGTCAGTCTATTAATTAGAACTAAGAGGTTCTATCCTGAACACCTTGTTTCTTTTTAGTCCTGCTTCAACAAGTATCTACCATAAATGTTTTTTTGAATAGTAAAGTGTTTACTAATTTTTTAAACATAATTTTTATCGTGGCATTTTCTCATGTCACAAAACATATTCTCAGAAACAGCTAGTGTACAATATCCCACTGTTTGGCTCCACCATATCTCACCCAGCCCAATTGTTCCCCTTCTTCTTGCTACCATTATAAATAACTTTGCAATGAACAATTTAATCCCTAACTCTTCCTTCCCCATCTCTATTTTCTTTGGCTAGTTTCCTAGAATTGGAATACCGGACTAAAGGGAATAAGTGTTTCTAAGACAGCTGACAGTGATGCCAAATTGCTTTCCTAAAAGGGTGTATTAATTTGCATTTCCACCAAGAGCAGAGGGGAGTACCTGTCTCCTGGCACCCTCTCCAGGATCCAACCTCTCTGAAAAATCATCTTGGCAAACAAGAGAAGTGAAAAATAGTGGCATGAATGTGCAAAGGGTCACAGAATGTTAAAGCAATTTTCTTCTAATCACACATCCAGCAGGTGGTACAACTAAATTTTGAATTCAAGTCACTTGGCTCCAGGAGCTGCATCCCTAATTGCCACCCCAGAGCACTGGCCAGAGCTTGGGTTACTTACTAGATGCTAGTCTCAGCCACTGTCTTAGGACATGTCACATCCAAGTTCCAGCAGGGTAATGATCTCTACATTATTCTGTGGTTACACCAACCTCTGGAACAGCACAGTCCAACAGAACTTCCCGTGAGGACAGAAGCATTCTACAACTGCACTGCCCAATATGGTAGCCACTACTCACTTGGGGCTAAGGAGCAGTAGACATGTGGCTACTCCAACTGAATTCGCAGCTTTGAGTTAAGTGGGATGCCAATTGTGACTCGTGACTCCCACGTTGCAGAGCATGGCACTGGACTACCCAGGCCATCGCGATGAGTGTTTATTAAGAACTGTGTAGTCTTCCCATACCACCTGCTTCCACCACACTTCCTTCAGAGCCAGAGTTATCATTCCCCTGAGCTCAGCTTTGTCCATTTGCTCTCTACATCACAGGGTTAACGCCATTTATCTGTCATGTGGGGTGATGTGAAGATCGGCTAATTAATGTTTGCAAAGCACTGTCTTGCTGACTGGTTCTCAGAATAATTGCAAGTTAATAAAACGTTTCAACGACCAGCTCTTATCCAGAGGCCAGAGCAGGGCTCGGTTTATTTGGTAAAAAGCTGGTTTCTCTGACTCACCCCGAACTGGATTCTTTTACATGGACTTCATCAAAACAAACCCCTTTCATTTCAAAGTTGCTGCCAGTCAGATGATACTGCGTTTACCTTCACAATGCTTTTCATGTCACAGTTTGATGAGTAAATTAATAATATAAACAAGATTGGGGAGGGTGGATATTTAACCAACTTGAACAAATTGCTTTTAAGCTCTTAAGCACTTTAATTGCTTCCATGATAATGATGCAAATCTTAAATGTCTTGATTCACACTCAAAGTAGGCCCAGAAAAAAAGGACTTCTAAGCAGAAACACTGTGCTAAGCACCCAGCTTTTTAATTGCCCAGAATTCTTTGAGAAAGTTACAAGTTGCCGTTCAGAGGTTTGAGAGTCAGAGAGGCCTCTGATCAAAGGCTGCTCCTGGCTCTGAGACCCTGGACCAACAGCTCTGCAGGCTGAACCTCAGTCTTCCCATCTGTAAGGGGTGGGGGTGCAGCAGGGGCTCCTGACTCATGGAAGGGACTCAGTAGGTATGCTGGGCTCCGACGCCAACACAGTGGATAAGAGGACAGGCCATACCCCTCCCCGCTCTGGTGGGTTGCAGATGTCAATTCTCAAGAGGGAAGGAAGTGTCACATCCCTTTACAATGCCACTCTGCAACTATCAGGCAGCTCTGATCGCCATTCAGGGGACATCCTTAGTACTTCCTGAGAGAACGCCAGGGCAGGAGGCGGTATGAAACCTTACTACTCCACGTGTGGCGCAAGGGCCAGCACCCTAGTGTCATCCCCTGAAAGCTGGCTAGCAAGGCAGATTCCTGGGCCCCTCTCCAGATCCACTGAATCGGAACTTGCTGATTAACAAAATCCTTCAGTTTGGGAAGCAGTAATTTACACAACAGCAAATCCACTGACCTCTCCCAACCCACTTTTACAGAGCAGGAAGCTCCGGCAAGGGGCAAGGTTTGCCCAACCTCACACACGTCCTGGCTGCAACCCTTCTGCCTCTCAAGGGGCTCAGGACCAGACTTTCAGAAATCAACCGTGGAATCCCAGCAAGAAAATCGACTCTGGGAGAAAAACATTCGGAAACCCTGGTGTTCTCAAGGATTTCTACGATTCATCGATTGCATTTGATGCCCCTTGACACTGCTGGCTGAGGCTGCAGCGCTCCCAAGCCCCTACCCCGCAGAGTCAATGCTGGAGAGACATGGAAAGGGAAGAGCACGCTGACTGCTGCCCCGGAGAGCCTGCTTCATTTACAGCCTGGTTCCTTTCTGTCTTCCAAATGAAAGCAAATACCGAGCTGATGTTCAGAGCGCCCTGAGAGCAGAAACAGGCCCTCACCTTCCCTAGGGAATCTGGGGTGCTGCAAGTCCCAGGGGCTGCACCCACACTCCTTAACGACCAGCAGAGGGGGTCTCTTCCACGATAACCACAAGGTGACCTCTCCACTGGATCTAAGGAACTCCTGACACCTCCAGCTGAGCGTGGGGACATCTTGGAAGCGGGGAGGGGGAAGGGAGGGGACCAGGCCTCTCCCACAGGCCCCACTGAATTTGTCAGATGACAAGTCACTTGCCCACGAGGAGTAAGTCTTGTCTGTGTCACCTGAAGAAGGGAGCCTGACCAGGGCATCCTGTGATTGAAGGGAGCTGAGCAAGAATGGGAGGAGACGCCCGAGGACTTTCACTTTCCAAACACCTGTTGATAGGGACTGCAGGGAGAGTCTCAGCCAGGTGGATTTTCCCAGCGACATGCCATGCAGCAGGTGGAGCTAAGTGTGCGCAGAAGCCCTCCTAGCCCAGTCTCCAGGCCAAAGGGAAGGGCAACCCAGTGGGAAGGTGGGGGCGGGGGAGGGCATTCCCCCACAGCAAATGCCAAAGACTCTTTTTGCAGGGACTGTTTGTTATTTATAATGGAACCATCCCCACCTACAAGGCTGAGGAACATATTTACATATTTCAGCTCCACTGCTGGCTGAAGCACTACAGAAAGTGATGATTCCAAGACAGTCGGGGGGGGGGGGGCGCGGAGGAAATGTTCTTGGAAAAAGGCTTTGCCTATCAGCTCAGCAGAACAGCTCGAAGTATGCAAATCCCTGCTGGAGGCTTCACTGCCACCCCACTTTCCTCCAGCTCCCGCTCCCAGCCCTGCAGGGGACTGCAAGGTTAACAGATTAAAAAGATACACCAGACCTCACGGTGGACCTCACTACTGTCCATGGGTGACAACAGTCTTTGTATGGCATCTGCCTGGGCCTCTGCAATCCTGCTTTCTAGGAATTTATTCTAAGGGAATACTAAAATTGCACAGTATGTACAAGGGCCATTACTGCAGTTTTGTTATCATAAAAAACATTTTTAAAGGAAACTGTTAAAAATGAGTATTGGGTTGAATAAAGTATGCATATTAAATCAGAGTTCTATGTGGCTATTAAAAATACTGCCATAGGAGGAAAGTTATAGATAGAATTGCAAGCTTCATCATTAAAAATAAGCATTCACAACATTTTGACCATGAATTGCAAGGTTCATCATTAAAAATAAGCATTCACAACATTTTGACCATGATCTTATCTTATTTTGCATTCATAAAGTCACAGAGTACAATCCAAAATAGTACAAAACTTGTTTTGCTTTTCTCTGTATTGTCTGAACTTGCTATGGTGACCTTACATTACTTTGATAATTAGAATAAAACAGCAAAAACTGTGACAAAGTAAAACATATATAATCCACAGAGCATTAAATATCCACATGTATCTTGTTTCATTCGATACTTTCTTACAGAGAACTGTTGGGAGTCCATGTGGGGAGGTCTCCCTAGGGAGCAGGGCAAATGTTCAAAGGAGCCCACTACAGTCTGTCTGGGCAGGGCAAAGAGGGAGGGACTGGGGCCAGGCTGATGGACCATACAAGCAGGCAGGTAAAACCTGGCCCCTCAGACCTACCTCTGACGATTTAACCTGCAGAAATCTGCAAGGTGATTTAAATCCCAGTGTTCTACTGTTGCAGTTTGTAGATTTATGGATGTGGAGAAGGTACTGGGTCAGAACACTCAAAGGCTTGGGGGGCACAGAGGGATGGTCTGTTAGGCCAGCACAGGTGGTGGAGGGCTCAGGTGAGTAGTTCCTCCAGCGTGAGCTTCTCCAGCCTGGTTTTCCTTCCAGCTCCAGCGCAGGTGAGAGAGCGAGAGCCTCCACCAGACACAGAGCCCTCACTGGCGTTGCCCAGCTACTTACCCTAAATTCCTAATCACCTTCTTTCCCGTTTGTAACTTTTCATCTGGAAATAACACATTACGTAACACACCGATCTGCCCCAGGCTGTAATTCTGTCAGAAAGAGGGACCCGAAGAAGCACCAATTCTAACAAAACTGGAAATGACTTTTCTAAGAAAAGAGATGATATTTTTGTTTCCCGCATTTGAGGCTGGTTTTAAATAGACTTTGGATGCAATGTTGCTGGCTCTTTCTGGGCTGTTGATTTCCTTACCCAACCCCAGTGGGCAAGTGCCCGGGAGGAGGTAGATGGCCAGGATAATCTGCCAACAGCCCACTGTGTGCCACAGGTTCAGGGACCGGAGCTCATGTTGCGAACCAGACCCTACCGTCCCTTGTTACAGGGGCCAAAAGATAGCCATGATTCCAACTCAAGCACTTAGGGGTTGAAGTCATATCCCACCAGGGTATTCCCACAAAACAACAAAAATCCCACAGCACAGAAAACAGTGTCCTGGAGGCCAGTCCTGGGAAACCCAAATGTTTCCTCCCCTCAACACCTGGGACATCTGCTCCAAGCGGGGCCCACTACCTCCTATTCCTGCCTTGAGGGTTCCTCTTTAGGCTGAGCTCTGGTTCTGTCCCCAGAAGCTGCTGACCATCCTCACTTCCCCAAGAGCCCTCTGGGGGTGGTTTCTGGTTTACTGCCCCCCCGCCTTCACAAAGAGAGGCCGCGACAAGAACTGCACGCTGCCAGACCACGAATCCGCCCAGGAATCTGTATAGAGACAGAACCTCTCCAGCCCTGACCCTTCCCACCCCAGAAGGCAGCATTACACAAGCCCGGCTGGCTTCAGATTAAACACGCTGGGAAGGGAAACTTCCTGGAATCCTCCTCCCAAAACCACAAGGACAGGCGTCTCGGGTGCAGAGTGCCGCCTGCAGGACCTGGGGCGTCGTGCGAGCCCCCAAGGCGTTCCCAAGGGCCACAGAAGACTTCGCAGATGGGGCACAGCTTTCACCCGGGCAAATCACTCTCGCCAAGGGAAACGGGTTCTTTCCCATCATGCCCTCAAAACGCCAGCAAATGCAAAATTCCGTGTTTTTTTTTTTTTTTTTTTTGGTACTGTTTGGCCCTGCCACCAACCTCGCCTCCTCAGAGCGCGCTTACACACACACACACACACACACACTCACGCACGCAGAAAACTTGTCCCGCCGCCACCACCTGTGAAAACACCCCTCCTAACTTTGGAAGGAGGGCTCCCAGGGCAGACCGAGCCACAGGGTGCCGGGGGCGCGGCCTGGACCCCGAGTGGCGCCGCTTTGAGGCCTGGAACGTGGCCGTCTCGGCTGTGATTTCGCGCCCAGGCCCCGCCCACGCGGCGGCCCGGCCGGCGCGGACCGCAGCTCCGGCCACCTAGGAGCCCAACGCCGGAGGCGCCTAGCGGATGCCGGCTGGGGGTGCGGGGGAGCCAAGGCGGACCCTGGACCTCCCGGTATAGCCACGAGGTGGTGGGGAGGAGGGTCCCCGCAGGGCCGGGGCGGGCGGGGAGGGTGGGGGGACTCGGTTGGGCGGTGAAACAGGTTGCTGCGGAGCCGCGCCCCCTCCCCCGGCCTGCCGGCCGCCCCCGCTTCCCGCCCTGCCCCAGGAGCGAACCTAGCCGCCTACCGGGCGCCCTCCTCCGCCCTGGACCCCAGCGGCCCGGCCAGAGCCCCTCCGGCAGCCGGGTTACAGGCGCCTTCAGCAAGGTCAAGGCGCGGCCGGCCGGCACCTGGGGATTGTTCCCAGCCGAGCACTGGCTCCTGCAATAGCATTGTTGAGGATCATGGCAGCGGCAGGAAATCCGAACGGCCCCACAGGTCTGCGCGAGGGCGGATTTATTTTACTGCGCGGAACACACTCAGACAGCGCCGAGATCTCGAGAGGAGGGCTGCGGGCTTTAGGGCCGCTGGAATGTGGCACACGGTCCCCAGCCGCGCGCACCCGCACCTCCTGACTATGGGGGGAGGGAGTTCAGGGACACAGTGCCCCAGACTAAGGCGTTCCGCACGCCTTATCCCTCTACCGGCGAAAAACAAGATTTAAAAAACACGACTCCTGTGGTTTCTCCATCCAAGCCCATCAGCGAGCTCCAGGCTGCGACGCAGTGGAAGCAAACTGCTGCCCGCGAACGAGAGAGGCGCGGCGAGGGACGCCATGCCCGACACGCGGCCCCATCCCGACCCCACCGCGCTGGGCTGGCGCCGCAAACCAGGAACCGGTAGGGTCCACGGCGGCGGCCACGGCCGGCGCTCCAGGCCAGCGCGGGGCTCGGCGGCCCGGGTACCTGGCCATCAACGAGGGAGCCTAGGAATCGCAGGCAGATTTCCGAAGGGTGTGAAAGCCGAGGAGGGGCGCCCGGAGAAGCAGCAACAGAGGCTTTGGGGCTCCCCGGGAAACAAAGTCAGTTCCCTAAAATGCTGTTCCCTGGAAGGCCTTCCAACACCCTAGAGGGGATTCTGAGGACTATAGGAAACCAGAGTTTCCGACCGGGCTCCTCCTCTCCGATCCAGCCCGGATGCCCCCACCCGGTCCCCGCCACGGCAGCCCGTTCTTTGGGGCAACAGCCCCCGCACCCCACGCCCATCGCGGATGATGGGCGCCGCGGTGCGAGGCATCCCCACCTCTCCAGCCCCGAAGCAGCAGCGCCGCGGTACTTACACTCCCCAAGCCAGCAAACTTTCAGGCTCGTCGTTGGAGAACCGGGTGCTCGTGTCCCAGCTGTGGGTAATCACCGAGGCAGCTTATATAATTGCCCGCGGTGCCACGGGGCAGATTCCCCCTCCGTGCGCCGCCGCTCGGCTCAACACACCGGCACCCTCTCGCCCAGGCACTCGGGGTCGCGAGCGTGCCCCCACGGCCGCCTTCTCCAGAGCAGCAGGGCGATCTCGCGGGCTATCCAAGTGTGCGCGTAGGTGCCGGCAGAACCCTGGCTGTCTCCCTGCGCCCCTTTTCTTGCGTTGGTGGCTTACGGATAACTGCATCTCTCCAAACCTCCCTCACCAGGGTTGGGGGGTAGGAAGGGGCTAGGGACGGGGGAGGGGGTAGGGATTAGCGCTGCGCCCAACTAAGCGTAATACCCCCAAACACATGGACCTGGGTGCACGAGTCGCCTTAACGTCTCGCCCTGAAAAGGGACCCAATTTCCAAAGTTAGAGACCACGCAGTAGAATTTCCAGTACTTTCCAAGCTCGCCTTGGCGGGGGCAGGGAAGACTGCGGCGGGCAGTGGCTGGCTAAGCCCTCCCACCCTACGGCCCCTTCAAGCAGCACTCACTAGTTGAAGCGCCCCTCTCCCCGCCCTTCCCCCCCAAGTAGTTGGCCGTGTATTCCTCGGTTGCGTGTGTATACACACAACACACACACGCACGCACACCGCGCGCCACCACCTTCCCGTAGGCTCCTCCAATGTAAAGGCTGCATTTTTAAATCGCGAGGAAAATGACTAAGGAGCTCCGCGATCCCATTTCAACCCACAGCACATTTCCCGAAACCGGGGGGGTTCAAGTAGTCGCGCGCGCACACACACGCACACACACTCACACCGGGAGCCCTCCGAGCGCCCAGCCGGCGGCTGCAGCCTCAACTCCGAGGCGAACGTCAACACTGCGGCCGGGCGGCCCGCGTGCACAGGCAGGCGCCGCGCGGGTTGCAGAGGGCGCGGGGTTGGGGTCGTGTCTCCGGGTTCTCTGCTCCAACCCCGGCGTGCGCGGAGCCGCTGCGGCCGGCCCTCGCTCCGCAGGGCGGGCTTGCAGCCGCTGGAGCCCGGCGCCGCCTCGCGGGCTCCTCCAGTGCCCGCCAGGGGCCTGGGGCGGGCCGGTCTGCAGAGGGGGCTGCGGGAGACATGGCCGGGGCGGGGAAGAGGAGCCGGACGAGGTAGACGAACCTGGGGCGCGCGCCGCCGCCCTCCCACCGGTCGTCCGGAGTCCGCGGCCGGCTCCCACCTCCCTGCTCCCCCCAAGCCCTCACTCCCGGGCTCCAGTCCGCGACGGGCAGCGGCGGCAGCGGCTTGGGGCTTCAGACTGGCTCGCCTCGCCGGCAACCCGCGCCCCAGCCTCCCTCAATCCTTCCCTCCCCCGATGCGGGCCACGGGGAGCATGCGAGCTTCCTCCCGGAGCCCTCCGCAGCCGCGTGAGCTGCCGGGACCCTGCCCGGGCCAGAGAGCGCAGAGGGGCGCCGGAGCTGGCGAGGCGCCACCGCGGTCCCCTAGGCGCTTTTTCCAAAGAGCAGATCACGCCGCCTTACCGTGGCTGCAGGCTTTCACCGCCGGGGAAGCGGGGAGGAGGGCGGCAGGGAGGCAAAGCGCCGCGCCGGTGGCTTCTCTCGCTCTCGGCGGCGCGGCTCGTCGGCTCCGGGAGCCGGAGCTGGGCGCCTAGGAAGGAGCAGGTCCGGGCTCGGCGCTCAGCTCCAGCGAGACCAACAATAGCTCCCGCGGGGAGCGGAGCCCCAGCGAGCCTCCAGCCGCGCGCACGCCCGGCTCCCGCTCCCGGCCGCCCCCGGCCGGCGTCCCTGCCAGCACTGCTGCCCCACATGAAACAGCTGCAATCCCGAGGCTCCGGGGGGGGGGGGGGGGGGCGGTAGGGGCGGGTGTGCGCGCGCGTGTGTGCGAGTGTGTGTGTGCGTGCGTGCGAGTGTGTGAGAGTGAGTGTGTTTAATAGCTCCCCTCCTCTTCCCCTCCCAGCCTGCCTGCGGCCCCCACCCTCGCTCTCTTACACACAGACAGAGGGCGAGCGAGAGAGGCGCACACGCACTCATACACACACACGCACACGCACACGCAGGTTACATGAATGGGAGGCGGGAGCCAATCGCGCGCCCGGCGCTCGGAGCAGGGCCGCACCACGGCGCGCGGGGGCGCCACGCAGGTGAGGCGCGCCGCGGGCTGCTCGCCGGCCTCTCGGCTCACCCCGGGCTCCGGCGGCTCCCGCGTGCCCCATCCCTCCGTCCCTTCTCTCCGCTCCTCTCTCCATCTTCTCTTCTGTCCTTTTTTCTTTAACCTCTCTCTCTCTTTTCTCGAATTCTCCAAGCTGTCTCAGTTCAGTGTCCTTACCGGTTTTCTCTTTTCCCCTCCTCGCCTTCTTTTTTTCCGCCCTAAAACTTTCTCTTCCCTTGTCCTGACTTTCCCTGCTTCCTCTGCTCTGGCCTTTTGTTCTGCGCCTCTCCTTCGGTCTCCTCCCCGCCACGTCTGTGCAGCGTGGCCCAGGCTCAGCCCTCTCCCTTCTCGGCCTCTCTCGGGTCTCCCTGGGGCCCTGGCCTGGCTCCCCGCCTGTCCCTGCTTGTTGCCCACACCCCCCACGCTCTTCCAGCGACAGGCTCACTCCGAAGCTGCCGCTGCAGCACAGCCAGAGGTAATTAAGAGTGAGAACTCCAGTTCCTTCCTGAAGCACGCAAGATGCCCAGGGAGAGGCCCTCCTTCCCCGGACAACTTCCCAAAACCATGGTAACAGCTACCTAGTCGCGATAACAATCATTTGAAACATAGCAGCGAACGTGGTCCAGGAGAGTTCTGTCCTTCGTGCGTCTGGAGCGTGATCACTGGCGCATTATGCCAGAAAAGGGCATTTTGTCTATGATGGGAGAGGCAGCCTTGTGGAGTGGCCGGGTGCAAGGGCTGAGGGGGCAAGGCAGATTTCCCAGCCCACCCTGCTGTGTGCTAGCTGTATGTAGTGCAAGCCCGTTCCTCTCACCTGGCCTCAGTTTTCTAAAGCGGATTAAACCCACCTCATCAAGCATGGTGAGGGTTAAAGGAGAGAACAATGGAAATAAAGCACTGGGCATGCAGGAGATGCTCAGTTGATGGTAGTTGCCTTCCCTCCTGCCCCCTTGAACTCCCTTTATGAACTCTCTGTGATCTAAAGCACTTAATGCTGAAGGAAGTGTGACAATGCTGATTTCACAAAAATGAGAAAGGAGGGGCAAGCGGTTTTGAAAATTCCGTGAGGTCAGAAGGCTGGGTACCTGGTTGTCTTTTGCTGATTTATAGAGGCATCACAGATTGTAAACTTGGGCTGCTGCAATGCCCTTTAAACTTCTACCAGGGGAGGCATCAGAAAGGCAAGGATGGGGTAAGGGCTGCACAGAAGGCACACTGACCTGTGACAATGCCTCTGAGGCTACCCAGAGTGGCACAGCTCTGCCTCTGGGTAGTGTTTATCAACTTGGTGTCCTCACTGCACACAGCCGATGCTGGGCACCAGCTGTGATTGGCAGTCAGATTCCATCCATGGATTCAAATATTTGTTGACCACCTACTCTGTGGCAACCGTGTGATGGGCGCTGGGCACTGGGGTGAGAAAAGCAGAGCCTGCCTTCTGAGTTTACTGTGTGATAGATGCGACCTTGGAATATGTGGAGAGAAAAAGGAGACCAAGAGCAGCGCCATCGGCTCAGTGGACCCAATCTTCAACAGCGACGTCAGGAGGGTTGGGTTACAGACATGCCCGAGAGTGAACATTGGAGAAGCCACTTTTAGACTGTGCACCCATCTGAACGATGAGAAAACCGAGACTCAGATGGTAAAAGGGCCGGGAGAGTATACTGATGAACAAGACTTTAGAAGTCTCAACAGGGGGAAGATAATGATTTTATAAAAGAGGAACCTGGCCAACAGTCAGTATTACAAATAGACCTCATGTGACAAATAGACCTCGTGTGCCCCCTGATAGGATCCACTTCTGTGCTGTTCCTAGCACAAATGAACAACCTATATCCGATCATGAAGAAACATCCCACAAGCCCAAACTGGGAGCTCGTCTATGAAATAACAGCTATGTACTGAAGCCGCAATAAAACCAAGACTCCAAAACAGGTCCAGATTAAAGCAACAATGTAGTTGTTAGGATGATAAATGCAAGGTGTAATCCTGGATTGGGACATTAGTGTGACACGTGGCAAGACTTAAATGTAGCCTGTGCTTTAGATTCTATGCGGGGAAATAAAAACATGTATGGAATAATGGCATTCGAAGAGAAGTTCAGTTTAGTACAAAAAAGCTTGTGAAATCCGGGCATAGTTGTTTCATAATGTGTGCTTCTCCATGAACTTTTTGAAGATCCCTCTCATAGTATGTACTGACATGAATTTCTTGGTTTGGGTGGTTATATGGAAGACTATCCTTGTTTTTTATTTTTTATTTATTTATTTATTTGACAGTCAGAGTGGACAGTGAGAGAGAGAGACAGAGAGAAAGGTCTTCCTTTTGCAGTTGGTTCACCCTCCAATGGCCGCCGCGGCTGGCACACTGCAGCCGGCGCACCGTGCTGATCCAATGGCAGGAGCCAGGTACTTCTCCTGGTCTCCCATGGGGTGCAGGGCCCAAGCACCTGGGCCATCCTCCACTGCACTCCCTGGCCACAGCAGAGAGCTGGCCTGGAAAAGGGGCAACCGGGACAGAATCCAGTGCCCCAACCGGGACTAGAACCTGGTGTGTGGGTGCCGCAAGGCGGAGGATTAGCCTAGTGAGCCGCGGCGCCGGCCTATCCTTGTTTTTAAGGCATATGCAGTTGAAGTAGTGAGAGGCTGAAAAGAATAGGTGCACAACCTGATCCTTGTGTTCCAGGAGAGCTCATGTGGTAGCTGTAGGTTGAATGAGGAGGAGTCTGAGCACAGAAGGGTGAGGCTTAACCACATCCTTGGGCTAAGGGAAGACTTCCCATAGGAGGTGACACTCAAGCTGTGTTTTAAAAGCAAGGAAGGGAGTTAGCTAGACCATGAAAGGAGAAGGATGCTTTATGTTTGTTTTATTTTTTTAATTTGAGAGACAGAGAGAGTGAGCTCCCCTCTGCCGGTTCACTCTCCAAAAGCTAGCACCAGCCCAGGGCTCCATGGGGGCACTGAAGACAGAAACCAAGTGGGTGGCAGAAACCCAGTTGAGCTATCCTGGTTCCCTCTTATGGAGCCAGGGGGCAGAGCTGGGCATCAAACGCTGGCACTCTGATAGGGGATGCGAGTGTCACAACTGGCCAGATGGGGCTTTTTAAGGAGAGGGAACAAGGCAACAGCATGGAGGAAGGCAAGAGGTGCTTGTAGCAGCAGAGCTGGGCACGTGGAGGAGGGTACCCTGGAGTTTGCTGCAGTGGGTAGAGTTGGCTGGGGAGGGGCCTGGAAGCACCTATAGTCTGCTCATTCTGGAAGCTCAGGTACTGGAGTCGGGGCAGGGCAGAGAGAGAGAATAAAGGTTTGTATGTAAAGCTGGGGTGCATTTTAAAAAGACCACATGGGCCATGTAGGTAAAGCGAGGCACTTGCCATGAACAGGGATAAGGGAGGAAAGATTTAATAAGAGATGGAGGTTGTGCAGTGAGTAGATGTTAGGGAAGTCCAGATGACACCCAGTTCTCCAGTGTGTCTTGGATGGCACTGTTCCCTGCTGTATCAAGAGAATTCAGGAGGGAGAAGAAGTTTTAGAGGGGAAAATGAAGTCAGTTGTGACCACGTTACAATCACGCTGTGCAGCTACCTTGAGAGTCTCCCAGAGGGCTGCTCTGTAGCACAGGGAGCACTTGCTGGGAAATTCAGCCGTCATCCTTCCAAACAGCCTGCCCTGGGCACCATCCGGAAACATGGGAGATGGCACACAGCAGCAGTGTGCTATCTGTAATCACTGGGAAGAAGGGAACTAGTGCAAACTGCCAAGTAGGGTAAGTAACTTGGGGGACCACTTTTGTTGGAATTTCAAGCAGTCACTCCAAAGTATGTTTTTGCTGAGTTTTTCATGCCATGGAAGATGCCGATGTTATATAAAATTGTAAAATACAGAATTCGAAATTGTCAACAACATAAAAATCCTCTTGAAGAAAAATCTGGGGGGCAGGAACCATGCTAAATATTAACAATGGTTGCCACTGGGGGATGATTGTAAGTATATATATTTTCCTCTTTATCTTTTTTTGGTATTTTCTAACTTTCCCACAATGATGGTTCATTACTTTCATAATAACAATAAAAAGCTGCCATTAAAAAAATAAAGACATAGCTGTGACTCTCCTCCTTCCACTTGATCCATTTCAATCCCCTCTTCCCACTCCCTCTGGGGAGTAGCAGCCATTTGGGTTTTATCTTTGCGAGTGAAATAAGGCATTTAACAAATCGGGGGAAATTATCAGCTGGGCTGGAGAGGGGAGAAGGCGTTCTCAGGGAGGCAGATATGTTATTAGAGCTGTTGAAACTGCATATATTACAGATGTTTGCATTGCCCTCATTGATTCGGTGATACATTACAAGGACAAGGAAGCAGAGTGAGGTCAAGAAAATGAATTTTAAAGGGCAGGTTTTAATTAGGAAATGTATTTATTTGCAAAAAAAAAAAAATACTTCTCTTTAGAGTCCAGCAGTGACTGTAAAACTTTCAAGAAGCAAGTCTTTGGAGCGAGGACACGTGGAGAGGTGCGAGGCAACGCTGGGTGCTTGGTGTCTGATGCTACAGCAAATTCACGGGCTGGTCAGCAAGGCTTGGGACACCCACTGACACACGCCATGGAGCTTTCCCCAGTAGGGACTGAGAAGAGTGCCCACCGGAGGAGGTGCCCTCCGCAGAGTGGCAGAGCTTGCTACAAATAGCTCCCCATAGGGTTCCCTCCTGCCTGTGATTTGTCAGCTCACAGCAATGTTTCCCCTGTGGGTGGGTTCCCCAACCTAATAACAATCACACTTTTCACAAGAACAGCCTCTCACCTTCTCACAGGGTTTCCCCAGCTGCCGGTTCACTCAACCCTGGTACCCAAGCCATCCTGTTGCTTCCAGTTTGCACAGGAGGAAGGACGGCCGGGAGAAGTTCAAAGAAAGAGGCAGCGTGGGAGCGAGAAGGAAAGAAGGGACAGGCCCCATTGTTGGGGCTCTCTGTCCATCCCCAGAGCTTCCAAGTTGTGCCCTGACCCGGCTCCTGGTGGTATCCAGGGAGGCAGGCTGTTATCCAACGGGGCTGTGTGCTCCTGGCTCAGCAGAATCAGAAAGATCCAGAGCTCAGCTCTCCAGGACTTCCAGGCCAGTTTCCTTGTCTTTTAAAAGCCCAGAGGTGAAGCTGGGGATTGTTCTGACTCGCTTTAACCATGGAGTTGTCTTTCTGTGTGTCTAGCTCAGCCTTTGAGTTGTCTTTCTGTCTTATGGGAATTGGAAACTGGTATTTGGGAGTAAACAGTGGCTTTGGAATTAGAGGAAAAGCCCATTTGGATTCCCCAGAGGTGCTGTCTTTTAGGGAAAAGGCTGGATCTTGTCTCCACCCCACTCCAGGCCCACCCTTACGTTCAGCAGAGTATTTGGCACTTGGAGGTTCTTAGTAAATGCTCTTTTGCTAAATGAAGAAATGAATGTTTGTAACAATAGCAACGTGTATTGGACATGGCACTAGGCACTGAGCAGAGGGTATTATTTCACTTCACTTATAGCGCAATACTGTGTGGTTGGTGTGATTACTATTTCTGCTCCATACAGGAGCAAATGGGGACTTTGAGAAGTCAGGTTGTTATCCAAAGCCCTACAAGTAATAGATGGCAAAACCAGGGCCGAGTTGGATTACTCTTAGCTTCCATACCATTTCAGGTGGGTGGATGGATGCAATCAATGACGGTAGCTGTGAAGTGAGTGCTCCATGAACCGCTTAGTTATTTTAGAATATGGTGAATCTTGTCTAGAGTAAACCATCCCCTTACTCTTCATGTTTGCACCCTGTTTATTTCCTTCATTGCATGTCTCAGAAGCAGCAGTAACTTACGTGTACATTGGTTTCACGTCTTTAATATGAAATAGAGGTCCCAGGAGTGGCGTGACCAGGTATGTTCTGGCCCAAAGTGAGTGTTCAGTAAATGTTTGTGAACCGAATGAGTGGTTGTGGACTCCCATCTTTCTGAAGCAGGGGAGAGCCTGTAAGCGTACACTCTGGAAAGCGGGGAATTCTACATGAATGCAGCGCATCTCCATGCCAACACCCTATTTTCTGCTTTGAGGGCATGCGGTTTGGGCAATGGGGCTGGGATTCAGATGAGCATGAAATGGTGCTGATGTCAGCCTGTGCTCTTCCACTGACATTTGCTCCCGAATAGCAGGGAAAACACTGATCAGAAAATAGCAGCATCTGTTGTGGTCAAAGGTGACGAGCTGGCAAGAGTCCATGGTGGGGGCAGCCTCTCTGATTAGGTCAGCCCCACTCGCACGGTGGAGTCGCTGCCTCAGCCGACATCGCTTGCGGAAGGTTTTCTTTCCGGGGGCTGGTCACAATGGCCGCCTCCAAAGGCTTTCTCCTGGAGCTGTTCTCCCGCGAGCTCGGCGCCATGCGGTGCTGGACGCAGAGGCGCCTTCGCTGACGTCTCCTTTCCTGCCCGCCTTGATCTTATCTCTTCTCATCGTCTGCCCAACAGACTTCCTAGCCTCTCATGGAGATTTGCCTTTTTCACTCATAGTCGATCAAGTAGCAACTGCTGGGCTTCAGCACAGCTAGAGCAGATCCTTCCCATCACCTTAGAAGTCTGCTGTTTTCATTAGAACCACCTCTTGATCCAGAGGGTCAAGGCTGAGACAATAAAGACGGAAACAAAGAGAACAAACAGAAAAGCGACCATGGCCTCCACTTAACTACTGAAGCTTCTATAGGGTGAGTCGAATAATGATGACGTAAGCCACGTACCAGGCATCAACCTAATGCTTTGCACTTTTCCATACATTTAATCCTTGTAGCAGCCCTAAAAAAATAAGTTCTCTTACCACTCCCCAACCAGACTGTAATCCACTATTCCGAGCTTCATCAGCCTGTGGAGCAATGGGAGTTCTACTCTGTTCTAGTATGTGTATTACTTTTTTCTCATAGATCTTGGATTACATATATATATATATAATATATGTAATATATGTGTATATATATAAATCTGCTGATTGTTTTTTCATAGTTGCATTTCATTTCATTATATATATATACTATATTAATTTCACCACAGAGATCAAAGTCCATATGATAATACTCATTTTATTCAATCTCAAGCACATAACGTAAGACAAGACACATAGTGGCTCATCTAAAATATTAGATGAGTGAATTGTTACCTCTATCACATTTATTGTCTCTCTGAAAAGGTGATTTGTTTATTTACTTGAAAGGCAGAATTACAGAGAGAAAGGAAGAAACAGAGATGGAGAGACAGTTTTCCATTGACTGTTTCACTTCCCAGATGGCCCCAACGTCTGGGGCTGGACCAGGAAGGAGCCTGGAACTCCATGCAGGTTTCCCACCCAGGTGCAGAGGCACAAACACTTGGGCCACCTTCCTCTGCTTTCCCAGGCACATTAGCAGAGATCTGGATTGGAAGTGGAGCAGCCGTGACTTGAACCAGTGCCCCTATGGAATGCTGGTGCTGCCTGCCCTGATATTATCATCTCTTAAAGGAACCCTGAGGAAATTTAAGTTTCAGACAAGTTGTGAAAGGGTGACATTTCGATCAATGTGCTGGGGTAACCCACAGACCATTGCGTGTTAGGGGGTTGGTTATATCCCTGCCTGTCTTCAAATCTTCACACTGCATCTTATAGTCAAGGATATGGAAATTCTAGAAGAAACCATAGGTGACATGTGTATGATTTTGGAGAAGAAAGAAAGATGTTTCTAAGTGTGACATAAGAAGTAAGAAATCATACAGAAAAAATGGCAGATTCAGAACCTTTTAAAACCAGACATTTAGCCCAGCCTAGCAGTTAAGATGCCTGCATCCCACATCCAAGTACTGGGTTCAGTTCCCACGTCTGGCCCCTGCCTCCAGTTTCCCACCAGTGCAGACCAGGGGTGGGGGATGGGAGGAGATCAGGGCGATGGCGTAAGCCGGCGGGTCCCTGCTACTCATGTGGGAGACCTAGACTGCTGTCCTAGCTCCTGGCTCTGGGTCTCTCCCAGCCCCAGCTGCTGTAAGAATTGGGGAGTAAACCACAGATGGAACACCCTCTGTCTTTCTCTCTTACTCTGTCTCTCTGCCTGGCAAATAAAAATTTAAAAGTTTAAAAATGTAGTACTTATATATTTAAATAGTCAAGACAAAAATCAAATCAGTAATGAAATACTGATGAAGTTTTTGAAATACACGTGGACAATGTTATAATTCTTAATATATAGTGAGGTTACATTAATGTATAAGTAAAAGACATCAAGATAGAAAAGTGGAAGATAACATAAATGCTGATTTTACAAAAGTACAAAGCCAATAAGAAGAAAAATATAATATATTTAATTTTTTGTTTTGTTTTTGCTTATTAAATGAGAAAACATGGGAGAAAAAAGCTACTGTCCCCATTTTGGCAGTAGGCATATATTGGTTCAACCTTCTGAAAAGTGGGTTCAGCAGTGTATACCAAAAACCTTCCGTTGTGTTGAGCACTCAACCAAGGAAACTATATCAGCATTTAACAGAATTAATTCATAGAAAAAATGATGGCTAAATTCAAAGAATTACATCAAGGAGTTTCCCTCTGTTAGTATAGTAGCAATGGAGGTAAACTGGAAACAATGTAAATGCCCAGCAGGTGTGTCATGGGACACCACAGTATGATGGGCTGTTGTTATACAGGCATTATCCATCAATGGTGTAAAAGAGTGGGATTAAGAGAGGGAAGAGATGTGCGATTTGGGACATGCTCAAGCTGACTTGCCCCAAACGGCAGAGTTAGAAACATACCAGGGGATTCCAATTCAATCCCATCAAGGTGGCATGTACCAATGCCATCTCACTAGTCCAAGTGATCAATCTCTATTCACAAATGATCATAATGATAGGACTAAGAGCCAAAGGGATCACATAAAGAAGACTAGTGTCTACAAATACTAACTGATAGAATAAAAAAGGGAGAGAACGATCCAACATGGGAAGCGGGATACACAGCAGACTCATAGAATGGCAGATGTCCTAAACAGCACTCTGGCCTCAGAATCAGCCCTTAAGGCATACAGATCTGGCTGAAAAGCCCATGAGAGTATTTCAGGCATGGAAAGCCAAGACACTCTGGCAAAAAAAAAAAAAAAAAAAAAAAAAAAAAAAAAAAAAAAAAAAACCACAAAACCTAAATGAAAGATCTTCGCAAGTGAGATCCCAGTGGAAAGAACAGGTCATCAAAGAAGGAGGTACTTTTCTCTGAAGGGAGGAGAGAACTTCCTTCCACTCTGACTACGACCTTGTCTAAATATGATCAGAGTCGGTGAACTCAAAAGGCTTCCATAGCCCTGGCAACTCATGACAAGAGCCTAGGGTGATTACTGATGCCATAAACAAGAGTGCCAATTTGTTAAGTCAACAACAGGAGTCACTGTGCACTTACTCCTCATGTAGGATCTCTGTCCTTAATGTGCTGTACACTGTGATTTAATGCTATAACTAGTACTCAAACAGTATTTTTCACTTTGTGTTTCTATGTGGGTGCAAACTGTTGAAATCTTTACTTAATATATGCTAAACTGATCTTCTGTATATAAAGAGAATTGAAAATGAATCTTGATGTGAATGGAATGAGAGAGGGAGCGGAAGATGGGAGGGTTGCAGGTGGCAGGGAAGTTATGGGGGGGAAGCCATTGTAATCCATAA
Organism: Oryctolagus cuniculus; assembly: GCF_964237555.1. Taxonomy (NCBI): domain Eukaryota; kingdom Metazoa; phylum Chordata; class Mammalia; order Lagomorpha; family Leporidae; genus Oryctolagus; species Oryctolagus cuniculus. Next base: position 70,479,939 of record NC_091432.1, read on the forward strand.
GCTGTACTTTGGAAATTTATATTCATTAAATAAAAGTTAAAAAAAAATAAAAAAAGTAGTTAATTAACATTCATGAATATTTTATTTAAATATTCATGATTATTTATTTTGTAACCTTTTAAAATATATCATGGAAAATTCCAAACAAATAACAAATTTGGTGAATCAACTCTATCTACCACCTAGCTTGAATGATTAATTCACAGCCAATCCTGTTTTACCTATACCTCTCCCCACTCATTCCCTACCCCATTATTTGGAAAGAAATCTAAGGCACCATTTCATTGTTTCCATAAATATTTCAGTAGACATCACTCAAACATATGGGCTATTTTTAGAAAAACAACGTAACTACAGTATACTTTTACATTAAAAATAACAACAGCCTTTCAGCTGGAGCTTCCATTTTCGTAATGTGCCAAATGATGAACATAGGGAAAGAGGAGAGGCACCTGATACATGTTGTTCAGGCCTTTGAGGAGAGTGTAGAGTTGTTCCTTTGGCCACATCCATGCTCGTGTACAAGAAAGATGCTATTGTAGACCCCAAGGGAATGGGTCCCCTTGAAAAAGGCATGCCCCATAAATGTTACCATGGCAAAACTGGAGGAGTCTACAGTGTTACCCAGCATGCTGTTGGCCTTGCTGTAAACAAACAAGAGCCAGATTCTTGCCAAGAGGGTGAATGTGGGTACTGAGCACATTAAGCCCTCTTCAGAGCCAGGATAGCTTCCTGAAACGTGTGAAGGAAAATGAGCAGAAAAAGAAGGAAGCCAGAGAGAAAGCTACCTGGGCTCACGCACAGTCCCAGCCTGCTCCACTGAAAGAAACTGCTTTGAGCCAATGTGGAGAAGTTTGCGCTGCTGGAACCCATTCCCCAGGAATTCATGGCATAGTAAGTGCCAACAAATACATAAAAGACCTCTGGCCTATTTCTTCACATTAACAACAATCCAGTCACTGTTGAAGCTGTCCTATCTCATAAATCTTTTTTTCCAGTTTGCTTGTTTACATCCGGATCCAAATGAAACTCCACCATGGACTGATAACACCTCTTATGTCTCTTTTGACATTTAGATTTCCCATCATCTAGTTTTGCCTGCTGGTACTTTACTTTGCTAAGGAGACCGTGTTATTTGTCCTGTAGAGTTTCCCACAATCCAGTGACTGATTGTACACTTCTGGTGTGTTTGAACGTGTTCCTCTATGACGCCTATTTCTTAGAAACTTGTACTTCATTCTGAGGCTTGATCCAATTCAGAGTTAACTTTTGTTTTTGTGGGGGGGGGGAGAGAAAAACTGCTTTATAGATGGTACTGGTGCTTTCATCTGTCTTTGTGACGTTAGCAGCCTCTGATGTTCATTGCCTAGATTCATCATTTTACTAGAAGATACAAACTGGCAATATGTTATCATTCCTTCTTCACTTTTAACTGGGATACTTCTATAAAGAGAAACTCCCTCTCAGGAACTATTTGGTTACCAAAAAAGGCAGGATAGATGAATGATTTCATTTTCCTTCTATTTACCAGGTTTTGAAAGAATAAGATGGTTCCCTAAGCATCTTCCAGAAGTAAGCAATGTGTGTGTCCATTTTAAAGAGTCATTAGTGAACTCATGTTTCAGGTTTATCTTGGATCTATCCTGAACCAAAGAGGAAATTATCCAGGGTGCTCGCTCTTATTGTTAGTGGGAAATGGTTTTTGGAAATGACAATCTTGTTACTAGGAGTTGTGTTTGATACTAGCTTGGTCCTGTTTTTAGCTTTTCTAATTGGGATGGTTAGGAAATATGTAATTTTTTCAAAAAAGAAGATTCATGATGAATTTATACCGAAACTTATAATAATTCAGTTTTTACTTAACCTCATAAATCTTCTATATTTATCTTCCTTATTCCATTACAAATAATAAATTATACTACAGAAAAATATTTAATGATTTGGGGACTACCCATAATATCTATAATTATACATACACCCAAGATATGTGAAAATATTAAGAGTTCTTTCTTGATGATAAAATTAAAAGTAATTTTTAGTTGGTTTTCTTTTTTTTTTTTGCTTTTCAGTATTTTCCAAATTTCTGTAATGAACTCATTTTATTTTTGCTACACAAAGAAATTTGCTAAATGAACCCATTTTAATTTTTTTACTATAAGAAGAAATTTGCTAAAAAACAAAAAATAAACCAGATGGTATAAATTATAACATAGTAAACTGTCTGCCAATCTTTCACGTGGGCAGAATAATGATAATCTATTACATCTGTGGAGTGCTTTACATTTATAAAGCATTTTACGTCCATTATCTTTCATGATCATCACAGCAGCACTGTGAGGCAGGCAGCATAGGAATATTGGTTTGTAGATGGGAAAATTGAGGTTTGAAACAGTCATGTAGGATGGAATCAAGGGTAGAAGTCAGGGCTCCTGACTTCCTCGTGAGCACTCTCTCCCCTGCGTAACATTGCTCCCTCTCAGGGTGACTGTCCATGTGCTATTGTCTCACCCAGGCCAGCAGACCCCACGGTGTCCTGCCTGCTGCTTACAGTGCTACACTCTCCCGAGACCTCGTCTGATTCAGCATGAGATTTGGAGGCCCCTAAAAATGCCTGCATTTCTTTTTCAACTTAATTTTTATTTTTATCAAAGTGATCTATTAGCATAATTTTAAAAGTCAAATATTCCACAAGGCTTTTAATGCAAAACAGCAGCCCCCTGCCCTACAATTCACCATCCAATTCCACCTAATTTTCCCTCTCCCCAGAGGCAACCACTTTCAACCATTGGAGCTATTTTTCTCATTCTTATTTTCATATTCTAAATAATCTGCATAACATGCAATTTCTTGATTTTAATTGTTAAACACTATCCGTATTCTTCCTATTATTAATGATGCTATTTCAATGGTCTTTTTCCTCTTTAGTTAGACATGTCCCTTTTCCTTACCCTCTCAAAACATATCAATTTTGATTAAATGTTTTGTTTCTATTATTATGATTGTATAAAAGTCATTCTCAGCTGAGTCATTTAGTGTACTATGATGTGCATTCGTTTAGTACTTTTTATTTTCTCTTGAGTTAGTAACTGGCCCTTTTTAATTCATAGATGCTTGATATTTTTAAGCGTATCTTTAATCTCCAAACTACCAAACTATAATCTTCTCTCAGTACATTCCTGCCAATCAGGCAATCTCAAATTCTTATCTTTCCTTCCCACATTTCTTTCTTCTCTTTCTTGTGGATATTTCATTTCCCTTCGTCTACACTGTCCTGGTGTGGAGTAGTTACTTTGATAGCCTGCTGCAAAACTCTTATTCTAGAATCTCCTTTCACCATACTTTTGGAGATTTTATTGGGTATCTCTCTTGTATCTTTTTGTTGGCCAGATCCCACTTCTTCTTCTTTCTTGTTTATTTGTCATTGAGAGAGAGCAAGTGTGTAGAGGGTGCTAAGAGCTGATTTGGTTGGATATAGAGTATACACATGGAAATAAATTCTTTATAATTGTAATGGCATTGGTGGTTCCATTGTTCCCTTGCTTCCAGTGTTGCAGCTATGAAGTCTGATGTCTCTTTGTCTCTTTATCCTGCTGGTGTGACTTTTGGATTCCTCCAACCCCAACATTGACACACACAAGGTTTAGGCATCTTTTTTCTTTTCCTGGTGTTCAGAAATTGCATCATGATTGGTGTGGGTCTTCTTTCATTCAGTGTGCTGTGCTGTTGCTGAGTTCTTTTACTCTAGAGACTCCAGGAGATTTGCTTCAACTATTACATTTGATTTCTTTTTCTCTATTTCCAAAACTCCTGTTCTTTAGATGTTGGATATCCCAGACTATTTCTCACTTTTCAATGTTCTCTTTCTTGTTTTCCATATTTTTGTCCTACTTTCAGGAGATTTTCTCAGCTTTTCTGGGAAAGCTTCTGTTGGCATTTTTGGTTTTGCTGTCTTATTTTTAATTTTCAGGAGACTGTTTCCCTTTAGTCAGCTTCCCTGCTTCATATATGCAACACCTTTCTTTTTCTAAGAATATTAATGATATATTTCATGAAATAGTCTACTGTCTCCTATACTGTCCCTGTTCTTTGAGTTTTTTCAATTGATATTTTGTTTTTGTGATTATTTTTTCATATGAATGGCTTTACACAGTTATTAGTGAGCTATGGCCACCCATGCAATCTCAAGTAAAATTGGATTGGAAATTTCAAGATGTATGAATATGCTTTATTGACTGGTGGGCTTCTCTTCAGGATGATCTGAGTGGGTCATTTCACTGAAGGTTCCCTAACAGGATCTGCAAGTCTTTTCTCATTGATCACTCGGTTTTGCCGGGAAGGAATAATTTAGTCTCTTCCTGAGCAAGACAAGGCTGGATGTAAGGGTTTCCAGAAGCCTATTGCAGAAAGCGTTGGGAGGTATTCTCACTATTGCTGTACACTTTTCATTTCTCCTGTTCCTTTTCCAAAAGCAGTATATCTATCTCTAGCTGTATTATTTTCCACAAGTCCAGAGTTTTTCAGGTGAATTCATGAGAGATAGGAAATCAGCAGGGGTCTGCTGTGTATTGAGGAAGCAGGCACCCAGGATGGAGGAGAGAATCTTTATTTTTTTTTTCCTGAGGAGGGAATTTTCAGATACTCAACCGATATTTCTATTTTCAACCCTATCCAGATGCCTATTTTCAGAAGTGCCCCAAGCTTCCAATTTCTGAGCTTTCCTGAGGCTCTGCCATGAAAGTTATATACCTTCTGGGTGCTCTCTGCTGATAGCTGAGGTTTTACTTCTTCAGGCCTCCCTAGGTCAACTATTTCTTGGGCATTTGCTTTACAGTCCCAAAATGCTAATGTTTCCACTGCAGTTCTTTGTCCCTTTGTGATTTTCTGCTTTAAAAGAACCATTTTTTTTTGCCACCGCAGCAGGTGTTAGGTAAGGAGCAGAAGTTAAGAGTCTGTGTTTAACCCTTGATGTATAAGAGAAGTCCAAACTCTTCTCAAGGCCAGCACTTTAAGAAGTATTCAACCATGGTCAGGGTCTTAACCTCTTTCTCTGAGAAGGACTTTGTCTCCAGAATTTATTATTCCCAGGAATGTGGTGATTTTCAGAGACTGGATGTTCTCTCTCTTTTTAAAGATTTATTTATTTATTTAAATGTCAGAGTTACAGAGAGAAGAGAGGCAGAGAGAGAGGGGGGTCTTCCATCCAATGGTTCACTCCCCAATTGGCCACAATGGCTGGAGCTGTGCCAATCCAAAGCCAGGATCCAGGAGAGAGCCTCTTCCAGGTCTCCCATGTGGGTGCATGGGCCCAAGGACTTGGGCCATCTTCCACTGTTTCCCAGGCTGTAGCAGAGAGCTGGATCAGAAGTGGAGAAGCTAGGACTAGAACTGACACCCATATGGGATGCTGGTGCTTCAGGCCAGGACATTAACCTGCTGCACCAGGGGTGTTCTCTTCTTTAAAGTACAGATAATAATGTCGGCCTCCCTGGTTACTGTGAGGATACCTGGCCCGATGTCTGGTGTATTTTACTTCCTAGTCCTTTGAGGCCTATCAATAATTACCCAGCAATGTAGCCACTTATATCACGATGACCAGCAGGCTATGGTAGTAGGGAGCCCAGTGCGTTGTAGGGGGAGGTGACAAGACCAGCAGGGCACTAGAAAAGCCCCTTTTTACAAATGCTTTGCTGACAAGTCTTGGTTTATAACAGGTAATGATGATGATGATGATAGCTAAGATGTACTAGGACCTTAAAAGCATTAACATGCTTTACATGCTATGTCAATTAAGCATCCCAATAAGCCTATAAATAGACAGCATCATTGCCTTTGTTTTGAAAGTGAGCAAGGTAAGGTATGGAGATACTGAAGCCCCCAGTCAATATCACCCAGCAAAGATGTAGCAGGTCTCAGATCAGAATCCATGGCTCGCCTCCCAGCTGTCACTCTTGATACAAAGCCAGAGCATTTCCCACTTGTCTTCTGTCACGAACCACCTGGGGACCATGTTACAGTGTAGCCGAGAGTGTCCATGCCCAACAAGCTCCAAGGTGCTGCTGCTGCACTTTGACAAACGAGGCCCTTGGCTATGGTCTGTCCTTGGTGGCTGCACAGTGTGACACTTAGTTCCCTCTCTTTCTCCCCACATGCACACGCAGGTACCCCAGGTCCTGGTTTCCTCACCACTCCTGTCCCCATGAGCCCTTCTCCTCCTTCATGTGCTCAAAAAGTCCTCTCTTTTTGGCTTTGTTCAGGTCTCCCTAGGTCAACTATTTCTTGGACATCTGCATTACAGTCCCAAATGCTAATGTCTCCACTGCAGTTCTTTGTCCCTTTGTGATTTTCTGCTTTAAAAGAACCATTTCTTGGTCCTCTCTTTTTGGTTTGGCTGTAAGACCCTCACTGCTTGCCACCATTTTTGAAGTCACCCAGGGGTAACCCATCACTATAGCCACTGCTTCTAGTGCCTTCTCTGAGCAAGCCATGCCTCGAGTCTTAATTGACACATGCAAGACCCTGCAGGTGTGGAAAGATCCTGAGTCTCTTCCCTCTCGTTCTCTGTGAAGTTCTGCTCTGTTCCTTGCAAACATGGGGAGAAGCCCTCTTCCACACGGGGTCAGTACCCAACAAAAAGAAATCAGTAGATAGAGTTCCACATGGTAGAACAAGATGACTCGAATTTTCCCCTTAACTAGCCCTGTGATCTTAGTGAAGTCACCATTCCTCAGTTTCCTCCCTGTAAAGTAAAGGGGTTGGACCACACAAAATCATGAAAACATGCAGTTTCCAAACTTCAAGTTCTTGGGCTGCCTTTAGCTCATAAGCATGCTTTTGCTTAATCCACAGAGCATTTAGAAACATTTTCATCAGTTGCCAGCCTTTAGTTTTCACATTAAAAATTGAGTATTTGGGCCAGCGCCGCAGCTCACTAGGCTAATCCTCCGCCTTGCAGTGCTGGCACACCGGGTTCTAGTCCCAGTCAGGGCGCCGGATTCTGTCCCTGTTGCCCCTCTTCCAGGCCAGCTCTCTGCTGTGGCCAGGGAGTGCAGTGGAGGATGGCCCAAGTACTTGGGCCCTGCACCCCATGGGAGACTAGGAAAAGCACCTGGCTCCTGGTTTCTGATCAGCGCGGTGCGCCGGCCGCAGCGCACCGGCCGCGGCGGCCATTGGAGGGTGAACCAACGGCAAAGGAAGACCTTTCTCTCTGTCTCTCTCTCACTGTCCACTCTGCCTGTCAAAAAAAAAAAAAAAATTGAGTATTTGGGCTTTTCTTGACAGGTGAGAGACTCTGAGCACCACGGCTACCCATCAGTGCAGGGCCACCATGGGCCTGAACCTCAGTGCAGCCGTCCTGTTCAAGGAGCGAGGTGACCTCAGCACTGTCGCACTGTGCAGACTCTCCAGCACCCCCAGTGCTCACTCCCATTACTCAATTCCTGTAGGTACCTGAGTTTCCAATCCTGGGTAGCAGTCCCAGGGAAGAGCTGTGCCCTATTAGGAAGCAGTGACTTTTCTGAGACTCAGTGCCCATGGGAGAGAGAGGGATAACTGCTCCCATTGTTGCATGGGCTGTATTAATGAAACAGAACAAGGACCAACAACCTTTTCCATAAAAGAAGTGAAAGTAAGCTTTAAGCTTGGCAGCCCCCATAAAATCCCTGTTACATATTCTTCTTGTATTTATTGTTTTCCTCTTTTTAAAAATAATCCTTTCAAAATGTGACCATCCTGGGCCCATGTTGTGGCAAAGTGTGATGCTCCACTTCCAACCCAGTTCCCTGCTAATGGCCTGGGAAAGCAGCAGAAAATGGCTTAAGTCCTTGGGCCCCTGCACTCACATGGGAGACCCAGATTAAGCTCCTGGCTCCTGGCTGCACTCTGGCACAGCCCCTGCTGGTGCAGCCCCTTGGGGAGTGACCCAGCAGATGGAAGATCTCTCTTTCTCTCTCTCTGCCACTGCTTCTCCCTCTCTATAACTCTGCCTTTCAAATAAATAAATGATTTAAAAAAAAATGTGAACATGCTTGGCTCTTGGGCTGTACAGAAACAGGCCCCAGGGGGTTGTGGCCGATGGGCTGTGTTTTGCTGATCTCCTGAAACAGTGTGAGAAGCACTTACAATAAGGCCTGGCATGCGGTGTGCATCAATCAATGTGCTTCCTTGTTACTGCAGTTTCGGGCCTCTTACTCTCCGACTCCAGGTTGTGGATGGAATCCATGGAGTCCATCAGAACTCCGCACTGCCATTTCAATTCTCTTCTGACGACGCAGAGGGGACAGCATTTTGTCTGTCGAGACATGTCCTTCTACATGGAGAGCCCTGCCTGGTATAGAGAGCTGCAGAGCGGCATGGCAAATCCAGTGCAACTGTGTCATCACCATGAAATCAGAGGCATTGTTTAAGCCATTTGCTCAACCACATCCCCATTCCAGCGATTCTATCTGAAACGGCACTGAACAGTCACAGCTGGACGCGGAGTCGGAGGGCCTTTACAATCTGATTATAGGTTCTCTGTTCTCATAGCTTTCCTCCTTTGTTTTGGTCTTTTAATTTGCCTTCTCCCCACCCCCAGACACCTTGTGCTGTATTATTTATTATTTAAGTTGAATGCCAGGGATGCAGCTTGAGATGAAAGGCACTTGACAAAATAAAATTGCATTGTGGTGTATGATTCTCATACATGCAGCTTTGGCATAATTAAAATAAGAGAGACATGATATTGTTTTCTCGTTTCAAAGAATGTGATGGCTGACTCTGAAGACATGTCAGTTATTTTCTATGGTGTCCAAGGAACCCGAGACAGCATGCATTTAAATAGAAGAGCCAGGGTGAACATCAAGAGTGTGTCCGAAAAAACATGTGCCTCCCCACCACCCACCCCCTCCTGAGATTTCACCAGAAAATGGGATGAAATCATACAGGGCTCATAAGCTCAGGTCTTAGAATGACTTTGACCTGGATCCCCTTGGAACAGGATTCACCACTCTTAGCAAACATGGCTTGAGCACCTACTGTGTGCCATACTAAGTGCTAGGAATAAAGGGATGAATAAATCAAGGGCATTATGTCCAAGAATTTATGGTCTAGTGACAGTGAGGAAGACAGATGCATTAGGTACCTAATTCCAAGACAAATTATTAATTAGTGGCATTATAGTTAGAACATTTATTAGGTACCTACTACATGTCAGGCATTGTTTTAAGTTCTTTTTATATGATGAATCCATTAAACCCTCTCAATAATACTAGAAGTTATATACTATTATAAATTTTCAATTTATAGGTGGGGAAACTGAAGTGGAGGCTGAATTAATTCTTCTAAACATTCTTAATTTTTATTTATTTGAAAGGTGGGAGGAGACAGAGAAAGAGAGAAAGATCTTTTATCTGCTGGTCAGTTCTCAAATACTTACAACAGCCAATCATGGTCTCTTACACAGGTGGCAGGAACCCAGGTATTTAACCTCCAACCTGTTGCTTCCCAGGGTGTGCATTAGCAGGAAGATGGATTGGAATACAGAGGTTGGACTTGAACCCAGGCACTCCCATGTGGGATGACAGGCTTCCCAAGTGACATATATTTTTTTTAAGATTTATTTATTTATTTGAAAGTCAGAGGTTGAGAGAGAGAGAGAAAGGGATCATTTTTCCATTCTCTGGTTCACTTGCCAGATGGCTGCAATGGGCAGCACTGGGCCAAACCAAAGCCAGGAGCTTCATCTGGGTTTGCCACATGGAGTAGGGGTCCGAACACTTGGGCCATCTTCCATTGTTGTCCCAGACCATTAACATGGAGCTGGATCTGAAGTGGAGCAACGGGGACACCAACCAGCTCCTACATGGGACACCCATGCCACAGCTGGCAGCTTTACCTGCTATGCCACAACACTGGCCCTCTATGTGGCATCTTAACAACTTCACCAAATATCCACTACTGACTTATTATTTACTTATTTATTTGAAAGGCAGAGCGATGGGGTGCAGGGAGGGGGAGAGAGAGAGTGAGAGAGAGATCTATCATTCATCCCTGGCTCACTCCCCAAATGGCTGCAACAGCCAGAGCTGGTTCAAGCCAAAGCCAGGAAGCAGAAACTCCATCTAGGTCTCCCATGTGGGTGACAGGAACCTAAGTATGCTGGCCATTATCTGATGCCTTCCAGGCACATTAGCAGGAAGCTAGATCAGAAGCAGAGTAGCTGGGACTAGAACCAGCACTCTGGTAGTGAGTGTCTCAACATAACATGCTGCATCACAATACCTGCTCCACAACCACTAATTTAATGCTTGAAGCACACACAGCTGGTAAATGCAAGAGTGCGGATTCAAACCCAAGGAGCCTGACTTTAGGAGCTGAGCCCTTAAAAGGCCCTGCACATTCTCTTAGTAGAAGGTCTTGAATGATGTTCTGGGTACCCACTGCAGCAAAGCCCCTTGCTCTGCTTTGGGGGACATGGAACATGGAGATGACATGCCTGACTCCCTCCACAGTGATGCTGAGCAGGACACTCAAGGCAGACAAGGAGCATGTGTCTGGAGGATGATATTTTTAACAGACCCAAAAAAGAAACTATTCAACCCTGTTAAACTTGTCTCTTAAAAAAAATAACACTCAGCATTTTCAGTAATTGCTTATTCAATATTAGTCTCCCCTGCAGTTCTGGAAACTTCAAGAGGGTATGTCAAATGCCCAGCACATGCTTAATAATTGCATTTGAAGACAGACGAACAAATCTAGCCACAGTAGACCAGTAGGATGACTATTCAACTCCAACTGCCCACCACAAACAAAGGTTCCTGCTCACTTCATTTTGTGTCCATAGTAACATTTTAAAACTCTCATTTCACACTGCTCTTTTTGTGACGTGGTATTCTTAAAAGGCTGTAAAAGCACAGTATTGTCAAAACTCCCATTACTCCTTGTATCACTAACACTCTGTACGTATATCAGAAGCAATTATTCTGTGCACAGAATTCTAAGCATAATGCTATACTTTACCCAGGATAGCCATTAATTAGAGGAAATGAAATGATGTTATAGTTGCATGCAGAACATTTTAAAGTGTAAATCCAAGGGTGCCAAGAAATGAACTTTCCCTTCTCCTGTCGAGGAGAACCATGCTGATGGCTGATGTGGAAGTCATCAGTCGGGTTTTCTTAGGGAAGCTGGCAGGACCACCTAAAGAAAAGGATGTGTTGACCTGTTAACAAGGATGCCTGAGACTAGGTAAGACAGAATGATGGAATCCATTTGCCAAGGACTTTAGGGTTGGGTTGGACTTTAAGCAATTTGATTATTTTCTTCTAGCATGTCCCAATATCAAATTGGGAAAAGCATCTAATCTGGAATATTTCTCCAACTGCTTGAGGATTTTTTAAAAAAAGGTTTATTTATTTATCTGAAATGCAGAGCATGAGAGAAAGAGATAGAGACAAAGAGAGAGAGGGAGAGATTCTTCCATCCACTGGTTCACTTCTCATATGACTACAACAGCCAGGACTGGGTGAGGCTGAATCCAGGATCCAGGAACTCCTTCCAAGTCTCCCACATGGGTGGCAGGGGCTCAGGTACTTGGGCTAGCTTCTGCTGCCTTCTCGGGTGCCTTAGGAGGAAGCAGAGTAACTGGGACTCAAACCAGCTCAAACTGGGACTCAAACTCAGATACGGGATGCCAGCTTCGCAAACAGTGTCTAAACCTGCTATGCCACAATGCCAGCCCCTCTCCAACTGGGCATGGTAACTTTTTCCCACCAATAAAAATTTTAATTAGGAAATAATAATAGAAGAATGATTTAGATGCTTAAGACAAATATTTGATTTTCTCCTGAATTAATTTCCAAATATTGGGCCAGAGACAGTTTTTACCTAACACCATGCAAAAATAATGCTTTATTATAATTCCTACCCATCTCACACAAGGCAGGGAGCACCCAAACCCAACCATAGCGTCCATTTCTCCCTCCAATGGGCTCTGCACTCATCAAGGGGGTCGCCTCACTCCAAAGCCTACTCTAAGAGTGGGTTTTCCTGGAGAACAGGTAGATTTTGGGTGCCTAACATAGTCACATAGGGGAGAAGAGGAGAGCTTTGTGTTGGCCTGGCCTGAGGTCAACACTCTGACACTCAGCGGCCAGTGCCCTTGGATGAATCAAGAGAGGCTGGCTTGGAACAGTGGTCCCTCTGCTCTCTGACGATACTTCCTAAACTGAACGTGGAACAGAGTGGTAGGAGTGGCTCCTTTGGTGAACAAAGAAAACACGTTAACTTGCCCAGTACTGCACGGGAAAGTGGTTTATCGGTGGAAGTGACACATGGCTTGGCCTTTCCCCAAGTTCTCAGACCACACGGAACAGAATCCTTCCTCTCCTTGCTGCTGTCATGCTCGTGTATTTCTGCCGTGTTGACGTGGAATCAAGGGTGCTACTCAGGCAGCCTGAGTCTCGGGCTGGTGCTCTTTCCCCTGCACCTGCGGCCATTTCATGTCTGTGACCATGACATCATGAACACCTCATCCCTGTTAGGTGACGAGGTGCTTTCTGTTGACCAGGCTTCAGTTAACTCTATGATAGACATTTTTATTTATTCGCTGATCCAAAGCCAGGAGCCAGGTGCTTATCCTGGTCTCCCATGCAGATGCAGGGCCCAAGTACCTGGGCCATCCTCCTCTGCACTCCCGGGCCATAGCAAAGAGCTGGCCTGGAAGAGGGGCAACCGGGACAGAATCCGGCGCCCTGACCGGGACTAGAACCTGGTGTGCCGGCGCCGCAAGGCGGAGGATTAGCCTATTGAGCCGCGGCGCCGGCTAATGATACAGACATTTTTATTAACTTCATATTTTATGGATGACACTGAGGCCCAAAGAGGTGGGGTGGCCCAAGCAAGCCCACCCCACCAGTGGGTGACAGAGCAGAGACCACTGGCTTCCGGGACTTCCAGTGCCAGACTCTCTCCACCATGTATCGGCAACCCCTCACCACCACCAGTTTAAGTATCTCCCAATTCAGAATCTTTGAGCCCCCTTTTAACAGGCTCAGATTATTTCCACAACCTTATGTAAATTACAATTAAATTCCTATTAATAGGCCGTTTTTGTGGCCAAACCTCAGTAAGCAATGAGCTGAGGCCTGCAGGCATGGAAAGTTATTTATGGTGAGCGCTGAGGGCTGCTATTACTCAATCTATATGTGCTGCAGTCAAGTGTTTACGCGTATATGCAAGCTGGCTACTCAACTACATTTTTCTTTATTCCCCCCTCAGCACAAATGGGGAAACCAGCTTCTAGCATATGGAAGCACTTCTGCACTGCTAGATTTTCTGATGAGGGTGGGGTAGGAAGGCGGAAGCAGGATCTGCGACTCCCTGTTGGAAGAAATAGATACATTTCTGAGTGAGGCTGATTGGATCAGCTTCCAGGGTGCAAAAGTTGTCTCCAGGAATGCATTTCGTTCTTCCCGGTTACCCGACTTGACCATTTGTGAAAATAAGCGCTTTCTGAGACAGCGTAAATCCAGACAACCCAGGAGTTAGTTTTCTTCTAGTGCTGATGTTCTCTGGAGGGCTCCAGTTTCTGTTGGCTGCTCCCCAACAGGTGCAAGCAAAAGGTTCCGTATCTCTTTCAAGAGGCTGTGGCCACAATGAAGTTTTTCTTTTAAGTCAAGTAAATTACTCGAAGTGTGAGTACTGTCTGAATAGATAGTACCTTTAAACTTAGTATGCCCAACATAACCATTTCATGAGTCCACCTATACATAACACACTATTTTATTCTCAAACGAACAAAAGACTGTTAGCTGCCAAGGGCATGACAAACACTGTGACATGTATTTTTTTAGTGTTCCTACTTTTCTCCTTCACTTGTCCTTTTATTTGGATTCAAAATCTTTATAGCATGGGCTTATTGCGTAAGGTAAATCCCTGTAAACGTCACAGGTCCTTGGCTATGTGAGTTGTTATTTAGAAATGCACAAAGATACAAAGAAACCAGGGGTAAATGCATGACTTTTAAGGGCTTGGGGATACTTCTAAGCTAGAGAGTCGGACATACGCCGAGGAATCTTTGCTGTTTTAACCTTGCCTTAAGAGTCAGTAAGTTTGTTGCTCTCCTCCTGGTTCTCAAAGAATGCTCACAGCATCCCTGGAATGGTTGCCTTTAGGGGTTGTTCCGAGCCCTGTTTGACAGATGAGGAAACTGAGGAGCAGAGAGAAACCCGGTCACTTCTCTTCGGTTCCTCAGAGTGAGCCATCTGAACTCAGTGTGTGACTCTTCCTCTGCCTTTACCTGCTGGCTGGAGGCATCAGGGGGCTCTTCCCAGGATCGGGAGGAAGGAGCACTGGTCCTTGTCCAATACCTGCAGGCTTTGTACATTCGGGGCCCTACGCTTCCAGGCAGGGATTCAAAAGATCTTTCTTTTAATGGTATTTACTATTTTTTCTGTATGCGATATCAATCAGATTCATATGCACTTCAGGATTATAATCCTGTCTCTTCAAGATCTCTGGAAGAGGAGGGGAGATTGCATTTTTACTTAAATCTGACATTGCCATTGAAATGTTCATAATTGCACTTAATGAATGAACTCCCAGTGGCACAGCCGATGGGTTGGGCACCACAGTCCTGCTTCCCAGCAACCATGCCCACGCCCCTCTCCTTCTGCCTTGGGGACCAGCACACCACTGAGTACCTAGTCACTATCCAATAACGAGCCACTGTTTTGCTTTGCTATCATTTTACTCTTCTTCAATTCTACCCTATACATAAGCCATGGAGATTTTTAAACATTAGTTTAAGGAAGCATTAATAATTAATGCCCATGACAATCAATTACCCTTCATGGTGACATAAAGAATCAGTACTTCCATGTGTATGAGCTGTGCTCAGATAATATGCAGATCAATTAAAAACAGTGCCACCTTCTAGGAAGGCCTGAAAAGTTTTCAAAGTGCGGGTCACAGTATACACTGTGCGTGAAGGGGTGCCTGGTTTTCCAAGGCACTTAATGATTTCTGATGATTCCATTTTTTCCCCACACAGGCAAATCATTACATGCACAACAAGACAGGATTCCACTTTATACTGTTATTATATTTTTCATATATGGAGGTTCATTAATTTGAAGGAAATGGGTCATTGTTCAGGCCAAAGTCAGATCTCTGGATTTTGAGCTGGAGAAATGAAGCTTGAGGCATAGCAGAAGCCTGTTGGGTAGACTGGGACACACACAACCCCTTGCTTCTGTAGTTGGGACTCCAAACACACACACACACACACACACACACACACACATCAATGTTTTTAAAGCTCCCTCTGCTGCATATCTGCTGTACATGAGGCTTTGTGCCACCTGCAATGATCGTGCCAGCTGATTCTTACTAACCCCGTCTTGTAGCCAAGAGGGCTACAGCGCAGAGCAGTGTGGCTGGCAACCGGCAGAACAAAAGTCTGCCTCTGCTCCGCAGGGCTTCAACGCTTAAGCTCTTTCCACCAGTGCCAGGCTGCTGCCCCGGGACCCTATCTCTCCCTCTATGCAGAATCCACTGGCTACAAACCGTTGCCTCAAAATGACAGAGGAAAATAGTTGGTCAGATGTGAGCCAAAGCAAAGAGGAACCTCAGAAACATCTGGTTTCCTATCTGCCACCTGAGACCACAGCTGAATTTCACCAGCATCCAGATCTCAATGGAGAGGACACTCAGACTTGCTTTCTCAGGCACACTTTAGGACTGGCGTGCATGGCAGCCCTGCTGCCAAACAACGCCCCAGTTACTAGCATTTAAAATCACACCTGCAGGGGGCAGGCGTTCAGCCTGGTGGCCAAGATTCCGGCTTAGATGCCGACATCCTGCATCAGAGTTCTGGGGTTTGGTAGCGACTCCAGCCTGCTGCTAATGCAGACCCTAGAAATCAGTGGTGAGGGCTCGAGTGGTTGGGTTCCTGCCACTCACCTGGGAGACCTGGACTGAGTTCCCAGCTCCCTACTATGGCCCAGCCCAGTCCCAAGGGTTGTGGACATTTGGAGAGTGAACCATCAGGTGGAAATCTTCTCTCCCCTCTCACTCTCTTTCTATCTCTTTTCCCCTCCCTTCTTCTCTCCCTCCCTCTTCTGCTTCTCAAATAAATAAATAGATCAGATACAAATCCGCCCTTGGAACATGACTTTTGGAACACCCATGTCTCTGTTCCTGGATGGGTTAGCAGATCCAGGGCTGCGCCTGCACCTGCGCCTGCGCCTGCAGAACGGCCAGGCACGTCAGCAACACCAGGACTCACTCTGTTCTCATGATGCAACAGGTAGAAAGATCCTCCCCAAGCCCTCAGCACCTGATACAATTCCTGGGGCTCATGCTACGCCACCGCTCACACGCGATTTTCATATTTAGAAATTCAGAAACGCTGAAAGCGTCTGATCGCTGACAGAGGAAGTGCTTCTAAGGACAACTAAAGGGAGGGCATCTCAATGACCACCATCAGCCAACTGACTGTCTCAGACTTAAATGCTGCATGCGGAAAGCTTCATTAAAAAATCAAAGGCAAATAACTGATGAAATATTTTAATAGAAGCAATAAAGGCTTAATATCGTTAACAGGGATGGATCTCTTACAAACTGATGAAAAGAATCAGAAAAATGGACTAGGGCATGACCAGAAAAGTCACAGAAGAGCAAGACAAACAGGAAATAAACATAAAAGAAGATTTCGTCACACTAATAATCAGAGGCAGCCAGGTGACAGCGATATTAAAGAACTCACTGTTGTATGTTAGAGTTCAAGGGCGAAAAAGCAGTGACTCCCACGTTCGTAAGCATGTGGGAAATGGTTGCACTTTTTTTTTTTCAGTTGGATCCACACAGATTTGCCCCTCATAACTGTTCAACTTTGCATTTCTTTGACCATAAAAGTATTTTAAGTGTTGGTTTTCTCTGAACTCGTAATTTCAATTCCAGTAACCTGTGCTACAAAAGTAGTCACGGGTGGGAACATGAACTGTGGATGTTTGCCACTGCCTGGTTTATATGAACACAGGTTGGGGTGAGAAGAACCCCCCTGCTTGGGGAAAGATGGTTGCAGAAACCGTGATAGGAGCATGACTGCACAGACAGAAACAAGTAATCAACAACATTTGCAGTGACTTGAGACGATGCTCATGACACACACGTATGGACACATGTGTACTCCTCCACAGTACAACCCCAACTGCTTCAGATGTATGCCGCACACATACACACGGAAGAAGGACATTCACAGTGTGCAGCAGTGATTCTTCTCTGGATGAAGAAATACAGTGCAGCAGGCATTTTACTTTCTTCTTCCCATTTCACATTTTCTATAATAGGAAATGCCTTTGTAATCAGAAAAAAATCCAATAATTGCTCTTAGCAAGCCAGAAGAGAAAATACGCAAGCGGTCCATGTGGGAGACACCCCCCCCCCACCATCAAGAATGTCTGCCCACAACCTCCGTTCCTGCAGCTCCTCAGAGACCATTTGACAGAGTAGCACCACAGCTGCTATGCCAGAGGATGGCCCTCCGAAAACGAAGCCTTCACCAGCAGTGCACAGTAAGACAAGCCAGATAGAGCATTTCTGGCTACTGTCAACACACCTTAGGAGCAGCACACTGAAAAATGCATTTTGCTACCTGCTTAAGAGACATTGCTATGCCCAAAGTGATATGTAGCTTGTTATTATTTGACAGCACGAGTAGAAACGTGTTGTTGTGAAAAACACCAGTTATTATATATTTCTATAACAATTGTTCTATAAATATATGAAACACTTAAAAGTAATAGAGGTGCATCATGGAAAATTAAGAAAATACAGAAAAGTCGAGAGAAGAAAGAAAATTATAGACCTGTGCAAAAACAACCATGATTCAAATTTTGTTGTGTTTTTATTCCTAAGAATGGGATTTTACTTTTATTGATGTGTTTTTGTACTTGTCTTTCTCCTTATAATGGAGATCACTCTGTATTCTGTTTCCTAAAGAAATAACTTTTCAATTCACCCATTGCCCCGTATTTATTTATTTATTTATTTTTGCATCAGAGGAAGGACCGTTATCATTAAAGGAAATAGTAATTTACAGAGAGAGAGAGAGAGAGAACCATCCATACCCATGAAAGAAGAAGTGCACAGTAGAGGTTCGTAGAGCAGCCCACAGGGCAGTATTGACAACAAATACAATCGCAAGTGAATCTGGAAATGTGTCATAGAGGCGTTTTCATCATCCAGCTTTGATCCATGTGTTTGAATCTCCCTTGGAAACCTAGGTTGAATTTGTACCTTCAAGTACTCATAGTCCTAGGCTCCAAAAGGAGGCAGGGACTCTAACAAATAGCTTGGGGCTCTGAAGGCATTTCATTGCATCCATTTCCACTCCAGTAGAAATGAGAAGGAGGCCGGATCCCAGTCTATATTTTGAAGGCATTTGTGGTTATCACTCATACCATCGAGTACTTTGTAAGACTTCTCTGGCTCTATAATTGCCATTAGTCACCGCCTTGGCCAGCTGTGTCATGTCAGCCAAAGACATGTCACCTCCAAGTTTCAGTGCTCTCTGGAAGGAGCTTCTGTTACCGAAACAAGCAGGAACAGTGCGGGATGGTGTTTACAACATGCTCTAAAGCCTCGAGAAATTTCTAATACTTGAGTAAAAGCCAGATCGTATTTTCAGTGATCTCCACCCATGACTCCAGAAAACAATGAGTGAGTAGGCGAAAGAAGATGGGCACTGAGAATCTTATGGCAAAAAGCAGAGCCCAGGGGGCTGGCGCTGTGGCACAGTGGGTTAAAGCCCCGGCCTGTGGCACTGGCATCCCATATGGACACTGGTTCATGTCCCTGCTGCTCCACTTCTGATCCAGCTCCCTGCTATGGCCTGGGAAAGCATCAGAGGATGGCCCAAGTCCTTGGGCCCCTGCACCCACGTGGGAGACCCAGAAGAAGCTCCTGACTCCTTACTTCAGATCAGCTCAGCTCCAGCCGTTGCGGCCATTTGGGGAGTGAACCAGTGGATGGAAAACCTTTCTCTCTCTCTCTCTCTCTCTCTCTCTCTCTCTCTCATTCTTTCAAATAAATAAAATAATTCTTAAAAGGAAAAAAAAAAGCCAAAGTATCAAGGAACTCGTGTTAGAAACAGAGTTAGATTGTGTTTATTCTTTGATCTTTATCTTTTTGAGTATGGATTTCAGGTAATAAATGCAAACATAACCACTGGTACCATTTATCCAGGGCCTTAAGCACTGTGAGAGCTGCTTCACAGATAACACAACATGTACTCCTTGGTCCCTGGTTCACAGATGATGAAAACAACAGAGACTGGGAAAACTGACCTTGAACACTGGGTGGTTCTTGTATTTGGATCGTATTTGCCACGAAAAATCTTTCAAATTCAGCCCTTTAATGGCCCCATTGATGTGATTCTAAAGGGATAATGCCAGTGTCTGCTAAAAGTTGAAAATTATCGTTCGTGTTTGCAACCGTTCTCATCAGATCGAGCTCCGGGCTGCAAGGTGCCAGCGCGCTGCTTCCTTCACCCCCTTGTGTAGCATCACTAGTTCAGGTGCATCAGCAGGGACAGGCGCTGTATCCCCTGCTTGTCACACACCACTGTGTTTATTCCTCACAGCAGCTCTACTGGGAGAACCAAACAATCCAGACAAGCAACAGCTCATGTTTTCGAATGAGGAAACCGAGGCACAGGTATGCTAAGCAACCTGCCTGAGACACACAGCTTGTAAGGGACGCCAACACCCAGCACGTCGCCCTCAGTCTAGGTTCATGTTGAACTGCTGTCTCATTAGGACCCCCTCGTCACAAAACCACAGAACTCAGAGCAGCAAGACACCATGAGAAGCTCCTTATAGCAAAGTATAGGGACAAAGGCAGGCCAAGCCCAGAGAGGCCAGGAGCTCGCCGTGGGACACACAGCAAAGGAATGGCAGCACAGATCGTCTGCTCCCAAGTCAGCACAATCATCTGGTACAGGAGTCAGAGTCGCCCGTGCGTGTTCTGTTGGTGGCTCCTTGATGATCTGATCCTTCTCTGGTCCTCTGAGAGCTCTGTCTAGGTTGCTTGGAGCCTTTCTCAAACTCATTCTTTCATATCAAAGACCCTCAGCAACAGTGCAACAACAAATGCTTTGCAAAGGGGCATCAGCCCTGACGGTTTCTAGCTACCCCCTTCACCTTGTTGTCCCTGGCTCCAAGGCCCAGAGCTGAGCGGATCTACACAGACACCATAGAGGAGCACAGCTCCCCAAGCACCCCTACCTCTACAGCCAGCAGCAGACTCCACCCCAAGAGGGGCGGAGCTCCCAGGCCCTCTCGAATTTCACACAGCTCCTGGCTCCTCCCCTGCAGCTCTGTGAACAAGAGCTTCCAGGGGTAGTGGAGGTGGGGGGTGGGTTCAGGGAGGTGAGGGTGAGGAGGGGTTGGCCCATCAGTGGTTGGACGCAAGGAAAGAAATGCTAGAAAGCAGCTAGGATTGTGGGTGCTCTGTCCAGAGAGATCCTGAGCACGGCTGTCCCCCAGGGAGGGACAGCCACCACACTGGACACTTGGCAGGGCCAGATGTACTTGGTGCCGGCTCAGGTATGTCCCTGGGGGAAGGGTGCAGCGGTAAGCTGTCCTGCTCCGGCTGTACTCTGGGACCTCCCTGTCTCCTTTAGAGCTTGCTGGAACTGGCTGCAGCACAGCCCTTGACTCAAACCACTGCAAAATATACTTAACACCGCATTGATTTTCCATATAATTTTATAAGCACAAACATTCTCTTTCATTTCCTGACAAACAACTATATTCCCCAAAGTGTCCAATAAAAATCAGTAATTTGCACATCACTATCTATAGCAGCGGCCGTTGTTTGGAGTTAGTCACTGAGGCCAAGTTCTTTCGGCTTCCAGTTCCACTCCCACTCCCTCAGCCCCCCCCCCCCAACAACCCCCTCATGGGTAGACTCGTCCCCCACCCCCAGACAAACCATAAACTTGGAAGTGCAGGAGGCAGAGCCCTCTACACCTCCCCGAGTTTGGAGAAAGCCCTTTGTGTGAAAACCCATAATTTCGAAGCAATCCTTCATGGAAAGCAGGGGCAGAGGCAAGAGGTGCCACACTGAGCACCAGGCTACCTGGTGGCTGGGAGACTCCCGGACTGCACAGGGCTGTCCTCCGTCCCCGCCCTGCCTAGCCCAGCTCCGAGTAAGGACAAGGCCTCCAGGTGCACGTGCAAAGCGGAGGTGATTAATTTCCGTGACTGACACTTGTCTGAGGCTAACGGGCAGCCAAGCCCTCCAGGGGCAGGCATGATTCTAGAGTTGCATCATAGGACAAGCAATGACAAGAGTGCAAACGGCAAGTGGGAAGTCAAATGGAAAGTGGGAAGTTGCTCCCAGCCATCGTGAAGGTGCACACTCTTCCCCCGGGCAGCAACACAAAGTGTTTCTCCTTAGGAGCCACCCTAACTTCTAGAACAGCCGGCTCTTCCAACCCACCACCCCTGTGGCAGCCACCCAGGCTGACCGTGGCACAAAGACACAAAGAGAAAGCTGTTCACTCTCACCCAGCAGCCTCGGCAGTGCGCTGGCTCGCAGTCCCAGTCCCGGAGAAGCCGAGAAGCCGATCCTCAGGAGATAGCCTTCTGGGGGCTGCCACGGGGACCAGAAATACCGGTTTGCCACGATCCCAAAGGGGAGAAGGTGTCAGTCATTCAACACTCACTGTGGCGCAGATTCTGAAGTGGGAAAACAAGAAGCAAAGAAAAGCATTGCTCAGCGATGTGCAGGCGGAGGAGCTAAGGGCTGGAAGCGCTACCCTCTTCCCAGTGCCCTGAGCCAGGACCCCAGGCTGAGGTAGGCTTCCTGCTTGGCATTCAGGCGCTGGTTGTCCTCCTCCCCGATTTCCCGAGCCCTGGCACTGGGGAGTGTGCAATGGCTCAACCTGTTGTAATCAAACATGTGGGTTGCTGCCTGTTGCAAAGATATTGCAGCAGCCTCTTCATTAAAGGAGGCTGTTCTTGGATGCTCAGCATTAATTTCCTCGCCTGCGGTTGCCAGCTTGTGTTCCGGGATGGGATGCTGGGTCGGAATCCGGGGACTGGGGCAGAGGGAACCTGGGGCAGAATGGGACCGGCCATGCCTTAAAGCTCCCACTTGCTGGAGCTGGCCGGCTCCTGAGGACCACCCTGTTCCTGGTTCTTAGGCAGTGTGACAGAGGCTGCAGGGGACTCCCAGCTACTGCGATCTTCACACACTGTGGGGCCCTCACTCACCCTTAACCCCACTTCACGCCTTTAGCTACCACTTGAATGCTGCCTCCTGGAATCTCAGCTCACCCTCCCGAGTCATGCTTTCTGATTACAGGCCACAGGAAGTGGGCAGGGAAGGCAGAAGGAAATAAAGAAAGCCTTCACTGACGTATCCATTCACTCTCACGTGCATGCACTCATCAGCCCATCCATATATTCATTCATTCATTCATCTATCTTTGCTGTAAATAACTTATATATTTATTCACTCTCCTATGTTCCTTTACCTATTGAACATTCGCTCATTCATGTAAGATAATTATTGCCTTATTAATTTGCATGTTTGTTTACATTATCATTCATTTGCTTATTAACCCATTCATGCAATCTATGCACATGAAAATTATGCATGCGTTCATTTTTGTAGATGTGCAACATTCACTTTTTCTTATATATGTTTGTTCCTATATCTACACACCCATCCACTCATTCATTCGTTTCCAAATTCATTT
Source organism: Oryctolagus cuniculus (assembly GCF_964237555.1). Taxonomy (NCBI): domain Eukaryota; kingdom Metazoa; phylum Chordata; class Mammalia; order Lagomorpha; family Leporidae; genus Oryctolagus; species Oryctolagus cuniculus. Next base: position 70,502,686 of record NC_091432.1, read on the forward strand.
ATTCTGTGATAATTCATGGCCCATAATTTGTATGTTCCTTTCTTCACGACCTCTTTCATTGAAAATTCATCTGCTCCACTCTGCGCATTCAAAATGCCTACTATGTGCTCAGCACTGTGGTGGGGGGTGGGAGAATGCTAGCCAAACTCCAAAGTGCAGCAATTTTTAAAACCTAAATAATTCACAGCATTTTAGGGGAAAAAAATGAAGAATGAGGCCTTCCTCCTGTCTTTAAAGAGTCAAAGAAAGAAGTCCTGGACACAAGGCACTGAACGCAAAGAGGAACATGGTGAAGGCCACGAGAGAGGTTCTCGCGAAAGCCAAAGACGTGGGAACCTCAGGAAGAGCCCTGGACTTGAATTTAGTCTCCCAGACTGGTGGCCTTGCACTTTGCCCTGCCGCTGAGTGCAGCTGTGTGCTAATTAACCAACTCTCTCTCCTTGACTGTGTAACGTTGAGGATGTTGCGACCTTCACAGGTGAAAATAAGGCTCAGAAAATGCATATTTTTCTTCTTCCTTCCCTTCTCATTCCTTTCCCAAACCATCCTCAGCAAGTTTACCTTCACCTTCCCCAGAGTGGGCAGGGCAGGGCAGCCTCTGAATAGCAGTTTTGCACACAGGGCCTGGTCTGTGGGCAGAGGCAGCCAGAAGTTAATCTCCCCTGGCCCCTGGAGTCAGGCAGCAGAACCGGCAAACAGTCTTTCAAATGTAAAACCTGCCTGGTGTATTGGTCAAAGCAATCTATTAAGGTGGGATTTGCAGGGACCCTTCACCGGGTGACAGGGGCTGAAGGGTTTTTGTTAAGAACAAAGTGAGGCCGGCGCCGCGGCTCACTAGGCTAATCCTCCGCCTAGCGGCGCCGGCACACCGAGTTCTAGTCCCGGTCGGGGCGCCGGATTCTGTCCCGGTTGCCCCTCTTCCAGGCCAGCCCTCTGCTGTGGCCAGGGAGTGCAGTGGAGGATGGCCCAAGTGCTTGGGCCCTGCACCCCATGGGAGACCAGGAAAAGCACCTGGCTCCTGCCATCGGATCAGCGCGGTGCGCCGGCCGCAGCGCGCCGGCCGCGGCGGCCATTGGAGGGTGAACCAATGGCAAAGGAAGACCTTTCTCTCTGTCTCTCTCTCTCACTGTCCACTCTGCCTGTCAAAAAAAAAAATAAATAAATAAAGAACAAAGTGAGATGGAGTGGGCTGGAGGGACTTTGGGGTGGCGGTGGGGGTGGGGTCTGGCTGGTGGGGGTTGGAGTTGTGCATGCAGGTGCGTGGGAGGTGGTGAAGAGAGTAGGGAGCCCACATTTCTGGGTCAAGCCATCCACCTTGTGCAGCCCTGTGTAGATGCTGCATCCAGCCAGTTTCTTACAGAGGTCTCAGGAGCCAGGTCTTAGGACACATGAGGACACGAAGGGGTTCAGCGGTTTGCTCAAGGTTACACTATTCATAACGATGCAGAAGCAGAATTTGAATGCAAGTCTGTCTGATTCCCAAGCCCCCGCTTTGATCGGCTCTCACATGCTCTCTCAGGAAGAGTCTTCCAGTTCTTTCCACCCTCTGTGGACCATTTATGAAGGTCCACTTAGTCAGAGAGGAAGGATCATTGTCTGGAGACCTCTTGATTCCTTTTCTTATGGAAACTGGAGATGTGAACAGAAGTAGGACGAACATTTGAGGGATATTGCAAAATTTCTCTTGGTGAGTCATATACAATACATGTGTATCATATACATTGCTTGCATCCTCATTTAAAAATAATTTTAGCCATGGGGACATAAAAAAACATGACATCAAACATGAAGGGCTATGGGGTTTCCCATTATACTCCACGGCAGGGGGCCTGTGGGGCTGGTTTCCTAGCCCAGGCCTGCTATAAGAATATGGCAGCTTCAGAGCTGCTGTTCCAGATAGGTGAGCACGGGTGTGGCAGGTGCACGGAGTAACCACCATCCTAGGCCAAGGCAGGGGTGGGCCAATGTCCTGGGCTGAGCTGTGTCCATCCTGCCTGCCCCTCCCTCCATCACATTCATATGTTGAAGTCCCAAGGCCCATAGTGCCTTAGAATGTGACTGTATTTGGAGCGTGAGTCTTTAAAGAGGTCATCAAGTTAAAATGTGGGCATAAGTGGGCTCTAATAAAATCTGACTGGTGTCCTTATAAGAGGAGAGGATGAGGACACCATGGGTACCTGTACCAAGGGAAGATCACGTGATGAGCCCATGAGATACCACGGGTACCTGTACCTGTGATGAGGCCATGAGTAGGCAGGGCCATCTGCAAGCCAGAAAGAGGCCCCAAAAGAAACCAACCCTGCTGGCCCTTTGAGATGGGACATCCAGCCTCCAGAACTGAGAGGATAATTTCTTCTCTTTATTATTATAGGAGCCCTTGCAGACAAATGCAGCCAGGGAGCATGTGTGGTAGCCATGGCAGTGGTAGGGAACCTGAGGGATGGGGAACAGTGACCAGCAGGGAAGTGCTTTAAGAGCTATGCAACCGAGGGCCAGTGCTGTGGCATGGTAGGTTAAGTTTCCACCTGTGGCTCCGGCATCCCATATGGGCACTTGTTCATATCCTGACTGCTCCACTCCAGATCCAGCTCTCTGCTACTGGCCGGGGAAAATGGCACAGCATGACCCAACTCTTAGGCCCCTGTGCCCATGTGGGAGAACAAGAAGAAACTCCTTGCTCCTGGCTTCGGATCAACTCAGCGCTGGTCATTGTAGCCATCTGGGGAGTGAACTAGTGCATGGAAGACTTCTCTGTCTGCCTCTTCCTCTCTCTAACTCTGCCTCTCAAATAAATAAATTAATGATTTTTTTTAAAAAAAAGAGCTATGCAACCATCCCAGGCACATTGCTGAGTCAGCCCTGAGCAAATGTCACATAACTAGGGGTGAGGGGAGCTGCTTAGAAGAGACATTCCAGAGTGAGCAGAGACTCATTGCCACCCAGTGGGAGAGAGACTGGTATGGGAGGTGAGAACACTGGCTGCCCTACAGGGTTCCCCAGGGATTGGGTTTTACATGGAAGGCAGCAGGAAGGAGACACTTCCTGGAAAAAGTGGCAGATTGAGCATATATGTCTACTTTTACTCCCTTCTGCATTCCATCCATTAACACTACAAGGGCTTTGTTGGTTTATAAGGCACAATCAGATGGAGATGGAGAATAGGAAGGCATTGGAACATTTGACAGCAGGTGAGATCCATGGTAGAAAGCCAATCCTGAGTCATTCATGGGCAGAGCGAAGAGTCATCCTAACCTCACTGCCATACCTGCACCTTGTTGGGAAATGCTGGCAGAGACTGGAGATTTATTTTCTGGAGAGGGTGATGAGCGCTCAGCAGAGTTTTGCTGCACTGCAGAACACGAGATACAACTGAGGCAGGGCACCCCACTCAACGCAAGGAGGCAGAGTGCATGTCTGCACTCAGAAGAAAGCCCCATGCCCAGCCCCACTGCCAGCTCCCAGTGTACAGTGTACAGGTTGTACAAGGGTAGCACAAAAAGTTCATGGAAAAACTGAATTAAAAGATGGGTTTATTTTGGTGTAAAATATTTTAAGGGGCCGGTGCTGTGGCATAGCAGGTTAAGTTGCCGGCTGCAGTGTCAGCATCCCACATGGGCACTGGTTCAAGTCCTGGCTGCTCCACTTCTGATCCAGCTCTCTGCTATGGCCTGGGAAAGCAGTGGAAGATGGCTCACGTCCTTGGGCCCTTGCACCCGCATGGGAGACCAGGAAGAAGCTCCTGGCTCCTGGCTTCGGATGGCATAGCTGTGGCCATTGTGGTCAATTGGGGAGTGAACCAGCAGATGGAAGACCTCTCCCTCTTCCCTCTTCCTTCTCTCTCTCCCTCCCTCCCTCCCTCCCTCCCTCCCTCTCTCTCTCTCCTTCTCTCTCTGTGTAAGTCTGACTTTCAAATAAATAAATAAATCTTTAAAAATATTTTTAAAATCCATGCAAATTGTTTTTCAGAAGTCATACTTTACGCATGCTTCCCTCATCCAACCCTTGCATCAGGATCCTCTTGCTGCTGCAGTTACCAGTAGCTTTAATAGCTTAAAACAACACAGCTTCATTCTCTTACAGTTCTGGAGATCAGTGTCACTGGGCCCACAGCCAGGTGCAGGCAGGGCAGTTTCCTTGCCTTTTCAAGCTTCTAGAGGCTTCTGTGGCTCACAGCCCCTCATCATTCCACCGTTCCAAAGCTACATCTCCTTCTTTGAGTCTCTTTCCTCTTTCTTTTTAAACACTTACTACTAATTTATTAGTGGGGTGGAAGCTCCTGAACACTGGTCCACTCCCCAACAACCTTGGCCAGGAAAGGTCAAAGATGGGAGCTTGGTACTCAATTTACATCTCCCACAGGAGTGGCAGGAACCACATTACTTGATCCACGACCACTTCCTCCCAGGGTCTCCATTAGCAGGAAGTTGGCATCAAGAGCCATAGACGGGTATCAAACCCAAGTCCTCCTACATGGGATGTGGGCATCTAAACCAGTGTCTTAATTGGTTATAAGAATCTTTGTGATTACAGCAGTGCCACTGGATAATCCAAGATAATCTTCTGCATCTCAAAATGCTTACCTTAATTACACCTGCAAAGTTCTTTTTGACATCTAAGGAAATACACTCAGGTTATAAGGATTAGGACGTGGACCTCTTTGGGGGACAGTTATTTTGCCTACCACCCAAGGCATTGGAAGGATGCTCTATGGAGACCTGGTTAATCTGACTTGTTCCAAGAAGAGAAGTAAAGTGATTGACAGTGGGGGTTCCCACACTTGGCTTGGTTCTCTATAGCCAACACCCACATTGATGAGCCCTATCTACACATTCAACCAACTTTCTGTCTTCAGTTCTTAAATACTGGTAGCCTCCTGAGCACAGCCCCCAGCATGGAAGAGGGAGACCAAAACAGAGAAGGGGGACTTGCAGAAGATGGAGTACATGTACTGAGTAGAAAAAGTGAAAAGAAAAACTTCCAGGGAACTGATACGCCTTACTAGGGGTGGAAGATAGAGTTGAGGTCTCCTAGGAAACAGAGACAAACAAACCAACCAATCCAAGGGAGTGGAAAGCAGGAGAGAAAAAATTAGAAGACTAACTTAGAGAGTCAACATCTACACAGGAGTTGCAGAAAGAAAAAACTCAGAAAACAGTTATGGAAATAGCCACTAACATAATTCAAGCTTTTAAAATTTCAAGTTGAAGGGCACGAATATTGAGATCGAAGGGCCCACTGAGTGCCCAGATGAAAATACTCTCTGTCCCCAGCTCCTGCTAAGGTACATCATTGTGAAATATCATGACTCTAGTGAGCAAGAGAAGACCCTAAATGTCCCCATGGAGAAGCAGGACTGGGATGAGGCAGGAGACATCCATGGCAGCCCCGGGCCACTGGGAGGCAGTGCAGTGATCCCTTCACCATCCGGGAGGAGTGTTTTCCAACTCTCACTTCCCCATGTGAAGGCGGGACAAAGGCAGTCTTAGATAAGTGAGCCTCTGAGAGAGACAGGGTTCAGGTATGGGGGACTTCTCCCAAAAAGGAGAAAAGGAGGTTGAATTCAGAAAGGGGGTATCAATAGGGAGAGAGGGGAGGGTGGTGCAGGAAACCAGCGGGGCTCCGGGTGTAGGGAAGGGAGGGAGGGTGATGCAGGTAGAGAAAGGGGCATCGGTCCAGATGGAGACGGTCGGAGTGAGTCTGCATCTCACTCTGGGCCCCACTGTCCAGTGGCACGGATGTAGGGAGGCCTCTCTCCACTAGTGCATAAGCTTAGAGTTGCTTCTGTTGCCAAAGATTCAGGCAACCGTTCTGCAGAGTGTCTGTCTGTGTGGTCTGTCTCTCTCTCCTCAAGTCTTCCTTTTACTGATCTGACTCAGTTTCCCCTCCTGCATTCTGGGTTCCTGCTGCCCCACAGCCCACACTTCCAAATGGGACTCTTCCTCCCTGACATATACCAGCTGTGGCCCATTCTTTCCCCAGGGAAGGGCCTGAGGTTGCTTCTTGGACTCCCAGTCATGCCGGGGCAGCTCCCTGGTGACTGTGTGCTTGGGGCTGAGGATCCCACGGGTTCATTCACCTGCTTCCACAGAAGAACCCATCTAGCCATATCCTGAGGTTGCTCCTTTTTGGCCATCACACACTGGACTGTGCCCTCTTCATTCATCAGGACTACCCTCTGCAGCTGGGTCTCACCCCAGCCCCTTTCTGCATGGGCCAGCCTTCTTCCATCGCTCCACTGAGCCTGGGTGCCAACAGGCAGGTGAGCAGACAATAGCATGGGCTGGACCTCTTGCGGTAGGCAGAACACCACTTCCCTTTGGCAGTGAACCCTCTTTCTGCCAGCTCCAAAACCCGAAACCAGGGCCTGATCATGAGGCTATGTGGGGGAAACAAAGAGACTCAGCCTGCTGTTGCCTGGCCATACCTTAACCCTTTGCCTTCCTCCAGTAAATCACACTTTATTACAAGGAGACATCTTCAAAAATCTACTCTAGTTTATAAAGGCAAACCATTCACTGAAATCAATCAGATGGTGCTAGGAACTATCATTAATAACAATTGCTTACATAATCTTTACTAAGGACTGTGATATACCAGTGTAAATGGCTGACAATCACCGGTTTATTGGAAGGAAGCCAAACACCCCTCTACTTCTCTCCTTCATGGCATTCCCAGAAAGACACCAGCCACTTGGACAGGGTGAGAGTGATAGAGTAAGACTCCAAACTTCTGGGGCAATCAGCTTCAAGGAATATTCCTTGCATACCTGCTATACATTAGACATTGAGCTGTATAGTCTTTAAAATACTCTGCTGGATTAAATCAGTGGAGGGGAACAACTTAGGTTATTATAGTCACAGCCACCGTCAGACTGGGCCTCATAGGGGAGTGCCTTGGTTATCCTGCTGGCTTTGTACCTGTGTGGTGGGGGTGATGCTTTCTGGCCCAGCCAATTCAGTAAGCTAAAGGAGCTTATAACCAGCACTGCATGAACTCCAAAGTGTCTCACAAACTCCACTGCTGAAATTATTCTTGATATTGGAACAGCACTTTACAGATTTTAAAGCATTTCAAACCCATTTTGTCATTTCATCCCCTAAGCATTTCAGGGAGTTAGTCTGGGATTAGAGCTTTCCTGGTATTTTTTTGGCAATGCCATCAGGAAAGGGAAACATGGTGTCAATATTTTGAAGCTACCAGACACGCATCGAACTTTTCCAGTGTGAATTTTCTCCTTGAAAACGTGTTCAGTATTTTCACACTGAGACATGAGTAGGGCTGGTCTGTTCTCTGTAGATCGTGAACACCCTACCAGAAACTGCCCTGCTTAGCTCTGTATCTCCAGAGACTAATCCAGGGCTGGGCAAAGGGGACAGACTCAGGAGGTACTCACTGATCCACTGAGGGAGTGAGTGAGTGAGTGGCTGAAGGAAGAAAGGGAGGAAGAGAGGAAGGAAGGAAGGAAGGGAGGGAGGGAAGGAGGGAAGAAGGAAGGAAGGAAAGAAGGAAGGAAGGAAGGAAGGGTGAGAGGGAGGGAGGGAGGGAGGAAGGAAATTGAGACAAAAAGAGTTCTGGGACAAGAATAATCCAAATGTGATGAATACAAGATACAAATGTCCCAGCACACAAACTGACATTGTAAACTGGGAAGAAATGAGATTAAATATGCAACATGTAATTTAAAAATATAATCATAGTTGGCATTTAATTAAGTTCAACAATAAGCAACTGTTGAGACTTCAGTTGCTAACATAATTTTTGATTAAGTTACATTTGCTCATTATGACTTCTTGATATATTTAAGGGTTTTTTCTTTTTTAAAGAAAAGCAATTCTGAGAAGTAGATTTGCAAGCAAAGAACAATAAACACAAACACAACTTTCCACCCTGCCAAGTTGACATGCTAGCCTCCTGAGCCCAGTCAGAGAGAAATCAGCTGCCCTTAAGTAAACGCTCAAGCATGGAATGACCAACAGCAGATGAACGCAGGCCCAGTTCCTACACTACTAGTAACAAACGGGCCTTTTCATCTGATTGATTAGTGAGCATATAGCAAACAATAGCAACATTTCACTAAGATCTGGAGGCTAAAACGGATTGTACCCTGGCCTAATGGGACCAGATGTAAATAAAGAAGTATATAGTTGAGGCATTGTGGTACAGTGAATTAAGCCACCGCTGCATCCCATATCCAAGAGCCACTTCAAACCTCAGCTTTCCTACTTCCAATGCAGCTTCCTGCTAATGCACTGGGAAGGTAGTGGAGGATGGTCCAAGTGCTTGCCCCTGCCAGCCACATGGGAGACCAGGATGGAGTTCCTGGAACCTGGCTTTGGCTTGGCCCAGTCCTGGCTGTTGCAGACCTTAGGGGAGTTAACCAGTGGATGGAGGATTTCTTTCTCTATCAATCTTCCTTTCAGATAATAAATAAATTAATATATCTAAAAATAATTACATTTTTTTTCACCATTTAAAACCTTTTATGGACTGTATTTTTTAGTCTATTAAGTGGCAATAAATGTAATTCAACTTAATGGGCAATGAGGGGGTCACTTATTTCACCAAAGTTAATGGAGAACGGACCATGTGGTGGACGATGTGCTTGGCTCCTGGGATACAAATCGATCAAATTCTGAAGAGGTGCTCACAGTCTGACAGTGAAAACAGACCCAGTAATCAAAGGAAGACAACTTGGTTTGACATAAAAAAAGAGGAGGACAAAACCAAATGCAGGAGAGCCCAGAGGCGCAAGGGCAGTGGTGACTGAGATCCGGGTCCTTTTTGTTAGCATTGCTGTGAACCTTGCTGAAGGTACGTCTAGTTCCCACGGTAGCCAGAGAGATCTTTCCGAAACAGGAAGTGGGGATCATGTTGCTTTTCTCTTCAAAGTGCCTCAACGTTGAACGCCCGTCTCCCTGACTCGAGTCCCAGTTGGCAGAGGACAGAGATGGCGTGGCTTGCACATTTCTCAATACTCAAGCAACTTCCTGTGTTGCAAGCGAAACAGGGACGCAGATCTGTTTGGTGAATCCATGAATGCAGTAAAACTACGTGCAGATGCTGAAGCAGGACCATGACATTTCAAGTTTCTTTCTTCTGTGTCCACATCAGTGAGTTCTGTGGGTGCTGGTTTGTAGAGCAGTGGGGGGTGAAGAGCCTTAGCTTTGGGTCCCATGACCCAAGTTCAAGTGTGGACTTGCCCTGCTCCTGTGTGACCTTGAGCAAATCAGTTAGCCTCTTTCAATTTCAGTTTCCTAGGGCTGGCGCTGTGGCGTAGTAGGTTAAGTAAGCCTCTTCGTGCAGTGTTAGCATCCCATATGGGTGCTGGTTCAAGTCTTGGCTGCTCCACTTCCAATCCAGCTCCCTGCTAATAATGTGCCTGGGGAAGCAGTGGAAGATGGTCTAAGTGCTTGGGCCCCTGCAACCCACGTGGGAGACCCAGAAGAAGCTCCTGGCTCCTGATCAGCCCAGCTTCAGCCATTGCAGTCATTTAAGGAGTGACCCAGAGGATGGAAGACCTCTTTCTCTGTCTCTCACTCTCTCTGTAACTCTGCCTCTCAAACAAATAAATAAAATCTTAAAATAAAATTTCAGTTTCCTTATTGACAAAGAATACTAATTATATCTGCTTGAAAGGATGGCTATGGGCTCATAAATTCAGAGAAATGGTCAGCAGAGCCCTGGTCCCTCACGTAGCACATGCTGAGCAAGCGTGCATGGTGTTCTTGTAATTCTCCTTGAAACCAACTCCAGATCCCCAAGTGCTGTCGTTGGTGTCTCTGGGAACAGCTTTCAGGGAGCTCATTTCTGACCCTCTTGCAGGAACCACAGCTCTGCTCCATCTTTCGTCATCACACTCTTGACAAGTCCCTGTTTCCTACTTGGCCACTAAGTGGAGATACCCAAGTTGATCCCAAATGGCTCAGGCTTATTTCAAAACTGCAACACAAGGTGCTCCCCAGTGAGAAGCTTAGAGCCAATGTTGTTTCATTGACAACTTGGGTGCAGGGAAGAGAGGCAGTACCTCCTAGGAGGGTGTGCTTTTTATCATTGACTGAAAGAGGCTGGCCCGTTCATTTAACCCCATGCCTACCTTTGAGAAGTTTTATTGTTGTTGTCTGTTTTTATTTTTTCCATTGTTCCTAAATAGTTTCCTGCAGGGGAAGGGTATTGGAAGGTTGGACATGTGGAAAGGTGCGTTCTTTACTATCTGACATTTGATAATTATATTTCAGGAGTCAGATTTGGGAGAGTGGAGACATACAAAGTGCTAGGGACAGAGCAAGGAATGCCTACACTTAGCTAGTGCTGAAGCAGGATCATCAGGCATCTTAAGTCTGACTTTAGGGTTTGAAGCAGCCTGCTTTGTCTGTGTGTACGGGAAAGCTGGGCTGGAGGCCCGGTTCCTGTCCTTTGCCTCCTGTGGCATTGTCTTTGAGCACCTGACTTCCCCTTTTCCTATGTTGGATGAATCATATTTTTACAATAATGAGATCCAAGGCCCTGGTTTTCTTTATTTTCCCGACAGCATCCTATTTTTTGCAAGACTTTGCTTATTTAACAAACACGATTGGGAAGCTTATGAATAAAGAGCTTGTGTAAGGGGTACGGGAGACAGGCAGATTATGTGGGAGGCAAATTAGCCTTTGGAGGGCAGTTCTGTAGACACCAAGAGCAGAGATAATCCTGATCATAATTCTCATCGCACCAGCTACCATCATTTATTAGGAATGGGCTGTGTGCCAGACACGCTGCATATAATTTTTGATCTAACCATTGCCACAAAGTAGGAGAAAGGTGTCATTGTTTCCCCATTTCGCAGATCCGGAAACTGAGGATGAGGGAGTCCAGGAGCTTGTCTAGGGTCGCACGGCTAGTCAAGGCCAAAGAGACGCTCGACTCTGGTCTGCCTGGTGCCAGAGCGCGAGATCTGAACCACCAGACCCTCTGACCTCCCGGTTCCAAGAGAACGATGTCACTTATATAGGAAAGTGCGGAAAATTTGGCAGAGTGTGGCCGCTGCTGAACCTTTCCTAGAACAGCAAGATGCCCAGCCCACAGCTGAGAGCAGATGTTGAAAAGGCATCACGCACCTGACTGCAGGCCCACTCTGGGACACGGGCAGAGAAATGGACAAAGCACACCCCATTTGAGATCTTCATGTTACTCGCTATTTTCTCTTCCACCTTCTCTACCTGTTTACCTCTTCCTTTTCTCTCCTGGATGATTTCAGTAGAATTTACTTATGTTAGCTTCCTATTGCGGCTGTAACTACCACATATGGAACAGCTCTCAACAGTACTAATTTATCATCTTATAGTCTGGGAAATCAAAAGTCCAAAACATGTCTCCTTGGACTAAGTTCCAGATGTTGGCAGGGCTGTGTTCTCTCTGGACACTTTAAAGGAGAATCCATCTCCTTGGGTTTTCTGGCTTATAGAGGTTCCCCACATTCTGTGGCTATGACTCCCTGCCATCTTCAAGGGCAAGGAATCGCATTGCTCAGACCTGTGTTTCCACCTCACCTCTCTCTGGTTCAGACCCTTCTGCCTCCCTTTTCCACTCGTCATGGCCCTGGTGACCCCCTAGGGGTAATGGATAATGCAGGGCAAATCTTCTCATTTCAAGATCTTCAGTCAGCTCATCCACCCAAACTCTGTAACCACCAGAGGTAACATCTTCACAAGTCTGGGTATTAGGGTGTCTACATCTGGGGGACCTTGTATTTCCCCCAGACTACTGCAAGCAAATGGATGCACGTTGGGATGTTATGAGATTAAAAACACCGCCCATGCAAAAGTTCCCCAAGGCCCTGGTGCTCCATGAGGGTGGAGTCTTGGGAGATTTCATCAATGAAATCCCAATATTCAACACAAGATTTTCAATAAGAGATTAACAGATTTTCAATACATACTTATTGCATAAATAAACATCTTGCCTTTCTCTTTCTCTTTTGTATGATATGAACTTTCTTTCTAGAACTTCAAGACTACAGAGAGTATCATCACATGTGTCTCTTGATATACCACCCAGTACTGGTTATGGTCAACATTATGTTTTACACACACACTCTTTCTTTGGAAACTGAAATGCTTCTTGTGAGACTATATTTAAATTCTCCTGACCCATGGCCATTTCACTCTGCCCTGCTTAGCTTGGGGTTGCTTTGTGACAGAACTTAACAAAGTACCTGTCTGTCTGTGTTGCTGCCAGAGTTCTGTGAGAAAGAATGCCCAACATTCCCAGTCCTGAAGAGGGGTGATGAGCAAACAGAGGTGGGGTGGATCAGACATGGTATCCACGGAGCCCAGCCATTAGGAAGAAATGCTGTGGCCATCAGCGAGCTCTGAGCTTCAGCTTTACCCCAGGACAGGCAACACCCTTCTATCTGGCAATCATGGGCATGGGTCTTCCATGAGCATCCTTAGAGAACTCCATATGTCTCTGTGGAGCCTGGGGGATGCTTTCCCTGATGGCCAACTCACACCTGTGAAGCCTTCATGGGTAGAAAAGAGCAGACAGTGGTCTAAGGACAACCTGCCTTCCTGGGATTTCTTAGCATGAGGCATGGACTACCTGAGAAAGAGAACAGCAGGTGCAGGGTCTCCTGCAGGCTGACAATGAGTGGCACCTGCCTATCTCATACAGAGGGAAGCTGGAGGTGACTTGGAGGGACTGAGCAGAGAGTCATAGTGACCAGCAGGGAACAATGGGATCTGGGTTAAGAGAACTGCACGCATTCTCCCTAGCATGGAGTCTTGGAAGCAGCCAAGAATGTGTCCTTCCAGGGAAAGTTGGTCACACCAGGCTGCACTGTCAGAGCCTGCCAGGGTGCCCATCAAGCAAGACGCACGCTGTCCCTTCAGGCTCCTCCCTTCCCTGCTCCAGCGCTGACACCACCTTTCCACTGCAGGAACCACCCGAGGCAGGCCCAATCCAGGGACAGGAAGCAGCCTTCCCTTGAAAGGAACTGGGACATTCTAACACGCCCATGTGGTCCCTGTGCCAATCACTGAACCGAGCTTTTTGGTGGGAGAAGGGACGGGAGGATGTTAGCACGCAATGGCTGTGGTTGTAATTCTCTGTCTTGGAATGGAGCCTTTTTTCATCTCCATGTCTTGAAGTTATCTGTGCTGCCTCCCCTAGGAGGTCCCCTAGGATTCCTGGAGGTAATTTGGGTTTTCTTTCTTGCAGGGTTTGTAGCTTAGGAACTGTTCCCCTCCAGGCCTTGGCCTTGGGTCTTGCTGCCTTTGCTTTCATTTTGTCTAAAATGTTTTCAAAGGTGTGAGCACCCAGACAGGTGTGTGGGAGGGCCTTAGTTGGGTAGAGAAATGGCCTTTACCTGGCTGGATCCTGGTGACTTTGGGAATGCCTTGAAAGCACTCATCATGTGTGAGTTTTCAAAAAGGCAGTGTCTGGGAACCTGCCTGGAAGCTGTCCTGGTTACCTTTTCAAATGAGCTGAAGATGAAAGGATCTAAATACCCGAAGGAAAATAAGAATGAGCCCACCGCCTTCTCCAGGGTCGAGGTTGGTCTCTGAGGCATCGCGGAAGTGCCTATGGTGGGAGACGTCAGGAATAACAATGAGTGAGGGACGGAGAATGCTCTGCAGGTGTAGATTCAAGTCCTTGACATGGCCCAGTGTGGTGATGATGAGGTCAAGGTCATGTGGCCAGAGAGAGGCGGAGCCAGGATTTAAATCCACATCTGTCTGGGGCAAGGTCTGCACCCTTCTCTTCATACCCTGTGCTCTCCAGGCTCAGGATTGGAAAGGACACTTCCAGAATAGCAAAGCCAGTCCTTGGAGAGAGAGGACGCGGAGGTCCCCAGGGACAAGGGCTTATCCAAAGTGTGCATAGCAGGTGATTGACAGGGGCCAGAAATGAGGTCCCACTGACCCCTGTGACACAGGACCGTGTCTCTTCCCTCCCGTGTGTGGGGAAGAAGCCACATCTCTCCCCAGAGGAGTGCAAGCTCCATGGAGCAAGTGTGTTTTACTGTCACATCCCTCCCACCCTGCCTGTGGGGACTGCCTCGCAGCACTCGTAGCAGGAGACATCTGAGTGGGCACCTTGGCCACAGTGTCTTCCTCCACGCTGCAGCCAGGCAGCTTCTTCCTGCCATTCCCTGCTCTTTCTTCCCCCCATCCCTCACATTCCTCTTTACACTAAGCTACCAACTCTCCACTGCAGGAGACAGGCCAGGATAGAGACGAGCATGGGCTTCACACTCAGTTATAACTGGGGGAGTGGTCTTCAAAATGTGTACAAAAAACCCATATTTTTAAACAGCTATGCTTGGCTTTCAATATTTTCTTGCACCAAAATAAACTTACTTTGACTTCAGTTTTCCCACTAACTTCTGACGTGCCCTCATACTTGACAACAGTAATAGCCAACATATAGTATGCAGTCGGCCCTGCCTATCTGAGGATTCCACAGCCACAATTCAACAACCACACACTGAAAACAGTACCAACGAAAATAACAATATACCAATAAAAACAAGACAAATTTAAAAACACTATTTATGTAGCACGTGTGCTGTGTTAGGTCTTACAAGTCATCTAGAGATGATTTGAAGTATACAGTAGGGTGTGCATAGGTTATAAGCAAGTACTAGGCCATCTAATATAAGGGACTTGAGCAACTGCTGATTTTGGTAGCTGAGGGCTTCCTGAAGCCCGCTGAATACCAGGGGATGAAGGTATAGCACTCACTGTGTGGCAGCACTGTTGTAACAACTTTACATACTGCTGTGCCCTGAACTGTGTCCCCCAAATTCATATGCTGAGAATCTCTGCGAGGTGGTCAGGAGAAGATGAGGTCCTCATGACAGGACTGGTGGTGTTGTAGGCAGAGGATGAGAGATAGCTCTCCTGCTCCCTTGTGAACACAGATCAAGAAGGCAGGCGCCTGCCAGCCAGGAAGAGGCCTTCACCAGGGACTGAATTCACCAGTACTCTGATCTTGAGCTTGAACCTCCAAAATTATGAAAAATAAATGTCTTTAGGATCAGCATTGTGGTACAGAGGGTTAAGCTGTCACCTGCCATACAGACATTTTATCAGAATGCTGGTTCATGTCCCACTGCTCTGCTTCTGATCTAGCTCCCTGCTAATGCCCTAGGAAAGCAGGGGAAGATGGCCCAATGCTTGGGCTCCTGCCACCCATGTGGGAGACCTAGACTGAGTTCCTGGCTCCTGGCTTTGGCCTAGTTCAGACCTTGCTGTTGTAGCCATTTGGAGAGAAAACCAATGGATGGTAGACCCACCTCTCTCCCTCCCTCTCTGTTGCTCTGCCTTTCAAATAAATAAGTAAGCAAGTAAGTAAATTGTTGAAAAGCCTATTATTTATGCTATCCATATTCTGATGTGTGTTGTAGCAGTCTAAGCAGACTAATCCACCTAACGGCCATTCGCTAGGTTTAATGTCTCCCTTCTACAGATGAAAGAACTGAGTCTCAGCGAGGTGCTGTGCTAGGTACTTAGTTTGCCAGTAGGGACACAAAGACTAATGCTTTGGCATCCGGGAACTAATCCAGTCCAGTCTAGTTCAATACAGTGTGAGCCTGAGGGCCATACCCTGTGCCCCCAAACAGGATGGTACCCACTTGGGAGGGTATTTCTTGCTTGTTTAACCATCAGCCTCAACTGTATATAGCCTTGTTCTGATGTTACTTTGCTAGATTCTACTTCAGCAAGTTCCAGCCACCATCAAGAATGCCTCCCTTGAGAAGACACAGAAGAGGCTTCCAGGTCTGACTCTGCTGCTCTGAAACCCTTAACAAGCAACCAAATAACTCGGCCTCAATGGGGCTGGTTCCTCATCCACGCAGAGGGGCAACAGTAAGGTCTATTTTACAGGGTTCACGTAAGAATTTGATAAAAATGCTATGAGCACTGCCAGCTATACCACTGAGTACCTCAGTCCCCATGTTGGAAGGGACCCCAGGCCCTGTTTCTCTACCCTCTCCAGCCTTCCTGCCAAGGGTTGGTTTGGCCTGTGCCTCATTACCTATAGTGACCTGTAGTGATGGGGCACTGCATCTGGTGCTCAGATTGGTCGCGGGTAACCCCTGGGCCAGCAGTGCTCAATCTTTCTCAGTGACAGGCATGGGAACTCCCCGGTGAGGGAGGGCACAATGACCCCACTGATAGCAGCTATGGTAACAGTGGCAACAGCTCACTTTTACTGAGTGATGACTCTTCGCTCTGCACTGTACCGCATATACCGTTTCTCTTAAACCTCATGACCACCCACAGGCTAGGAATTAATTTATGTCTATTTCAAGACGAAACAGAAGATAGAGAAGTTAGGAAATTTGCTCAAAGCCCCAAGGTCAGTGCGGGGTAGAGGCAGGATTAAAACCCAGATCTACTGATGTCAGAGCTGGTGAGCCACTCCTTGTGGTTTCCCACGACCCCGCACAATGGCCAGGCAGGGATTTTGGTGATGCCCAGGTGAGCAGGTGCGGTTCTGGTGAACAGGCAGCCTCTTACCCAGAGAAAGGAGATGGTTACTGACAGTCTCTTCTCACCCGGCTGGGTACAGAAACACAGACATGGGCTTGTCACATCTCACTTTGTTGGTAAAAACAAGATTCAGGATATTTTAATGTGATACATCATGATTTTAAGACACAAACTCAAGATTTTTGAAATTGAGTGAACTTCATTTCTAAGTGCTCTAACTGCCCTATTTTAAAAGATTTATTTTTATTTGAAAAGCTGAGTGAGAGCAAGAGAGAGAGAAATCTTCCACCCACAGGTTCATTCCCCAAATGGCCACAACCCCTGGCCCAGCCGCTGCCAAAGCCAGGGGCACGGAACTCCATCCGGGTCTCCCATATGGGTGCAGGAGCGCAGGCACTCGGGTCATCTTCTACTTTTGCAGGCACAATAGCAGGAAGCTGAATTGGAAGCAGCACAGCCAGGACACGAACTGTGCTCTGATACAGGATGTTAGGTTGCAGGTAGCTTAACCCACGGTGCACAGCACTAGCCCTCCGGGAACTGCCCTTGAAGTACCCATTGAAACCTGTTCCTGAAAGTTGTCCCTCTGCCCCTTGGCTGCCACTCAAGTTCTAATTCTGCAGTAACAAGGAGAGAGGGGCTTACCACCCAGAATGCCCTGTCTGCTCTGTAGATATGGATCTTGAAGGTGGGAACTTTGACCATGGCTGGTGACTGGTTGAACCCAGCAGTGGCAGTGAGGACAAGGATGCGGTGGGGGAAGCGTGGGAAGGAGCTCACGGATCTTCACTTGTGGAAAGTGGAGGCTGCTCAGGACAGCCTGGTCCTCTGTAGGAGCCCAGCAGTGGCCAGGGACCAGCCCTGGCCCCTGGAGCACTGCCCCAGCCAAGCAGGGGAGAGCTCCCTAACCCTTGCTCCCAAACTCTGGGCAAAAGGGATTTCACAACCGCCTGGAGGAGGACCATCTCCTGGCCCTGGTCCAGCCTCCAGGCACTTTCTCAATCCTGCTTGCTGAGAAGTTCAACCTCCTGTCCCTTCCTGGACTAATGAAAATCATTGCAAACAGGTTATTTATGGGCTGATGACAATCATTTCTTACTCCACAAAAAGAACCAAGGTCTGTTTTAAGTTTGCGCAGTGAGGCCCATATACAGAACAGGGTTTGCACGATGGCATCATTTAACCCCATCACATCTTTTCCTCACTTACACCAACTAAGGACCAGAGAGATTAGGTGACTTGCCCATGTCACTTTGAAATGCCCAGACCTGGGCCGGCAGTATGGCGTAGTGGGTAAAGCCACCACCTGATATGCCAGCATTGTATGTGGGTGCTGGTTTGAGTCCTGGCTGCTCCACTTCTGATCCAGCTACCTGCTAATGGCCTGGGAAAGCAGAGGAAGATGGCCCAAGTGCTTGGGTCCCTGCATCTGCATGGGAGACCTGGAGGAAGCTCCTGGCCCCTGATCAGCCCAGCTCTGGCTGTTGTGGCCATGTGGGGAGTGAACCAGCGTATGGAAGACCTCTTTCTCTCTCTTTGCTGATGCCTCTCAAATAAATAAATAAAAATTAAAAGAAAGAAAGAAAGAAAGAAAGAAAGAAAGAAAGAAAGAAAGAAAGAAAGAAAGAAAGTGAGGGAGGGGAGGGGAGGGGAGGGGAGGGGAGGGGAGAGGAGGGGAGGGAGGAGTGAACAGGCCAGACCTGGAAATTAACTGTAAACTGATCTCCTGATGTGGACACTGATGCATTGGCTGTTTTGGTAGTCAACTTTCATTGGAGCCTGGGACCATCAATCTAAAAACAAGGACATTACTATAGCGGCCACCTCACTGCCCCTCCCACCAGTACAATCAACAGTAGCAACCAACCAGGGACAGGTAGCACAAGCTACCCTTTTACCCCCTATACATAGGCTCTTTCTTCCTTCTGTGAAGGCGGGACTTCTTACCAACTCTAAGGACAGAGTTGTACAAACTGCCCATCCTGTGTCCCACGTCTCATAAATACCAGGCTGGCTTATCAAGTGTAATTGTTGCACCAGCTGATTTCACAGTTTCTTAATTTGTTTTATCATTTCCCCCTATAAGGAGCCCTAAATAACATGTGTTGTTGATATACTTTCTTTCTTTAAAAAATGTATTTGGGGGCTGGTGTTGAAGTGCAGGGGGCTGAGCTGCCACCTGTGATGCCAGCATCCCATATGGGTACTGGTTCGTGTTCTGGCTGTTCTGCTTCTGACCCAGCTCCCAGCTGATAATGGCATGGGAAAAGCAGCCGAAGATGGCCTGAATGTTTAAGCCCGTGCCACCTATGTGAGAGCCTTGGATGAAGCTCCTGGATTTGGTCTGGCTCATCTGGAGCATGAACCAGTGGTTGGAAGAGCTCTCCCTTTGTCTGTTTATCCCCTTCTCTTTGTAACTCTGACTTTCAAAATAAATAAATATTTAAAAAAAAAATAAAAAGGATCAGGGCTGGCGCTGTGGTGTAGTGGGCCAAGCTTCCACCTGCAGTGCCTGCATCCCACATGGGGGCTGCTTCATGTCCTGGCTGCTCCTCTTCTGATCCAGCTCTCTGCTAACGCCCTGGGAAAGTGGTGGAAGATGGTCCAAGTGCTTGGGGCCCTGCGTCCACGTGGGAGACCTGGAAGAAGCTCCTGGCTCCTGCCTTCAAACTGGCCCAGCTCCAGCCACTGCGGCCATTTAGGGAGTGAACCAGTGACGGAAGAGCTTTCTCTCTTTTTCTCCCTCTATCTGACTGTAACTCTACCTTTCAAATAAATAAATAAAATCCTAACTAACTAACTAACTAACTAAGATGTATTTATTTGAAAGGTAGTGAGTGAACTAGAGAGAGAGAGATCTTCCATCTGGTAGTTCTTACCCCAGATGGCTACAGTAGCCAGGGCAGGGGTGGGGTCAGGTAGAAGCCAGGAGCCAGGAACTCCATTTGGGTCTCCCACATAGTTGGCAGGGACTCAAGAACTTGAGCCTTCATCTGCTACTTCTCAGGGACATTAGCAGGGAGCTGGATCACAGCAGAGTAGCTGGGACTCAAACCAGTGCTTTAATTTGGGATATAGGCATTCAAACAGCATCTTAACCTGCTATGCCATGGCCCCGGCCCCTGACCCCCTTGAATGCTTTTAAAATAGCAATATAGGAGCTGGCGCTGTGGTGTAGCCGGTAAAGCTGCTACCTGCAGTGCTAGCATCCCATATGGGTGCCGGTTCACATCCCGGCTGCTCCGCTTCCGATCCAGCTCTCTGTTATGGCCTGGGAAAGCAGTGGAAGATGGAACAAGTCCTTGGGCTCTGCATCCGTGTGGGAGACTTGGAAGAAGCTCCAGGCTCCTGGCTTTGGATGGGTCCAAAGCAGCCATTTGTGGAGTGAACCAGAGGAAGGAAGATCTACCTCTCTCTCTCTTTCTCTCTCTCTCTGTCTGCCTCTGCCTCCTCTGCCTTTCTGTAACTCTTTCTTTCAAATAAATAAATAAATAAATCTTTTTATAAAAAGATAGCAATATAAAAGCTTCTTTTTGCTTTGCTATTTTCATTTTATTTTTGCCTCAGCTTTCTTGGGAAAGTTCTTTCTTACTGAGAAAGTTCTTTTCTTATTTTCAAATTTAAAATCATATATAAATTTCTCTGGCATTTAAATTTTCCTGACATTTTCAAAATTCCCAAATAAAACTGGAACAACAACAAAATAAACCCAATTTACATTAGAACAATCTTAAGACAAGGTGAATAAAGGCAGATGTTGGTACATGGTTGCTTATCTATTGGTCTTCCCAAGCTTTGAGGAAGTAGGAATTGGGCCAGATGTTTGGCCCAGTGGTTAAGGCGCCCCCCGGGATGCCAGCATCCCACATCAGAGTGCCTGAGGGCCAGTCCTGGCTCCCCCATTCCAGCTTCCTGTGAATGCCTGCACTGGAGGCGGCTGGTGATGGGTCAAGTACCTGGCTTCCTGCCATCCACGTGGGAGACCTGGATGGGGCTCCTGGCTTTGGCCTGCCCCAGCCCTAGCTGTTCTGGGTTCTATGTCTCTGCAATCTCCCTCCTGGGACCGCAAGGGTTCTAGCTTACGTAATCCCACCTTTGGGGGAAAGAGTGGGCTTGGGTCTAAGTCTTCAAACGCTGGGATTTGGTTAGAGGCTACAAGATCATCTTCAGCATTTCCCCAGGAAGCTTATGTCCTGAATGCCAGGAAGACTCCCGGCCACTCTGAGTTCACTGGTGAAACATCTCACGAAGCAATTAGTCAATCACACACTAGTATAATTTAATCATTTCTAGAGGTTATAGCCCTCTGAGGCTAGGATCACACAGAGGAATGGAAGAGGAGGGGGCAGGAAATGCTCTTCTCTCTCGTACCTGAGTTATATAATCTACATTTTCAAGACCCCATTCAAATGCCCTCTGGCCCAGGAAGGCTGAGCTCTCTAGTTAGAGAGACCACTCCCTTCTCATCTGCTCAGTAGCACCCTCTCTGATGCTCCCTCCTAGTGCTTCTTACAAGTTGTAGGTTTAGGGACCTGTGGGCTCATCTTATCTGTCATATGCTGCCCTCTGGCCTGGGAGCCCCTTCGGGGACAATTCTGATTTCCTCCCTTACCCCATCTATTGGGCAGCCCAGAGAAGGTAAGTTTATCTTCTCATATTTTTTTTATAAAAATTTATTTCAAAGGCAGAGTCAGAAATGAAAGAGAGAGAGAGAGAGAGAGAGAGAGAGAGAGAGAGAGAGATATCAGGAGCCAGGAGCCAGGAGCTTCCTCTGGGTCTCCCACATGAGTGCAGGGGCCCAAGCCCTTGGGCCATATTCCACTGCCTTTCTAGATGCATTAGCAGGAAGTTGGATCATAAGTGGAGCGGCTGGAACTAGAACTGACACCCACATGGGATGTTGGCATTGCAGGATGCGGCCTCACTTGCTCTACCACAGCATCGGCCCTGATCTTCTGATTTCTTAAGGCCCTGTGATGACTTAGCAGTGCGACGCAAAGTGTCTACGTCCCATTCTGCCCAGGCTTCTCTAGCTCCTAGGCTCTCCCCTCCCTTCCCATCCCCTCTCCTCTCCTCCCCTCCCCTCCCTCCCTCCTTCCCTACCTCCCTTGCTCCCTTCCTTCCTTCCACGGATTTATTTTTTTTAATTTGGAAGACAGAGTTACAGAGAGAGGTAGAGTCAGAGAGAGAGATCTTCCATCTGCTGGTTCACTCCTCAGATGGCCACAACAGCCAGAGCTGAGCTGATCCGAAGCCAGGAGCCAGGAGCTTCTTCCAGGTCTTCCACGTGGGTGCAGGGCCCCAAGGACTTGGGCCATCTTCTACTGCTTTCCTAGGCCATCAGAAGAGGAGCAGCCGGGACTAGAAGCAGCACCCATATGGGATGCTGGTGCTTCAGGTCAGGGCTTTAACCCGCTGCGCCACAGCGCTGGCCCCGCCATCCTCTTTCTACCAAATCTCAGTCACTCAGACGGGCACCTGAGACCTCCTCTATAGTCTCATGATCTTGGTGTAGCACCAAGTGTCCCCATGCTGCCAACCTGCTCTGGTTTCAGATAGATTCTTAGCTGTGGCTCCTCCTGGCTTTGTGACATGGAGAGGGCGACCTCATCTCTATCTTATGTTTCCTGTTTTACAAATCAGGCATCACTCTGGCCTCTTACGGCCACTGTCCCGAGCTCTGGTGATGGTACATCTGCAGTTGTTAACACAGTGCTTTGCGTGTAGTCATCTCAGTAAAGAGAAGCATTTTTTTTTTATTTCATTGAGGTAAAGAGCAACAAATCTGTCACAGAGGAGGGACTGTGTGGGTGGCAGGTGAGCTGTCCTTCCACACCTGTTTTAGGGACACCCTAAGTTATAATCCTAAGAGCAGGAATCTTCTTTGTGTTCAAATCCCTGCTCCGTTCATTTCTCAATGAGGTAAATTGATATATCTTTCTGCGATTATAGAATTGCTGTGATTTAGAGGTAAAAGAAAAAGGATATTATCAGAGTTAGGGCGGACTGCACTTAGCGGCGATGGCGGCCGAAAACCCTGTTATCTGATGTGCTCTTCTAGATGCTTGCCGCCCTCTGTTAGAGGCTGGACCCTCATCTCTCTCTTCTTGAGCCTGGGTGGGGTTGGGGGTGACCTGTCATCAAGACAATGCAGCAGTCGATGCTGGCGACTTCCTGTGTGAGACCGTGAGATGCCAGGAAGCTTCCATGTTGTTGCTGGCCGCTTGCCTCTGGGCCCTGAGCTGCCCTGGAAGTCGTCCACCTGGGTAAGGAGGTCCAGGCCGCATATGCAGGACACAGGCCAGTGTCGCCTCGGTGTCTCTGCTGGAGTCCTAGCATCAGCCAGCGCCAACTGCATGGACACGCGGGTGAAGACGCTTCCAGATGCCTCCAGCCTTTGTGATGAGCCCCCGGACCCCTCCCCACTGTTACAGAAACTAGCAGTGATTCTAAACCGCAATATTTGGGACGATAGTTCCTGCATCAGGGTTCTAATTCAATACTAATAATAGCAAAGACCAAGTGAGAAGAAGTGAGAGTATTTATGATTAGAATAATCATTATAGTTATCGCTGTCTCATGCAGATCTGTCCACCCTTGCTGTCCAGGAGACTGAGCGGCGACCAGAGCTCCGCCCCTCGGGCTTCTGCCCCGCCCACCAGCCAATGGGAACTCCCTCTCCATGCCCCCATCCGCACTTGTGGAAGAAAGCTTGCGGGACCTCTGGAGCCTGCAAGGGCTCAGGGTCTCTCTTCCGTGTTAGGGTGGAGTTCTCTGCCTGGCTGAGGGGGGCGGCGAGCTCGGGCTGCTTTGAGCAGGCCTGGCCGGCCTTGTCTGGAGGGGGCACAGCTTGTTAACCTCCTGGCCTCGGAGCCTTTAGCACGGGCAGCACGGAGGTCAGCTTTACGGGACACATTCTTTGTTGCAGCTAAGCCAGGCTCTGCAGGTCTCAGAATTGGCTTAAGCCCGATTAACTCACGAGAAAAAGGAAAATTTACATTTTGGAAATGGAGAAGAAACCGCTTAAGCTGTGCTCTTAAAAATCCTGTCTGTCCTGGTACTTCAAAGGCAGGCTCGTGTGCTTGCTCGCTCGCTCGCTCGCACGCTGGCTCTCTCTCTCCCCTCTTTCTAGCCATTCTGCTCTCAAACTGGCTTCAATTGGCTTTTTCCCTTTATGGGGGGAGCGGGGGGAGACTCTTTAAAAAATTAAAAGGAATTTGGAAGGTGGGGGCGAGAGAGAGAACACGCGAGTGAGTGAGACTGGTGGTTTGCTCCCCAGATGCCCACAGCAGCCAGGACTGGGCCCAGAAAGAAGATGGGAAGTTGGTGTCTGCAACCCAGTCCTGGTCTCCGGTGTGGGCAGCTGGGAGCCAACTGCTGGAACCATCACCTGCCGCTTCCCAGGCTGTAGATAAGCAGGAGGCTGGAGTCAGGACAAGAGGCCAAACTGGAAGCCAGGCGCTCTCCCAGGAGATGTGGGTGTCAGAACTGCCCACCCTTCTTCCTGCGTTTTCCACCTGCTCTCTCTCGGCTGTTCTCCTCCAAACTCTACCCGCTCTGTCCGCCCTCACCCCTT
The DNA here is from genome assembly GCF_964237555.1 of Oryctolagus cuniculus. NCBI lineage: Eukaryota > Metazoa > Chordata > Mammalia > Lagomorpha > Leporidae > Oryctolagus > Oryctolagus cuniculus. The sequence continues at coordinate 70,526,737 of NC_091432.1, forward strand.
CCCTGTTTCTCCATTTCTCTCTGCTTTGCTCTCCCAGCTGTGGTATCTGTCTCCTCTCTGCATCTCTGTGCATGAATGGTGGTCTGCGCCACTGTCTTGGAAGCTGTGGTCTCCAAAGGTGATGGAGAGAGAAGCTGGGATCCTGGGCCGGCTGCAGTGAGCTCTGCTGACAATCTGCGTACCTAATGGGCAAAACTTTCTCTTGTCAGCAAAGGGGCTGCTGGAAGCCACACTGAGGGTGATGGTTGATCTACTAGGGCTCACTGAGATGTCTCCCAACTGTCTTTTTTTGAATGGAGACTCCGGGAGAGAGAGAGAGAGAGAGAATGAATCTTCCATCTGCTGGCTCATTTTCCAAATGGCCACAATGGCTGGGGTTGGGGCTGGGCCAGGCCGAAGACAGAAGCCTGTAACCCCATCCAGGTCTCCCATGTGGGTGCAGGGGCCCAAGCACTTGGGCCATCCTCCGCTGTTTTGCCAGGAGCATTAGCGGGGAGCTGGATCAGAAGTGGAGCAACCAGATGTGAACCCAAGCTCATATGGAATGCCGGCGTTGCAGGCAGTGGCTTAACCTGCTGTGCCACAACAACAGCACCATCCCAGGCTGTCTTTTAGGGGAGAATTGCAGGGCAGCGAGCCAAGCAAAGGCATGAGAAGGCTGGGCATTTCTCTGAAGATCTGAAAAGAGCCTGGGATGCAGGGTAAATTTATCTGGTTCCCTCCAGCTGTGTGGTCTCAGGCCAATCACTTTCCCTCTCTGAGTCTGCTCCTCACCCATAAAACAGGATAATGACAGTCTTCTTGCCTTCCTCGGAGGGCTGTTATGAGGCTCCTACCAGCTAATGAGCGGGAAAGCATTCTGTGAAGTATAAAGTGCTGTACAAATTTAAACTCTTTTTATTATTGTTGTTACCGTGATCATCATTTTTATGTCCCGCTAATGCTTGTCTCACAACTCATCAGTATTAAGCAGCGGCAGCTCTGAGTGGAATGAATTCTTGCTTCTCCCTTGTGCATGAACTTGAGGCGTACTTGTGGGAGATGAATGTGCCTGTTTGGAGGGGCTTCCTTCAAGTCCTCTCCCTGTGCCTGCCCTCCCTCCTAGGGGCCTGGGAAAGCCAGGGTTGGCCCTGTCCTGCGGTGTGGAGTGTGCCCACTTTGCCTACGCTTGCTTCCCACACCTGCCCACTGGGGCAGAGAGGCCCTGCTGAGGGTCACCCCACTGTGCCCCAGGACCCAGCCAGCCTCCCTCTCAGGCAGTGTTTCCCCCTGCCAGTTCCCCTGTGCCTCAGTCTCTTGGGCTCCCCCTTGTGGTAAGCCACAGGCAAACCCACCTCCCAGACTCCCAGAGGTCCTACAACCAGGGAAGTGGCACAGTGCCCATTCAGGAGAGTGTGGCTCCCCTGACTGCACGTGTCTCCATCCTGGCGTACTGTGGAGACCACTGGGGAGCTGCTGGCCCTCATCCCCTCTGCTTCGTTGGGCTGCTGCTCTCTAGTGAAACAGCCATCTTATCCCCGTCCCAGCCTGTGGGCCTTCTCAACAGCCCTTGTGTGTAGGGCACACACAGACTTCTGGGAGCTCGGGAGACCCTCAGAAGGGGGACAGGACAGCAGTAGGAAGCGCATTCAGGGGAGGAGGATCTGGTTCCATTCACCTCCTGCGCCACCCGCTCCCAGCTGCCTCAAGGCCCCCGCCTGTTCTGTATCTGTCTCTCCTGGCCCCTGCCCTGCTCCTCATCCCATGCATAGCCCATTCTTGCTCCTCCCTCTTCCTTTCTCTCCCCTCTCTGAATCCTGAATAGCCTTCCTCTTGGCCTCTCAAGGCCAGCCCCACTTAGGTGCTCACAGCTACTCAGGAGAAGTTACTGTTGCATTTTACAGATGAGAAAACTGAAGCTTAGGAAGCCGAATGACTTGTCTGAGGGCTCTGGGAGAAGAGGAGCTGGAAGGCGAAATTTACAGCAGAAATCCATGCTGTTACCATATGCTGCCTCCTCTTTGGTTGTTCAAAAATGAGGAGGCCTGGCTTCTGTCCTCACGAAGCTCAGGGCCCAGCGGGACAGTCACATAAAACAATATTGATGACCAATCAAGGCAACAGTGGGGTCAGGAAAACATTGACCCACAACCGTGAGAAACACCAAGAGTTGGTTATTAATTTGTCTGAAGGGCTGTTGGAGCTAGAGAAGGGGGTGGGGAGAGTGAGAGAGACAGACAGATAGACAGACACTATCTGGGTGTTATATAACTTTGAGAAGAGGGAGCTTTCATGAAGCAGCAGTGTCCATATTATTCAGAGGTCAGAGACTCCAGAGAACAAATTCAAATTTTGCCTGCTTCCATTCCTGCAGCCTGCCCATGGCAGACATTGCTAAACAATCCTCGCCAGGGAACCCAGGCATTGCTAATCAATCCTCCCCAAGGAACCCAGATTCGACTTCAGACTTCAGAATCCTTTGCCACAGAATCCCCAGGAGACTATACCTGCTGACTGAGGCTGGTAGGCAAGAGGACAGCTTTGGCTAATAGCAGACATTTTATCTAAGGGGAAAACTCAGTTTCTGGAAGAGGAAGTAGACACGGAGATGGGATGGGAGTGACTTGTGGATGTGGCTGTGGAGGAAGAGCACCCGCGGTTCCCGCAGGATCTGAGTGATCTTCCTGTCTCCAGGACAGTATGCAACTGACTTTACCGAGTTCTTACTGGGGGCAACTTCTGTGACAGGAGTCCGGAATATCCACCTGCCTTGCAGCTCATTCTCTCTCTCTCTCTTTTTTTTTTTTTTTTTTTTTTTGACAGGCAGAGTTAGTGAGAGTCAGAGACAGAGAGAAAGGTCTTCCTTTGCCGTTAGTTCACCCCCCAGATGGCCACTACGGCCGTTGCACTGCACCGATCCAAAGCCAGGAGCCAGGTGCTTCTTCCTGGTCTCCCATGCGGGTGCAGGGCCCAAGCACTTGGGCCATCCTCCACTGCCCTCCTGGGCCACAGCAGAGATCTGGACTGGAAGAGGGGCAACTGGGACAGAATCCAGCACCTCAACCGGGACTAGAATCTGGGGTGCCGGCGCCACAGGCAGAGGATTAGCCTAGTGAGCCATGTCGCCGGCTGCAGCTCATTCTCAGGACTACCTGGGAGGTCGTCGGGACCACTTCCATTTTATAGAAGGTGGGGTGGAGGCTCAGCAATGCAGAACAGCCATGTGTTGGGGTCACACAGCAGGAAGTAGCGGAAGCAACCCTGATGCTCGCTCCAGAGCTGATGCGTGCATTTAGTTGTAACTTCCAAGTGTATCCGAGCCCTTTCAAATCCGCCTGGACTTTCGATGAGTGCAGCTTACACACTGGTCCCCGTCCCCTGAGTCAGGACCCCACACGAGGCCTGTGCCATTTCTGCAGAGGACCACGGTGCCTTTTAACACGTAAGTCAAAGGGATTTCATAAGGCGATTGGGCAACGCCGCCATTTCTCAGTGAAGCTGGCTTTCAGTAGAGTTTTTACGTGAAATTTCTCTGTAAATAGAAATGTCTGTATCTGCGAGGCTGCAGCGAGGAACGCCTGCCGTTCTCGGGCCAGCCTGTCCAAGGTAATTTAATGCCGCAGACACGAGCTCCACTTCCCTTTTTACCTTTCATCAGTGTTAACGAGCCAGATGGTCATTGCACATGGGTTCTCCGGCGGCTCCCTCTCCCTGCCTCTGCCACTCTCCGGGATTTATCTGAGCTTGGCTCCGGGCAGCGATGTTACCCTTCCCTGCTCTCTGCCTTTCCCTGCCTCCATTTGGGTCACTCCCCAGCACCCACACTGACTTCTGGAGCTCGCCATGGTTGGATTCACCTTCGCCGGCTGTGCTCACCCTGGCAGAGCCCACCCGTGCCTTGCGTCAGTTCCCTGGCGCGGCATTGCCACGTGAGACCCCGTCTTGCTCCTTCATCATCTGTCACAGCAGCTCTTAGAGAGTGCTTTACAGTTCCCAGGACATTTTCCTAGCCATAGCCTTAGGTAATACCCGAGGCGTGTTCCATTTTACAGACGTGACCACATAGGCTCAGAGAGGTGAGGCAACTTGCCCGGCGTCCCACAGTTAGCTGGTGCAAGGTTTCGGGAAATTTAGCACTCCTGTTCTCTTACTACATACAGACTCTTCTCTCTTCTATAATTTTAAAAACTGAGATTGAGTACAGCTTGATTGAAATTCTCAGCCATCAATTGTTGGACTATGGAAATATGTATTGATCACTTATGATACACCAGGAATTATGCTGGCTTTGGGGGAAACAGCAGTGAAAAAGACAAAGAAAGTTCTTCTCTCAAGGGGTTCAGCCGATAGGAGAGAGATAGCAAATAAAAAACAAGAGGTGGTGTTTAGAGACTGCTCCTCCCCCAACCCCAAGGTGTTCTTATTCTTCTCCCTGGAAGCTGCGAAGGTTACATTACCTTGTGTGAGATTTTGGAACTGTAATTAAGATAAGGATTTTGAGATGGGAAAATTAAACTGGATAATCTGGGTAGGCCCAGGGTAATGATAAGAGTCCTTGGACAAGGGAGGCAGTAGATCAGAGAGAGAGAGGAAAATGGGACAACGGGAGCGGAGGCAGAGCTCATGTGACTGACAGCTTTGACGATCAATCAAGGAAAGAGCACCCCCTTCCCTCAAGCAGGGAGCCTCAAGGCAGCGCTTTCTGCCCTGGAGCCTCCAGCAGGCACGTAGCCCTGCCAACCCATTTGACACTTCTGGTTCCAGATCTATCAACAGACAAATCTAGGTCGCTTTAAGGCACTGAGTCTGTGCTAATTTGTTACAGCTGCAACTGGAAACTAATGCATCTGGTGAGTGCAGATTATGATCAAAGCTATGCATGAGAGCGACATGAGGATGGGAGAACCATTGGGGAGGTCCTCTCCGAGCAGAGGAGGAAAGAACCAGACCAAGGCAGGAGATTCCAGGCACAGGGAACAGCAGGGGCAGAAGCCCAGAGGAGGAGCGACAGAGAAAATGTCTCATGTCTCATCACATTGCCCAAATGACCCAGCATGACAGACGCCCTGCTTAGAGGCATGGGGAAAGCTCACACCCAGTCAAGACTAACCCTCTACCTTAGGCCTCCTGTGGCTGGCCCTACAGGTGCTTAGAGCATGTCCAGTCTTCCTTAGGAAGCACAGGGCTTTCCTTCTGCCAACCCGGGACTCTGCTCTCTAGGAGACAGGTGCCGTTTCTGTAAACCACAGACAGGAGAGAACTGAACTCTGGGGGGTGACCATGACACAGAGGGGAACTTAGCACTAGCAAGCCATGGCACGCCCCTGACCAGGGGCAGGGCTCACCACTGGAAGCACTGTTTACATTATTTTGCTGATTCTTTGCTTCTGTCTTTTGAGGTCAGCTCTGCAATGTCAAGGACTGTCTGGATGTTTATTCCTGTGTTTCCACTTACAGCACATAGTAGGTACTCTACAGGCATCTGTTGAGGGCATGGATAATTGCAGAAGGGGTGCCGAGGGCCCTCTTCTTGTAGGATGCAGCAAGAGGAAGATTAATAAGCATCAAGATGTCCTACAGTCCTTTCTGCTATGATGCTGGTTTTGAAGATGTGAATTTCTTCCAATGCAATTTATATGAGGAGATTGTGAGAGCAGAAGGCAATTTTTGCCTGTGAAAAACACAGGTGAACGCCAAAGCTGCTCTGAACGAAGTGATGTCCGAACGTACAAACTGCACACGTGCGCGTGCCTCAGACGGCACCAGCCGTCCTTGTTCACTTGAGTCTTGTGCACCACACCCCCCCACATCTGGCCTTCTGATTTCCTGTCTCGTTTCAGACCACCCTCCTCCCACCACCTCACAGGCGCCTGGGCTCCTCTGATGCCCTGTCCATAAGCAAACAGTCAAGGTCAAGTGCTGTTTGCATTACAGTATTTATGCATGTCACCATTAAATACATTGAAAGCGGGACTATTGCTGCTTGATTCCTCCTATTCTTTCTGAAAAAACTGCGTCATTGGTGAACCCCATTTCCCATTCTAACCCTGGTTTCCAGTGGGTGAATTTGCATAGTGCGGTGATTTTTCAGAATGCACATGAGGCACGATCGCAGAACTGACTGTACTTTCTTCTGTCTGCAACACGAGGCAAACAAGAAAACACAGAGAGTGATTAGCACGAAATTGAAATCAAACCAATAAGCACAGAGAATGATTCATACTCTCCTTCTGCAGTATAGGACAGTTCTCTTATGATTTCTTCATTCTGGGTCAGCCTTTCATCCACTTACTTATACTAAAAATATTTGTCAAATACTGACGATGGCTCAGGTCCTGAGATGGGCCCTCGTGATACAGCAGGAAATAAAGCACCAGTCTTGGGATCTCTTAAGGCTGGGAAAAATTACAAAGGCAACAAATATGAGGGGGCTTGGAAAAGTTCATGGAAGAAACTGGAGTGACAAGATAAGTTGAGGGGCTGGCAGTGCTGCTATTTGTGATGCCATTGCAGGTAAAGCTGCCATTTGCAATGCCAGCATCCTTTATGGGTGCTGGTTTGAGTCCCTGCTGCTCCTCTTCCAATCCAGCTCCCTGCTAATGTGCCTGGAAAAGCAGTAGAAGGTGGCCCGGGTGCTTGGATCCTTGCAACTGTGTGGGAGACCTTCCAGAAGCTCCTGGCTCCTGGTTTTGGATTAGTTCTGGCTGTACGGCCATTAGGGGAGTGAACCAGTAGATGGAAGACTTCTGTCTTTGTCTCTCCCTCTCTTTGTAACTCTGCCTCTCAAATAAATAAAATCATTTGGGGCTTCCTCCCCAAATGGCTACAATGGCTGGAGCTGGGCTGATCTGAAGCCAGGAGTAAGGAGCCAGGAGGTAGGAGCCAGGAGCTTCTTCAGGGTCTCTCATGTGGGTTCAGGGGCCCAAGCAGTTGGACCATCTTCCATTGCTTTTCCAGGCACATTAGCAGGGAGCTGGATCAGAAATGGAGAAGCCCAGACACGAATCAGCACCCATATGGGATTCAAATGCCACAGGCAGTGGCCCTACCCACTATGCCATAATGCCAGCCCCTGGAATAAGATTTTTTTAATACAAATTTAGCTAAGATTCCCTTTATTGGCAAATCTTTTTCATTTAAGATTTACTCATTTATTTGAAAGGCAGAGTTACAAGCAGAGGGAGACAGAGAGAGATCTTCCCTCTGCTGGTTCACTCTCCAAATGGCTACAATGGTCAGAGCTGGTCTGATCTGAAACCAGGAGCCAGGAGCTTCTTCTGGGTCTCCCCATAAGAAGTGCAGGGGCCTCTGCTGCTCTCCCAGGCTCATTAGCAGGGATCTGGATCAGAAGAGGAGCAGCTGGGACTCGAACCAGTGCCCATGTGGGATGCCGGTGATGCAGGAGACAGGCTTCCCTGCTATGCCACAGTGCCGGCCCCTGGCCTAGGATTTTAATGTAGGAAATTGCAGGCTGGGGCGCAGGAAGATGCAGAATCTGGTGGAGTGCCAGTGCCCAGGGGGAATGGTAGGCAGCAGGAAGGCCCTGGGCGGGGGTGGGCTTCCAAAGGCGGGGGAGGCCTTTGAGGCTCCCTCAGTGCTTCTCTGGAATGTGATCCCCATCTTCACCCTGGAGTCTGTGCCACACCCGGGGGAAGATCAAAGCTCAAAGGTCATGTCCCCGAGGGGGTTGGGATGGTGCACACCTAGGAAGAGAAGGCCCCCAGGACATGCCCAGGGGTGATGGCCAATGACTGCGCCTCTCACTCAGGCAGCCAGAGACAGTCAGGCCTGGAGAAAGTGAGAGCCGGCTGTGTAGCCCGCGCACACGTTCCTGGGAGCTTGCGGACTTTTGGGGAGGGTTCAGGTGTCCATTAGGGGCACTCAGGGCCATTTTCAAATAATTTTCAAAAGACTAAGGAAACTCAGGGGGTCTCCTGGTCACAAGGATGAGAGCAAGAGCTTACGATTCAGGGGAACCTGGATGTGAGTCCCAGTCTGGCCATTCACCGGTAATCTTGAACACGGTACCTGCCTGCACCCCAACTTTCTCCACCTATGACCTGAAGGCGTCCTTTCCTACCTCGTGGGATTATTTTGGAGACTGAGTGTCCATAAAACACACAGCACAATGAACCACGTCATCATCAACCAAAGGAAGGCTGCTTTAACTCCAACAGCCCACGACTCCTTGGTTGGATCAGGGGTCAGCGTGCAGTTCCTCACCTTACCAGCCCTGTTCATCTGAGCATGACATTGAACTTCCCTAGGTGTCTGCAAGAGGGGGAAGCAGGCCTGCCTGTGGTGAGGATGGAAGAAGAGAATAGGACAAGCGTAGTATTATGCTGGGTGCCCGGTAGGTATCTAGTGATCAGGGCCAACACCAATCCATGCAATGCCTGTTGTGAATTCAGGAAAGGTGCCCCTTCCTCAGGGCAACAGTCTACAGGCTTCATCCCCACTCACCTCGCTGGCCTGGGCATCGTCTGTAGAATATGGCCTGCCAATGATGAGTGGCTATGGTGACTGTGTTAATTAGCATTCTGCCTCTGATTGGCTCCCTTTGTTCTGGTCCATGACTGTTCCAGATTTGGAAGAAGGCACTTCGGCCCCTTTGTAACTTTCTCGCTTGTGGTTCCAGCTGCCCTCATTCCATCTCCTGTCCACCTGCAGGCAGGACTCTGGACCCTACTAAGCTGGGACACTGGGTCAGGGTCCTTTCCTCTGCCTTGGAGCTGGGGGCGCCTGGGCTCCCAAGGAGGCAGTGAGGAGCTGGGCTGGTTATTTTTAATATTTGGCCGCACAGTGAAGCAGAAGACGTCACACTGGAGGGCAGCCTGCCTGCCCAAGGGCTGGACTCCAAGGGGCCTGCCTGCGACTTTCGAGTACAGCCCCTGGTGGCCCCTCTCTTACTACAGGGAGGGCGGCAGGCTCTGCTGCCGGTGGCAGCTGTCCCTCTGCTGGAAGCCAAAGCAGTCTGGGAGAGAAGTTAGTCACTGGTGCCTGCACTGGCCACGTAAGCCGGGTGTTTCACTCCCTGATTTTTAGTGCTGGGGGACCCAGATCTCCTTTTGTACTTATTGTGTGGGTGCTGGAGCCCGAAGCCCAGAGGTGTGCAATGACGGCCTTAAGGCCCTTTTGTTAGTTCCCACTGCCATCGTCCTAATTCCTTAGGTGCAAATATTCAGCTGACTGTGCGAGCAGAGTCTCTGGTTTTGCCTCTGCGTCTCTCACTGTTGTGTGATTCTGAACCCTCTCCAAGTCCCAGCTTCCCATCTGTGAAGTGCCAGTCCCTCAGGTTGTTGACAACTAAATGAGAGGAATCGCGGAAGGCACTGAGCATTGTGCCTGGCATGTGGGAGGCACTCGGGAAGCATCAGCTGTTGACGGCGTTACTTCCATGGCCTGAGCCATCGGCTGGGTCTGGACACACGTCCTCTCTTATCCTCACAATAACCTAACAAGGCACGATCAGCCCCATTTGTCAGATGGGGAAACTGAGTCCCAGAGAGATGGATGGAATTCCTAAGGGCACACAGCTAGGAAGGGTAGGAGGTAGGTAGGTCTTGAATCAGGGCTCTGGCCTCCCTGCTTCAAGATCTTTCTTCCAGGTAGGTTGGAGCATCCTGTGTCTTAAGTCCTCTAGGAGTCTGAGCAAAGGAGGCAGGTGTTGAGCGCGGGGGGTGGGGGAGTGTTAGAGAAGTCGGTGGGGAGGAAGAGGTAAAGGCTGTGGCTCAGTGATCCAGGTTAGCAAAGCTGGAGGTGCCCTTTGCTCCCTTGTGGTGTCCGGGGTGTCTGGGAGACACAGGGGCGGAGCAGCCTGACAGGCATCCTGCGAGAGCTCCTGGCAGCCCCTGCTGGCATGCCTCCTCTCCACACTTGCCCACGCTGGGCTGGGAGGCATGGAACGTGAAACCCAGGGGCTTCCTTGGTATTTCCAGACCCCTCTGCCTTCTGAATCACCTGTGTGTGCACCTCTTCCTGTCCGGCCCACTGCGCCCGCCTTCACTGACACCTGTTTCTCTTGGCAGAGCCAGGGCCATGGTTCTTAAGGGGCATCACCATCACAGGCAGGGGTCCCATCCCCAACCCCAGGGACCGCCTCAGAGGGTGGCCTCGTCACACACGGATTTCTTAGGCTCGCTTCCCTCCTCCCCTCCTTCCTAAGAAAGAAAGATGGACCTCTTGACCTTCTAGCTCTTGCCTTGGCCCCATCTGCCATACTTTCACCTGGTAGTGGAGCTGGCCGTTCCCTGCCATTGTGTCCCCTGCCACTAGCCTGTTAGATTCACAAGCAGTGGGGAGCCTGCATTCCATGGAGAAATTAGTGTGGGAAAATTACCCAAGGAGGCTCAGTAGGTGTATTTGTTGCTGGACTTTTGTGCAAATTTCTGACACAAAGCTTTTCAGTTACCCACAGCCAAGTCTGCCGTGAACGCACATGGTGTGGACTCAGAGTTTGAAAAACAGCTCACTTACTGCATGCTGGACACTGCTCTGTGTGCTACAGTTGCATAACTCAACGAGTCCCCACCACTTAAGGAGGCTGGCACCATCCTCATGCCCATTGTGTGGATGAGAAAACTGAGGCTCGGAGAAGCCAAATGGTTCTTCTAGGTTCCCTGAGCCAGTTGGAGTGGAGCTGGTGCCCATGTGTTGAGGACTTTGCATGCATTTGGCACTGTGAGAGGCGCCCGACACTCAGCATCTCATTTGGTCCACATGTATTATCCCCATATTATCTTCCTCTGTGTTGGTAGGGGAACAGATAGGAAAAGAGCATGTGTTGGGCTAAGAAGTACCCAAGGTAAGGCCTGGAGTCAGGTCTGTCTGTGAACTGTGACCACCTGGTCTGCATTGCTCTGAGCAGAATAAGGAAGCCCTTCAGCGGGGGGCGTCTCCAAGTGTGTGAAATGTGCGTGGGGAACCGGGATGCCTCTCTGGCTCCCTGGGGATGTTCACCGTAACCGAATTATATAGCTCTGAGCCTGCACGGCTCCTGCAGCCTGGAGTGCCATCTCTTCGCTCGTCTTCCTGGCACTGAGCAATACTAGTCCCAGCTCCCCCTTGTTTCTAGATTGTCCCTTCCGTGCAGCTGTTCCCCTCTGCTTCCAGGAACTCCGTAAGAAAGCTGCCCTGCCGTGGGCTATTACAGAGTAGATTCTTTCCCTCGTTCACTCAACGCACACTTACTGAGCTACTACTGAGCACGAGGCTTGTCTCAGATCCTAGGGATACAGCAACAAAGCAGACATAAACGCAGGCCTTGTGGCAATTACATGGTAGTGCGAATACAGGGGAAATTAACACAGTAAGTAAACTGCACTGAACACCTTTCAAAGGGGATAAGGAGAGTGGGGAGGGCAAGGGTTGGCCTTTCAAAGAGGCTGTTAAAGAAGGCCAGCCTGAGATGGCAGCCCATGGGCAAGTGCCCCCAGGAGGTGAGGGGTCCCTCCAGAAGCATAAGGAGATCCAAGGTGGATGAGGTAGGTGACGCACAGGGCCAAGGCAGGATGCCTGTCCCTGCACCAGGGCGAGTGAGGGGAGAGTGGGAGGAGGCGCCCGAGACGGGTTGGCGAACTTGCACTGCTCAAGGGGACTTTCAGACTTCCCCCACGTGTCACCTCCAAACTGTTCAGCAGAGGAGCGTCAATTTATGAATGAAAACACGTGACCACCAAGCACATGACCTGACCTGCAAATCCAGGGAGCGCTCAAAGCCCTGGGCAGAGAGTCAGGGGGCTGCTTGAACTTTGACCTTGAGCCATCTCTTCCACGTTGGCCACCGTTTCGTCACTTATTTAAGGGATGACAATGTCTTGGGTCCTGCTCTTTTGCAAGCCTCAGTCTCCATTTCTGTGAAATGGGGAGTGATAATCCCTGCTTCAGTTTCTCTTCTGGTTGTGTCCAATCGGGCAACAGAGATACCTTAAACAATAACTAGCTAGTCTAAACTAGATAAAGGCCAGCTTAACAGAAGCTCTACCAGGGCGCGGCAGTAACGGAGCCTGCCATTCCTCTGTGCTTGTGTGCACTGCCTCCTGCTAATTGTCAGAGCAAGGCTGGGGCTTGGACACTGCCAGTTCCAGTTTACAGGTGAGAAAACTTCCTCAGCAAGGCAGACGGACTTCCCCGGGGACACACAGCCCACAAGAGGACCTTGCAGGACTGTAATTCTAGAATGCGTTAAAAGCTTGTGTTGTCTTCTTGGCTGCAGAGAGGCAAGGCCGAGGCCAAAGCTAAGCTGAAGATAGGGATGAAGTGGGAGCCACAGGTGTTGTGAAGGCGGAGTTGCTCAGCCTTTACCGTCGCTGCCAGCCTGGAACAAGGCGCACCCCAAAGGTGAGCAAAGTAGGGTAGGGAGTAGAGGGGGTGGAATGAGCCACACACAGATGCTCCCGTGCTGGGAGAGGCTGGGTAAGCAGCTCCTGGCCAGTGCCAGCCGCATCCACAAGTCTCACTGGGCTGGAGGCGCATGCCCAGATCCCTAACAAGGAGTCTGGCTAGCAAATGGTCAAGGATGTCAGCCTTACCCAATGGGATGTTAACAACATCATAATAAACATTGAGGACCCGCCAAAAGTAGAGAAAGCACAAAACCATTATATATATTACATGCATATAACATATATATCATATTAAATTGCATAAAGGAGCAAAACAAAACTCTCGTTATTAATCTTTCCCACTAGAGATAAGCTAGATGGATCAGTACTAGATATGGGAAGATGTGATATTCTACAAGGCAACTCAGGAGTGACCTGGGGAGTAGGAAGGTCATTTCTCATTAAGGGCGAACTTTTCTGTTCCGTCTTCTCCCGCCTTTCTCCTAACGAGAGCTCTGCCAGAGCCAGCGATTCCTCACCGCCTCTGTGTGCTGGAGACGGGCTGTGCCGCCGAGTGCCCCCTCATCGAGTCAGTACCAGGCTATTTTTAGCTTTTGCAAACAAGGCCTGGGATTGTTGTCCACTCTGGGGCAGTGGGTTTTCCTGGCTGTTTCTGCGGCTCTGAGGTGCAGGCAGCATACTAAGAGTGCTTAGGACGGAGAAAATGGTGTTGCCTTGACCCAGGCCAGGCACCGGGGGAGAATGGCAAGGCTCTGAGGTTAGACCTGAATTCCCGGCACACAGACATGTGCTGTGACATGTGCCCGGCCCTGCCTCCCCCAGGTGGTATGGCTGTGTGTGAGGTGCTCATGGCAGAGTCTGGACCACTCAAGGAAGAAACTATTGTTCAAGCAGTGAGGGTGAGCTTCCCATTGGAACCAATGCTTGTTGAGTAAGAGAGGCTGTGTGTGTGTGTGTGTGTGTGTGTGACAGCCTAGGCACAGGAGGTGACCGCTGGTTGAATCATTTCCTACTCCAAAACAGACACAGATGTCCTAACCCCCAGCATCAAGGAACGTGACCTGACTTGGAGACAGGGTCTTTACCGAGGCAGACAAGTTCAAGGCGGCCCTTCGACTGGACCCTGATTCAGTGTGCCTGGTTTCTTTAAGATAGCCAAGATCTGGAGGTGGGCATTTAGTCTGCCAGTTACAACACCCCATATCATATGACCTGGGTTTGATTCACACACTGGTTCTGAGTCCCTCTTCCTGCCAACACAGAACCTGGGACAGAGCGGTGACGGCTCAAGTAACTGGGTTCCAGCCACCCTTGTGGGAGACCTGGATGGTGGTTCCAGCTCCTGGCTTTGCTCCAGCATTGCAGGCATCTGGGGAGTGAATCAGGAGAGAGGAACTTCCTCTGTCTGGCTCTAATTCTCAAATATATTTTTTAAAGATTTATTTGTTGTGTTTGAAAGAGTTATAGCGGGGCGGGGGGTGGGGGAGAGCGCTTTTCTATCTGCTGGTTCACTCCCCAAATGGCCACAATGGCCAGGGCTGGGCTGGACTGAAATCAGGAGCCAGGAGCTTCTACCAGGTCTCCCATGTGGGTGCAGGGGTCCAAGCACTTGGGGCATCATCTACTGCTTTCCCAGGCCACAGCAGAGAGCCGGGTAAGTGGAGCAGCCGGGACTTAAACTGGTGCCCAGATGGGATGCTGGCATTGCAGATGGTGGCTTAATCTGCCATGCCACAGCATGGACCCCTAAATAGATTTTTTAAGAAGAGGAAATCTGAACCCAAAGATACACACAGGGAAACCATACGGAAACGGAGGCAACAATCAGAGAACGGCAGACTTCCCTCACACCACCAGTGGAAGCCAGGAGAGAGATCAGCCATCTCCTCCCAGTCCTCAGAAGGAGCCAGTCCGTATGGCATCCCGATCTTGCACCCCTGGACTGCAGGACCACGAGACGACAGACTTCTATTGTTTCTGCCACACTGTTTGTTATGGAAACCCCGGGAATGCAGTGCAGGGTGACTCTCTGCATGTGACTCCCTGGCTCTGCCCTGAAGAGAACGCAGCTCAGAAAAGGATTCAGGAGAGGAAATACCTCACAGGGCATCTAGCACTTAGCAGGTGCTTTTCATACTCAGTAGATGAATGACTGAATGAACAAAGTTATATACAAAATGTGTAACCCAGGGTCCGGTGTAGGGGCAGATGTTCAGTACGTATTTGCTAATTGGATGGTCAGCAGAACTAACATTTTTAAAGCATTTGCTATGAGCCAGGTGGTGCTCCAAGTGGCTGGTATGGATGTAACCTTCACAGCAACTAGATCGTCTATCCCACTTAGAAGATGAGGAAATGCAGGGCGGGCCCTGCGGTATGGCCGCTTGTGATGCTTGCGTCCCGTATCAGTGTGCGGTTGAGTCCTGGCTGCTCTGCCTCTGATCCGACTTCCTGCTCATGCATCCTGGAGGCAGCAGATGATGGCCCTGCCACCCATGTGGGAGACCCAGATGGAGTTCTAAGCTCTTGGCTTTGGTCTGGTGCCACCTTGGCTGTTGTGGCCATGTGTGGAGTGAACCAGTGGAGGGAAGAAGTCTCCCTTCCCTCCCTCCTGTGCTCTTCAAGCAGATGAAGCTAATAAACATTTTAAAAAAAAGAAAGAACGGGAGGTGCAGAGAGGTTAAGCAGCTTTCCTAACCTCACCAGGCTACAGGGCGTAGAGGAAGCTTTGGGACCTGGTTTCTCTACTCCACACCACCATGTAGAACAACGTCTGAGGACCCAGGCACACAGCAGTTGCTCAATTCCAAACCAGTGAGTGAGGTGGCCCCAGCCATCGTTCCGTTCCTTCCTCCCCTGATGGGTCCCTGCAGGATGGCAGCCACTGGGGCTCAGGCAGGACCACTGGGGCCATCCTCAGAGTGCGGCCCTCCTGTGTCCTTGCACGTACAGCTCAGAGGAAGCTGACTTGAACGCGAGCAGGGCAGTGGGGCAGAGAGGTCATCTTGGAGCAGAGGTCTGCGGGCGTCCCCGCCTCCTCTCCGTCACCCACCCGCACCCTGTGCACAGTGCTGACTCTGCGCTTCTCCACTGCAGGGCCCGCGGGCTGGCTGCACACGTGCTGCCCCTCTGCACGAGGGTCCGGCCTTGGCTCTGATTTACAGCTGCTCAGGCAGCGTCTTCCACCCTGACCACTGCTCTTGGCCACAGGTTTAATTATTTAAACAGATTTTACATTTTATGAGCGTGCCCTCAGACCTGGCAAAGGAAGACAGCCTTAGGAGGAAAAAAAAAAAAAAAAAAAAACTTGGCTGGGAACATTAGCTTGAAATATGCAAGGACAGAGGACAGGAACCATTCCAGTGTTTCATGAGTGTGAGCCTGGTGTTCAAGGCCTTCCCAGTCCTGCCCATGTACCCCCTCCATCCCTCGTGGCGCCCTTCCCCCCCACCCTTTAGCAAGCAACACGTCTGCCTCAGCAATGTATGCAGTGACTTCCAAACATTTATGGAAAATGTCTACTATGAAAAAACTATGCATATATCTCACTCGTTTTTTGGCAGCAAAATGAATTTATCAGGGCTGGCGCTGTGGTGCAGCGGGTGGGACTAATGCTTGTGGTGCTGGTATCCCATGTGGGTGCCTGTTTGATGCTGGCTTCTCCGCTTCCTACCCTGCTCTCTGTCTAGGGCCTGGGGAAGAAGCAGTGGAAGATGGCCTAAATGCTTGGGCCCCTGGACCCACGTGGGAGACCCAGAAGAAGCTCCTGGCTCCTGGCTTTAGAAGACTATAGCCCAGCTCTGGTTATTGGGGCCACTTGGGGAGTGAACCTGTGGATAGAAGATCTCTCTCTCTCCCTTCTCCCTGTCCCTCTCTCTGTCCCTTTCCTTCTTCCTGTAACTCTGACTTTCAGAGAAATAAACTAAGTCTTTAAAAAAGAGAATTTGTCTTTTACATTTTGCACAGACCTTTTAAAGGACCCAGGTAGAACAAAGAAATACTTGGCCATCCTTGCAGATTTTCAGTTTGCGCCTGCTAGCCAACCCATCATGAAGGCATGTGTACTGCATGTACATGCACACACACACTCACCCACAGGATCTCACTGTGGTACTGCCTGGTACTAAGGCAGGTAGGGTTTGGGATCCTGAAGTGAACAAATGACACAAAAATCCCTGCAGTCTTGGAGTTTCCAACCTATAACAGGAGACTTCCTCACCCATCTCTTGGGGACTGTGTTCTTTTGTGAGAACCCTGCCTTCCCTAATATTCTAGGTGGAATAATCACTCACACAACACTCTTGAGTTGTCTATCAGGCTCCAAATTCTCTGTGCCAAAACTGTCAATGAACTTGAAGCTCCTTTTCTTAGGCTATGAACTCTCTGAGTGTGAAGACTGTCAAACTTTGCTCTTATCCCAGCATCTAACATGGTATTTCGTGTACCATGTATTTTGTGTGCCAATTCTTGGCACACAGTAGGTGTTCATAAGATGGATGGCCATTGGAAGACCTGGCACACATAGATGCTCATAGGGTGGGTGACAATTAGAAGACTTGGCATGCAGTAGGTATGCATAAGATCGATGGCTGTGGCTGGCGCCGTGGCTCACTAGGCTAATCCTCTGCCTGTGGCGCCGGCACTCCAGGTTCTAGTCCCAGCTGGGGTGCCGGGTACTAGTCCCGGTTGCTCCTCTTCCAGTCCAGCTCTCTGATGTGGCCCGGGAGGGCAGTGGAGAATGGCCCAAGTGCTTGGGTCCCTGCACTCGCATGGGAGACCAGGAAGAAGTACCAGGCTCCTGGCTTCAGATTGGCGCGGCGTCGGCTGTGGCGGCCATTAGGGGAGGGAGTGAACCAATGGAAGGAAGACCTTTCTCTGTCTCTCTCTCACTGTCTATAACTCTCTCTCTGTCTCTCTCTCACTGTCTAACTTTGCCTGGCCAAAAAAAAAAAAAAAAAAAAAAAAGATGGATGGCTGTTAGAAGACCTGGCACACAGTAGGTGTTCATAAGATGGATGGCCACTGAGAGACCTGCACACAGAAGATGCTGATAGGATGGAGGGCTGTTAGAAGACCTGATAGGTGCTCACAAGATGGATAGTCTTTGCAAGACCAGGTACATATAGGTGCTCATAGGATAGGTGACCATTAGAAGACCCAGAACAGAGTAGGTGATCATACAATGGAAGACTTGGCACACAGTAGGTACTCTTAAGATAGATGGCTATCAGAAGACTCCTCTGCTTCTCCTTTCTGGCAGAACAATCTCCTGAATATTCTTGCTACTCCGATGTGTCTTTTTTTATTAAAGATTTATTTACTTTATTTGAAAGGCAGAGTTACAGAGAGGCTGAGACAAAGAGAGAGGACTTCTATCCATTGGCCGCAATGGCTGGAGCTGTGCTGATTGGAAGCCAGGAGCCAGGAGCTTCCTCCAGGTCCCCCACTTGGGTACAGGGGCCCAAGGAGATGGGCCATCTTCCACTGCTTTCCCAGGCCATAGCAGAGAGCTGGATCTGAAGCAGAGCAATTGGGACTTGAATTGGTGCCCAAATGGGATGCTGAAATTGCAGGTGGTGGCTTTACCCACTATGCCACAGCGCCAGCCCCTCGGATGTGTCTTGGTTCATTCTGTTTGTTCACTCACTTACTCTTTCCTTCAGCATGTATTTATTGAGCGCTTCTACACATGGGGCTCTGTTCTCGATGCTAGAGGTGTTTTGATGAAGACAGAGACACTCTTGTCCTTGGCCTGCCCACATTGTGGTTGTGGAGGCGGGTAGTAAACAGCTGTTCTGTGGTTCTTTGAATATCAGCCTCTCAAACTACTGTGGGCGCCCCACTCCCAGCCCTCAGGGCCATAGCACACCCAGGCGGGGCCTGGGCTGACCCACCGTAAAGCAGATTGTGAGGTATCTGTGTCTCCTCCGCTTGGCTCAGAGGACAAGGCTGGAGAAAATCAACCTCATCAAGCTTCCTCTCTTAAGCTCTCCATTGTAAGCTGGGGATGACAAAGTCCAGCTTTGGAATAAATTTAACCAAGGATGTCAAAGATCTCTAGGACAAGAATTACAAAACATTAAAGAAAGAAATAGAAGAACATACAAAAAAATGGAAAAATCTTCCATGTTCATGGATTTGAAGAATCAATAGCATCAAAATGACCATACTACTGAAATCAATTTACAAATTCAATGCTATACCAATCAAAATACAAAGGATATTCTTCTCAGATATAGAAAAAATGATGCTGAAATTCATATGAAAGCACAGGAGACCCTGAATATATAAAAGCAATCTTACGCAACAAAATCAAGGGGAGGGGTATCATAATATCTGATTTCAAGACATACTACATGGCAGTTATAATCAAAACAACCTGGTACTGGTACAAAAACAGATGGACAGACCAATGGAACAGAAACTCCAGAAATCAACCAATGTGTGGGGAACAACTCGGACTAGACTGTTACTGGAATTAAGACTTATACTATGCATCTGCTCTCCCACAATATGGCGCTGAGAAGGGAGTAACAACTTCTACGCAGCTGCCTCTCGCCAACTTGAGTGATGACCTGCAGGAGCTGATCCTGCTCCTGATTGGAGGAGAGCAGCGTACTCGGCGTGTGGGTAGCAGAGTTGGGATTGGTGGAAGAGGACTATAAAGGAGGAGAGAGACAACATGCACCAGGAACATCTAAGAGGAACACCTGAGCAGCCCCCGAGAGAGCCTGCCGGCAGTGTGCCGCTCCCCCGCAGAAGTGGGGAAAGTGGCAGGGGGAACCGCCCTTCCACGGAGGTGGAAGGGACGGTAACCAACCTGGGAAGAACCAGCAGCAAACCCGGGGAGGGCCGAGCAGACGAAAGAACAACGCAGGGTCTTGTGTCGTTCCTCCACGAAGACGGGGAGCGACATAATGGTGCCGTGACTCGGATATGAAGCCTAGGCAGGGCTTAGTGTCGTTCCTCCACGAAGACGGGGAGCGACACCAATGCATCTACAACCAACTTATCTTTGACAAAGGAGCTAAAATCAACCCCTGGAGCAAGGTGCTGGTGAAAATGGTGCTGGGAAAACTGGATCTCCACATGCAGAAGTATGAAGCAAGACCCTCTACCTTCCACCTTCCACAACAACCCATTCAAAATGGATCAAAGACTTAAATCTTTTACCTGATACCACCAACTAATTACAAAACATTGGGGAAATCCTGCAAGAGATTTCACAAGTAAAGAGTTATTGAAAAAGACCCCAGAGGCACAGGCAACCAAAGCCAAAATTGACAAATGGGATTACATCAAATTCAGAAGCTTCTGCACTGCAAAAAGAAACACTCAGCAAAGTGAAGAAGCAACCAACAGAATGGGGGAAATTATTTGCACACCATGCAAGTGATAAAGGGTTAATATCCAGAATATATAAAGAGCTCAAGAAACTCAACAACAAAACAAACAACCCAGTTAAGAAATGGGCAAAGGGCTTAAACAGGCATTTTTCAAGAGAAAATCCAAATGGCCAACAGACACATGAAAAAATGCTCAGGATCACTAGGCATCAGGGGAATGCAATTCAAAACCACAGTGAAGTTCCACCTCATCCCTGTTAGAATGGCTTTCATACAGAAATCAACAAACAAAAAAAGCTGGTGAGGATATAGGAAAAAATGCACCCTGATCCACTGTTGGTGGGAATGTAAACTGGTACAGCTGCTGTGGAGGACAGTATGGAGACACCTCAGAAATCTGAATATAGGCCTACCATATGATCCAGCCATCCCACTTCTGGGAATTTACTCAAGGGAAATGAAATCAGCATATGAAAGTTATCTGCATTCTCATGCATATTGCAGCTCAGTTCCCAATAGCTATGATATGGAATCAACCCAAATGCCCATCAACCAAAGACTGCATGAATAATGGGATATGTACACAATAGAACACTATACAGCAGTGAAAAATACTGTTGTTTGCAACAGAATGGATGCAACTGGAAAACAATATACTGAGTGAAATAAGCCAGTCCTAAAAGGACAAATACTATATGTTCTCTCTGAAATGAGGTAACTAATAGAGAACCTAAAAGGTGATCTCTAGAAGTGAAATTCACACTTTGAGAAGTTATGACTTTGAAAGGTCCTTGTCTCATCTGTTGAAGAACAGTTTCCTTTTATGCTATTTGTTATTTGTTGAACTCTTCACTAAGTATAGAGTTAGTCTTATGTACATAAAGTTAATTGAAAACAGATCTTAGCAAAAAATAAGAATGGGAATAGGAAAGGAAGAGGGAAGAAGGGTTGGAGTGCAGGTGGGAGGGGGGTAAAGTGGGAAGAATCACTATGTTCCTAAAGTTGTATTTATGAAATGCATGAAATTTGTATATCTTAAATAAAAGGTTTCTGGGGAAACAAAAAACATAATGCAAATAATCCAACTTTTTTTATCTTAGAAGTATTTCTGGGGTATATGATTAATCTTCCCACTCTCCCTGTGTGTAGAGCAGTGTCCAGTTTTGCTTACAGGTAAGGAAACTGACACATGAGGGGATTAAACCAGTGGCCCGAGGCTATGGTGGAAGCAAGGTGTGACCTGGGCTGGGGTCATTGGTCCTGGGTTATTTTGAGCAACTATAGACTCAAAGGGCCGGGCCTGCCCCTGATGCAGCTGTAGGGAGTGAGTGAGGCCAGCCTGCCTGGGCAGAATAGCACCCATGGTGGAGAAGAGGTGGAGTCTTGCAAGCCTACAGGAGCCACCCTAACCATGAGTGACTTCTGGCAAATGATTTCGGCTCTCTGCCCTCCAGTTTCCTCATCTCTAAGTTGGAGACAATAATTTCATTGCAGGGTTATGAAGGGGAAAATAAATGACATTGTGTTAGACGAGCACTTAGCATGGGGCAGGACACCTTTTTTCTTAAAGATGGATAGAGACAGAAACAGTTGAAAAGGACAAGATGCTTGGAGATGCTAATCAACCCTCTTCTTCCTCCTCCTATTTTTCCTCTTCCTCCTCCTCCACCCATATCTCCTCTTCATTACCACCCAACACCTTATGGGCACTTAGGGCATTGTAGACATAATTACATCTTAGCATAGCCACATGGAACACTGGGTGTCTTATTCCTCTCAGTTGGTTGCACTGCTCAGGCAGGACATTGATCGTATTTCTGTCTCCATCAACAAATGCTGAGCATCTGTTCCACAGGCTGTGGCAGGGGTGGGGGGTGGGACAAACAGAACCCCCTTGAATGTGGTTGGACCTCTGAGAGACCCAGCTAGGAAGGCACTGGCTCTTCCCGCCACAGTGAGTTGTCAGTGTCCTGCGTGCACACCCACATGGTGGCCAGTCAGAAGTCTCAGTGCCACCAGCAGGGAGCATGGCAGGCAGTGTTACTGTGCACACGGAACACTCTATGGATGCCATGGGCAGGCCAGGCACCTGGCATGCGTTCTTTTGTTTAATCCTTACAACGATCCTAGGAGACACAAGCAATTACAGCCCTAGTTGTGGAGACGAGGGGACTGAGGTGCAGAGAGGCCAATCACTTTTGCAAGGTCCCATGATGGAGTCCACAGATGGCCTGCCCTGTGTTTAGCCTGGCCGAGAGAGGATCCATGAGTCTGAGGACAGAGCAGAGAAGAATAACTTAAAGCTAGATTTGTAATCAGGCTCATAATAGCTTGCCGTGTGGACTTTTAGGCTGTGATGGGGTTTTCTGTGCAACATTACCAGATCACCAAATATTTATAGGATGTTTTATTGGTCCAGACTGTGTTGGTCACTGTAGTCATTAAAAGAATGGTAGAGGATACCCTTTCTCCCCAAATACATTTTGAGACAAAAGCATCTAAATTGAACAAGGTGCTTGGTAAGCTAATAGGCATCACCACCACTACCATCACCATCACCAACCATCATCTTTTGACAGTTGGCATATTCCAGATATGAAGTTGTTTGCCCCAGACTGTCACCTATGAACAGGTATTATTTTGCTCATTTTACAGATGACAAAACTGAGGCATGTTAGGAAGCTCACAGAGGTTAAGCAACCTGCCCAAAGTTGCAGAGCCAGCAAATAGGAGTGCTGTGTTTCATGCAGGGTTTGAGGAAGGGTTGCTACCTACTCCTACTAGAGCCCTGTTCAAGAAGCTTCCTGTCTTATCTTCTCCCTCATTGCTCCAGCCAGCTTTCTTCTCCAGCAACCATGAGAATTAATAGCTTTAAAATCAGAAAAGTCACTGAGGTTTGCATGCTTTTACAAGGCTGTCTGGGGAGGATGCTTAACCTCTGTCTGCACCTCCCTTTCCTCATCGCTCACATTGCCTGCCTCCTGGGGGTGTGCCTGTATTATTAATGATGGCAGAGTGATTGGAGCACACTGCCCTGAGATTCATGAGAATGTAAAGTGTGATTAATCTTAGAAACCATTCAACAGGGCCACCTGGAGTTCAAGGACATGGGTGCAGGGCCCCGGCACAAGCGCGTTCCCACCACCCTCCCACCTGCGTAGAAGGCAGGAAGATGTCAGAAGCACAGAGTGTGGCCACGTGACTGAAGCTGGCCAACGGAACCTCCCCCTGAAAACCTTGCTCTCTTAACTGCTTGAGGACCTAGAGGAGGGTGGAGCCACAGGAAGATCAGGGCCTAGGCCCCCAAATGCTGGCTGAGTTCCTTTGCCAACTCAGGTCGACCTACGAGGTGCGAAGTCATCTTTCACCGTGTTCAGTCACAGGGATGGTGGGATTTCATCTTTCACATCTACCAGCCAGATCATCAAAATCATGTGGTTTTCTATTTTTATGTGTTATTTGGAGACCTCCGTGGTTTTGGGGTCACGGATAGCTGGATATTTCTGGAGAAAGTCATTTGTTTTCGACCTTAGGGGTATCTTGTGCATGAGCAACTTCTCCACTTCCCCTGTTAGAAGCCCGGAGAAATTGTGTCTCTGTGACTAGGGCTTCCTGGAATGCTATTTGGGTAGTGGCCTCACTTCTGTATTCTCTTGCTTCCCACGTTGTTGACTTTCTTCAAACTCCTGCTGCTCCGTTTGTCACATGGGGATAGAGACCAGTGCCAGCTTGATGGGGCGCTGAAGATTTGTCTGTGAAGCCCACGTCCCAACCCGGTTTCAGGGTCACGTACAAAACCCTGCATCTCAGGTGACAGAGTGCATGAAGGGGCTTAGTGATGACCACTTAGGTCTTCCTCGGTGCTTCTCAGACTGCGGGGGACTGTCACTGGTACGCCAGGAGGTGGCCAAACCACAGAACGAATGTGACACAACTCCTCTCCAAATGTGCAGACAGAAAATGCCTGAATAAACAACCTCATGTTTCCTTTCCATGTTAACCAAGTCCAAGGTCCCCTCCTTCCCCAAAACATAACCCCCAACTCAAAAGTAGAAAATTCTTACATGCATGAAACGGGACACTGGGCTATAATTAAGTGTGTGCTCCTTGCCTGGCTCCCCTCAGGCCCCCGCCCCCAAGCACCCTGCAGGGCCAGGCCAAGGCTGTGGCTCCTCCCACACTGCACAGGTGCACCCACTTCGGTTTGGCAGGAGTGCCCGGTTGGGAATTCTCAGAAGCCCCACCTTGCCCAGCGAATGGCCATTGGAGGCCTCCGTGCATGGTCACACCCCTCCCTGGGCTTCCGAAGCCCTGCAAGGCCTGGTGCCACGCTTGGTTCATATTCATTTTCTCCTGTTTCATTTAAACCACCAGTGCTTTCTCACCTCCCCTCTGCCTTCCCTTATTACTAAGTTTATTGAAAATGCCCTGTTTTGGTAACTTCTCTTAAATCCATTCTAGAGTGAGGCAGCATGCAAATCAATTCAAGAAATTACATAATGCCCAAGAGGCCAGCCTTGCTAGGACTCTAAGTGGGCCAGATAGCTTGTCTTTTGTTTTTTTTGTTGTTGTTGTTGTTTTTGTTTTTGTTTTGTTTTGTTTTTCCTTTGGGTCACTCCCTCCGCTTCTCCCACCTTGCATTCTCTTTGCTCACCACACAGCCCTCACTCCCTGCCTAAATACCCCTTTGTAACCCTGTCACCTTCTTCCCCAACTCCTCATCCTTTATTATCCTGAGAAGTAATCCTGGCAAAGTCACAAAGTCAAAGGCACTGGCAGCCTCGGTAAAGCCAAAAAGACATTCAAAGCTCCCCTGGCACGTTGGCCTCATCCTCTGGTTGTGCTGGACACGGTGACCAGCAATGGGGGTGATGAACTGCCGGGGGGCAGCTCCCCAGGAGGGGACTCACAGAAACGAAGGGAGGAAAAGAAGGTGAACCCATGGGGGTGGGGAGGAGGGGAGAGGGCAGGGCTGACCAGACAGGTGGAGATGGGTGGGTTAATGATGGGAAGACAGTGGTGAAGTATGTTGGCAGTGCCAGGCTGACTGAAGAGCTGGCATTCTTATTTTTAAGTGGGTTGAGAAAAATAGACTCCCCCCCCATCCACCCCATATATTGAAATTTTTTAAAGTTGTAATATTGGAAAGTTGTGCTTAAAAGAAGGCCATTGCAGACCGAGCTCAGGGAATTAAACCTCTGCTCAAACATTAAAAATCACTTTGGACTTCAGGAACCCATTTGCTGGCTTCGAATACTTTTTTTAATTTATTTTTTATTTTTTGACAGGCAGAGTGGACAGTGAGAGAGAGACAGAGAGAAAGGTCTTCCTCTGCCATTGGTTCACCCTCCAATGACCGCCGCGACCGGCGCATCGTACTGATCCGAAGGCAGGAGCCAGGTGCTTCTCCTGGTCTCCCATGGGGTGCAGGGCCCAAGTACTTGGGCCATCCTCCACTGCACTCCCTGGCCACAGCAGAGAGCTGGCCTGGAAGAGGGGTAACCGGGACAGAATCCAGCGCCCCGACTGGGACTAGAACCCGGTGTGCCAGCGCCGCAAGGCGGAGGATTAGCCTAGTGAGCCGCGGCGCCGGCCTGGCTTCGAATACTTTTAATAGATACACTTGAAAGCTCCCACCCTCTTTTCTTTCCTTCCTTTGGAGTCCCTTGCCTCCCAGTGCTGACACGTCAAGCGTCTTGCTTTGTTTTGGGTTAAGTGAGTCACAGTTCATGTCGGCCAGGCTCGCGGGCAGAGCACCCCTCTGCCCGTGGTGAGCAAGTTAGGGGCAGCCCTGGCAGATCCCGTTAATCCTGCAGTCCGTATCTCAACACCTTCAGTTCAGACCGGATGCAAACTGGGAGTCCAGAGTGGTACTGTAATGACCACTAAGGTCACAGTGCCAGAAGGAGGGACGGCTGGCCCTAACATCCAGGTCTTCTGAGCCTCTGCAGAAAGCCTGGAGGGCTTGAACCCAGGAGGAGGTGGAGGAGAGGTAACGTGTATTGAGCACCTTCTAAGCATCAGGTACTGTGTCTGCTATTTTACTTACTATTACTACTGCTACTCTGCAGCTCTGCCCACGGGAGCTCTTGGTGATTGATTACCTGCTATGAGCTAGGCTCTGCTTAGGATTCATAGATGCTGTCTAATCCTCGCATACCTCGTGAGGTAAGTGCAATTATTGCTACTCCTATTTGTACACGTGGGCCATCAGCCTGCAACAGCTAAGTTATGCAAAGACACGCGACAAGGAGATGTGGGAATGGGGATATGAATGATCCCAGGGCTGTCTGCATCCAAACTCAGTTCTATCTTTTCTCTCCCAAGAACAGCTCTTGCTCCACTAGTCCAGCCTTTATGAAGTCCCACGAGAGGCCTCTGTGATCCGGGGTGTGGGCAACAGCTGTCCCTTGCAAAGAGGTTTTCTCCTCCTCTCCTTTGCACTGTGCCTCTTGCTCTTTGGATTTGAATTGCACAGACAGGTGCCACGTAATTCCCTTTCTGTTAGGTCAGCTCAGTTCTGCTGTGGTTCTCCGTGCCTCATCCTCCCCAACTTTTCAAGTAGGAATGATACCATCTATGTCTGAGGCTCAAGTTCAAACACAGGAACAGTCTGTCTCTTAGGAGGTGAATATTTTAAGCTAGGCTATCCCCCTCCAGTTCTGGATGACGGAGCACTTAGCTCAAAATCTCCAGGGAATCTGAGCACCGATCCCTTCTGCTGCATGTAACCTTGGACCTGGAAGTTCTGGGAGGCAGGACAGAGAGAATATTTCTATGGGGCCAATTTGGGACATAAATCACTGCCAAGCAAGGACACCGTATCTCCGACTCATCACCCAGTATGTGATGCCCATGTACGTTACTGCATGATGCTGAAGATTCACACTAGTTCCATATGGACTATGGAAGAGGGGAGGAAGAGTCCCCAGGCCATTGTTTGGAAAGAGGAGGATTCCTTGGGATGGAAGCCAGGCACTTCCTGCAACTATTCAGACAGGGCAGTAAGAGGCTCAGTGAGGTTTATGAGAAAAGAACTTCTAGATGCCTCTGTGTGTGTGTATGTATATGTGCATGCTTGCTTCCTCTTGGTTTGAGCTAGTCTACATTTATTTAAAAGGTCTATAGTGCTACTGGGAAGCAATAGGCTAGGTCTTTTCTGGCCAGTTCCATTGGACAGACACACAGGTGAGGAGCACTGAGGGCTGGGGGAGCAGTTCTCACACCTGGCTGTGTGGAGAACCTGGTGAGCTTACAAGGAACCCTGTTTAGAGTCCTAATCCCTGCATCTAGAGAGCTTGATGAGAGAGCCCGAGAACCAAGTATCTATGTGCATTTTAAAAAGACTTTCTCTGTACTCTCATTGGGTAGCCAGGCTAGCAAGCATTGGAACCCTGGACAGATCATGGCAGGAGGCAGACGGGGGCTGGAACACCTAATACGGACTAACAAGTCCAGGGTTCTGATGACGCATCTCGTTTACTTCCCAGGGTCCCTTCTTGTGCCCTTTCACAGAGAAGAAGGTCTTCAGGCATTCATCCAGCCATGTATGGTCTCACCCTGGATCAGTGCGTTTTCCCCATCTCTGCCACATCCATGGATCTGTGGACAAAAATGTATCCAGGCACTGACACCACTGGGAGTTGGAGGGACTCAGTGGCCATAGTGTAACTGTGGCCATTGACTTTCAAAAGCAAATGGTAATTGGCACATTTTCAGTCTGCAACAATAGAAAACAATTTCCCTTCCTTGTGCACAAGAGCTCCGACGATGATTTAATTCAATGCCAAGTGACTGCTTTGATGATTTCCGTTACTTAAAAAATAAGTGTATTAGCCAAGCATAATGTGTTTTGACTACAGTTCGGATGCTAATAAGGTGGCTGTTTGGTGGCTATGATCCTACACTTCATTCCCCAGTTGTAAAGAACGGCGAAAGTGCACATATGGGCCACGGTGACGGGGACACGTGGCGGGGGCTGCTGGCTCTTCACAGGTGTGCTCCAGCATCTTCTCTCTGAGATGCTTCTGGGGGTGTGTGTGGGTTGGTGGTGATGCCAGCCTGCCTCCTGGGGTGCACTCCTGCACAGGGGTGGGGTGTGGTGGGATGGGGACTAGGCATGACAATGTGGCCGACTACACACCTGCTACAGTGAGTCAGCAGACCTGTCAGCCGTGTCCCTGCCACGTGGGTGCCAACAACACCCCTCCTCCCTCCTGACTCTCTTACAGGCATAGACACCTACAGCCTCTGCCTCAGCTCCTGGCCCCTGCTCGCCTGGGCTCCAGCTGGATGACAGTCTTCAGATGTCCGATGACAGGTCTCCCACATGTCCCTGATGCATCTGTGCAGTTAGTAACCCCTGTGGGACCCTGAAGAAGTGGCTGTTCTTCACCCAACTCCACCAGGTCAGAAGTCAGACTGGGGAGGGTAGGTGATCCCGTATCTGGATATCAGTCACAGAAGCACGTGGCCAGGCTGTCCAGGGGAGAACCTAATAGCCCCTACTTATTATCCCCAGGATAGTAGCATCTCTGCCAAGGCAGATAACCACTGTTTAGGATATGAGGTTGATGCTGTAAGGTGTTAGGAGGCACTGCCGGAGACCACACCAAAGTGATTACGACTGCAGCACTTACAGGGCTGGAAGACGAAGAACAGACGTTGGTCACGTATGATGGAAAGTGACTCATGAATAGTTTAACCATCCTGCATAGAAATACACAGTCAGAACTGCCATGGTGAGCATGGGAAAGAGGAACAGAGCCATGTGGTAAGGGAACAAATATGTTAGAGTTGCCTCCTACCTCTCCCCATCCCAAAGACAGACTACTGCTTGCAAAAGACAGATATAAAAGCTCACCCAAGAGCATATACATCCCTAGGAAAAAAAAAAAAGGAAACTTCCAATGGGGATTCTGCACCACAGAAGACTTTAATAAGAATCTGCATTCCTTGAAGCATTGAGGGCTCAACAATGGGAAGTGAGATGATAACTCAACATAATGAGATTAAAAGAGAGTTCACAATGTTAGGAAAATTGAGGACGAACACCATACTATTATAGAGATAATAAATTATAAACAGAAAGGACTAAATTATGCAGCTGAAGATTATATTGCTGACACGGAGAAAAGGTTTGCTGTGGTAGCCATGGAAGCTGAGGAAAAGGACAGAGATTAAGGCAGTTAGGGAGAAGATAATACACGTGCTGGGCATGACTCAGGAGTAGGAAATGGGATCTGCATTGTGGTGCAGCGAGCGAAGCTGCTACCCGGGACGCTGGCACCCTGTGTTGGAGTGCACTTTTGAATCCTGGAGGCTCTCTTTCTGATCTAGCTCTCTGCCTGATGCATCTGGGAAGGCAGTGGGGGATGACTCAAGTGCTGGGCCCCTGCCACCCATGAGGGAGACCTGATGAAGATCTGGGCTCCTGGCTTTGGCTTGGACCAGCCCTGGCTGCTGTAGCCATTTGGGGAGTGAACAGTGGATGGAAGCTTGCTCTCTCTCCCTCTCCTGCTCTCTCTGCAACCCTGCCTTTCCATTAATTAAATACATCTTAAAAATAAGAAGTGTGGGTAGTTAGTTGTCTCTGCTAAGGACAGCCCAGCAAATGGAATGTTTCCAAAGGACGGGCATACCCTCTCCCAGAATGCAATAGATTCCGAATGGTAAACAAGAGAGTATTTCCTATTACTAAACTTGAACAGAACATTCTGGCATTTAAACAGAGAGAAGCAAACACTTTCAGGAAGGAAATCCAGCTGACCTCAAACTTCTCCATGCAGGTATCTGATGCCTTCAGTTAATAAAGCACTGCCTAACACGCTCTCAGGGAACGACAAAAAGACTCAACAGAACCACACCTGGCCAAATTCTTGTGGCTGTGGGAAGGGAAAAGGTCGATGCTCAAAAATGATACAAGGACTCACACCCAGGAATCCCTCCAGAGAAAACCACTCCTGGGAATCCAGCCATGGGTGGCAGGAATGGAGAAGACAGGGCAGAAAGCCTAGTGCCACATTCGGAGGCTGACAATGGTGGGGCCATGTCTCCATGATCTAGGGGAAAGGTATGACCCAAGTTTGATATTTGGACACATCATCCTTGATACATGGTGCCACACAGGTGGATTGTATTTACTAGCTTTCAGAGACTCAAATAATAACTATGAATTCTTAGTTTGAAAAAAAAAGATTGGTTGATAATAAAATTCAGCCACCATTAGATGAACACATATACAGAATTCTAGAACTTTGGTAACAGACTGTAGGTTAGCATTTGATCAATGTATATTAAAATAGAAGAAAAAATAAAAAGTTGAAACAAAATATTCTTAAATTAAAACATTCAAAATAAAACAAAGACTAAAGAACTACAAGAGGTTTTCAACAAGTTCATGGATGGTCCCAGTGTTAGTCAGCATAGTGGAGTGACTATAGTTCACAATAATCTAGTACATGTTTTCTGGACAAATAGAAGACAGGAGCTCCCAGGCTCCAATCATGAAGTAATGTCAAAGGGCAATGTTTATTACCCTGAATTGATTAGAAGACATAGTATACATGCATTGAAATGCCACACCATGGCCCATAAATATTTATGATTGTTAATAAAAAATTTTATTCAACCATATAGGAAGTTTGTGGAAAACATGTATTATGAAAAAACTATGCATGGACTTAAAATTTTTTGCACCAAAACAAACTTATTTTTTAATCTGACCTTCTGTGCAAGTCTTACAATACATTGTATAGAAATTATGATTACATTAAAGTGTTCTAATATTAAGAATGTTAACAAAGTAAAATTACTGATACACCTGAACAATTAGAAAATAAAACATGTGGGCAGGGAGACTGATAAAGTGCTAATTTTCTCATCTTTTGTAGCAAAAGGTCAGTCAAGACTACTTAAAATTAGACTGTGAAATCAAAAAAATAACAACTCAAACTTAAGTTTCTTTCAGGATATTTTTCTTAAAGGGGATTTCTTATTTCCTTCTTGTATTTGTTATGGGTTGGATTGTGTTTCTCAGCTTGGTGGATTGGAGTCTTAACTCTCAGTATCTCAGATGGAGATGGGGCCACTTACAGACTTCATCAGGTTCAAGGATGTGGAGCCTAGAGGATGGCTATAGACAAGACAAGGAGTTCCTAAGGCTACAGGAGCCAGGAGAGGAACCAGAAGCAGATCCTCCCCTAGTGACTGGAGAGGGAGTCTGCTGGCTGGCGCCTCAATTTCAGATTTCTGACCCCCAGAATTGTGAGACAACTCACAACTAAGCAACACAATCTGTGGTACTTTGTGGCATACACAGTATGAAACTTTTTTTTATGATTTATTTGAAAGGCAGAGTTACAGAGAAAAAGGAGAGAGAGAGAGATCAGAGAGAGAAAGAGAAAGAGAGAGAGTTCTGCCATCCACTGGTTCATTCTCCAAATGGCCTCAATGGCTGGAGCTGGGCCAGGCTGGAGCCAGGAGCCAGGAGCATCATCCTGGTCTCCCCTTTGGGTGAGGGGGCCCAAGGACTTGGGGCAGCTTTTGCTGCTTTCCCAGGTGCATCAGCAGGGGCCTGGATTGGAAGTGAAGCAGCCAGGACTTGAGCCGGTGCCCATATGGGATGTGGGTGTTTCAGGTGGCGACTTAAACCACTATGCCACAACGCTGGCCATACCCTACAAAACTAATGCAATATTTGTAAAGGGAGTGTTTTAGAAATGAAATTCCTTGTGCTAAAGAAGCATTCATCTGAAGTTATCTCCCAGTTTTATTTTAGTTTCTTCAAAAATAAGTGGAAGAGTTTGTTTTTCTAGTTGCATTATATGAGGTTATTTTATTAACTTGCTTCCATTGATCCAAGTACCTACCACCAAGTTCACTTATCCATTTTTGTACATGTAGCTCAGAAACAAACTCAGAATGTTGTCACCTTATGCCAATGATGGCTATTGTTCGGTGATAAGATTTTAATGGATTGTTTGCTCTTTTCTGGTACTTAATATTGTTTAAAGTGTTTTAGTGGGTATAAATCTTTTATTTAAAAATAATATTACAATGAAAAAATCATATTTTAGTCCAAACCTACTTCTATTATTTTTCAATATACCATGGAATCTCGGATGATGTTCGGATCTTTTTAGGCTCTTGACACCTCTGCTAAGTTCTTTTCCAGATTATAATGGTTTATAGTCATACAAGCAATGCGTTATGAAGCCTGAGTCATCCGACTAGTGCAGCATTGAGCATTATTATCGTGAAAATGGCTGTTTGATGGACTAAAAATGGCATCTTGTTTTAATTTGCCTGTCTTTAATTGATAGAGACGCTGATTTCTCTTTTTATTTTTTCAAATCTAGGGGCTTCTTGAGTTTTTTGTTCTGCTTCTGTGTTTTTTACTCTGTTTTTTTAAAGTTATTTACGAGTACATTGTATACACACAAGCAGACTGCACAGATACACATGCTAAATGTCTGCCCTGTTAGTTACCAGTATTTGCTGAGTCTACACTTTGTTTTTACATTTTGTTCCTGATGTTTTGAAATGCTCATACATCTTTCATGTTTTAGTCACGTGTTGTATTCCCCCCACCCATTTCTCCTATTGATTGGGATTGATTACTATGGTGGTGCATTTTATTCTCTTTTATGGACACATAAGATCCTCTCAAGTGCTCCAGCTGTTCCTTGAAGGCAGCGTCTCTTACCTCCCTGCCGCCAGTGCAATTTTGTCTCAAACTTTAACCATTTTAAGGTGTAAAACCTGGTGCTTTAGTTTGTGTACAATGCCTAACCATCACTACAACCTAATTCCAGAACACTCACGTCACACCAGAAATAAACCCACATCCATTCAGCAGTTGCTCCCCATTCTCTCCCCGTGGCAGCCACTGATCCTCCTTCCATCTCAATGGTTTTGCCTGTCCTGGATATTTCATATAAATGGAATCACACCCATGCTGCATAGATTTTCCAGGTGTACCCATGTTGCAGCAAGTATCAGCATTTCTTCTATTTTTTATGGCTGTACACTGTACATTCTGCTGAATGGCTATAATCCATTTGTTTATCCATTGATTAGTGAATGACCATTTGGATTCTTTTCACTTTTTGTCTATTATTAGTAATGATGCTATGAATGTTGCTGTGCACTTGTGCTTGAACACTTTCATTTCTCTTGAAAAATACTGAGGAAGGGAATCCTTGGAATGCAAGATAATTCTGTGTTAAAATTCCCCAGGAACTGCCAAGTCACTCCCCACAGCAGCAGAGCTGTCCTACACTCCCATCAGCAGTGTATGAGGTTTTGATTTCAAGTCTTCTCCAACACTTATTTCCACTAAAAAGAAAAAACCCGTAAGCATCCTAGTGGGTGTGTAATAGTACCTCATAGTGGTTTTGATATGCATTTCACTACTGCATGATGATGTTGAACATCTTTTTGTGTGATTTTTGGCTGCTGGAGTATCTTCTTACGAGAAATGCCTATTCAAGACCTTGGCCTGGGGCCAGTGCTATGGTGCAGTGGGTTAAAGACCTGGCCTGAAGCACCGGCATCCCATATGGGTGCCGGTTCTAGTCCCAGCTACTCCACTTCCGATCCGGCTCTCTGCTATGGCCTGGGAAAGCAATGGAAGATGGCCCGAGTCCTTGGGCCCCTGCACCCACATGGGAGACCCAGAAGAAGCTCCTGGCTTCTGGCTTCGGATCGGCACAGCTCCCATTGTTGTGGCCAATTGGGGAGTGAACCAGTGATGGAAGACCTCTATCTCTGTCTCTACCTCTCTCTGTAACTTTCAAATAAATAATAATAAAAATAAATCTTTAAAAAAAAGACCTTTGCTCATTTTATAAATTGGATAATTTGTCTTGTTGAATTTTAAGAGTTCTTTACATATTCTGGATAGAAAATGCTCATCTGTAATGTGAAAGTTTTTTTCTATTTTCTATGCTATCTTTTAATTCTTGATAATGTTCTTTTAGGCATAAAAGTTTTAAATTTTGATGAACTCAAATTCATTTAGTTTTTCTTTGGTTGGCTGTATTTTTCTGCTCACATTTGAGAATCCATTGGTAAATCTGGAGTGATGAAGACTCACCACAATGTTCTCTTTTAAGTGTTTTATAGCTTTTGATATCTCATATGAATTATTGATCCATTTTAGGTTCACTTTTGTAGATAGTATGAAGGAAAGGTCCAACCTCTCCTTCTTTTTCTCTGTCTCCTCTTTCTCCCTTTTCTCTTCTTTCCCCTCCTCCTGATCCTCCTCTTCTCTCTTTCTTCTCCCCTCCCTCTCTTCTCATTCTCCTTCCTCTTCTTCTTTTATGCACGTGGCTACCCAGTAGCCCCAGCAACAGTTGTCGAAAAGCTTCTTTCCACCACTGAATGGTCTTGGTATTGTTGGAAATCAGTTGACCATAGACTCATGGTTTAATCCTGGACTCTCAATTCCATTCTACTGATGTATCATTGTGCCAGCATCACTCTGTCTTCATTACATTTGCTTTACAGAAATTTTAAAGTTGAAAAGTATGTAGGCCGGTGCCGTGGCTCAATAGGCTAATCCTCCCCCTAGCGGCGCCGGCACACGGGGTTCTAGTCCTGGTCAGGGCGCTGGATTCTGTCCCGGTTGCCCCTCTTCCAGGCCAGATCTCTGCTATGGCCCGGGAGTGCAGTGGAGGATGGCCCAAGTGCTTGGGCCCTGCACCCGCATGGGAGATCAGGATAAGCACCTGGCTCCCAGCTTCGGATCAGCGTGATGTGCCGGCCACGGCGGCCATTGGAGGGTGAACCAACGGCAAAAGGAAGACCTTTCTCTCTGTCTCTCTCTCTCACTGTCCACTCTGCCTGTAAAAAAGAAAAAGTATATGTTTCCTGTTTTTTTCTCCTTTTCACGATTGTTTAGGCTATTCTTAATCTCTTGCAATTTCATATGAATTTTAGGATCAGCTTGTTAATTTCCAGAAAGAAGTCATCTGGGATTCTGATAGAGAATGTTTTGAATCCATAGATCAATTTGGGGAGAATTATTGTTTAAATAGTTAAGTCTTTTGGTCTTTCCATTTATTTAGATTTTCTTTTCTTCATGTAGTTGTCTTTTAAATAATACAAAAAAAGGAAGTTAAAAACTAAAAATAGATTAATATTAGCTATTATATTTGTCTTGATTATTACATAGTATCCCTTCATTTTGGGTCAGAGAACTCTCTAACACTTCTTGTAGGTTTTCTATTGACAAGAACTTTCAGTTTTTGTTTATCTTGGAATTTTTAAACTTACACTTCACTTTTTAAGATTTATTATTTGTTTGAAAGTCAGAGTTACACAGAGAGGAGAGGCAGAGAGAGAGAGAGGTCTTCCATCCACTGGTTCACTTCCCAATTGGCCGCAACAGCCAGAGATGCGCCAATCTGAAGCCAGAAGCCAGGAGTCTCTTCCAGGTCTCCCACGTGGGTGCAGGGGCCCAAGGACTTGGGCCATCTTCCACTGCTTTCCCAGGCTATAGCAGAGAGCTGGATCAGAAGTGGAGTAGCTGGGACTAGAACCGGCGCCCACATGGGATGCCAGCGCTTCAGGCCAGGGCTTTAACCCACTTTGCCACAGCGCTGGCCCTTATACTTTACTTTTGAAGCATACTTTTTCCAGATATGGAATACTTGGTGGGATGGTTTCCCCACCACCACCACTATCTCAACATTTGAATATGCAATTCCATTGCCTTTTAGCCTCCATGGTTTCTGATGCAAAATCAGCTGCTCATCTTGTTAAAGATCCCTTCTATGTGATAACCTGGTTCTTGCTTGCTACTTTGTCTTCATCTTCTGACACTTTGCCTGTAGTGTGTCTCAGTGCAGATCTATTTCTGTTTATTCTATTTGTCATTCATTGAGCTTATTTGATGTGTAGATTCATGTATTTCATTAGATTTTGGAGATCTAGAGATATAATTTAAAAAATATATATAATTGAATAACTTCAAATGACACATCTACAAACTTGCTGATTATTTTCTCTATGCCTGGAGAATTCTGCATAACTAATTGTGAATATTTTTCCTTTTTATAAAATGCTGTTACAGATTCAAAAATTCTATCTGTAATTTTTTGGCCACAAAAAGAGAAATTTAAAAATTTTCATTAACTGAAGTTAATTTTCCACTCCAGGTACTGCATATTTCAATTCTGGTATTTCTATTTGGTTTCTTTTTACAGTTTCCATCTCTACTGATATTCTTTTTTTGATGGCAAATCATTCTCATTTAAAAAAAAATTATCTGTCCATAGTTTCTCTGACTTCTAAACACATTTAAAATAGTCAATTTAAAGCATTTGTCTAATAAGTATAATATTTGAGCTTCTCCAGGGAGAGTTTCTTGTAGTTTTTTCTGTGGACGGGCCATGCCTCCTTGTTTGCCTCATTTTGTTGTTGCTATTGTTACTAAAAACCAAACATGAGGATGTGATAATTGCTGAGGATCTGATTTTCTCCTCTTCCCAGGTTTTCTTCTTGGTATGTGCTGTAGTTGTTTGTTTAGTGACCAATACATTAATTTTGTAAAAACTGTATTCTTTGTTGTATGTGGCCATTGAAGTCTCTTTTCTGATAACTTGGTGATTAGCTAGCACACTGAACAGAAACTTCATTAAGTATTTGGTTGTTTCAAGCTTTTATTTTCTCAACTTCTAATAAAGTTGATTCTCATAGTTTTCACCACTTAATTCACTGCTTTTGTAGAGGCATTTTTGATGAGGCTATCATTTTACTGATATAATTCCTCACATTATAGCATTTTATAATTTTGTTAAATGAAGTGATCATTATAATCATTATTTGGAACCCATGTTATGTAAGAAACTGTGGTGAGTGCATTTATATATTATCTTATTTAAAAACAATAACCTTATAAGCCAGGTCTCACTATCATCATTTTATATTTAAATCTCTTAGGTCCAAAACAAATGAGTGAAAAAGGCTTTTCAGGAATATGAGCTCTGGAACCTGGGATCCTGCTCTAATAAGACAATGTTTTCAGCCCTTTGGCAGCCTAGACACAAAGTCGAGTATGCTCTGGGTACATTAGGGAGTTGAACTTCTATTTCCATGAATATCTCTTTTCTATCTGACCCTTTCTTTGTCTGACTTGTAACATTGTTTTATTTCTAGTTAGGTCTTCATATCTCAATACATTAGAATATAATTTTCCTATCCTTTCTCTTTTCCTACGCTTCTTTCTTCTGTTGGCACAAAAATATGAAGATGCTATAAAAATTCATGGAAAAATGGAATTCAAGGATAAATTTATTTTGAACAAAAAAACAATTTGAAATCAATGCATGGATTTTCCTCATATTTTCTTATGAATTTTAAAAAATGTATTTATTTATTTAATTGAAAGGCAGAGTGATGGGGTAGGGAGGAGAGGGAGGGAGGGAGAGGGAGAGGGGGGAGAGGGAGAGGGAAAGGGAGAGGGAGAGGGAGAGGGAGAGGGAGAGGGAGAGGGAGAGAGAGAGAGAGAGAGAGATCCTCCATCCATGGGTTCATTC
The DNA here is from genome assembly GCF_964237555.1 of Oryctolagus cuniculus. Taxonomy (NCBI): domain Eukaryota; kingdom Metazoa; phylum Chordata; class Mammalia; order Lagomorpha; family Leporidae; genus Oryctolagus; species Oryctolagus cuniculus. The sequence continues at coordinate 70,563,949 of NC_091432.1, forward strand.
TCCAAATGCAGCAACAGCCAGGGCTGGGTCAGGTTGAGGCCAGGAGCCTGAACTCCACCCAGATCTCCTCCATGAGTAGCAGGGGCCCAACCACTGGGGACACCATCTGGTGTCTTCCCAGCACATTAGCAGGAAGCTGGATTAGAAGCAAAGCAGCCAAGACACTTGCACTGGCATTGCAACTGGTGGATTAACTTGCTGAGCAACAACACCAGCCACTCCCATGAACTTTTTAAAGACCTCTCGTATCTTATTACCATAATAGCTTTTGAGACAGAAAGATGGGCCGGCGCGGCGGCTCACTAGGCTAATCCTCTGCCTTGCGGCGCCGGCACACTGGGTTCTAGTCCCAATCGGGGTGCTGGATTCTGTCCCGGTTGCCCCTCTTCCAGGCCAGCTCTCTACTGTGGCCAGGGAGTGCAGTGGAGGATGGCCCAAGTGCTTGGGCCCTGCGCCCCATGGGAGACCAGGAGAAGTACCTGGCTCCTGCCATCGGATCAGTGTGGTGCGCCGGCCTTGGTGGCCATTGGAGGGTGAACCAACAGCAAAGGAAGACCTTTCTCTCTGTCTCTCTCTCTCTCACTGTCCACTCTGCCTGTCAAAAAAGAGAGAGAGACAGAGACAGAAAGATGAATTTGGGGAAGATTACATGTCGGATTAAAGAAGAGTTACTTATATTTGGGATCTTAACTCTCCCCTACCAATTCCCATCTCATCCTAGTCCCCTGGAGCAACTTCTCTTGTAGGAAGCTGGAGGGGAAGCAAATGGAACTTGCTCACTTAATGGCAGGGTCCTCCCTCCAGGGAAAGGCCAGGCAGTGTGTGGGACCAACTATGTTGAGAGCAATAGTAAAGTGGAAAAACCATGGGCTTTGGAATTAAGACAGCCTTAGACTGAGATTCTGAATTTGTGCTGATAATTTATATTTTGGGGGCAGTTTCTTTACTTCTCTGAGCCTCACCATTCTTCCTCATGGAGCAGGAATTGGCCTAGCTACTTCATAGGATTATGATGCAGATTAGGAGGGATGCAGACATGTTTGCTGAGTGGATCAATGAATTGATGAATCAATGAATGAATGGTGTCCAGCACCAATTGCCAGAGCTCCACAATTGGCCTAAAATCCATTGACTTAAGACTCGGCTTTCCAAGGAGGGAATATTGTGAGAACAGAGGCCACTCCAACCCGTGCCCTGGGGAGGAGAATTTTGTCAGTGATATTGTTTACAATGGACAGAACAGTGGGTAATAAAACCAGTATCACTTGGCCTTACCACTGCTTTTAGATTCCCTGCACATCATCAGTCCCTTCTTTCTTACAACCCAGGCTGCTGTCATCCACCCCTACCTCTACCACTCTCAATGTCTCTTTACTGGGTCTGAGGATTTTGGCAGGGGAAGACCTGGCCCTGGCTGTCCCTTTGGGCCCTTGCTTCTACACTCTTAATTATTTCTGAAACTCCTTGCTTGTTCATTCTTGAAGAGTAGTTTGCAATGGAAATGTCTCCCCCTTGAAATTCTTGTTAATCTAATTGCAATTGCAATGCATAAATGAGATGACAAAAGCTGCATTTTGTCAGCAATTACAGCAATTTTCTTTTATTTACTGGAGTCTGACCTCTGTTGTGTTGATGAACCGCACTTTTTCAAGGTCTATTTTCCCGTCAGCAAAGTCAGGTTGTTTATGAAATGATTGGCAGAAAATGTCATTCTACCCTCACCTGTTTTATTTTTCCCCTTGTACTGTAAAACTGTGTCCTACAATGGAAGAAACTGACTAGGAATTTATGGAGCCAGGACATGTCTACCTGACTGTATATGTTTTATCCGGAGCCTTGAAGCATCTAAAACAACAGTCTTTCCAATTCTGCAAGCTGAAAAATAAGCCGCATTTTGCATCTCACACCTTTGTCTTCTAAGCCTTCAGATGTTTGGAGTGTGACACCACCATCACTGCATTTTCAATCTTAGGTCAGTTGCTCCTTTCCAAGGTGACTTCTCAAGAAGTTACCACGGGGAGCTGGAGGTGAACGAGGAGACGTGTCACGCTCGCTCTGTCTAGGCCGTCAGCGCATCCTGCCAACTCTTCTCCCCATCTCTGCTGCCCCGACCCAGCTCAGGTTTTATCGGCTCTCCCCTGGGCCGCTCGCTCAGCCTCCGCCCTGGGCTGCCTGCCTTCAGCCTTGGTTCCTTGCCTTGCTCCTTTTCTCCCCCACCCCGCCCCCGAACAGCTACCCAAAGGATGGAATGGGTCTTATGCACTGCAGGAAAGCCCTTACCTCTTTCGGATAATCTGCAGGGCTATAGTGAGTGATGGAAGCCCAAATGCCCAAATGCCGTGTCAAGGAACAGCATGGCCCTCCCCTCCCTGCCCCGCCTCTCACCCGGCACTCCTAGGAGCCAAACCACTTTTAAGTTCTAATCTTCCGGGCATGGTGACCCTCTTTCTCCCCTTTGTTTTTGCTCAGTCCTGTACCTGGAAAGTCTCCTCCCTCCTGTTTGCTCTTCACCTGGCTGGCTCTTACTCAGGCTTTGCCACAGTGGGTTTGTCACCTGCTCTGTGAGGCCTCCTTGCTGACTCTGATGTATGTTATGGACCTCTGTAGCAAAGAACCTACTTCCGTGTATTGAAATCATGCATACGCTGTGTGAGCTTCCCCTTCAGTCTAGCACAGGCTCTGCATGGATAGCAGATGTAGTTTAGCGAGCACTGCACCTGTCATGCCTAGCTCAGGGAGCCACGTATCCATGACCCATTCAGTCAGTCCTGCCATCTAGTAGTTGCTCAGTTATTGTCAGTTTCCTTTGCTTCCTTATTCCTCTGACTACTGGTTTCTCTATCTATAAACTGCATATGAAATTATTTGTCTTCCCTATCTCTTTGCATTGCTTTGAAGGTCAAATGAACTATTGGCTATAAATGTATGATGTGAACTTTCAAGTGTTCCCTAATGTTATTTTTTCTATTACCACTCCCCTTAGGCATCTCCATCTAAGCCCCCCTCACTTCACCATCTCCATCAGCAACTCTGATTGAATTACATATTTCAGATGTTGAAAAGAAACCCCAGGATAAAGCAAATACCATAAATCAAACCAGTAGAACACCAAATTAAGTGGACCCAGACTAATCTATTCTGTTAACTCATGGTGAGGATTTATTTAATCTTTGCCCTGTTCCCCTTCAAATCACATAAAGATCAAATTTGAGATAGCCCTCTCCCAGCTTAGGCTATAGCTATCAATTCCTCTTTCATAGACTACTATGTTTTCTGAGTAAATGATAATTAACATTATTAGTGACAATGGACACCAGCATTCCAGATGCTAAGTGATAAACCAAATGTATTGACTCATGTAATCGTCCCTTAAATCCTTGGAGGTGGATGCTCTTATTTTTTTTCACACACAGATGAGGAGACTTTGGGCTGGCCAAGTCAGTTTTCCAGAAGCTTCCCTGTTGGTGAGAGGCAGAAGAGAGTGTGGTAGTTGTGCACTTGACCTTCATGTTCTCTGTCCTCCCAGGGAGGCGGTGTGGCCAGCTCTCCCTGTGGACTGAGGCTTGGTGAGCTACATGCCCCTGCCCCTCTCAACTTCCAGGAGACACTCTGAAATGGAAACGCTCCCACCGGAGGTACTGCAGGGTCAGGGAAAGAGTTCTCCGGGGACAGAAAATCCAGATTAAAAATCCTGGCTTCCATGCTTAAAAAGTGAAGCCTCCATTTCTACTTCTAGAAAATGAGAAAAAAAAAAATGGACCTTAGAGCTCTGTTGAGGAACTGAGTGAGGGATCAGAAGTGGAAACGCTGAGACAATGCCTCAGGCAGACAGGATCCGAGGTGAACACTAACTGGAGTCTCCCTGAGCCTCAGTTGTGCCATTCATGAAAACACCCCCCCCCCCCACAGCCATCACCTTAAAGCTTCACATCAACTCGACTGTGTGTGTGTGTGTGTGCCATTCCCATTTGATGAAGGAGGGAAGTGAGACACAGAGAGAGGCGGTTTACCCACCTTCCCCCAGTTTGAGAAGCAGAGCCACCCTGGCTCTCCAGAAGCTCACTGCCATTGCCAGGCCTGCTCCAAGTCAAGGTGGGTGACTCTCACTCTATTTTCACTGTGCAGGATCTGGGAGAAGATCTGTAAATGCTTCTGTTCTGTGTACCTTCAACCAAGAAGGTAGCCTCGTGTGGCTACTCAGGTAGACTTAGGCCTTCACGCTAAAATCTACCTAAAAGGAACCTCTTTGCTCCCACTTGGTAAGTGTCTTTGGCTGTGAGAGTGCTGAGCAGTGCCACCCGTGACTGCACACCTCCAGCACAGAGAGAGGAAGAGCTGGCTTTACCCCCAGCACATACCTGACTGTGGATTGAGATGAGTGGATAAGCCAGGACTCCAGAGGAATTACACAGAACACCCCGGGATGTATACTTGGTTAGCTCCCTCTGGCTGGGGGTCTTAGGAAATGGATTTGGAGCTGGTCCTTCAAGGTCCAGGGGTAGTTCACCTGCAGGAGAACGTGGGAAAAAGCTGTTTTGGTGGAAGGGCATGCAGGCAAGGCACCCCATCGCTGAGGTCCGTGGCAATGTATCAGCTCTCTCTTTGGGAAGTAGTCAAGTCTGCATTCTGTCTTGAATCTGCAGAGCAGCAGGTGGGTAACTGTTGCAGGCACAGCCTCCTAACCAGGAGACAGCAGCCTCCTTCCCTTTCCTGATGACCAATTTCTACACATGTCATCGTAGTTTTACCAAGTATTTAAAGTATGAAGAATGGGGACCCAGGACAGGGGAATCAAAGTCTGCTGTTTCTCTTCATTGAGATTAATGACTGTAATTTTCCTATGGTCGGGGTGGGGGGATGGGAATCATTGTGTAAAAAGAATGGTCTACTCCGAGAAGAGTACAGGCCTCATACAAGACTTAACTTGACAATTACAGCTTTGCACACAGTTACACGGAGGAACTTGATGTACCATCCTAGGTTGTGCTTGACCTGCTCAGTAGCCCAAGGCAGCCAAGTCTATCCCCAGCTTGCCACTGACCTGTGCCCATGCCCGTGCTTCTACTTATAGCCCAGTTCTGTACCTGAAATTGTGCCCTATCCACTCAACATATGATTGACAAATAAACTCAGCACAAAAACAAGAATGCAGTTAAGACCAAGGCCTGCAGGACCACGTAGATGCAGGAATAAATGATGGCTGATTACTTGCCATCTTGCTGAGCTTGTGGGAGGTGGCTTATGCCTCTAAGCCTTGGTGTTCCTCATCTGTTAGAAGGGAGTGTCGTGAGTCTCTGGAAGGTGGCTGGGACATACTTGAGACTCACAAAGTGTAGGGCCACTTCTTCCTTTTCTCTAGACACTTTTACCCCACTATTGCAATATCTGGCTTAGAGAAAGCACTGGGTAAAAGGGGCCCAGGTCTCAAGAAATCTGAAGACAAGATGATCAGCATCTCTCCATCTCTTAGTCTACTCCTTCCTCTGGTGGCCGTGGCCACTTCCAGGGCCTGGGATGGCCTATGCTCTGACTGACCAATAAGAGACAGTATTTTCATGGTTCAGAACATCACTGCCAAGCAGAGCTGTATGTGTACAAATCTTGTCCTTGTGACTCCCTAGCCTTAGTGTGCAAGAAAATTATTCTCTAAGCTTGGGTTTTCTCATCTGTAAAAAGGAGACAATAATATAACTTGCCTCCGGCTGTTAGATCACACATAACATATGTAAAACTCTTGGGTTCTTGGAACGGTGCCTGGTGCATCGTCAAGTGATGGAATCATTTGCCATTTAGCCTTTCCTTGTATCGATTCTTGTCCTTCTTGTCCATCTCTTGTGTTCCTGGTTTTGCTCTCATCTTGGACTATGTGCCTTGAAAGGCCAGGCAATGACGAGAAGGTGCCGCCTATGTGTGGATATTGATCACTTGAAGTCACGATGGTTAATGTGTCCAAAGGCTTCCCACAGCACCCATCCTTTCCTTTGGTGTGTAGGAGCCTTGCCACATCGCTGAGAACTTGAAAAGGTAGATGAGAGAGGAGTCTATGTTTGACAGAAGAAGAAACCAAGGAAACTCCTAATGCCTGTGAGTCTCTGCCTTCACTTCTGGAAACCGAGCAGTGTCAAACAGATGAGCTCTCAGCTCCACATCCTGACACTAAGACAGCATGAATTTAATTCATCTGATAGCAAAAAAGAGATTGAGGGCATGGGGCGAGATCTATTTCACAGGAGAATAATGCATGTCCAAAAGCAGGGGTCTATTCATGGTGCTTCTTTTAAACAGTTGTCAGATGATTTTGTATTATCCAGTTTTAGCAAAAATAAAAAAAAAATAAATAAGTTGCTATGTAAGTCTGAGCATGACTGTGATAATCTTCCTGGCAATTACAACCCTACAATGCATTGTTCAAGAGTCTAGCATGAATGCTACTGCTAAATAATCTTTGGGTATTCAGAAGAGAGGGGATGTCTTCCATAGAAATACAACAATCCCACTAATTGCAGGGCATTGCATTATTTTAATTAATTTCTTGTTATTGTCTTTCTGCCCGGGGTGCAGTTGGAAGTGCACATCATTAATTCAGAGGAGCAATCCTCTTTCGTGTCTGGTAGGGGGTGGGGGCCTTTTCCATCCCATGATTAATAGCAGTTGCAAGTCATTTCAAGTTGTATTTTACTAACAGAATGTAAATTGTCCTTGGCAATGACTCCTGTAATGATTTTAAAAAATTAGTCCTTGTGAAGTGACACATGGGTGTCTGTTCTCACATCATCGTTAGAGAAGCTATTTCCTAACCCAGAAATAGCAGATCCAGTTTCATATAAAGTCTCGCTTCTCAATCAGCTATCCAGCCCAGCAAGGTATTTGGAAGTAGTAGATAAAATATTATGGAGTGGGGCTTTTTGATAGGATAACTCAGTTGTTCCAGGCCACCATGTAATGACTTGCTGTGGGGCTTGTCACCAAGCACTTAACCTCTCTGAGCCCCAGTGGCCTCAACTGAAAAACGGGGAGCCCCAAACCTCCTCATTTTCCCCATTCAGGTTTCTTTTGAATTTCACAGGATAAGGATGTAGAATGTGAAAACACTTTATAAAAACTGTAAACCTCCACAGACAAGTAATTAAGGAGAGTAGTTAGCAGTCAACGTAAGATCGCTTCTAAAGGAGTACCTAATAAAAACTCTCTGGAATATGAACTGAACCTGGCTCTGTAAATTTTTTTAAAAATATTATTTATGTGCTATGAAAGGCAGAGAGAAAGAGGCACAGAGAAAGAGAAAGTCATCTCCTATCTGCTCATCTGCAGGTTCACTCCCTAAATGCCTGCCACAGCTGGAGTTGGGTCTCCCACACGGGTGGCAGAGACCTCAGTACTTGAGGCCTTATCTGCTGCCGCCCAGGCTGTGCACTGGCAGGAAGCTGGAACGCAGAGTGGAGCCGGGACTCACACCCAGACACTCCACTGTGGGCTGCCGGCATCCACACAGCCGCTTAAGCACTGCACCACACACCCAGCCCTCTGTAACAGTGTCCGGAACGAAAGGCACTCCGCAGCACGAAAGCAGTGACTGCAGGTTGGTCAATCGGTCAAAAGGTATTTTTACAAAGCGCCTCTTGTGTGTGCCTCGGCCAGGTCTGCTAGGTTCTGTGGGGGAAATGGGCAGTAGCAAAAACCTCGCCCCATCTCCTTCCTGGGGCTGCTGTGAAGACCAAGTGACATCAAACACCTCCCTCTCTCCCTCCTGCAGTTCATCTCCTCCTCTAACAGATACCCATCGAGCTCTCACTGTGTGACTAGCATTACTCAGGTGATGGAGACCGCAGTGCACAGGAGAAAAAGAGGCCCTAGCTTTGAGGGGCGGGGCTTGAATTCCAGTGGGGAGGAGGAGTAGATACTATAGAAGATCTGGTGGCGATCAAAGCTCAGGAAAGCAATCAAGTGGGGCAGGGGGTGGAAAGCGGTGGGGGTCTACTTCAGGGAGGGCAGTCTGGTGGTCCTCCTCAGAGGCACCAGGAGCAGAGCGCTGGATGAATGGAGCAGCTGAGCACCTGAGTACCTGGAAGTTTTTCTTGCAGAGACTTTGGTTGATGGAGCAGGAATTGTCATCACCTGCTTAGGTTTAGGAAGGTTCATTCTGCCTGCTGGTGGAGGGCAGATGTGGGTGACAGGTGGGTGGAGCCAGGCAGACAAGCTAAGGGGGTGTGGTAGGGCACAAGAGAGAGCTGATGCTGGCTCCAACTAGACCAGCAGCCATGCAGGAGGTGAGAGGCAGTCAGATTCAGGGGATCCGCAGAAGGGAGAACCACAGGCTTTGCTGATGACACATGTGTGGAGTGAGAGGAAGAGCTGAGGGTTGCTTCCCAGTTTAGGCCTGAGCAGCAAGATTGGGAGAGCTTTCATCCAGCAATACATGGGAGACAGGAAGGGGTAGATTTGCGGGCACGGGGTAGAAGCCACGAGTTCACTTTGGGACATTTTAAGTGATAGGTGTGTGTGGCATTTGAATGGAATTGTCACGGACACCATAAGTGTCAAGAGAGAGGCCAGAGATTCCTCCAAGTATGCACTCAACCCTTGCACTGCATGCTCCGGGCAGGCCCTGGTGCTGTCTGAATGCACTTCTATCCTTCCATGCTTGTGCAGGGCTCTACAGCACTGCTCAGTGCCCCCAGGGGCCTCCGGAGGGGCAGGGCTTTCCATTACACACATCCAAGGAAATACGGATGATCCTGTTTATTCTGGTTTCTAATCATAAAGCCCAGAATTGGATC